>NW_027094091.1:40471347-41158847 GCF_029207755.1 Chamaea fasciata | reverse complement strand
AAGGAAGGTTACAACGTATATGGAATCGAAAGTGTTAAAATTTAGGGGGTAGGAATGAGGTTCTAATACAAACTTCTAAATGCACGCTGTAGCTTCATTGTTGTGTCCTTAAGCTGTTGAATGAGGAAGTTGGCCAAGGGACCATAGTGTATGTATTGCTGTTCTTTATGTTGCTGGTCAGTAACTAACTGAATGACCTGTTACTGACTGCAAGTCTTTCAGTGAATGTGGGTTGTCCTGGCGTAGATGTGCTTGACAATTGTAGTGCAGCTTTTGCTTAAATGTCTGTTTTCATTTGCTAAAGGCTGTTTAAAGAAACTGCAAAAAGATCTGATTCTCCTCTCACTTACTCTAGAGTAAGTAAAGAGTAACTTCATTGAAGCCAATGAAGTTAGACTGGTACCAGCCAAACGTAAGCAAGAAGAGAATCAGGCCCTCTGTCTCAAACGGAATTGAATTTCTGTAATGTATCATTTTATTTTTCTTTCTCTTTCTTAAGATGACCTTGAATGATGCCATGAGGAGCAAGGCAAGGCTGTCAATTACAGGAAGTACTGGAGAAAATGGACGTGTTATGACTCCAGAATTTCCAAAAGCAGTGCATGCAGTACCTTACGTGAGTCCTGGCATGGGAATGAATGTCAGTGTGACTGATCTCTCGTGATTGATAAGAACCTTTTGAGTGCCTTACACAATGGTTTCCTTGTGCGTTTATTGTCAAAGTGATGAGAGGCATCCAGTATCTTGAAGACTTTTCTTTCAGCCAAGAATTCTTGTATTTGTGGAGTTCATCTTGGATTGTAATGAATGCTTGGTTCAAAACACAACACCATTTTCTACACAAGTTCAAGATGAAGCTTGACTGACATGCACAGCTAACATGGAAGTACTGTAATCTAACTGAAGTCGTTGTACAGGCAACACACCAGTTTCTGCAGCCACTGTTGTTAGTCCCTTGGTTCATATTGACTTAAGCACACTTGACATCAATTGCATCAAGATGTGACATGTTTTATAAGAAAAAAAAATATAAAATAAAAAAAAATATTTTTAGGTATTTTCACAAACAAAAACTGGCTTTTAAATAAATTTGCTTCCATAATGGTTGGATATGACAAAAGAAAAAAATAAGAAAAAAAAGAAAAAATCTAGACTGCGGGGAAGTGGAATATGAAAATAAGGCTTAAGGCATCAGTTCCGTATTTTTCAAAGCCAAATATGTAATGTTGAGAAGAGAAAAAAATAATGATTAAAAGGTTCAAATCTTGTAATTTAATATTGTTATTAAAACTTTGCTGTATATCCTATTCTTTAACATTTGGTGTTAATATAAAATTTACTTGGCAATGCTTGACATTTGAAATAAACTTTTTTCTATGGTTTTATTTGCAAGTGTTCCATTAATTTTACTAGCTACAGCTGGGTTATAAAGAGTCTGAAATCTAAAAGGACACTGTCAAGGTTGGGTCAACATTTCAGTTTTTGGCAGTGTCGCCAAAACATTCCAGCTCACTCAAATCTGTTCAGTAGTTTTTCTGCAGGTGAGCCCAAGCTGTGATGCTCAGATATGCTTGTTGAACTCTGAAGATCAAGGTTGTTCTGGGTTGGAGCGGTACTTGATACTGTCACATGAGGAGTCAGATGGGTGCTGTTTTAGAGCTCCTCTTAACTCTGACAATGCAGAGACTTAATGATCCAAAGATTTGGTTGATACCTATCTCTACTTTTGTACAATTGAGTTCATAAATGTGTACAGAGAGAGAAGAGTATTGATAAAAGCTGATAAATGGCAAGCAGTAAAACAGTGTTAAGTGTTTTTTTGAAAGAATGAAAAAAAAAAGAGTTATAAAATTGTTTCTTTAAGGAAGCAGTTTTCAAACTGTTAAAAGGTAATTCTAAGCAGTAGCTAGTGAAGCTTTTGTGAAAAGAAAAGCCCAAAACCTTGGCAATGTCTTTTTGAATTAAGATTGATAACTCGAATTAGATGCAAGTCTGTACTGATGGAAACTTTCCTGAATCTTAATCATTATGAATATTCTTTGCTAGCTGAAGTTACCATACTTTTTAATTGTGTGTATTTAAAAACAATAACTACTTAAAAAGCAAAAAGGAATCCTAGGAGGGGTGCAATAATCTTAATTTAAATGCTAATGCAAATCAAAGTAACATCGTGTTTCTCTAGCTTTCCCTGTGGATACAATTCTGTACATTTGGTTGAAAAGCTTACATTTTTCTGCATTGTGGATACATTGCCTCATGCAGTATCGGTAAACCGCTTTTATTTTGGAATTAAATAAAATTTAAAATATGACTTGCAGTTTTAGTTGGAATCCATTTCTTAGACTCAAGTATAATGTTTGCTGAGCATTGGAGAAGGCAGGGCATTTATCAAGAACTTGAAGTCCCTTCTTGTGGTACAAACTCTGAGCCTGTTTCTGCGAGCATGTGAACACAGTGTATACTCTTAGTGTGGTCAGCAAAAGGGGTGTATACAGTGTTTTCCATGTCTGTCTTACCAATACTTCCCCCTAATTAAACTAAAGCATTTCTTGACGCCTCTGTAATTCATGTAATTCTGTAATTCTGTGCATTACTCCTCATCAGGAATGTTGGGGAATGCATTTGGATTTTTAATGTTCAATGCTAGAATGACCAAACTAAAATAATATTCATAAGGTAATATCAATTTTTTTAAAAAGTAGAAATGCATTACTGTATACAGTGGAAAGCTATTTATTGTACCTCTGGGCTTATTCCTCTGAAAATTATAGCATAAAAAATTTTTTTGTCAAGCCTGAACTGATGTATATAACTGAAATAATGTAAAGTTATATTTTCATGTTTTTATACTTAACAACATGATGGGAATACATAATGTATGAGTATTTCAATTCAGATAATATTGATTGGGTAATACACATCTCAGTTAAAAGCAGTAATAATAGTTTAATATCCATGTTAACAGTACATCAGTATATTGCTATATAAAGTATGTCTGTGTGCATTTAAGTGAAAAGTAGTCAAGAGTGATGAAAGCTGTCCAAGGGTTTTTTATTCCTTTTTTTATGAAAACTGTTATGGAGCAACCAAAATGTTTATGAACTCAAACTTGTGTAAATTTCAAAATGTCCTTTTACTGTAGCTTTTTGTTTACAGTACAGTATCTTATTTTCTGCTTTGTTAAATGAGTAACAGTACAAAGCTGGACATACACTTTCTAAGACATTAACTTTCTCGTTTTTTCATGTATACTTATATGACAGAAAATGCTTCTGATTTTATTTTTCAATCTAACACATGGCTTTTCTGGAGTGTTGTATAAACTTCAATCATACATAAAAAATCTTCTCAAAAAAGGTAAAAGACCTTTAATGTCTGCTTAGTATTATTGAAATCTGGTTTCTTATTTATTATAAATGTATTTTTCTAAGATTGTACATAGAGCAAACCTGTTTGTCCCCACAGACATGAAATTTCCTTGAAGAGTTTATGAAGTTTCTTCTTTTCTTGAATGAAGTTTCAATGAAGAGTATAAATCTCCTCCCAGATCATCTTGTCATTCAAGGATAGATTTACTGTAGTTTTCATCATCAAATGAAGTAATGAAACTTCAACAAAGTTGGAAAAGATTCCAACAGTATAATTGTATCTCTGGACTGTAACCTTCCTGATCTTAGTTACAATGTCAGTGTGATAGGTTCATAAAGATAGGAGGCTAAGTATCTATACAGTAACGCTACCTAAAAATTTTGAGTTTAAACCAGTACATTTTTAATTGAACAGATTGTTGATGTGTCCAAAGCAGAGAAAGAACCTGAGAAATGGCAAGTACTTCAGGGGTCACTAAAAGAGATCTAGTACAGCAGAGAGTTTACTGTAATAGCAAACAGAGTGTGAAGAGGCTCAAAATGTGAAGGGTTCAACATTTTCATGTAAACATATATTGCACCTGTTAACAGAGTGTGTTTCTGTGGTGTCAGCCTCCTCTTTGGCTGACTGATGTAGACAACATCTTTACATGAAACCTGGCACAAATAATTGTATTTTAAATTCAAATAGATAGTTTCAGCTATCCTTTGGTGCAGTTAGTATAGAATATGGTGGTCACCAGCAAAATAGAATCAGCAGCAACTGTTCCGCGTGATATTCCTGGAGGCTACTCAGATCTGTTTTCACAGCATCAAAGCTTATTATTTATTAAATCTTTTCATTTAAGCTGTCAAGGAATTGCAAAAATTTGCTGTGAGAGATCCATCAGGTCTAAATTATCTTAGAAATTTATATTAAGCACTTAGAAAGAAATTAAGCAAGTGACTTAGCTGTGGACTTAATTTGGAACATTTTCCCTCGCATCAATTTCTGTAGGTAGTAGAGAACACTATATGCCAGTGTGAGACATAACAGAGAATTAAAAAAAATATATTTTTTTTTGTAAACAAGTGGCAAAAAATCGAACAAAATAAGATAAAATACAAAAAATCTGAGAATTATAGCACTAACTGCCCTGCAGCTTTCATGTGTCATGAGGCCAGTCCCTTATCTTATTGTTAGGGCGTATTACATGATGTTTTTTCTTTCTTTTTCTCTTGCCCCACTACATGCAGTTAGTTCCAGTGCATACTTTCTTAGCTTGGTAGGCTGATAGGAAATTTAATTACCATATATAATACTTGCTATAACTGATTTGGCAGTTATTAAAAATGTTTATTATAGGTCATGTCATCAGTCTCTGTATTACAGCAGCAGTAATGATAAAGATAGGAAAGGTTATCTAAGCCAAACCCTTTATCCAAGTGGCATCCACTGAACTAGTTCTTCTGTCAGTCTCCTTTATACATCTCTTACTGCTATTGAAAATTTAGCTACCTCGGTAAACAGCTCAGTGCTTTACTTACCTCAGTGATGAGAAAATTCTTTATACATAGAAGAAAAGCACGTAATTTCATGAAGTTGTCCAGTGAATGACTTTGTAACATTTGCCCAAAGTTCTTCCTCCCTTTACATTTGTAAGTCCCACTCAACAAGAGAGGACCATTACTACATGCTGGGCATAGAGAAAAAGTTTACATGTAATTTGTCATAATTTTTAACAAATGCTAAATTTTCGAGGCTGACTCATCTGTGTTAAATAAAGCATTTAATCCTACTAGTCTTCCAACTGCAGAATGAGATTTAAAATACAAGTTTAAATTAAAATGAGTTTTATTTATTTGCTTTAAATATCCCAAACCTGGTTTTGAAAATGTATCTTATTATACAGTAGAAAAGGGCTACTTAACTAGTGCCTAGACCATCCCCTTGGAATTTTCTTCAGCTAGTTCCTATCTGGAGGTGTGGGAACCAGAAATAAAGGGGTTCCAGTGGATCCCATGAGCTGTGCAGGACCATGCTGCTTCCTTTACATCTTTCCATGCACATAAGGCAAGCAGGTGGGAAAAGCTGAAATAGGACTTAGAGAGGTAGTTTTATGCCATTCTTCTGTCCCCCCTCAATCCTTTCATGTGAAGGTATCTTCAAAAGAGGTTCTGGAGAGAATTTATACCTGTTTTCTAAGGATAGAAAATAACAAATAGATTTTTTTTCTAAAAGCTCATTGTTTGTGCTGTTTTGAAATGAAAATGTCATGTTTCAGTTTATGGTAAATAGATCTTAAAATTGGGGAATAAAAATCTCTTTCAGAGCCTTTACTATTAGTAATCATAGAATCACAGAAGACAGTGGGTTGGAAGGACCTTAAAGATCACCTTAAAATTCCAACCCCCCTGCTGTGGGCAGGAACACCTTCCCCTAGGCCAGGTATCAAGCTTCTTAGAAGGAGACAGTCCAGAGCACTTCTGGCATGGTAATGCTTTACTGAAGCATCAAGAGCATCTTGTTAAAAATGTACTGGAGGCTATTATATAACAACTTTTAACCTAATTTTCAAGTTCTGTTATTACTGCCTACCCTTCAGCACCATATTCTGTGAGTTTAGAGAAAAATGTAATTAGAGAGGTCAAGCTATAGTTCTTTCAATTAGAGAGGTCAAGCTATGGTATGCTTTACAAATAACGTAGTATTTTTCAGTGGTTGCTTTCCTTACAAGTTTCACTATGAAAGGCAAAGACATTTTGGGTTACCTCATACTCATAAATAGCAGAATATCCACTGAAATTTTTTTTTCCTGGTTTTGAGTAAGAAGATTTTTTTTATTCTGTCGAAATGACCGAAAATACAATACAAACAACATTATTTTTACTTAGGTATTTGCCTTTGTGTTTCTTACTGTTGTTTTTAATAATTCCACACAATTGTTAGATGAATATTTTCATAAATTTGGAACTTAGTGTCTTGGCAGCTTATCCAGGTTACCTGTAGGTGGAATTCTTAATTCAGCTTCAGCTACTTTGTATGAATAGATAGGCAGAAATACTAATGTATGAAAATTAAGATTGTGGGTGTTCCAGTGTATATGTATACATATCCCTACACGGTGCAATAGTAAAACTAGTGCTGATTTTGATAAGGCCATAGTCAAGAGCGATGATAACCACAGCAATAATTCATATTAGGGCCAGTAACAACAGGAAGATTCATAAGCAAGTGCCTTATCATCTCTTTTGAATAAATATGGAATTTTGCATTTCCATAGAGCAATATGAGTCCCCATGGGACTCAATCAACAGTGAATCCTATAACTTCAAAATCTGGGGTAACTCCTATGACCCATCTCACTGATGGGATTAAGTTCTACAGAACTCCTGTGGGATAAACAGGCTCTCCCACACTATTTTCGGCCTACACAGAAAGGTCAAACGAAAGCTATTGCATGTGTCATTGCCTCTCACTCCCGCAGCAAGCTTGATGGGTTTATGTATATGCATGTATATGCTTAGTTTCTCAAACTGCAGTCTTTGCTATTTAAAAATCCAAATGGTGGACCCAAGTGGCTCAGGTTTAGTTAAATCTAACATTACATGGATTACTTGATTTTCTAAACCAAAACTACTGTAAGACTTAATGCCTCGAAAACAAAATGCCGGGCATTGACAGAGCTGGATACTATGCTACCTACTTTGAACATTGTGCAATAAAATATACTGCTATGGTGCTGTGGCAGAATTCTGTCCACATTTTATATTGTTTTGTTGGGAGTTTTTTTTCTTTTTTACTTGCATAGACAAATGAGTAGTATAAGCTGTAGGAAATAACTCTCAAGGTGTAGGCTCGACAGACGATTTATGGACAATTTCTTTTGATTGGTTTTATCTGTGGCATTACCACGTTTTAAATCTGCACCTTCTGAATATATTAGAAAAATGTGATAAACTGTTTTTATGAAGCCATTATTCTTAGTGAGAGCAGGATTCTGCTTGACGTGTTTTCTTTATCCTGATGGTTATACATGCCTAAGGTACTTGTTTATTCTAGGAGACTTAAAAATATGTAAGTTTTTTTTTAATCATTACAGATCCAAAATCATACTGGGACGTGTTCATCAGTTCTGCTTAGTCCACCTTATAAGCTGCTTTCTATAGGAGATCTTTGTCCTTTTATGCTTGTACTTTACTTTTTGATCTTTTGTCATTGGAGATATTTTAGCACATTAAGGAAAAAAATAACGTTGCATACCCTGCTTGCTGATGTAAGATGCTACTTCAAAGTGATTCAGCTGATAAGTATGTCCCGTGACTCACACCTCTTAAAGAATCTTTCTCAAACAGCAGGGACAAAGACTGCTCTGAGGAGGCCAAAGTAATTAATATGTTTTGGTCAGATCTTGCCTCGCTAGAGTCCAGGGAATCTGGGGTGTCAGGACCAAGCCTGAACCTCCCACCTGCCTGTGTGCAGTCATGCACTGATGTCCCCAGGCATCACCACACCTGGCAGTCATGCTAGCAAAACAGAATTGTTAGCATGGTCAAGATGCAAAATCAATTTCTCTGCTCTCAACATGATGCCAGAGTGGAGAGGAGAGAGCTCTCCCCCTCCTTTCCATATCTGAAAGGCTTTTTTCCTTCCCTGAACTACAGCCATCCATATTCAGCAAATTCAGGATGTAATTTTAGAAAAAAAAATTGCTTTAATATAAAATAATCATGTGGATTTTAGCATAGAGGAAACTTGGCATTTACCCTCAAGAGAAATAAGCCCAGCCATCTTGGCTGGCTGAACAATTCCATGGAGATTTTTCTCACAGGGAAAAAAAGTCATTGCTTTATGAATTATGACATCATATATTGCCATAAAACGTGGGCTTCCCAATAGACAGGATCATGAGATTGTTTTGGTGGGGTTTTTTTTGTTTGTTTGGGTTTTTTGGGTTTAGGTTTTGGTTTGGTTTTTTGTGAGATGCTAGCTAAGATTATATTACATGGACAGCCTTTCTTATGCATGTTGTAATAGACTGTGTAAACATGGGTTTGCCAAGTGGTTTTTCTGTGGTGTCATACTGTATATATATGTGTGTGTGTATGTATATATATGCACACATACAAATAGTATAATTAAAGGGGTTTTTTATGTTTTTAAAGGGTATCCTTTCATTACTTACACAAACCTAAGTTAGGAGCAAAATAAATTATTGAAGTGTGAAGCAAAATTGCTCAATGTGACAATATAAGCTGATCTATACTACATTTTTTTCCCTCTTTTTTTTAAGTATCTGCAGAAAAAAACACCCAGTGTCTTCCTTGAAGGAATAGGCAATAAAAGAGTTGGTAAGAGAATGCAAACCAAGCCTCCTTGGGACTATAGGATGGGATTTTTAAGCCATGACTTAAAACTACAATGCTGAGTTAGAACTTTAGTTCTAATTTAAGTTAAAAAAATAGAAGAGGTTCACTAGATTTTTGTGGTGTAGTTGGATCAGGAATGTGTCATAATGAATGCAGACACTGGATGTAGCCTTTGGCATTTAAAACTTAAGACCTACCCAGCTTCCAAGTATTCTCTATTTTAGGCTACTTTGTGAAATTTTTACAGACAGACCTAGTGCTTAGCTAAATCTAGATCCCATTCTTGCTACCGGCATCAATTCAAATTTTGGGGTACCTAATATATAAGACTTCATGCAATAGCAGAGTAGAAAAATACAAGGAATTTTTGCTAGAGGATTTAGGTGAGATTTTGTTTGGTTTTGTTTTTCTGAAAAAAAATCTATTTGCTTGTTTTCCTTTCATTACAGCTTTTGTAAAACAAAACAAAACAACAAAAAAAAAAAAAGAGAAAAAGAAAGAGGAAGAAACTTCGTTTTCTCTATAACTGCCCTCTGCTATTACATGCTCTGATGACATTAGTTGGCAACCTGAATACCTTGGAAAATATTCTCATGTTCATGCAGATAGATGGTAGAACTGCCCAATGCAGTAATAGTTGTCTTCTGTCTGACTTAATTTCATTATGGATGTTATTGTTCACTTGTTTTGTACAGTTTTGGTGCAGCCACAGATAGAGATCTGTAGATTAAAAAAAAGTAAATACATACTTACTATTCTTAAAAGAGTAGTGTTGAATGACAGAGCACTCCTGAAGACTGCAGAAAGATGTTTGAGAAAACAAAACAAAAATTTTTTTAAAAAACTGACTTGCCTCTGAGCATCCCTTAATGAGGGAGAGAACTAAGTGGCTTCTGTGTCCTGCAACTATATTCCCATGAGTAGAAAATCCTATTCTAAAGGTCAAGAGTGTACAGAGGCGTTTTTGCAGAATCAAGTCTAAGGGACTGAATTCTATTTAAAGATGTCAGGATTGGTATTGAGAATGCAATGAAATGCACAAAGGATTTTTTAAAGTAACTGTCAGGATTTTTTGTCCTTTCAGTTGCATCTTCAAACCTAGCACTGTCAGGGTTTTTTTTCTGGATCAGTACAAAATGCACATGAGTTAAGGCACCGTGTCCTCCTCCTGCAGAATTCCATCACCATTACATACCATTTGTGATTTCTAGTATGAACAGATCATCTACAGTAGATGCCCTCATCGAAGGCTGCACCTTGAAGGGCTTAACTTGTGTTTTATGTCAGATTCTGTAGAATTAATCATATACATAAGTCCTATCATCAAAGTGCCTGAAAAAGAGTTGGTGTTGATAATAGACTGAGTGATGGACTATGACACTTCTCATTGCAAAGAAGTGTCACCAAATCATGTGGAGTCCTTTCCCTGCCTGGTCACTGGAAATAGTATTCTGTTACTACTTTATTTTAATGTGACTTTTCATCCATTATTGTCTTTCTGTCTGAACATTCCTTCATGCTGTTTTTCTCCCTCTTAGGAACAAAATGGTGATGAATAGGATACCCTAGGTGTATTTCTGAAACCCTCTGCAGATACTGTCATTTTTATTTATAGGTGTTTGGCTGTTTCTCATCTCAATTCCTCCGAGATCTTTATGACTGATAATATTTAAATCGACCAGATTTTGTATATATGTCTTTTTGTTGGAAGCCTGTTTTTTAACCTTCTAGCGTTTCCTCAGTGATCATTAACTACTGATTTAATAATGCCATTCAGGTACAACATTTAATTTATATAAAACCTTGAGGCATATTACAGTGGTTTACAAATAATTTATTGTTTATGGTACTCTAAAGTGAAGATTTAAGCATGCGAGTTAGGATGATGAGGATGATAAATGAAGAAATGTATAGGAAAAATAAAGTGTGAGACATGGCAGGCCAGTTGTGTTGATGTAAACATTTATTCTGCTTTGTTTTTAACACTAAGGCTTTAAAATCTGATTCTAATTTGTCTTAATGAAAAATGGAGTAAGGTATAGAAAAACATTCACGTATTGTGACTTCCATCTGGAGATCCTTATTCCAACTAAATGAGTTTTGATTCTAATTGTGATAACTGGGGAAAAAAAACCTTTTCCTCTGAGCATCTTATGGTACTGATTTTATTTAGCATAGCATTGCTGCTGCTTGGAATATTTCCTTCATTTCTTTTTGGAAGCTCATCCTTCAGAGACACGTGCAGCTGCAGACATAAAATGCTTATTTTGCAAGTGCCTGGAACTTGCTGAGTCATTCTGTCTTTGCCAAATAAGAATTTTTTATGTTTTTACTCTGAACTTGAGGAGCTTCTGATAACATTTGAGTTCTGAAATCAAGCTATAATACCTAGACGCATGAAATTTACCTCTTAAGTTAGTTTCTTGACATGACTTAGCTTGGAAGCTTCTATGTTGTCTGCAATATGGATTGCTCTTTGTGTTGTTTTACATGTTAGTGATTGTTATAAATGATAGTAGGAGCCACAAAATTTAAACTTTCAGTGTTAAAAAAACTTTCCAGTTCCATTTGTCTGTGTGTTCATGTTCAATCAGCCATGTGACATGTCTTATTTCAGATACATTAAATTGTAGTCAGGCCTGTAATTTCCATGCTTATTTGGAGACTTTATTGAATAAATTATGTAGCATTCACTAAACATGGAGTTAATCTTTCTGTTGTTCCTTCAAGTTGATTCAGACTTGAAACCTGCTTTAATCATGGTATTCTTTAGAGGAGTTGTTGATAAAAAATATGGATAATGTACTGCCATTCCTCTTGGATGGCAGCCATTTAGCTGACTTTCTAACCTAAATGTCACTTCGAGAAAAATAAGCTGGCATAAGCAAAAAGGTGTTTTATAAGCTCAAAAACCTGTGTGTTCTACTGCTTCATAATCTGCATCACATTCACCTTAAAACTACTTCTAACCTGGTCTCTAATAAAATAATAATCATTTTATTAGGAAGAATAATTTCTAGCTATGGGTGACAGTATGTAGAGCTGCAGAAGAGGCCTTTTGTTCTCTACTTAAAATGCCTGCATTCACAGTTTGGATGAAAATGTACTTTTGCACAAGTAAGCACAACTAAGTATGTAACAGTGCAGGGCTGGTTGACTGCCACTTTTTATATAACGGACCTCAATGAAAACAAGTCCTTTTTGAGGCAGAAAATGTCCTGGCACAGAGTTCAAGAGATTTCCTGCTTCCAGACACCAGATTTAAAGGCAGAGTGATCCGTGTATGAAATAATAGATTATAAAAACAGTACAGGGACTGGGAGCGGTCCATTACTTTTCCCAAAGTGTAAGCACTCCTGTGTAGGGCTGATAACAGTTACCCATTAGAAATTGTAGCTTTTCCTGTACCCTCCAGTCTATCCATTTCTCCATTTCACTCTTTTTCATTAAAAAAAAAAAAAAAAAAAAAAAAGACAATCAATCAATTTTCTTGTGCTGGAAAAACATAATAAAAAAAATACCACCATCTCACTTCAGTCATCAGACATGGCCTATAATAGCAGGTCAGGTTGGTGAAAGCATTCTGCATAGTTTCTACTATGAATGGTCCTTTTTTTTTTTTTTTTGAATGTTTGATGTGCCTAGTATTAAATGGAGAAAATCTCTTACAGGCCATTTATCAGATTTTTACTCCACATGCCTTTGTCAATTAAGATTTCCCTGGTGATTTCCAAGTCTCATCAAAAGGTTTTTACAAAGGAAAATTTTAAACTGGCATAAAGATGTTTAAGATATCCTACTTACAGGACTATCTATGCCACTAATGACTCGCAGCATACCCCAAATAGCAGTCTCCTGGGACAGCTGCAGAGTTTATTTTTCACAGTCACTGTGAAACGAGACAGGAGGAGACAGAAGAAAAAGGCTTCAAATGCACAAAGGCTAAAATGTGTCTAGGATACAAAAATGCTATCCTAGAAAAAAAAAAAACAAAACAAAACAAAAAAACCCCCACAGACTAGCATTAAAACACCTTAAACTAATGGGGCACTTCCAGGACCATTGGATCACTGTTCGGTGATGATTGCTGTGCAAAGATTTCTGTAATGAAAGCTCTGAGAATATTGGCTTGTAGAAAGTGACCTTGTACTGGATGATGGTGAGTTGATTCAGTATAAATTTAGGGTAAGAATAACCAAAAGAATCCTTATAGTTAAGAGTCCCTCTTTCAAACTGTCACAGCAAGGCTGGCTCTATACTCATACATAACCAGCAGTGCCTGGCGTGTTCCCAAGCACCAGACTCATCATCTATCCCATTAAGCTGCTACAGCCATCCCTGGTGTACTGTTGGCTGATGCCAACCAAGGTAGTTCCCAGGAAGTTCCCAGGGACAGTTTAGGGATGTCCCAGCGATGATTCCCAGTGTTTGGCATTTAGTAAGTTGTCACAACATTTTGGTGTCCAGGAAAGTTCCCTGTCATAAGCGGGGAATATTGCGTGCTCATTAGCTCAAGTACACAGGAATATTTGGGGGCATTTTGTTACAGTGTGGATGTCACCTGTGGGAACTAATTAGAGTTTCAGGAGTGAAGTCTTGAATTTGGAGGAGTTCCCAAGATGTCCTTGGGTAAAGAAGTTATAGCTGGCAGAGATTTTTATTAAAAGTCTTTGCTTCAGTCCCCACTGCTGGAATACTCTAGGAGAGACATCTGAAGTTAGTGAAGAGATTACGAGCAACACACACAGTAATGAGACCGCTTATCTGAAGAAGTTGCAAGAGAGGCCAGAAAGAGTCAGAACATTTAAACATGAACAGTTTAAGAAGAGTAAAACTGCAGTAGATTTTCCAAAAGATATTAAAGACCATTTTTTAAATGAATAAATATATAAATACCAAACATAAAGATATGGGATTGTTCATTAATGTCCGTTTAGTTGTAACTCATTAAATCAATGCATATTTTAGTTCTGCTCTGACAAAAGGTCAGGTGAATAAATTGCAGAAGGTTTTCTTCCTAAAGCAAAGGAGCTGTTTGGTAAGCAGGAATTTGGAAAAAGGACATGGCATTACCTAAGGAAATTTCACACTGGAAGAGTAAGCCCAAAACTGCATTTTTCAGTGATCAGTATTAGGGTCAGTTCTATTTTTATAGACAAATAGTGACCCTGATGCAAGGAGTGGAAAATGCCTGGTGAAATTGACTTGATGATTTGAGGTTAAGATAAAAACGAGACAGTGAAAGAACTGGATGTGCTTGTGGATTGGGAATAAGTCTGAACAGCATAAAAAGAAAAGCACTTAGAAAACAAAATTAGGACAGCAGCAGATCAAAGCTATTGTTTTTCTTCCAACACTGTCCGACAGTGAATGCCCTGCAAAGCCTGAAGATTGCATCTACCGTGGGTTTTGCTGGGGCGGTGGTGTGGCCTCCAGCAGTTTGTGCATCAGGGACTCCCTCAGACGCAGATGATATCTGTGCATTTCATATCCTTTCAAGCAATTTATCTAATCACTTTGAACTCATCTCAACTTTGGCAGCCATAATATCCTGTGGCAGGAATTGTCATGGCTGAACTCAACACTGTGCGAAGAATCACCTTTTCTTTATTTTTTTTGCTTTAATCCTGTTATCTCTTAATTTCCTTTGCTGTCTCTTCATTCTTATACTACTAAACATAGAACTTGCTCATTAATTCCTTTTTCTGAACTGAGAAGCTTGTAATCTATCATGTGGGAGAAAGCTTTAAAAAATGCAACAAAAATGAAAGTTATGTGGTATGTGACTGTTGTTAATAAACACAAGTGGGAGAAGAGCTTCTTCCCAAGAAGAAAAGCTACTGACAAAAAAAAAGCTGGCAGCAAAACAAGTTGAGAAAATTGGCAAGGCATAAATGTAGGGTGAATTGTGAGCTTTTCTAGCTTCAGGGCAGCAGATCCTCTTGGCAGTCAAGTCAGAAGGCTGCACCTTGCACAGGCATTGCCTTGGTCAGAGTGGTTGTGGAACAGACATTTTTACAGGAAACAATCCCTCAGAAGACCACTAGTTCCTCATTTACAGATGATCACCTAAAGCAAGTGTTCAAGCATTCAGAAACATGCCTTTACATCATGCTATTAGCAAAACCATGAAAATGCATTTTTATGTGTGAAAGATGATGACAGAGTCCAGGAGGTCCCTTTGCACTGGACATTCCTATATGGTCTGGCTGCAGAGATACACTTTGTTCTCATCCAGATTCATAGTCCTCTGTGATCTGGATTTGGGCATCTATATCAGCTTTTTTGCAAAAAGATAAAAATGCACATGGTGCCTTTTTTTCCCCTAGCTCAGGGATTGGAAGTGATTTAATTAAACCAAAACTAAAACAAAAAGAACAAAAGAAAAAAATTGACAGCAACAAAAACCAAACAAAATTTCTCATCCAAATGAGTTTTTTGTGAAAAATCCCTTTTCCATCCTGCAGGTGAAATGTTCATCAGAAGTGTTTACTACACATTACTAGTAGTTTCAGAAATAAAATGTCTTCTTGAAAACCAACTCTGTTTTGCAAGAAGCAGCTAAACAGCCACTGGGTATGTGCAGGAGGGTTGGTGACTAACACTGAGACAAAGCTAGACTCCAGTAGCTCTAAAGACAGGACAGAAAACTCTAATGTAGTCAGCGAAAGAAGAACTGGAATGCAAGTCTGCTTCTCTCCTTTAGTCATCTTGTACAGTCAGGCTTCAGCTTTTCCCACCAGAGAGTTGACTCCATGGGAATTGGAGCAACTGCATTAGGGGCACATATCCAGTCGATTTGGATTATTCTCTGGTTAGCTCTGGAGCTCTTATTGCCTCATTGCCCAACCCCTACACATATTTCTGATTTTTGCCTACAAGCTAAAGAGCTCCCTATGAAACAAAGCCTAGGCATTGTTCAGAAGGAATCTTGGACCCACAGTTCCTTCCTGACAGACAGTAGAGATGCAGCATGACCAGACTTTGCTTTGCATCCTCGTTTAGGTGTCAATGAAAGGTGGTGGCTTTGAAGAGTTTAAATGCGGCCACAAGCAAAGGATGGAATAGGTGAGCACCAAAGTGCCATAGTCATGCAGAAGGCATATCCCAAGAAAGGGATCCCCAGGAGAGAGAGGAATGAGATTCAGGTCTCCCGCTACCTGTGTAAGGGAGCAAAACTACACTGCTGTTGCCAGTGTTTCTTAAGTGGCTGGGTTTGGTTATGGTGATCTGAGAAGTGTACTCAGACTCACACTGAGAGGATGTAAATGACTACAGACAGATTCAAGCTGACCATTTTGAAGCTCAGGCTAATTCAGATTTACATGTTTTGTGCTCTGTCCAAAGCCAGGTGTTCCCAGTGAAAGGTGTTTCACAAACCTGGACAGCTCCTATGAGTGGGTGATAGAGTTCTAAGTGCTGAAAAGTGCTGAAGCATTTTATTTTAGATGCAGACATTTTTTACAGATCTAGCAGAGAGATTTTCTTGAAAAATTCTTTCAAATTACCTTGAGTTGACTGGGTAAGTTACAAATGAGGTGTGAGTCACCTCTGCCTTAAATACTGATGTCCATGAGGATAACCTTGGTAGGGAGTCACAATCTTGTTTTTTTATTGTCTTCAAAGTCAATGTACTTGATGTGGTGAAATATAAAACTTGCAGAATAGGAAGGTCTAAGGGAAATTATCTTAAATAGAATAGCCTGTGCCAAGACATGCAAGCTGGCACTGCAGAAATTTTTAAGGTCTCTGATCATTAGCTTCTGATTTATTTTTTTAATAGGAAGAGGGGAAATGTGTAAAAACCCAAGCTGCTCAACCTTGATTACTGGTATTTTATGCTAGATGTGGTTGTTCCTGCCAAAAATATTAAGCTGGCAAAGAGAAGCTTAGATGTCTCATTATACTATTGCCAAGAAAGACATGATTTTGAAAGCTCTGCAGGGCGGACCCAGAGGCTCTTGCTGCCAATCTGTTCTGCTATTCACTGCAGAATGAGCAGAATCAGTGCTTTTTTGAAGAAACGATGCTTCAGGCTACTCTGGATGTGCACTGAATAGATTTTAACAATGATTTTTTTTTTTTATGTAACGACTCTGTGGAGTTTCATTTTGCTTTATGGCGCAGGCTGGACTAGATTTTAAACAAACCAATAGAGTTCAGGATATGGGTTTATCTCTAAAAGCACATGTAAGAAAAATTATCAAGTAGTGCTTCTAGTCCATGAAGTAAAAAATGAAGACCTGAAATCCTCTAGTACTCTACAAGAGGATGCACTAGTTTTTCTAGAGGAATAAGTCAGCTATTTTAGATTTAATAATCATCTTTGTCCTGAGGGCATGTTTAGTGAGAGGCATAAAATTATATCAAGTACTTTGGCAGAAATTATACCCGGTGCATGTGTTTCATTTTGTGATTCATAATCAAGTCAGGAAAGTATAGAAATAGAACACTGAATGTCAGATTACTGACATTTTCCAAATTAATATATATTGTAAATTTCTTCCATAGTGGACTATGAATCAGTCAAGAGTGAGAGAAAGTAGAAAAAGTTCTAATGGATGAGAGCATTTACTCACCCAACCAAACAGGAATGAGCTTACCATTCCTGGCGTCAGAAAGGGGAAAAAAAACCAAAAAAAACCCAAAAAAACCAAAAACCAAAAACCAAAACCAAAAACAAAACAAAAAACCAACCAAACAAACAAAAAAACCCCCCCAAAAACCAGAAACAGCCACTCACCCACCTCCCCAGCCCTCCCAAACAAAAATATAAGGAAATAGAAGTGCTTCTTGAGATAAACAATGTTTCATCCACATTTCTCAGTGTACGTGATGAGATAGATTTTTAAAGAGAAGTTAGAGTCCAAAACCAGAAAGAAACTGTCCTCTATCCTTGTACCAAAAAGATACATCTCTCAGACCAGAAGGATGACAAATCATAGGATCATAGATCTCAAGTGAAAAGGAACTTCTGATTACGCATTCTTGACCTGCATGTCAGGAAACCACCTTTGGAGGTTTCCATATTGAGCCAACTCAGTAGAAACTTAGCGCATTCCTTCATAATCTGTTCTGGCATCTTGTTAATTTCATTTCAAAAACAGAATCTTGAAAAATGCAACCTAATCCTTACTCAAGCACTCAAGAGCCTCTTGGATAGCTCAAATTGGCTATATTGAAAGGTCTGCTGAAGTGAGACATATTTCTTTCATATGAAACAAATGGATTTGTTAAATTTGTTCAATCGTCTCTTAAACCTCTTCACTTGAGGTGCCTTGGTCTTTTATTTATTCTTTCACTGGACAGAACAAGGTCATTTTCTAGGTCAGTCTTGCACTTCTATTGTATATTGTACACAATATACATTAGTTTATCATCACTGTTTTTAAAACTGTCAGATTTTTACACACATTATGCCATTTCTCCATTCTTTTTCAATAATAATAAACACAACCTCATTTCTTAGATCTTCTTGGATCTTCTTCAGGTATTGAAACTCCAGTGAACAAATTTAATACATACAGGATACCTCATATTTCTCCATATTTTTACATGGATGCAAAGAAAAACAAAGAAATGTGAAGAAAAGCCAAGAAACCTCAGTGTCTTCCATTTCTTCATCTCTTTCAGTATCATTTCACTAGAAGTCTGCTGAAGACAGTGAGGTTGCATGGGTTCACCAGGAACTTCCATGTTTCCATTCTGCCATTTGGACACAGTGCCTTTAGTAGACCTTACACATTTGGGCTCTGTGGGAAAGACAAATGAGTTCACAAATTGCAGTGGTAGTTACTTTGTATGAATGCTTATTGCACATCATCAGAGTAAACCCTGAGAGAGTATTTTATATCAGGGGAATGGCCCTGCAGGAGCTGTGCGTACTGAGAATATTGCTGAAAAGCAGTGAGGAAATAGTGCACAGTGGAATTTCTAGCTATGGTGAAGTCTGATTCTTAGGGCAGAAAATGCACATTTTTTGCTCACCCATGAGGACTTGGGATAGGAAAGTGAAACGTCCGCTCGCTGTTATGTCGGAAGCTGTAGGAGAGAATAATTTGGGTGTGGTTCTTAAGGCAATATATTTTTCTGTGCAGCACTGAACTTGTAGCCCTTTGATGACAAACTACTGGGAAGTTAGATGAGCCCTACCTGGCCCTTCCAATGTGCATTTTCCTCTCTGACAGTTCAGATCTGAGATCCCATAATTGGGACATTAAAATGTCCACTGTGAGGAACAAATAACTCAGAATAAGGAGCATGTCAAAGCAGAGAGTCCTTAAAACACCCTAGTTCATTTGTTTGCCACTGACGTCATCTCAACCCTTAATAAAACTGCTGTTCTAAATCCTCCTCTGCAATATTGTGAAGAATATTGTGTCTTTCAGAAGTGTGAATGTCAACTGAAAAAGAGGAGTCATTTTCCTTGAGAACCTCTTTTGGCTTTGCAAGACTGGTAGCTCTTTGCAGACGCACTACACATGTGACAATTGTCAAAGCCAGCAGAATTTGATTCTAACACTGTGTACTCACAGTGGGGCAGCCAAAGCTGAGATACTTTGTCAGTTTAAATATCAACCAGCTAAAGTGTACTAAGCAGCCAACTACACATCTCTTTAAGAGTATTCTAATTCATGTACTGTAATTAGGCTTGAATACAAAATATTGATTTAGTAGTAATTACATTTGTGCAAGCATTAAGATAATGTTTCGGGAAATCTGCCTAGGTTCAGCATGAGGTTCCAGATAATGAAATATTCAGTCTATTGCTGTGTAAAAGAGCTTTTAAATAAAACTTAGTCTATACTCCAACTAATACAAATTTATTAGATTCCATCCTTTGACGTTTTTGGCTTGAGACACTCCTCCAAAACTGAAATATCTTCCAGCGGTCGATTCTAGCTAATTAGAATATACCAGCTTTTTTAATGTGTTCTGAGATGATTCAGGGAAAATATGTGTGAGACCTGTTAGAAAGAAGGCAGCATTTAAAGAGCACTGATTTATAGCCATAAATCTCATTCCTTGTACTGCTAAATATACTGCAGATTTGTAACTATTCTGTTAGCCTTAAATATTGCACAAGCAACACATTCACTCTGAGAGAGCATGAAATCTTGTGATTCCTAGGTAACAACTTATTTTCCTCTTTCACTCTTCTTACAGTATTTTTGGAATTTTTCATCTCAAGATGTACATAAACCCATGTTTTATACATTTACATTTATACACACTAAGAGACAGACTTATTTATGGCATCTACAAGTATATACACATAAGTTCTGGGCACACACAAACATTTAGTCCTAACTTGTTTTTAATCTAAATGGCTGCTTGATAAAATTTACTCCAAAGATCTCTTACTCTAGAAAAGGGGAACCAGCCAGGAAATGGCAGGTATCCAGAGCATGGTTTAGTTAAGGATCATCGTGGCAATTACATCACTCAGGACTGAAGTAACAACTATATAAATTGGACTTTCAGCGGGAATTCTTGTATTAGCAATCCAGGTGGTTCTGCATGCAATTTGTACCTTGCTCTGTGTTTCATATCAGGGTAGATATTCAGTCTCTTCCAGGGGGAAATAAAATCTTATTTTATTTTTAATTTAAAACATGGTATTTGAACACTCATTCCAGGATCAGCTATTTAACAGATCCACTGCTCTCTCCATGTTACACTGCAGGAGAGGAGGAATTCAGGAGGAGAAATATAGATGGATGGATGGATGGATGGATAGATAGATAGATAGACAGATAGGCAAACACACAAATATATATTTGTATATATACATCTATCTAGGTGGGCGTAGATAGATATATAGCTATAGATACAAGTACATAAATATGGTTTATATAAACTCCACTTGTATTTAAGGCAAAAAAGAAGATCTGAAGCCTGGACTATTCCATATCTGCTTTTTTATCAAGAACAAGGGAATTTGTTTGACCTGACCTTTGTAAAATATAGACACAGTTTATTCTTCTGCTCTCTCTGCCCCTTTACCCAAGAGAACAGTTATAGTCAACCGATAGTGAAAATCCAGGCCTGGCTCTACCCTGCCATAAGCTGGGAAAGCTGGAGAAATGATGCAAATGTGCAGATGAAGCCAATATCTCAACGCACCTGGGAAACTCCTCTAGCAAGATTCATGGCAGGTTTCTATTTTAATTATGCTTTTCAAGGTGGGATCAAATTGAGGAACTATTAACCTCTGGCTGGTGCCACAGCTCTCTTACTCACACAGTAATATAGGATTTGCTGTGCCTAATCATATCTAAAATACACCAAGGAGTCTCCCATGTTGGATGGTGGTCAGGTCTAGAGCTCTCAGAGGAGAAAATGAATTCCTGTAGTTGGCACACTTAAGCTGACCTGCCCAGTCCCTGTAACAAGTTTCATTTTCATGGATATCTATTCGCATAATTCTTAATACTTGAAGCATCAGGTGAAATATTTCTTTAAAATAAGAACTGCAGCTTCATACAATATCTATGAATTGCCTTGAAATATAGAAGATATTTTTTACTGAGATAAATATTAAATGTGCTAAGCATATTTCCAGAAATAGCATTGAGCTAGGAAACCACATATTCAAATAAATATCTCTTTGGAGATTCTTTGTGAGTGTATGTTCAAAACCAGTTATGTGAGTAATATACAGACCTGGATGACTTCATTGCAATAGGGAATATGTATTTTAAAGGTGTGTCTACATTCAAAAAGGGCCTAATAACCTAATAGTGAGAAACACATTTTTCACTCTACATTATATCTCCACGTGAAACTTTGCTTTATCATGAATACCATCTTAGAATCTCCTGAACAGCAATAACAAAGAAAGTAGATTAAACTTCCTAAAAATCAGTTTGAGAAACCCCAAAGAGCCCACTTCTGAGCATATCTCTGTGTGCCAGATTCTGCTGTCGCTGTCCTCCTTTGTCTACCTAGTCCTGCTGCATTAACAGTGGCCATTTTGATTTTTTCACAGTGAGACATCAATAATTTATCTACAGAAAAAGCCTTGGCTAGAATCTCTCTTGCAATGTGTCAGATTTGTTTTAGAAAGGTTGGTGCTAAAAGGGTTTCTCACTGTTATCATTAATCCCAAAACACTGATAATCCCTACTTTGGGATAAGGCTCTTGCCAGGTGCATGAGAGCTCTACATACATCTCCTCTGAAAGGGCTATTCAGAAAATGAGAGAGGAAGAGGGGAGAATAATGTTTTTGTAAGAGAAAGACTGTATCATCAATTGAAAGCAGTGAAAGAAAACACTTCTAAAATACAATTTACCCCATGACCCACTTTCCAGACACATCTCAAAACATGCCGAGCTACAACACCAGGCTATTACAGCAGCAATATTGCAATGTAAGAGCTGGAAAAATATAGTGGGAGAGGCTAGTGTTAAAATCCCTGGCAGGGGATTGTCAGACACCTTTCTGGCTGGGAAGAACAAATGAAATATCCTTCCCAGAGTGTCAGTGCCACAAACAGATGCAAACATCAGTTAAAATCAGGTTTGGGACCTTGAGCATCCCATGGGTGCAGTCCTCTGATGTGCTGAACATATCTGGATTTGTTCAAGTCCTCCGTCAGCTCCTAGAAAGGAACGGGGCTCTTCTTGTCCCTGTTTGATATCTGCTGGCCTGTGTGGAACACAGCAGTTGTGTGGCAGCAGATCATTCTAAGATATTGTCCCTTGTGAATCCCTTCAGGTGTCCCAGGCAGCCCAGTTGTGCCAATGAGAGGGAACGAGGTTACCTTGGTGGTCAGCTTGGTCTGTCCCATGCAGCTCTCTGTGCCAGGAGAGACACAAAACCAGCAGGCTGCCACTTGCTTTTTGTGTTAAACTGCAATGCAGGAGAGCACCAAAGCTGTCAGTGTACCCCAGCACCCCAAGAAAGTGCTCTGGTCCCCTCAGCATCTGCACAAGGAAGCACTTGATTTCCCCATGCAAACCTTCATGGCATTAAATCCAGGGAAGATTGTCCTTGCACATACCCTCTGCATGGGGTGGGGGGTTTCCCTGCTGAGCTTTGAGCTGGGGCCAGCAACAGATGCCCACCTGAGTCTGGTTGTGCCCATGCCAGGCAGCTTCCGTCCTGCAGTGAAAGGCGGTGTGTAGGATGAGTGCCCCTCTGTGGGTGGTGGCTCCCACTGAAGGAGCACAGCACTGCATGGTGGAATCTGAGCCTCTGCAACATCCCTAACTGCAGCCTCCATACAGCAGGATGAAGCACCTAAAATTTTATCTGCTCCAGTGAGTCCCTTAGGCTCACTTCAAGACAGAATTTCTGATATCTGTCTCGTTGCTCCCTACCTTATTAGACCCCCCCATCCCTAGCACTGGGGAGAGGCAAAGCTCAAAAGTCTCCATGTTTTTTCTTGGCTTGACCAAGGAATTCCAGTCCTCAGGTCGCCTGGGCCTGTATATGCATCCACCAGCACTCTCATGCTTTGCAGATGATACCTAGGGGAACCCAATCCTTGCACTGACAGGCTGCAGTTTGCATCAAGCAGAGAGAGCCAGAGGCAGCTGTTTGGGAAGAATGAGCCTGAGACTCCATTTGCAGAAGGATTATGCACCAGCACAGTTTGTTAGAGGATATGATATTTTCCCTTCTCTATCCAATGCCATAAATGCATTCCCTCAGGTGTACACAACTGTATCAGTATGTAAGAGCTTACGTCTTTATAGTTTGCATCCTGCTGTAATTAAGGTAGCAGAGTTTATGTTCCTTAATTAGGAGGAGAATGTCTCCAACTCTCGAGTTAACCATAAGAAAGCACACACATTGCTAGCCCAGCTTCTTGCAGCTAACCCACGAGATTTTCTGCATCTTTTCAGTGCTGATTAGGGAACAGAGACAATGAGGAAGGGCTGTTTCTCATTCTTTTCATGAACAGCCTTGGCACTCAAAAGCTTGCCACAAACAAATAGCAAAATGCACAGTAAAATATAAATAAGGCCTGGCTGAGAGTACATGATGCTTGGTGAAACCAGGAGGGAGCTCAGACTGTGGGAGAGGGGGATAAAGAAGGAGCTGCAGCCCCCTAGCTGGGAGGTTGCCAGAGAAAGAGCGAGTCAGACAAAAAGAGCAATGGAGTGAAATGCAGTGGCAAGAAGACTTAGTTAACCTGACCCACACAGACTACTTTCCTTTGATAGCAGCAGTAGGTTACTTATGGTGATACTCAAGGCTCCCTTTTTTAAAAATTATGACCCAAAATCCACCTCTGAGTCATTACAAGCAGAAGGGAATTGTGCGTTTACCCTCTGCTGTGCTGACAGCTCTTCACACCCAGGCAATTCCCAACAGCATCTCTCTTGATGAACAAGTACCCACTGATCAGAGTCAGCAGAGGTAAAGGTAGGAGCACAGTTAACATAGGATGATTATCATGGCTTCAGTTTCTGGACCAGATGAACTGAAAAAATATGTGATTTTCACCTTTTTAAGTTTGACTTTTTTGAGACTCATTTTTCTTCGACACCATTAACTTGTTGGCTTGAAACTTAAGATGTAACTGCACAGGGAAAAATAATGTTATGCATTTACTGTGTTATGAGTACATATCACAGAGCTTTCTCTACTACTGAGAAAACCAGAAGAAAATGTCACTAAGGGGATGGAAGTATAGTTTATATCGCCCAAGCAACAAGCTTATTCCATGCAGCAAGCGTTATGCATGAAGCAAATTAAAAGTGCTGGGCTCTCTGACTAATGACTGATCAAATAAAGCACAATGACCTGGTGAGGAGCAGTGGCAGACTGTGGCACTTTATAACCTTATTCAGTGCAAAGGGAGCACAGGGTTGCTCCTGAAACTGCACCCTTGTTGCTGCTGAGATACTCTGATGTGACTCCCCACTCAGAGCCTCAGTGTACAAACTACTCATGAACTTGAACTGGGGCTGGGATGTCCCTTGGCTTGCAAGCGGAAATATTTTAAAAATTTCCAATTGCATATTTTCCATTGCACACTCATTTTCAGAGAAAGATTTCTCTCCTTAAAGGGTATGTTATTACAAAAACTTCTGCCAAGTAGAATTTACACAGCATGCTACCAAGACATTTAATCTGTTTTGAAGATGAAATAAAGCAAATAAAAAGGCAACAACATCTATTACTTAGAAAACTGTGTGTGATATGGTTTTATAAACTTCCTGTTAGTCAACAGGTTCTTTAAAATCTTTTCCATCCCATTTAGACCCAAAGTCAGGGAATATTGCCTTGTGATTTCCAGGTAGATAAAATGAAATTATCTTCTTTCATCTCATCTAGAGGAAGGAAACATAAACAGATCCAGATTACAGATTTTTACACAATAATCCAGATTACCAAGATATTAATAGCAGATTTGTATTATGATATTAATTGCCAGCACAAAAAGTAGATTGATAGGGTTTTTTCCTGGAACATTAAAATTTTCCAGGACAGTTTTTTTCAGAGACATTTTGTCTCTCATTTTACAAATGTGATGTGAGACGAAAAGAGGAAAAACACTCCCTCCTCCCTCCTCCCCCAGCTCTCTGAGGAGGAGACTCATCATGGCACATACAAGAAAAAACAGCCACCCACACACTGGAGCCCTTCAAGCAGAAAGCACCTGACGGGAATTTAAAAGTAGGTTTTCAATGGTGAAGTTGGCAGAAATCTACAGAAAAGCAGTTCTTCAAGGGAGGGTATTATGTGATATGAATTAGATAAATGTATTGAGTTCCTCATTATTTTTTTTTCATAAGCTGTGAAGTCTAAAATTAAATTGTTATCCTCATCAAATATTTTCTTTGTGAGAGCTCATGCCTGAAGAAAAGGAATAAAAATAAACAAAATATAAGGGAGCATAATATATTTTAATGAAAGGAAGTTTACTTATCACTCAAAATCCTGAATTTCTATTTTTAGAAATCTGAGTGCTAGTTGCTTGTGTCTTCAAAACCCCCACTTGATACAGAACCTAGCATTTAAACACAAAATGTGTCAAAAGAAACAGCAAGAAAATATGGACATGGCAAGTAATTGATTTGATCTTCAGATCATTTTATAAAACACTGAAGATCTTCTATTTTTTCTTTTAGTAACAAAGCCTAATAACATTTTTTAAAGAATTTTAAAACAGTTACACCTGCCTTTCCAAAAGATTTTCAGAGTCTTTATATGGGCCTCTTCAGGGCATTGCATGTCTTGTCCTTAGAGAGTATATGGCTACATTAAATAAATTTCACTTCTGAATCAGTTCCTTTCTCTGTAATGAAGGAAGAAGAAAGGAGCTGATGCTGTTGAAGACCTTTCTTAAATTTTCATTGCCTATGCATGTTTTATATAAACTGAATTTAAGTAGCTTTCTTGGTTCTATTTTTTTCTTCCTATTTATTTTCAAACTGGAGCCAAACAATGGGAGCTTTTATATCTAGCTTATTTTCTCTGCGGTGCAATAAAATTTTTAAATGGCTTACCGATTTGCAGGTTATTGATAACTCAGTCTGACAGGTAATTTCAGAACAACATCATTGCTGGACATGGCCTGAATCTTCCAAACACCAAGGCCATAACCATATCTGTCCTTCTTGATGTGAGTGTCCTCTGATTTACACCATTTGAAAGTAACAATGTGGGAAAATTATACTTCTACATTGCCCTACCCTGTGTGAAGGCCTTCACCAACAGCACCAGCTCAGCACATCTTTCCTGGGAAGTATCGAAGGACAGCTGAGATTTCTTTGTTTACCACCTCATGTATGAATTAGCTGAAAAATCACTGGTGTTAACTTTGAGATTTGAATTGCTGTGCTCCTGGCCCTAGACTTTCTGACATACCTGTGACTGGCTGGTGGTAACTGCAGGTGTACTTAGTGTGATGTGACTTCTTAACCATTAACAAGGGAATCATAGATTGCTCAATTATTCGCATGAGCAATAACAATCCAGTAAGGTCTTCATCCTGGCATTCATGGAAAGCCACTCTTTTTAACTACCCTTTTATCTCTGCTCTGCGGCTTTCACAGATGAGGAGCATATTTCCTATACATTTCCTAAGTCTCACATTTTCCTAAGGAAAACTGCATGCCCAGTCCTTAGTGATGCCTTTTGGTCTCACCACTGCACAGAAACCTCTACCTCTAGCTGCAGCAAGGCCCCTGGTGGCTTTGGAGATGAGGAACCCACTCAGAGATGTTAAACAGACAGAAAGGATGTGTGATTTGACGGTCTGGAAGTCCTCTCAGCAACACTGTCGTTAAATTGTCACCTGCAGATGAATGAAAAGAATGTATGCACAAGCCAAAGCCTTATCCTGGGCCACTCTGTGCCAAATAACAGCTCCTGCCTTTTCACCTGCCACTGTGCTTCTGGAATGAGCCTGGGGGAAGGCCAAGAAGATGATCAGAGGGCTTAAGCAGCTCTCCAATGAACACAGGATGAAAGAGTTGGGGCTGTTCAACACAAAGAAGAAAAGGTTCTGGGGGGCCCTTGTGGTGCCTAGAGGCTTACAAGAGCTGAAGAGAAGCTTTTCACCTGGACAGATAGTGATAGGACACAAAGAATAGCTTTAAACTGAAAGAACGTGGTTTTGAGTTGGGGTATTGGGTAGAAATTCTTTACTGTGAGGGTGGTGAGGCACTGGAACAGGCTGCCCAGAGAAGTTGTGGATGCCCCATCCCTAGAAATGTTCAAGAGCAGGCTTCATGGGGCTTTGAGTAACCTGGTCTAGTAGAAGACATCTGTCCATGATGAGGTAGCTGGAACCAGATGACCTTTAAGTTCCCTTCCAATCCAAATGTGATTCTGCAATTCTGTGGTTCTATTTCTGTAATCATATATTTGTAATCCAGCTAAATGTGGGAAGCTTGGGATTTTCTAGGGTGTTTTTTCCTCTGTGATTGGCTGATATTTGTAATCATGTGGGAGCATCCAGGGTACTCTGTCTCATCTCTTTAGTCATAATGGAGGCTGGGATTCAGGCTTTTTATTAATAAAATGAAGAGACAGTGCTGGTGGTGAAGGAAGATAATATCCTATGTCTTAACTGCAAATTCAAGTTCCTGGTGTCTCACAAATAAATTTTAGAAGTTCCCTTCCTACATCAACTGCAACCATCAATGTGTACTCTGTTTCAAAGGAGAATTCAGTGAACCTTCTGTTACCACAGCACTGTGCAGCACAATACCAACTGATTCAATTAAATTCCTCTTCCCTGTTTCAATCCTTGAGAATGTGTATAACCTTCTCTTATCTTTCAAAATTTTTAGTATGGTTCCCAAGACGTAAATGGACCTCAGTGTCAAATGGAGCCTCCCTGCGTTACGGACACGGGCACACCAGCCAGGTGCGGCTGCTCTGTATCCAACCCTCCTCTCATGCAGAATGGGGTTGAAAAGTGACTGAAGACCTCATTTGTAGAATTTGCAATAATGATCTCCCCTGCATCTTGTACATGCAACTACCACTTTTTGAAGATCCTGAAAATTAATTTGTGGCATCTTTGTCCTCATGAATTTACTGCAGAACGGTCAGGGTAACTATAAAGGAAATCTATTCCTGAAAGTGGCAGGCCATTTTCTTTGAGAGGTGCCTCTAAAAAGCACAGAAAATCAATTAGCCATCCTTGTATTTCTGGCTTATGTCTTTTTATGTCATTGAGCACCAGATTAATGACAGCATTGAAGTCCCACTCTAGCACAGTGCTGCCCCATTAAAGACATTTATTTTGACTATAAAATCACAACTCTTGTTTCTTGAAAGTATGGCATTTTTCATTTCCACTAAATAATACTTCTGCCTGGTGGAGAGCATTTTTGGAGGAAAAATTAAAGAATTACTTGAAATGTAATGCAAAATAAGAGAATTACTTTAAATAACTATTTTAAATGATGGCTTGTGGACATGCTAAATATCATCTCTGATGAATGGCTTGGAAACTTAAATAGCAGTTAGAATATGTACAATTTAAATTTCTAGTCTCATAAAACTCTAATCTTAGGAAACTTTCTTCTAAGCTACAGAGATTTTTTTTTCTTTCTCATTTTAAGCCTGTTCCTGAAGAGAATTATGGATCACACTGCAGCACATAAGCTGTCACAGTGAAATTTGGCAATCCTGCCAGAGTACCCACAGTCTGCTTTATGACTTCATAAAATGCCCAATAAACAAATGTTAAAAATATATAACAGATATCAGAAGTCTTGGCCCATAAAGGAATTCCAATATAGCCACAGAACAAGTCCCAGAGTATTTGATTTCCTGTAGAAGGGTATGACGTGACTGGTGTTGATTTGGTACAGGGCAAATTACCAGACAAGGGTGTGTCATTTTGGATTTTAAATATCTGCCTCCCATTATTCATTGTGCCAGGATGCAAATTTCCAACACATAAACTTCATACCTGTGTTTGGGCATTTGGTATTTTAACATTATGGTAATTTAAATGATGTATTGATTTTGAGGGTTACTTCACTTTTTTCCTATTTTTAGAATGTCTATTAACCAGAAGAAGATAGGGCCTTAAATTTTCTTAGTCTGACTGCAGACCTGAGTATGACATGGAAACTACAAAGATATCTCTGATGGATGTTATGCAATGTAAGCTTATTCGTTTTATTTCACTTGTACCATGCTCTGATACAGGTGAGATAAAGTAGCTGTGACACTTAGAAGAGGGATTTTGGTACTTCACAAGGGAATTCAGCTCATTTAAGAAGATTCCACTCATGATGTGGTCACTCTTTTTTAAATCCATGTAGCTCTGTAATGGGAAGTAAAATCAGTATTTCAGGTCTCATCTTATCAAGAATGAACTGCAAAACCTGAATTTTCAGGAAATAAGATCTCAGGTGAAAACACCCTTACTTAAACTGAATTGAAATTTATTTAGTGTAACTATGTATTTTAGTGCCTGAGAAATGGAGAAAACACACAAAATAAGAGGAAATAGTTTTTTGGGGGTGAGGATAAATTCATGAGTGACACTTCCACCCCTCAGTAGCCAAGTCCTTTGGAGAAGATGAGATGGAAAAGCAGCTATAAAACTTGGTTAAGCTTTTGTCAAGATAAAGATAAAATTGTATGTCGCTTTCCAAGAGTCTGTTAACAGATTTTTAAGAGAAAAACTAGAACAAATAATTAATTCAGCAAGACAAAATTGGTGGAATATTTCCTTGTGTATGTGTACTTATGTGGATATTTTAAATAAATATATCTTAGGCTTTATAAATAAAAGGCCATAATATTAAGCAAAAGAATAACACTGAAATAAGCATGATAAAGCACGTTTTCTGATAAAATTAATGTGAAAATAAATTTAAACAGACCCAAGACTGCCCAAGGTCTACACAGTTGAGAGACTTAGAATTGTTTAGAGTAAGACTGACTCCCTGAACACAGTAAATCTGAGCACAGGCTGAAGAGGTGATGACTGCTTTTTTTAGCAGCATTTGCCTCCATCATGGCCATTCTCCCTCCAGCAGTAACAGTGGGAAGGGAGTTCTGCCATGGATTCATTGGATCCATGGATCTGGCCATGGATCCAATGCATCTACATATCTGTGTCTGAAGGAGCAAACTGTAACAATAACAGTAAATTTAGAGAACTCCCTGAACAAAAGAAGTAAAAGAAAGAAAATTACCTTTGTGCACACATAGAGGAAAATCATAGAAATGCTACAATTTTTAATGTCTAAATCTAACTGCAGTCATTTATTGTTAAACTCTCTGCCTGTAAGAATGATATTATAGATGATATTAGGCCATTTGGCTCAAAAATGCTGCTTCTTATTCTAATCTCATTAACTTGGAAACTGGCAGAAAAACCAGGCTTGCTAACCCCCATTTAGCCCTATTATTTTTGTTTTGTTTTGTTTCTGTGTTTTTTGATTTTGTTTTTGTGTTTTTGTTTTGTTGGGTTGGAGGGTTTTTTGGGGGTTTTTTTGGTTTTGTTTTTATTTTTTATCTTCTTCCGCTTGGAAAGCTTCATTTTATACTGTGCACATGCAAGATTAAGATAGGAACCTTGCTGAGGTTGGTATAGTTGGGCTGGGGAAAGGGAGGTGTTATCAGTTCAGTCCTCTGCTCCCAGCTGTTGCTCGTTCCATTTCTGCATCATCTCCAGGGTCCTCCCTGCACCAGGCACCCATCACCAGTACTGAGTACTCACTGGAGCTCTCTGCCTTTCCTTCTGAATTTCCTTATGTTTACTTCTCTTCATCTTTTTGATTCTCTTGCCTTCTCCATTGGTTGCTCTCGATTTCAGGGCTTCCTAGCACAGGGTACAAAACACCTCTGTTGAAATTCTCATGCTGATTTCTCCTTGTTCAAATCTGTCCGTGCAAGCTTCAGGTTCACCATATTCCCAACTGAACTTCCCCATGTTAGTGGTATTCATGTTTGTAATACAGCTTGCTATTGAACTGTTCAAAATGCCTGGCATATGAAAGAATTCTGCATCCTCTTCAGCTTGCAGTGACTTTATCCTCAGTCCTTCGGTTTTCTGCAAATTTTCCTCCTATATGCAGCCATTCCTTCAGAGTGTATTAAAGCAGCTCCCCATCTAGCTGTTCTGTGGGCTCTCACTCTGTTCTGTCCTGGATCTTTTTGTCTCTTCAAAATTTATTTCTCATCCCCTGCCCATCTCAACTATTGCCTCTAGGAGCATGAATCACACATCTGCCACTCCTGTCTTGTAACTTCACCATCAACTCAAACTCACCCCAGAGGTCTGAATTTTTTCAACCAAATCTCTCCTTATTACCACCTTCCTCACTCATTATTTGTGAGTCAAAACTGCAGACAATTTGGCACTTTCCTATACAGTGTAGGTCCACACATGTAAATCACATATAAATTCTGGAGTAGTCTCTCTAGTGAAGTATTTGCATTTCCAGCTAAAACTATACAGGCCTTTTGATTTTTAACAACCTCCTTTTCCTTTGTCTCCCATAAATAAAGTTTTGTGTTGCTCATACTTATTCAGAATTCATAGAAAAAAACTGATTACTTTAAATGTAAGAAACTTGTATTCTCATTCAAGACCTCTGAATGATCTGTTCTCCTCTAGTTAGGCATCTATTGCCTTTCACTGAAAAACTGGAACATTTTAAGTTGTTCACTTTTTAAGTTTCTATAATATTTTCCTACCTCTCCTAGGCTGTACCTCCCATGTGAGGGGAAAAAAAGCACCTTGCTACCATTCATCAGATTATTGTGGCTCAAACAATGTTCTGTTTCTTGATGTAAAGTGAAAAATAACACATTAGTTATTTAACCGACATGTCAAATTCACTGCCTCTTGTGATTGCCCCATGTGCATTCTGTGCATTATGTCTCACCTTCTACCTACATGATAAGTTGATTAAGAGGAATATCAGTGTGTTTCTGGTTCTGATGAACAGCTGCTCCTGCAGTTGGATCTTGGTCCACACCTAGAGTGTTTGGAGTATACAAATAAAAGAGCTGCCAAATAAAAGTGATAGTTCACAGCTTCTTGTCTGTCATTCCCAGTGGTCTAGCTCATAGTGAAGGATTAAAATGGGTTTGTCCTTTAAGACAAACTGCAGGAGTGTGCTGTTTTGATCCATGGCATAAGGTATTCCACTTCATTCTTCATCCTCCCAAAGTCTCTCAGAGCTTCCAACACAGAAAATGCATGTTACACAGAAATCTGTTACCATAAAATTTAAGTGTTTCTCATTCAGGTAGTAAATTTGGATTTATACCGGGATGAATATACAATTTACTGAATAAAAAAATACACAGAATCAATTAGTTACTCCTAGCATACAATAATAATTAGGGGATTTCCAGCTGACGTGGCACTTTCTCTGCATCATTAATGTTGACACCAATTTTCTTTCCCTTATCTATTAAATCTTCCACAGATACACAATGCAATCAAGTTACCTATTATTAAAAATTACCTCAAATTCTTTCCATTATGTTTTATTTATGGGTGACTCTTGAAAATCCTTAAAGATGACTAAGATCAGACATTTTAGGAAAAAAAGATTGCAAGGACATTTTTCCTTCCCATTTGAAAGAGCTACTTAAGGAAGTAGTTTCTCCCGTATTTAACAAATACATTTTTTCTGAGCCCACTCACTGACTTGTCTCACTTTAAAAATCTGCACATTAACATACCCCACTACATTTCAATTGGGTCTTTTAAGAAGTATATAGGAAGTAAGTTGTTTTACTTAGAAACCTTGGACAGAAGGAAACAAAAATGCAATAAAGTTGTTTAAAAAGCTAAATGTTCTTAAAAATTTTCAGTTCGTGGATTCCTATCAGTTCACAGAAGGGGAAAGTAGATACTCTAACCAAGAACTTCTTCTTTCGGTGTGGTGCTTTTCATTTTCTAGCTGAAAATTATAGTTCTGGAGTAATGAGTCAAGCACAATGGTGGGCTTAACTGCTTCTCTTGTATCTGGAGACACATTAATTACATTCTCCATTCAGTTGTGCTTAGACTTGAATGGGGGAAAAAAAAAATCTTATACACAGCTTAGGAGGGTGGGCACATGTCAGTGGAGGAGAAACTACAGGTTATCCCTCCTGTAGCGCACTCCCAAGAGAAATGAAAAATCACAATATTCTGAGCTTACTGATAATTCTCATTTTGCAACCTCAGATATCCTAAATATAGTAAACTCTTTGAAATTTTCTGCTCATGACCAGTGGGGACTTACACACTGTATTTATTTGATGTGGGTTTAATTATTGGGGTTTTTACTGAGGAAGATAATGAGAAATGGAATTTTACTGAGCGGGTTTTTTGCACATTATTTTTCCAGGATTTATTCTTGATGACTGTGGAACTAAGAAACTTTTAATCTTGGGAAATGACTTTTACGTTGTTTTGCATTTGAAATAATCTTCTGTCCCTTCTATTCTTTGTTGAGATGAAAGGAAACCAATTATTATTGGAATCTTGGGTTCAGAAGTAAGTGGATATTTTATTTTTGTTGTATATCTACATCTATGTGTATTGCATGAGCTTTTACTAGGAGATGGCCAATGTCACAGGATGACTTGATGCTTTTTGAACTTCATAAAAAAATTAACATCCTTAACATGTTTTTTAAAGAAATATAATAAAAAAATTTAGAAGCAAGTATCATTTTAAGAAAGAACCTAAAACTTTGCTTTGAATGACTTAAATTTTTATTTAGTGTAGTATTAGGCAGCAGTTTAAAATGAAAGGATGAGTGATAAAAGTCCTTAATATAATTCCATCTGCTATTCTAAAGCCTATGTTTGGTTTTACCCTCTCATCTGTACAAGGATAATTAATATGTGTTTCTAATCACTCATTCCTTCTGTTCCAAGAATAAAAGAGGTAGCACTTAAATAGGTGTTGAGCTGCATGAAAGAAGTATTTTTGGTGATTAGAAATGGTAGAGAAAAAAGAATCTAATAACAAAAAATGAACATTAGCAGATTGACATTTTCAAGTGTCTGAATGACACAAAGAACAAGAGCACCATTATACAAACTTGTTTCCTAGAACAGAAAATGGATTGAAGAAAATTGCTTAGAATGAATTGCTACCAAGTTGAGTTACAGGGGAAAATTAAAAGAGGCTTTATAGAGCAGTCGCTGAATGATGTAGTATATCAAGACTCCTGAGCAACAATTTATCTTAAGGTTAACGAGTTATAATGAGAGTTGGGTCATTTACTAATGAACAATATATATATATATATTTACCTAAGGGTGGTAAACATAATTAAACAAACTTTTTCCTTGAATTATCTCCTGAAGGCAATTTGCTATATCCTGCAGAAAAACTGTTGGCAGAAAGATCAGCTCTGTACATCAGAAGCAGCTCTGTTCCCTTGGGATTCCTTTCCCAGCTGTAGTGTTAACTCCTCAGACCTGCTCTGTGTGTACAGCTTTTGCCAGAGCAGCTACATGACTGACTAAAATGAGAAATTTGGTCAGCTAAAAATTGACAGAAGATTAATGTATTTCTGATAAAGCCTCTGTTGTGGTGTGATTTCCTATACTTGGAAATATGACTAAACTACAGAGATGATAATTATTCCTTATTTCTAGTAGGAGAGCCAGTAACCAGAGTGTGACTGCAATAAGATCAAGCTGAGGTTGCTGCATTGATGTAATGGTACATCATGAATATTTGACCTCATTAATAGTGAAATTTAATTATTCCCCTATGTCTATTTTAAGTGCAGGAAAAAAAAATAAAATTTATTTTTATCCTTAGTATTCCAAAAATTGTGCAATTAGTATATTCTCAAGTGATAGGCAGAACTGCAGAACTGCAAGTTTTTGGAAGCAGGTTCCAAACCCAGAGGAAGTTAGAAAAAGAGGGGAAACCAGCAGCTCTTTCAGTTAAATGAATAATTGACCTGGTTGCTGGCAGATTCTATTCAATCAAGTGCCTTCATTCTGTAATAGGAGGTCTGGAAGTAGAGTCCCAGTGCCGCAGCAAGGTCCCCCCTGTATCAAAGATTAGTGAAATCTAGCAATAAATTCATATACAAATTCTAGGACACTACATGTTTTACTAGAGAACATTGTGACCTGAAGTCTAGGAGCTGGTATATTCACTAGATGGATGTTTTGTAGCAGAAAATAAGGAGTTCCTTATTTGAGCATTCACTGGCACATGAAGAAATAATTACAGAAATTGTCATTTGTTTTACCAGGACAAATGTTTGTTGTTTTAGAATGTGTGTTCTGTAAAAGGCATCCCACAATTAACTGCTCCCCCACTCATGTTCAGGGATCAAAACCATGAAAAGGCTCTCCCCATGCAAACAACAACAATAGCTACCACATTGTGAGCATTTATTTTCAGATGAAAAACGCTCTTGTCTCTTTCATTAATAATCTCTGCCAATTTGGCCTGATGGATTTACTGCACATCATTTACTGCTGCTGTCCAAATAATCTCTATTCATGCCAGTAAAAGACAGTGTCAACAACTGCAATAATAGTGCACTTGTCTTTTCACCACTCCAAAAAGAAGAGACATCCTGAGTTCAGAGGGATTCTGAAAGAAACAGTGTTAATGAATAGCCTTCCCAGCTGTATGCACTATGGCAAGTGAAAAACCTCCCCAAGTATTGCATAACCGAGCATCGACAGCGCTGTTCTCCCAAGCAGGCACCTTGCTCGGTCTTGTTAGCACCTGTGCAATTGCACAGGATACAGATTAGCACAGAATTGGCCACAATATCTCTGCTGAAGCCAAAAGGTTTTATCCCCACAGACCATGAGATGATGAAGAAACAAGATAATTTCCATCTACTTCAGCTCTAGTTCATCTAACCCAAAGGGAGTAAGTAGTTATGCAAACTTTGAGAAACAAGAGCAAAGAGAAAATTAACTGCTGTAACCCTTCAATGATGTTTTTATTCTCCAGACTAGAATAGTAACTCTCTCCCTGGAAAAAAAAAAAATTCTGAGTCCTTCACAAGGGCGTTCCACATTTTCAGAAGAGACCGAATTTTCTTTCATGCTTTCCTCAGCCCTGGACCTCATGCAACAGAATGTGATTTGGCAACATCCTCTGGTAGGCCACCCACACCATCTGGAGAAGAGACTTTCTGCAGAGTGAATGAAGCAGCTGTAAGAGTGGTTTTAGGGAGGGAAATGAATAATGTGGCAATAGAGGATTTGCAGGCTTTTGAGATGTTCTCCCAGTACTAAGGCACTGATTTCACTCCCTGTTGAACTGAGGCAACTCTGCTCATTACACAGACTGCTTTTTGTACCATAGGGTGTTGGGATCACTGGACTTTTCAACTACTGCCAGAGGCTTCATGCCACTGTATTTCCATTCCTTTGTAAGATCTGCAAAGTATTATTGTTTAAAGCCTCCTTCACAATGGATACTCCAATCAAGATACAAGCTCTGCTTAGTTTTATCATGGCTTACATCATTTATCTTGAACAACAAATATTGAAGGAAGCAGAGAAGAGCTTTTCCCAAAAGGACTATAGACACAGGAATATTTTTCAATTAACAGGAGGTTTAATTATTAAAAAAATATATCCCCTTACTGTTTCTTAGAGTTTATTATGAAGAAGCAAAAACTACCATTTTGGTACTCAGTAAAACAAGTGATGAATTTCAAGCTTTTGATGAAACTTCTAATATTTCACCAAGGTAAAAATCCCTGCTCCAATTTTTCTAGAAGTGAAATAAAAACATATAGATTGAGAGAAATCTTGATTTGCAGATCTTATGGCTGCAAATAAGAAATAATCTTCATTTGGTAAATATTAGACTATTCCTGAGTCCTGAAGATAGCTAGCTTCTTTTCATTGCTTTGTCACTTTCATTCAGGAGCAGTTTGTCCTTAGGAACAGCCTTTATTTTTCAGTTATTTTCTATTTTTCTTTCCAGCATGCATTTTTCTTTTTATTCCTTTCCCTTCTGATAGGAAAGATAAATAATCAACATGGATGCACACCTGCTTTCTATTGCAGTCATATTGTTTTAAAATAAACCAACATACATATATTTACAAACAGGAATAATTCAGTGTTGTTCCACTCTAATCCACTCTGATTCCAAGAGATCTATTAACAAGAACCTGGGTTACCTCTCCCTTCAGGGAGTGGTCATAACACCTCTTGGTAACATTGTGTGATGGCCTCTGTACAAAAACATATAAAAATATCATGCTGAAAATAAAGCAACATATCAAAATCCAAATGTAGATTTAGTCCTAACTGTTATTTTCCTCATGTTTTGTGTACAAAGTATATGTTTTTCTCAGGTGCCCATTTTAAATGTATGTCTCTGCTGCATTGTTTTTTCATTAAAGTGCTCAATTGAATAAACAAATGCAAGTTTTTGGAAGAGAAATTTATTCTTAGCAATATAGAACCATGAGAGTTTTTTTTCTTAGTCATAATGAGCAGGGACATATGAAAAACCACAATGTAGAACAAATATCTTTACCAAATTTTTCTACTATTCTTCTTAGGACCTGTTTTGTACGACTGATTCCTTCAGACATAATTTGCACAAAACAACATCTCAGCATCATAGTCTTTTCAGAAAAAGTCCACTAAATGAACTCTTGTAATGCATAAATTTTTTACCAGGGAAATGATGGTTTGGGGATTTAATGGTAAAATTTCATGAAAGTCAGGGGGGAGGTATAAATAAAAAACTAAAGGTTTAGTGCAAGCTATTATAGCTAAAATATGTTTTCAGACACACAAATCTGATGTTTTTTCAAAGACTTATCTGAAACTGTTTTCTGGCAATTCTGACTTGCCTAACACCAAAAAATAAAATTAAAACCTGTTTTTCACCCTTGCTTTTAAAATCTCTTACAAAAAAAAAAAAAAAAAAAAAAAAAAAAAAAGGAAAGAAAAGAAAAGAAAGGAAAAAAAGAAGAAAAAGAAGAAAAAGAAAAAAGAAAAAAAAAAGGGAAAAGGAAAGAAAAAAAGGTGACTTATAGTGGTCCTCAAAATAGTGGGAAGTTATTTTTATGCCCAGAGTGAAATTCTTGGCTGATATATAAGGTTTTGGGTTTGGTATTTGTTTGGGGTTTTTCTTGTTTTTCTTATTAAAAAGATTTAATCTGATTAATAAATCTGATTAATAAATTTATGATTTATGATCTCCGTTCAATATAATCCTTTATTGCGAAGAGATTGAACAAGAAAAATTAAAGTATAAAGCAATGGTATTTTGGGAGAAAAATAAATATTGTTAAATTTCTTTACTACTTATGATTGAACAGCAAAGACATTAAATCACTTGTAAATTTCACAGTATGCTCCAGTTGAACTACATGCTGGCTTTGAATGTAAATATTTGATGACCTCCACCTTCATCATGATGTGCTTTTTTAGCAATTGAACTGTGCCCATATATTAAGAAAAATCTTAAATGCTGCACACTTGCAATAGCTCAAGCTGTCTTTGTACTGTCCCTTTTTATGTTTCATTCCACAGGTATCATTGTAAAGCAACAGAGTTATTCATTCTTTGTGTCCTATAAATCATAGTCTTTCCTCATTACACTGGCCATAACACGCTGGTCCTGTTGAGTTATGTTGTTTACATGATGCTGACAGCAGGAACTTGCTTGAAATCAAGACACTTGTCCTTCATGGGGTTGAAACGTTTCTTTTGAAAGGAATCTATGGATTTGTGAGAGATATTTCCTTTTAAAATAAGTTTTATTTCTAGAGAAAAAGATCAAAAATATTAGAGAAACAGCCCTCTGTTACTCTACTCTCTGATAGTATTAAAAAAATAGGCATTGTATGATAATGATATATGATGCATTGATCCTTCCTACTACAAATATGAATACATAGAAAAGAAAAATATGGTGTTATGTCTTTCTTTCATATGGCCATAAACACCCACTGAACATCTGGCAAACAAGCAACTGTAAAAACTTCGGGAAGTTGAACACAAAATCCATTTAGTAATATGCTGGTATCTAACTGGTATCAAGCTGGCAGATTTCTGCCTGTGACTGTGTCTGCTTCTAGCTACAGTTTTCTGAATATAATTTAGGATGGGATTGTTTTCTTATTTTGGTTTGGGGTTTTTTTGTTTGTTTTTTTGGGTTTTTTTTTACCCTAGAGCAGTTCTGAATGCATTCAAAGTTTGAGCACACAGTTCTCCCTGATTTAATTAATGTTTCCTCCACAGCAGGTCACTTTCCTAATTTAATGTGACATGTGATTCAGTCCAAATGAAGTAGTTTTTTCATTTTCATGCGTACACCCAAGCCAGTCAAAGACAGCTGACAAACAACTAAGTACTGATTGAGAACTAAGAGTTTTATAAATTTATGTAGAAGTAAAAGGTAATTTTTAAATTAAATTTATGACTGTAGCACGTAATCATGCATATAATCGATCCTGCTTTTTATTCATGTAAGGGTGCCAATCCATAGGTAAATTCTTGATTTAAAGTGTAAGAAATTCACAAAATCAGATAATATCAAGCTATGAGATGTTGATATGATACCAAACCATTGTTGTTATTTTTTCACGTCGATAAAAGTGTGTATCTAATCCATTAACAGAAAGGGAAGAGAAAGAAGAAAAGTAAAACGTTAGGTCCTAAGTGAAAATTATTCCTGTCTTTCTGCTTTAGCCAAGGCCATTCAATCTTGTCAGAAGGACTATTTGCAGATAAGTATCTTCATGCCATTGCTTTTCCCTACTGCAAAGTGTTTTGCACACTATCCGGACAAAATACAGGATGTTGTCAAAACAAGAGGACACGGACAAGAGCAGAGTGTATTGTGTTTGGTTCTCCAGAGAGGATATCAAATGCAACACTGAACAGAAAATCTTGGACTTCTTTGAAAAGCTTTTAGGAGTAGAATTCATTGCTGAATAGGAAAAAAATGAACACACCCTTTTTTACATTCTTCACAAGAAAAACTAGCGTGTTCATCCAGGAGAAAGATCATTTTAGTCTTATGTTTCCTAATTGCTCATTCCTCAAACTCACATCGTATCTTGCCCAAGAGTTCCCATAAGTATTTGCTTAACTGGAAGGCAGACTCAGTTCTCAGTGTACAAGAGTAGTAAGAGATAAGGCGCTGAAGTACTGTCTTCCCTTTGACATAGAATTGTGGGATATGAGTACTTTGGAAGGTCTATTATGCATCTCACCCTAGCACAGGTAACAGCAGCTCAAGTTTGAAATGCTCCCAAGTCCATTTTCTCATCAAAGTGAAACTTATATAGTGGTTGCTCCTATTAATAGTATTGGATTCATAGAAGTCTCCAAAAGCCCTGGTGTTCATAATAGTATGGAGAGACACAGATTATAATCATATGCTTTTTACCCTCAGTCACTGTACAAAGCTGGTCACATCGTACTGAAGGTGCATTCAAATGTTTTAAATATAGAAATCTTGAGTGTATGAAAGAGAAAGATTTTCAAACCACATTGCTTTACTTGCAATAACAAATTTCCCCACAAAGACCTACTTAAAATGTACACGAGCTATCACTTACATTTTGAGACATCATAAGAGAGGATAATTTTAGTTAACTATAACACTGCTATAAAATTCTTCTCCTACATAGATTCCAAACATTTGGGTGGTTTTTTTTCCTATTTATTCCATAGTAGACATTCAGCCTTAGGATCAGTACTTTTATTTTGACACTTTCAGTATTTACCATACCTGATTATGCTTACTCTTATTGCTACCAAGGTGACTATTCTCCATGTCCCCTGATGCATGTTTTTCCTGGGTTAGCTTTTGCCTGGGACAAGATTCTCATAATAATGCAGCCCTAGAGTGCCAGTTATGATTATATCTCCCTAATAGTTTGTTGCCTCACATGAGACTTAAACAGAAAGAGTGGGAATAGTCTCCTATGGAACTTGGTGTCTGGTGTAGTATTTCATGTCATGTCTGCAGTTTAAATTGTACATTTACTTGTGATTCAGACAGTATATCCAAAGCCCTGACTATTTTAATTTAATCATATCAATACTATTTTATAGTAATGCTACTTTATTGATTGCAACATAAAAGGCACATAAATAGTTTCTGACTGAACTGGGTAGGATGAATTCTTAAAGAAGAGTTATCTCATTTTAGAGAATCTTTAGGTAACTTGAGGATCATTATAGAATCAAATATATATCAGCCTGAATATGCAGTTCTTTGTCAAAGGGACAAAGGGAGGCAGCTAAAAAGCATAGATCAGTTTTCTGCAAAATACATTTTTCCACTCGAAAACCAAACCCAGTAAAGAGTTTGGGTGTTTGTGCTGTCATGGACATATATATGAAGACAGACACGAGGAGTCTAGGATCCTCGTTTATATCAGCATCCACTTTGAACTTGACTGTATGGATCCTTTGAGGTCCAGGAGACTTTTATCAATACAGACAAGGACAGAGTTAGCTATCTACTACAGTCAAATACTCTGCTTCAAGTAATATTAATCTTAATTTTCCCCTTGCCAACACTAGAGTTTTCAGGAAGCCCCAATTTGGGCATTCAAAGAGACAACCAATTCCCTCATCATGTATTAATCACATCCTGTGTGCAAGGGCATCCCTGTAAAACATTTTATCCTCTGCTTTTATTGTGTACTTAAAAAGTTAATCATGCGTTAGAAAATCTTACATATAGCTGAAGTAGGCCTGTGTGATGGGTAATTGAAACCTTCTTCAATATTCTCAAAAAAAAGTCAGGACCATGGTTTGAATTTTATCCCACTTTATTGTTTTCACTTAGTATGCCTGGGATTGCCATTATGATGCTTTTACTTCTGTTAATATGAATATGATGGTGCAATAAGCAGATTCTGTTTATTGCATACTAAATTATATGATATTTCACAGAATCACAGAATCACAGAATATGCTGAGCTGGAAAGGACCCACAAGAATCGAGTCCAACTCCTGGGCAGCCTGAGAGCATTATCCAAATGCTCCTTGAGCTCTGTCAGGCTGGTGCTGTGACCACTTCCCTGGGGAGTTGTTCCAGAGCCTGATCACCCTCTGGGTGAAGAACCTTTTCCTAATATCCAACCTAAACCTGCCCTGACACAACTTCAGATCATTCCCTCGGGTCCTGTCACTGGTCACCAGAGAGAAGAGATCAGTGCCTGCCCTTCCTCTTCCCCTCACCAGGAAGCTGTAACTGCAGTGAGGTCTGCCCTCAGTCTCCTCCAGGTTGAACAGACCAAGTGTCCTCAGTCACTCCTCACAGGGCTTCTCCTCAAGGCCTTTCACCATCTTCGTTTCCCTCCTTTGGATGCCTTCTAATAATTTTATATCTTTCTTATATTGTGGCACCCAAAACTGCCCCCAGCACTGGAGGTGAGGCCGCCCCAGAGCAGAGCAGAGCAGGACAGTCCCCTCCCTTTCCTGGCTGGTGATGCTGTCCCTGATGCCCCTGAGGACAGGGTTGTCCCTCCAGCCTGCCAGGGCACAATGAATCATATTCAACTTGCCATAGACCAGGATCCTTTCCATGGCGCTACTCTCCAGCCCCTCATTCCCCAGCCTGTCTGTACACCCAGGATCGCCCTGTTTCAGGTGCAGAACCCAGCACTTGCCCTTGTTCAACTACCTATGGTTGGTGATTTCCCAGCCCTCTTATTTGTTCAGGTTTCTCTGCAAGGCCTCTCTTCCTTCAAGGAAGTCAACAGCTCCTCCCAGTTTTGTATTAGTATCCCATGCGGTCCAGTGTCCAAGTAATTTCTGAAGACACTGAAGTGCATTGGCCCTGCAATGGGGTCCTCTGGAACCTCACTAGTGACAGGTCACCAGTCTGATGTTACCCCATCCACCTTTGTGCCGGGTCCATGAGCTGGGTCCATCACCCATCATGTAACACATTTATCTAGCTGAGTGCTGGACATTTTGTCCAGAAGGATACTGTGAGAGACAGCTTCAAAACCTTTATGGAAATCCAAAATGAAACAAAACCCCAGTACCTGGAAATTGAAGCTAGATCAAACCAAGCTAGAAATCAAGTGGGGAGTTATGACTTAGAAGCTAATTGACTTTGGAACCACTTGTGAAATAGTGCAGCAGGTTCTGCAGAATTGTTAATACTCTAAGTCAGGACTGGGTTCTCATTGTTAATAAGTTTTAATTAAGCAGGATTTGCTTAAAGAAATATCCAAGGCCTGTTGTTAGGCACAATATCTAGCAATTTTTTCTGGCTCCAGAACTTCTGAAATACATGCTGTAAAATAAAGTTTATTTTCAAATCTATTCACACAGAAGTATTTGTTTGCTCTTTCTTGCTGTTACTCTTCTGTGCTTTCAGAAAATTCCTAGGAGACAGTCTAATACCATTTTAGTCACAAAGCAATTTCCCTCCTGGTGGAAGGAAATTTCTTTTTTCTCTGAAACATAATAGAAACATAAAGGAAAGGAAACCATTCTCTCATGCTTATATTTATCTCTCTTTCTTTTTTTTTTTCTTGTATTGTATTGTTAACCAGTTCACAAAGCTTCAAGCCACTCCATACAGCTTTCATGGAGTATTATGGGGATGGAAACTAAAAGAATGAAGATACGATCATATGCCTGAAGGCAGAGGACAAAATTCTGCTCTCATCTTACATGGAGAAAAACCCAGAGCTACTACTTCAGAATACATAGATTTTCCATACATTTCCTTCCAAAGCCTGAAGGCAGGGCATAGACCATCGTAAATGAAAAAAAATTTTAAAAATTTAACTATTGTGTAGCTGTGGGTCAATAGTCATCTGCATCATGGGACCTGTGAAGGTTTCACTGTATTCCCTGATTAATTTATGTAATCCCTTTCCACTATCTAATCAAGTGCTGAAGTGTAGGAAATATGTATTTGTTGCTGCAAACCAATATCAATTTCTGCAAAATTTTGTTTTTCATTCTTCTTTTCTTTTATTTATTCCATAGCTGTTGTCTTATTACTGCGGGTAGAATTCAAATTATTGTTATTTTATTATGATATCTATTTCTCAATAACCATACACAAATGACTGTCTGCAGTATAGGATAGCATTTCAAATTCAAACAGTCAATTCAATATTTCAATTTTTCAAGGCAGCTGCTTCTGAACGTTCTGTTTCCTTAAACATCATGATTGACTGACACAGAGGGGCTGCAGATCAGGCTGCAAAAGTTACAATTTGTTTTTCAGCATAGCTGTTAATCCAACTTTTTGCTGAACATTATGTACTATGTACAACTCATTACAATAATGATAGCCAAACAATTGGACTTCTAAGAGCAGTGAGTTTTTTTCTGTTGGTATGTTCTTTGAAAAACTTAAATATTACCATAAAATTTCCCTTTTATATAGGGTTTGACTTTTCTGGGTTTGATTTTAGAATTTTGAAGAGTTTTTTACACTCCTTCCTGCATGATCAATTCATTATCATCATGGAAAGAAACTGTGGATGTTCAATCCTCTGACACCAGACCTCCATTTTTGACTCTTAGGATTTCTTCTGACATCTGAAGTGGTTTTGGCCATGGAAACTTCTCAGACACACCTGTTTCATTGTCCCTGTGTGAGGACAGAGATCCACAATAAAAGCCCTGAAAGAAGACTCAGTCAAACAACACAATATCAATAATCCTCCTTTATTAAGGTCTATCAAAATTCTCTTTGGACTTCTATCTGTCAGAAAAATAGCATCACATCAGAAGCCTTGCATAGCAGTTGCCTAAAATTAAATTTGGAGGAATGCAGCCTGTTCTGGTAATACTCTGGTTTGACAATTATTTGGAACCTGCAAACGCTGGAAAGTGTGGAATGACGGACACAGCACTGGATTCTTACAACTTGGATATTAAGTGGGAAGCACATCTTCCTCATCCCTGGCTCCCAGGATGGTCATGGAAGATGCATTATATGGCATAAAATCACCATCCACCCAGCTTTAGGGAAGAAAAATTTCTGTAAAGGCCACCATAGCTCTATCCTCCTTCTTTTTTCATACCACCAGAAATGGAGACCCAAAGGAAGGTGTTGCCTTCTACTTCCTGCATAATAAGTGTAGATATCTCAGTCAATGTCCTCTCCTCAGCAACAAATATTAGATATGAGCCTGAGAACACTGGCTCTGAGAAAGGTGCTTGGCAAGACAAAATATCTTAAAATTCTTACTAACGCAGACTCTACAAGAGAAAGGGTGGCCGCCTGTAGTAAATTTCTTTTTTGTCTCTGAATGGGTTATTATATTGTGACCCACCTCTCACTCCAGCTACCACAATTCTGAGACATTCTTTTACCTGTATGCATAAATTGATTTTCACTGCACGATTTATAAGTGTGTTAAATCACATGTAGTTATAGAGGACATCAGAACAGAAAAAAAACGTTCATCTATTACATAAAATGCTTCCTGCCTATGCTCCATCTTTCCAGGCATTTTTCATTTACCTCCAGGAAAAACATAACAACCATTGCAGGTGCTTATTAAAAAAATAGTGATGGGTCACAAAAATGCTCCTGTTGCTCATTCTGCTCTTGATAGGGCAAGCAAAAAGCTCTTTGAAATATTTCCTCAATGACCAATTCAACAGCCAGCACCACTGAAATTAAAAAATGTACCAAAACCAAACTACAAGGCCTAAGACAAAAAAGATTTGTGCAAAAGTATCAGAGCTTCATTGGTTTTTGTTGAAGTCGGATCATTTTATTTTACAACATACATTACTGAATATATGATACTTATAAATCTTTGGAATAATGCTAATTTTTCCTTTGCATATTTCTCTTTCATAAATCTTTGGTGGTTCTGTAATTTTCTCTGTCACATAGCAGAATTTTAATTTCTATATGTGTTTCCATTGTTGCATAAGTAATATCCTTGTCTTTTATACTTTAGAGACTTTGCTGAATAGAAAGTATATTACAGAATGGATTTTCTGAAAGTAAATGTAGTGTTTGAATGCCACTGGTATCTGATAGTTGATATTCTTGTATTTCCTGCAACAGTTCATTAAGAAGAACTATAGAAGGTGGATTATAACAGCAAATCCCAATGTCAGCTAAAACTCAGTTTAGACCAGAGAGATCTACACTTTCTGAGGGCTTTTTTTCTATACCATGTGTTGAAGTATTGATGCATTTGCAAATCCTCTTCATTCTCTTCCTGATAAAGCACCAGACAGAATGAAAAATAAACTCAGGCTTCACAGCTGCATTTTAAAATGTGTAAATTATGGGTTATTGCCTTCTCTATTAATGGATATTATTAATAAGACTTTCAGCAAACATCATAGTACAACTCCTCTTCCTTTTACTCCGCAACATTTTAAAAGCTGGTCTGCTTGGTTAGTAGGGACCTTAGGTTATCAAGAAACCTTCACTGCCATTCAGTAAATAGTTAAATCTCTGCAAATCATATACAAAATAGTAGTTACCACTCTATCTTTACTACTTATAACTGTTCTGTTTATGTGATACATATAAACAGGCAAGTTTTCTGACTAGGACTGAGTATACTTCCTGCACAAAACTGTTAGTATGGTATAATCTGAAGGAAACAGAATGTGGATGCCCTGGCAGGTAAACATCAGCAAATACTGTGTCTTGCTTGTCTTGTCACTTTTGGAGAGGTTGGGCTTCTCATTTACCCATCAATAGCTTGCCAGTACTCTGGGCAGCAACTTTTCTGTTTGGAAAAAGTTCAGTTTGCTTTGGAGAGAAAATAGTTGATGCCATTAACATTGTCTCCTCATTCATTTCAGATGATGTTGCAGTCAGTTTGTAGAAGAAACAGTTATTAAAGTAACATTTTAAAAGTCCAATAAAATGCAACATAATCTAAGCCAATTTAGCAAGTATTTCCCCTTGCAGTTGAAAAAGAGATAGAAACTGGGTTAATTAAGAGAAAAGATTTTATTCCTTGCATATGGAGGCTATAAAGGGGCAACTGTGGTTAGTTTGTTTTAAAAGTGACTGTTTGCAACCATCTTAATTGCACAACAAATTGTTTGATGCCCTCGAAGTTAGTGAGTAACCTTCTCTCAAACAAGAAAAGAACCCATTTCAGTGCTGCCTGGAGTGATCCTATCTGCTATCTAGCAGTATTAAGTTGACTAACTGTGACAATTTGGGGATACTGAAGTCATGTGTAGCCTGTTTACCTTGCAGATGGAGGAGCAACCTCATTCTCCATGGCTCAACACCTGGCAATTCCAGTTCTCACAGAGACACTTGCAGATTGCATGTCCCAGCTATTGGCTCTCAGGCTTTTGTCAATGGGAGATTACCATGTGCCAGCTCTGTGGTACAATTTCTCCTGCTGCATTTCCCAGCGTGGTCTTCCCACAGGCTGCTTCTGCCTGGCTCACCGCTGGCTGTTCTGACTGGACCCCTTGATGAGGTCTTTCCCCAAGCATTCAGTTTACAACTAAATCTCCGGAATGCATCCCTGCATCTGACAAGACTTTGCACGCAGTGTTCCTCTTTATTCTGTCCCAGAAGTCCCTCAGAACATTTAATTCCTTCTGGAAATGGTTGGGGTTTTTTCTAAATTCACTTTCATATAAAACTTCCTCCCATTTCTATTGTGCTGCAAATGTTATTCATTCTTTGAGCTACAGTCAGTCTCCTATTGCTTGTCGTTATATATTTTTGTCGTGAGGTTTTTGGCCTATTTTACTTTCCTCTCTTTTTCTTTTTCAAATCTAAACTGCATCATAAAAGTGCTAACAACTTAATTTCTCTGTGTTCAAGCTTGGTGACATATAAAGCTGAAATAACAGACATTGACTTCTGCCAATGTGCAGAAAGAAACATCATCCAGAGAGATTGAATATAGAACAAAACAAAGCTGATATTCACTGAAACATGAAGCCATCATTACAGTCACCATTCTAGCCATGTATTAAGAAAAATTACTGTAAATTAACATTTTAAAGAGATGGAATTAGAGACTGAGGAAGTGCTATTTGTGGTTTATCAGGAAGTAAATCTTTCCATTACTGTATGACTGGGGTACCCTACAAATACTGAGCTTTTTTCCTCTAGTCAACCTAAACCACTCACACCACACAGAGGATGGTATTGTCCTGGCCTGTGCCTAGGAAGGCTGAGGTAAAACCAGAGTCATATGTGATTCTCTCAACGTGTTTCTCTCAAACACTGAAGACAAAAGTCTGGGACATGGCTATTTGGCCTGTTCTTTGGTACCAATCCTGCACTCCATCCTCACTGCTCAAACCATTGCATACTCAGCTTGCATCGACTCAAAATGACTTCAACCTTTTGCCTCTGTTGGATGGATGTTTCCTACCACAGTGTTTCATAAAATGTTTACTCTTTTAACGGCCACTTTGCCACTTACAAACTGAATGTTGCTGCATTTTTGTTAGGACAATGATGTGTTGTTGGGCCTGAAGAAAAAGCAGATCACATCCATGATTGTTAATAAGACTGACAGCTCGCAAATCCTAAACAAAAAATGTTCTGCTGTGGAAGGTTGTGGTCTAGCAGTAATATATAATGTTGTGATAAAGATGACAGGGGTTGCAAGATCATGTCTGTTTATTTACAACTAAGAAGCTTAAATCCAAATATTGTTTACGGTGATGCACAAGCCTGGAAAACTCATTTTCTCTCTCACCAGTTCTGTTTGTTCTGTAGATTGTTTTTGAAGATCCTGTCACAGAATCTGACCATTACAGTTGTCCATGTAGTGGTGTGAGATATTTATGTCTTTCCCTAATTTAAAAATTTTGTTAAGCCCATGGACAAACAAACAAACAAAAAAATCCCCCCAGAACAAAACAAAAAATTAAAAGACTAAATTCAAGCACATATCCTCAGCCACTTCTCATTCAGTTTGTGGTTTCTGCAGCCTTGCACAGTCTCTGAAGACTCAACTGTTGTTACAAAGTACTCTTTTGGGATTTGAATATATAAACACCAATGAAATCTTAGGGTATTGTAGTGAACAGTTGGATGAATGCACAGCAACTTTTCTTTCTAATAGTTTATGACAGTAATTTAGCATTTGTAGTAGTCTTGAACTTATTTCCATATGCAGGGGAAAAAAGCCTCCACAATAAAAATTGCTTCAGATTCTTGATAGTATAGGAAAATTATGGTTTAAACGGTGCTTTTTATGACAGCCATATAGCTTCAATGTTAGCTACTTCCTTTATGTTTTAACATGTTTTCATATGAATTAACAAGCTCCTAACAAGCTAAATGCAGAGCTTACTAAAAGACATAAATTGGGAATTTATTCCAAAATCTGGTCTGAGAGTCTGATTTTGAACTTTCGGGCATGCCTTGAGTCTCTTTGCAGTGTATTTTTTTCAAATAGGACAAATTAAAGGGATTGACTTTTACCTTCTTTCTGTAAAATCTTATCAGCTAATTAAGTTAATACTTTGCTGATTTTTAAATTCCATCTCAAATTACTACAAAAATTTCACAATAGGCCTCTGTCTTTATTAATATCCAATATCTTTTGACTAAATGCAGACTTAGTAAAAAGAGAAATTTGGAGTTTTATCTAGAATTTATTGGTATGGAATCAAAAGCCCCTGATTCCTCATCTCACTGAATACACGATAATACACATGAACATATAGAATTAATATATTGTCATTTCTCACCCAAGTGAATGAGTTTTGGCTAAATAAATTAAAAAAAAAAAAAAAAAAAAAAAAAAAAAAAAAAAAAAAGCTGACCTGGATATTTCATGTCTGATGGAACACAGAGTATTAAGAACTCAGGCCAAATTTCCAGAGGACTAGAAAACAAAGACTTGCAAACCATCTGCATTCAAAAAACTGGGGAGCCAGGCTCCCTGCAATATGTACATTTAGCTGGGTTGGGAGAACACTGTGGAGAGACCCAGCTGAAAACAGAGGTGGCCACCAAATCTACATGTTCAAGACTCCTAGACAGCCTTCAGCTATGCTGGCAGGTGTCTTGTTATCATAGTGGCACTTTCTTAACAGAAGTTTAGTCCAAGATCAGCTAAATATAAGTAATTGTTGTTGCTTTAGGTGGTAAGTGAATGTTAAAGGACAAAAGGGATTTTATATGTCCTTATCCTGGGTATTTATGTGTTGAGTGTGAAGCTGACTGTGATCAAACTAAACTCTTTAAAATAGCTTTATTTATAGTATTATTGACATGGAAGAGGGGTGATGAGAACCATAACTTAAAGCATTTGAGGTGAAAATACAGCCTTTACACTATATGACTTCATAAAAAGCTTTTATTGAAAATGTTACTTGAAACATCTTAAAGGAGATGCATGTGAAAGAATAAAGTGGCAAAACACATGTCAAAGGAAAAATAGATTGAACTGTTGTAGTGGTTTGAAAGAAAAACAAATGAGAGGCTCCAAGTCAGAGATACAATTTAATAGGAAGAAAGGAAAGAAAGTAAAATAAAATAGACGCAATAATACAAAAGACCACTGACAGAGTCAGAATACAACCTGAGCAGAGTGATGGAAGCAGTCCAGATGAGGCGGTCTTCCTGAAGCAGTGATCTTGAAGAAAGGTCTGGTAGCTCTGTTCCTCTGGGAATCCCTTGGGTAAGGGCCCCCCGTACTGTCTCAAACCCCAGATTTATATCCCGGTGAGAATGCTTGGTTCCTCTCCCTGGGCGGAGCATCTCACAATGGGATGATGGGTCATGCAGGGGGTCCTTGATGGCCCATTAAACAGAGATAGCTCCTGGAGGGGGTTATCTGTGAGTCATGGGCAAGGCATTTGATGGGCCATTAGCAGAAGATAATGGCCCAGAGGGAGGGGGTCTGGGAAAACACTGCCCCACCTGGATTGAACAGTTCATGAAGATGGTGATAGAATACTTTGTGCACATCCTATACTACAACCCAGGACAACTGTGAATTTAGAAAAAGTTTACATTAGGAGAAGCTAAGAAGCTGGCACTTGTCCAAACCTGACAAATATCAGTTATCTTCCCTCCTTTAGAAATCATAAGTAATTAGCTATTTTGCTAAATAACATGTTAATGTGCAAGGAGGAGGCAATACATTTAGAATTTATATAATGGGACAAATTTATAAAATTAGACAGGATGTCCACCAAGGTCAAAAGTGTAAATATTGCATTTTTTCCTTATCACAGGGAAATAAATCAGTTGAATACTAAAAAACAACTGCGGATTTCCTTCCAAGACAGACTAACACGAAAGAGATTTGGTTCTGCTTATAATATTCATTTTATTTCAGTAGAGGTAATATGCTTTTGTTTATTTATTTAAACTTTCAATTACTATATTGCCTGCTTTCTCTAGCATAGCAAATTGCAACACACAAATCCCATCCAGATTTAAATACAGTCAACATAGTATTGCTTTTACTTCTCAGAACAAAATAAAAAATCAAGTTAAGGAAAAAGCCAGGGAAGCAAAAAAGCTGCATAAACCAGAAGTTTAAAAGAAGGCCTATATATAAATAATACATATGTTTTTATACATGTCACATCCAATATACAAAGATGTATTTTCCATGGAGATAAAAATGAGCAAAGGTATCCTCAGAGAAATATCAGCAATCTAAACTGTTCAGGGAGCTTTTTCTATCATGATTATTTGTCTCAGGGTTTTTGAAAGCTGCTCTGCTAGATGAAATTCTTTCTACTCATTTTGCTCTGCAAGGATGCTTTAGTCAAGATGAAGTGGCCCTTGCTGAGGGATTGGCCCTTCAAGGGCCCTTTGGCATCTGCCCTTCAAGCAGCCGTATAATCAAATTCATTACATCCCCATATTCCTCCTCCCACAGATGGCATCAGCCTGATCCATTTCCCACAGGCCAACATGGTTATTAGGGATATTGCAGCAAGGTTCTTCCAATGCTCTCTCTGAAGCACCAGATGAAGTACGTGTGTACCACACACAGCCTGTGACTGCACCACAAGGCCCAGGTTTTAAGGACCTGCCTGCCTCACATAATTCCTTCTCAGAGCCTCAGAGCCCAAGGATGGGAGGTTGCGTGAAGCGTGAAAGTCACTGCTCTTATCTCTGGTGGCCTCCAGGTTCCCCAGACTCTTCCTTTGAGGTGTACTGGATATCCCACAAGTCACTTGCACAGGTTTGTCCTGCAAGCATTAAAACTGAGGGCTTTTAGTGGGACAGGAGCTGAGCACACCCACACAATGAGTGTGAGGAAGGCTGAGCCAGAAGGATGTGTGCCTCTTTGTAGCAGAAGTCCATTTTGTCCAGTTTTTCTTAATCAATACTCTTGTCTGTAAGAAATAACACTCTGAGAAAGCAGCTTCAGGATATGCCTGAGACGCCATGGGTGCATCTGCTTGCAGTGGCTACTGAGGAAAAGGTATAGGTTCTCCTGAATCGTGTGCTGGTCATCCGAGCACATGGTAATTGGATGATATGGCCTCAATTTTTAATGCTAATCTGCTCTGCAGATTCTAGTGAAGTGGAAACCCCAGAATCAGTATTTGCCTGTAAATACTGGATCAGAGGTCCTGGCAATAGAGTACACTATGTATGACGATACACATGCTGAGTTACTCAAGGCAGAAAACCATTATCTGTGGGATGTTTTTTTCTGTTGCTGTGTTTACATGTGAAACTTAGTGGATGTGTGTCCCACTGACATTCCTTTATGGTTTCTTCTTTTTTTTTTTTTTTCTTTTACTTGTACACCAAACTCACTCAAAGTTTGTTAACATATGTTGATTTCTTCTATTAAATAAATGTGAGGAGTTTAAAGATTAACAAATGTCAACTTCTTTAAATTTTATGGTCCCACAAGATTTCTGAAAATATTCTATGTGAAGGGGAAGTTTTACCTCAATGGGAATGGTTAGAACACACCCTCCAACTGTTCCTGGGGTTGTCATGATGGGAAAATTCAAAATTCAAAGGACTGCATCTAAAAAGCTTACCATTTAAGAATAGGAAGAGGACTTTGGATGCTTTTCATATCAAAGGACACATCTTGTTAAAATAGAAGTTTGCTACACCTCATATAGGTCAGGCTAACTAGGCTGTGACAAACACAGGTTTATTCTGAATCAAAATTGCTGTCTTACTTTCTCTGAAAACCCCTAGAAATGGTCTAGTTGCTAAAAGATATTTAGTTGTTCATGTTGCAGTGCAAGCAGTTATGGTTAGAATGTGTGAGAACACCGAGTTTTTACTGCAATTTTACTGCCTGACAAACTACCAGAGTCTTTGTCTCTTGCTCTTCCATCCTGTAAGGCAGAAGGGGTATTCAACCCACATTTACTCTCTAAAAGCGTTATGATAGAAACTAAAAATATGTGAGGTGTTTGCAAATTTTATTACTACTTAAGTACTGTTATGCATTATTACCATATGATTCATTAATCCTCTAATAGGTAACTTGCTTCCCACTTGCACACTCTGTAACCTACTTCTGGGATATATGATGACCAGATGCAAATTAATTTTTAAAGCTTTATCTTGTGTGTTAAACCAAATTATTTATTGTAGATGTATCCTGTGAGTCACTAACTCTTGTGGAAACCTTTCTGGTTCAGCTGCAGCTCTGAAGTAAAATTTCATTCATGTCACTGAATCAGACAAATAAAACTCCAAATCAAAACTAACTGAAATTAAGTCTAAATTCTCAAACCCCTTCTCATTTCACTTCAAACAGCCATAACTTTACTTAAAAGGTACTTCAAAAGTCAGTATATATACCCAGTATATAAAGACAAATACTTATGACTCTAATTTTCATTTTGCAAAGACCCTTATCAAGCTTAAAGACCCTTACCAAAAATGTGAAAAGAGGCAGCTGCAGACACTGTCTTTCAGGGATATAAAGATAAATTTTAAAAACTAATAACTTGAGAGTTCAAACATTTTACCACATTTTTACTACAGTTTCTGGATGTACATATTAAGAAGGATGCAATAGTATGAAACTGTAATATGAATAGTATGGGTGTGGAAAAGCCACTCAACTGAGTATTAACCTCATACATGCATTAAAACCTGTACTGTTCATAACCTATTTCAAGTTATTTTCCCATTTGATTTTTATACTTTGATGCATTTATCACATCTTTCTGCTGTCTGCCCAATTTGTGGGTCACTTCTGAGAAGCACTGAACACACTGAATGGCCAGTGTAGTCAGTAGAAGCAGGGCCTATGTTTCTCCTGCAGGACCAAGTCTTGCAGCACCAATGCCACCATTATCTGAATATAAAATGGATAAATATTCGTATAGACCAGCCCTCGAAAAAACTTGCCCTTAGACTCTGCACAGTCTTGAGTCACAGTCCTATAAGGTTGCCAGGTACAAAAGTTGTCATCTTGTTCAGGCAACTCCTCAAGACTTTAGCCTGTTGAGCAGAAATCTCATGATGTTTACCCTGACCTCATTAATTAGGACAAATATACATCTAAGCTTATATAACATGGGACCCTCCTTACCAAGCATACTCAGCAGAACTTTAAACTATATTCTGTTACGTTCTTTTCCTCCTTCCTGGGTTAAATTATGTATAAAAGCCAGAAACACACTCTTTGTAAATTCTGTTGAGAAGTCAATACATATTTTACTGCAAAGAAGGCAAATACACTGATGGTTGATTTCATCAGAATGCCCTTAATATTTGACTCCTGATCTAAAATGCATACAGGTGAGAAGTATTTTGGGGAAGAAATATGATGTATAAATGTGAAGTGCAACTGTTCCTTCTATCAGTGAGATGATCAAGGCTCCAGGTTAGTCAAACATCAGTGAAAATAAATCATGTAACCCTGTGGATAACATTTCAAGCCTTCACTGAAAATGTAAATATCAGAAAAAAAAAAAAAAAGAAAAAAAAGAAAAAAAAAGAAAGAGAGGTTGTTGTTGGTGCAGGCTGGTATGAAATTGTTCCTTTTCACTGCTAAAAGCATTTGCATCTCAGTGCACACTATTTTCTTTTCCAATGCCCTCCAATGCTAATTGAAGATTTTCTTGCTAACTGAATACGCAGGAAATGCCTACCAGAAACCCAGAAAGAATTAAGTTTCTTGCTAACTTGTTACTTAGTGCAAGCACTTGGGCTTCATTAATAAGCACATGTCCTCCTCAAGTTAGCTGATATTAATACTGTTTAGATTTAAAGATGACTCAGAAAGAGTGGGTGTAATTCCACACGTTCAGATCAAAAACATATTGATGGAGAAAAACTGTGTGCTGTAGATACAAATCCATAGGAAAGATTTTGCAAAGACATGAAAATTAATATCAACAACACCAAACTTTCTTTGCCAGCTTCTTATTCTTATCTTTTTTGGCAACCTAATTTTCTAATTGTCTTATTATGTCTAACAAAACCAAAAATACATCTACTGCAATCACGATTAGTGGAGCAACATAGACATCACAACAGGAAAAATAAAATAAAACCTCTAACTTATGCTACATTTGTAGATTGACAATACAGATTTTACTTCTTTAATAGTTGCTACTCAAACCGATGACATCTAAAAAACCAGATTAATTCATTTTAATGTAGACTTAAAAACTACATGTATTCTCCTATCAACAAGAATAAACCCATCAGATCATATATTTTTAAGCCAAATATACAACACAGTTGGGGAACTAGCAAAATGTGGAACTGATTTTCCTGTTTTAAGTTTAAAAATATAAAAATTCTATTTAGAAATGCCTCTTTGGGTTTGCAGTTTCAAAACATTTCTGAAATGTGGAGAGTGACTCAAAAGCGGGAAATGCATCTGTGAGGAAAATTACACAAAACAATCTGGTGAATTTATTGATAGAGGATAGAAGAATCTCTGTTAGGGTGGGGAAAATCTAGGTGTCTTATTTTACTTAGTGCATGGGTGCACTAAGGCATGGAGAGCTTTTTTTCAAAACTGCTGCTGAGAACTGTGGCAGCAGCCTGAAGAATGTAGTGGGATTAAGTAGCACTTTGCATTTTATATAATACTTCCAAGTTTTCAAACTATGTGCAATTATTAATCAATAAATCCTCACGACCATGTTCTTGGCAAGTAGTGTCATTGCCTTTGTATGGGGGAGGGAAGAAAAAAGAAAATAAATTTAGTTGAGTCACTGAGTCTACAGCAAAGTTGAAAAAAATGTAAGTGTCTTACCTCAGCCATGTGGGCAAAGGACAGGATTGATGTTTCCATATGTTAACAGCTAGAAATAGACTTCACTATTCAAATTCCTCTCTAAAAGGTGTTGTTTAAAAAAACTAAATAGAAACGGATTTTCCTAGCTATTGGTATGATTTCACTACACTAATGTTGGTGAGCTAATGCAAAACTGTCAAACTGGTATTATTGGCTGTCCCCATTCTGTACCTGGGGAAGTAAATCAGGGAAGGTTTTGTTTATTTAATTACCACTGGTTTTCAGAAACTCCCCAGTAAGAGCTAGAGGCTGCCAAACTGAGATTTCTGCTGGCACCACGCAGAGCCCCTGGGTGCTCTCACAGTGTTGCTCAGGTTGCAGTAGTATTTGATTGTTCAGATTATCTGACTGGGCAAGGTACTATCTTGATTCATCAAGACAGGTGTCCTTTGAAAAGATCTCAATATATTCCTGGATAGTTAAATCACTGAATATTGTCATTCTGTTTGGTATAGGTATGCGTTATGCATGTGACAAGTTAGGTCACTGGAATAAGTCACTTGCTTCACTAAGCACCAGACTTTGCTGTGTCCAAATTGTGATGTCATTTTTGCTCAAGAAATTCATTCTGGCTTCAGAGTTTCATCCCTTATTACCAAAAGAAAAAGACTACTGCAACAATGGTCTCTGTTTAACTGCTGAAAGTTATATGCATTGGTGGGAAATGGGACTGATCAATGTCATAACAGAGATTTCAAAAAATCATTTCAAGTGTCTGTGCCCAAGTGTTTAAATTAGTCTTCTCATGGTTGTACCAAATATACTGTACCCATTTCCTATGAAGTTCTTTCACTCTGTTACTCCTATGTGACTTCAGCCTGCTGGCATGGAAGAGTGAATTGATTTTACTCTTCTAAAGAAATGGTCTTAAACAGTGGCAGTCATCTAATCATGCTTTTTACAAAAAGGCTTTTCAGACTTTATTAATTTAAATTCATATTAGAGACCTTCAGGGTATGTTCAGTAGTCATTTCTTTCAATCACTTTTGCATTGTGTTTATTTCCCCTAAAAATTTCCCCAGGCAGGGCTGTGTTCCTGACACATTTCAGATTTCAATTCTCTGGCTTTGGCCTGTCTTCCTATATATATCCTGTTAGTTTTGCTGCAGTCTGTCACCTTGTGCGTAAGCCAGACTGAACATAGCAAAGACCCAAATAAATCCTTGGCACTTCACACTTTGAAGGGAGGAGGAGACAGGTGGTGATGTGCAGGAATATGGAAAGAGGCTGGTTTCATCTGGCTTACTCTTTTGTGGAGAGTCCAGAAGAAGTGCTTCCCTAAGTGGAATGTCTTCTTTTCGGCATAACCTACCATGTATTTGAAACAAATAGGACCAGATCTCTTGTACACAGAGCTGCAGCTAAATAGGATTGCTGGAGGAGAAAAGAAAGAGGAGATGTCGTCTTATGAAAGAAAGTAATCAAGTTTACAATGAGAAAAAGTGTCATTTGTATAGTATGGAAATTTCTTCAGACCTCTGTACAGGAAATGCTCACACTTTTTTCTATGTCACTTGTATCATCTTTAGGAATAAGCTTGGATATTCTGGTAGAACAACTGACTATTTAAAACTGTAATTGAAAATTGAGTCATATAGGAAGCATTTCTGTTTGAAGCCCTAATATGGGTGAAGGTAACAGAGCATTAAAGAGATGTTTGTCTTCAGACATCTTGTGAATAGAAGTGGTGTATCTGGGCTTTTTGGCACAAATCCATTGCATTGATTACTAAAATGTTTTAGTGTGGCAGCCTAGTTCCTTGACTAAACAGCACTGATTTCACTATAAAGCCATAATGCAGTGGCTTTTAAAAATCTCCTTGCAATTTTTTCCCCATTTGGTATTGATGTTATTGTGAATATCCATTATGACTTCTTCCTCATGTAGTGCTTAAAGGTGAAGCATAGACTTATTCTCCATGGCTGATATATATTATTTATAATGTCTAGTTCAGTGTATTCTGAATTTGAGCATCAAGCTATTTCTCTGCCTCTAAATCTGTTGTTTATGGGCTACTGACCTTCAAAATATCATGTCTTAAAAGACAACACAGTGTTTATGTAAGTTGATAGACAGACAAATAGATGGGTTTCTATTAATAGGCTGATTGCTGTGACTGAAAAATTTAGTTATGCAAATGAACAATCTTTTTCTCTCGGCTGAATTAATTATTAAGGAAGTAGAACAGACACTGAGACAGGAATTTTCATCAGAAGTATAACTCAGTGTTTTCTGAGACTCTGCCTGTCCTCCTGAGGCCATGTCCATCCCAGCCCACAGCTGCAAGATGCTCTGGGTGGCCTCTGCCCAGCTCTGGAAGACAGAGTTTCAGTCCCACTCCTGTCTTCCAAAAAGGAGGCTTGGTATCATGGAAAGTCTTCTGCAGGATTTTTTTGAAATGAAGAACCACAGGTTCTCTTCACTGTACATTTTGGTCAAGTGAATGGAGACAAGGACCCACCTGAAAACAGCAGAGAATATTCCGGGCATTTTATCCTGCCAGACTGACTGAGAAAGCATGGGAAGATGATGATGAAAAATAATCTGTCAGCCCAGGTTAGATAGGGGTTAAATGAATCACAGTCAAGCCCAGCTTGCTGGGCTGCTGCTAGGCAACAAGTAACTCTGCATTTAGAAATTCCCCACTAATTGATTCTTGACACCATTCCCCCTCGGTTTGTATAAATATAGAGCTGTTGCTGGGGGGTGGAGAGGAAAAGCTCGGGTGTGGTGAGCACCTGGCATATCCTGGCAGGTGAGACGCACATGTCGAGTCATTTCCCGTCCAGGAAGGGATTCAGAGGCTGTAAGGGATGGCAACCCCCTAGGATTTGTATTTTGTAAAGCAATACTGAATTTGTGGAGCAAAGAAATCTTCATGAGCCACACAAAATATTGCAGTATATTACCCTTTAATGCATGTCGACTGAACACACGGCTTTTGCATCCATTTGCTCTTTGCTTTTATGTAAGTGACCAACAAAGGAAAGGGAACCAGCCTTCCTTACATGGTTAATATTTGGCAGGCTGGTATATCTGGTGTAGTGTCAGGATATCCTCCATGTGGAAGCTTCAAAGCACACAGGAGGTGGGGAGCTGGAGCAGGGATTTATGTCGGTTAGAGATACTGGAAGAGTCAGGCTAATGAAGGAAAGGGGAAGCTTGCCTGAAGGAGAAAAGCAAGCCCAGCAAGTGTCTGAGTCTTAAAATCCTCTTTTATTGATAGCTCACTTCTAGAGTCTTTATTATATTGGCTCTATGCCTAACCCTGATAAGGTTTTACCCTCACCACCAGCTGCAAGACTCAGGCATTTTAAAGATTTCTTCATGAATTAAGCTATTGTTCCTTATAAATAAACTCTAATTCTTTTTTTTTCCTTTCTCATACATTATTTATTTCCTAGCTCTTTCTTTAGCTGCAGAGAAATGAAAGACAGAGAAGGAGGAGGAGTAGAGAAGGGAAGAGAATGAAAAAGGATGTTTCAAAGATGATCGAAAGAACATGATTGTATTTTGACAATGACAAAAATTCCCTTTCATGATATGGAGGTTATTGGCAGCATGCACATGCTCAAATGTGGGGTATTCTTATTCTGTTTCTTTTCTGACATGATAAAAAGAAAAACGCATTATGATGTTTTCTTTCTATACATTTCCATATTATACATTTCCGTATTTTCTTGCAGACTTTGGGGGTTATTTCCTTTTCTTTGACATCCTCTGTGAAGTGCTGCCCTTGTGCTGCTCAGGTGAAATCTCTCCCTAAGCAGCTGGGGATGGGGGTGAAAGGATGCAACTTTTCAGACACATATCAGTTCTGAAACATATTGGGTGATAACAGAAATCACTCGGGATTTTGTCATTCATTTCACTTGGCCAATCCCTTCAAATGGTTTCATTTTTATGTTCAAGGAGTTGTATTTAATTGCTAATGACCACATTCATCCCCCTGCTAGATGGGATATAACTATTGCCAGTGAGCACTACACCGTATTTTTGACAATTTCATTTATAAATCAATAGCTGTACCACACATACTTACACTGGAAAGACTGCATTAATATATTTTGGCATGCTTTCCAAATATTTTGCTACTCCTTTTTATTCTATATCTAATTACCTCTCACTACCTTTATTTTTTTCATGAACAGTGACAAAATCTATTTAAAGAGCAAATTAAAAAATTCTTTTTTTAGTAAAATTGCAGGTTGTCTGTGTAAGATACAAGAAAGAAGAAACAGGAGACCTGTCTAATACACATTCATTTATAACTAAGAATATCCTGGTACACTTACCCTTTTTGAAACAGAAAAGCATTTTGAAAGTATTTAGGCAAATTTAAATCCTGACCTCTGTTGTTTGCAATTCCTCGAGGAACAGCTAAAGTGAAATGCATTACCCAAGAGAGCAATATGGAGCTTAGAGGAAAATCAAAGTGACATATTTATTCCTTTTTCTTTTAAAATTACATCTAGTTCTCCCTTGATGCAAAACAGTTGTGCCGCCCTTTCATACAGGCTCCCAAGAACAGCTGAATAAGCTCTATCAAAACCACTTCCTTTTCCAGATTTGGACCTAATTTATCTCCAAATTTATATAGCAATATATATTGCATATAATCTAATTTACACCATTCAGAAGTATACCAGTTGCATCAGTGCTCTTAAACTAACCTTTTGCATATATCAGGACTCCTAGATTGGCCCTGAGCTTCTCACTTCTTCTAAATAGTTAGGATTCAATGTATAGTACATGCTTATCTGGCTAGCAATGCAAAATTACTTTTTGCAGAGGAAGGCCATCTGACAAAAAGCCAGCAGGCTGCTGCCTGCCTCATGGGATGCCTGAGAAACCCTTCAGGGAGATCCAGAGATTCATCTCTAGTGTAATTACAGGGATGCCTTAGAGAGTTCACATGTTAGACCAATTAGTCACAGAGTGTGCATTCCCACTGCAATATTTTTCTGTCTCATCTCCAACGCTCTTTGCCACTTTTTGCACTATCTTAGAATCAAATCTACAAACAGCATGGAGATGAATTCAACATTAGGTAAAAGCAGCTAAATCCTTCATAGGAGAACATAAATACCTCCATCACTCTTGAAAGCCAAAGCACATCTACACATGCTTTGAAAAAAAGATTTTAACTTTGGACAATTTTTGGAAAGACTAAAGAGGAGAGAGCCACTGTGAACAGTGGTGTCTATTTACCTTGTGTAATGAAAGAAAACACAATTGCTCTATCAATTTTCTCTAATCATTCTGTATTGTAAAATATTGTTTCTGTTAAAGGAATAACTATTCTTTTTATTGCTGTTATTTTTAAAATATTGGTGCACAACAAGAAAAGGTTCAGTGATGATTTAAATGTACCAGAAAAGCTATTAGTTCTCCTTGTATAACAAATCTTAAACAGAAATTACTTGCAATGATGACTTCAAGTAACCTCAGCTTAATAAAGGAATTGTGATTGTCTGCATTTTGAACTCTTACAAGGCAATCATGTAATCGATAACAATATCTGCTGGGTTCTAGCATCACTGTAAAAGCATTATTTATGACTGCTTGCTGGCAAAGCAGTTACTCCATTTTCCAAGCCAAGTTTCAGTGAAAAATTCTGGCAGAAATTAAAGAAGAGCTTCCAAAAATATGTATGTGAAATAAACAAGATTTCAGTCTTTTAGACATTATCAACAAGAAAAGGTGAATAAAGTCTCGTACTGTGACTTCAATTAATCTCTTTATCCGGACACTTTCTTTTTTTGATTTTGGCATTAAGATAAAGAAATTAAGGTGTTAAGATACAAATATGCTCCTCCTCTGTTTAGATTAGGGCAGTCTAAGGTAATCACATTTTTCGTTTCTACAACTTCTCATTTAATTTCTGTTGAAGAGGCTTTATTTAATATAGAAGACTAAAATCTATATATTTGCAATCTGTCACAAATTTGCTGAAGGAGACCAGGGACTTTGCTTTCAAATTTGGCCTTACCCTGGTGCTATCAGTTTCGAAAGTGTCCTCAGGAGCATCTTCAGGCAGCTTCACCTCATGTCTTGTTGTGCTACACATGAAGTAAAGTTTTGCTTATGACCTGAAACTGCCCACAGAAGTGACCAGGAAAGAGTCACATCAGGTGTCTCTGGCCCAGCTGTTCCCAAAAGAACCCCCATGAGGATCTGACAACTGGATAGGGAACATGGACTCTTGGTGAGGGGAGCACCCAAGATGTGATGTCAGACCTGTCTTTGTGCTCCTCTTAACGTGTGTCCAGAAGAATCAGGGGACAGGCACTACAGTGGGTGTGTTAATGCCTGAGGGATCACTTGTGTCAACTGTGTGAGCCCCATGGGTAGCCGTGTTGGCCCCCATCTCCTTCCTTCCATTTCCCTCATGCTCTCAAGCACCTGGATTCCAGCATCTGTCAATGAAACCCCTGCCAAAGAGAATATCATCCTGCCCAGAAACCTCACAGCCACAGAAATGAAACTGGGCACAGTAAAGAAGAACTCGATTAATCTATCATTCTTTCTGCAATGTGATTTTTTAGCAAACACAGCCTCAAAAGCGAGAGAAGGATGAATCAGCAACTGATTTTATAATCAATTTTTAGAGATTTTGCAGAACTGTCTGTTATTGACATAAGAGTATGATCATTTCTGCCTCATATCCAGGGTAGAAAGGAGATATTTGAGACTGAGTCCCTGGGTGTTTTAGAAATATCGGGACAAGCAGAAGGATTCACACAACACCAGAGGACTAAAGATTCCTGGAAATTAAGTGCACATGAGGTAAAGAAGAAAAAGACATATTGTCAAACCTGCTGCATATAACTTGCCAGGCCTCAGCAGTGGGAATGACACATTGTGCAAACCTAACCAAATTCCTCATGAGCAGGAAGCTCAGATCTCTCAATCTGTCCACCGTTTTCTCAACTCTTATAAGTTTTCTTTGTCTTCTAAATAAGAAAGAACATAAATCCTTAAAGCAGTAATGTTGGTGGTTACTATAGAAAGCGCAGCCAGACAAAGAGTCTTATAATAGATGGAGCTGTGCGACAGCAAAGGTGCTCAAGGTAGGATAAACAGGCACAAGGAGGTGGGAGAAAAGTAAACAGACACTGTTTTGCTTCTTGAAAGTTTAAAAATGGAGTATCACAGAATGTTGGTTGGCTAGTTTGGGGTAGGAGAGGTTTTTTTTAAAGTGAGATCTTCCTTGTTTACAACAGAATTTCCAGGCTATTAAGAAGTACTTGTTGGTTGTGTTTACTGACTCAGTATAATTGTAAAATGTTATCAATCAAAATGTGTGGGAGATGAAATATCTTTGATGACTATATTCCTAACTGGAAAAAAAATGGCCATTGCCTTTACTTTGTCCACTAATCATCTGCCTAAAAGTAGTTTGCATTGGAAATTTTCCATTTTTATGCTAATGCTACTTGATAGTAACTGAGATTTCAGAACTGGGGCCTAAGGACCTCAGGAGAAATTCAGAATTGTCTATCTTAGAGCTCGGAGAATGTACAAAGTATTATTTTTTAGGAAAAAGGGTATGCAATGGCTATTTTTTACAAAGAACTAAAACATCCACACACTACATAAAATTATCTAAAACTATATGTTTTGCTGGAAATAAAATTGAACCTTACGGCCTCAGCTCATTTCTATTATGTGTAATGAGGTCTATAGAACTACAATAATGTATAAACTGCCTGAAAGAATAATTACTGTTGTATTAAGAAGTACATACAAGTAATAATTTATGAACAAATAAATTGGTTTAGTGAAAAATAGCTATTTTTTTTTCTGCATACCATTGGGATGTAGGAAATATAGTTGGCAGACAAAATATGATGTAAGAATCAAAAAATAGATCATCTTTTGTACTGTTCACATTTTAGAAAGAAAAACAAAAACGTTTTGGTAAGGCAGGTCAAGACGCAAAGGAAAAGTTCTTTGCATTCCTTTGAAAATTTTCCTCTGCTCTTTCATATTTCAGATGTTCAAAGTTAGGAATGTCAAAATGACATAAGGACATACATCGGTATTGAATCAGAACAAATGCACATCTAACACAACATCTTGTCTCTAACATTGGCTATAGTGATGCCTAAGGACAAATACAAAAATGGCAAGATGTGCAGTGTGATGCTTCATAAGCATGAAAGTGTTTTGCTTTCACTGCTTAGGGGTCAGAATATTCAAAAGCTATGTTTTATTCCTTGACTAAAATTGTTTAAGAAAACAGGTACCTTTTATTGCTATACATGAAAATTTACTATAATTCAGATTTTCATTGGCATTATCTCTCATTTCCATTGAACTAAAAATCAAACACTAGTAAATATTTCTGTAACAATAACTGTATCAATATCACAGTTATCTGCTTTCCATGCATCTTGCTTGATTTTATTCTAAATCAAAAAGGTAAGTGTTTGTAATGAACAGAAGCAAGGGGTGCTTTGTGAAATGCACTGCTGCTACTAAGATAATTTTTCTCTTATTTTAACCTGCTCTGCTCAAGGCACATCAGCATCACTGGACTTTGCATCCAGATAGTATTCCTGCTGTTGGCCTGGCACCCAGAGAGGTTTGTGTGGAGAGCATGTGCACAGGGAAGAAAACCTTCAAAGTGTTTAGGCAGAAATGGATCAAAAAGGGCCTCTCTGTATAGACAAGCAGATCCTCATTTCATATTCACATCACATTATGTGCTCAGCCTGATCTTTTTCATGATTTGGAGAGATTTTAATAGGTCTCTCACCTCATTTTCTGACAATGTTGATACTATAGTTCAATTTCATATATATTCATAGTTCTTGTCTCCCTTTGCTCAGAAAAGCTTCATGTATCTGCTAAGCCTTTTTCCCTCTAATTTCAGTGTTTATCAAGGTTTGAAGTAAATCAATGCCCATCTTGCAGGAGGTTATGTCACCGGGTCCACCTGTACCCTACAAAAACAATCATAGACGAAAGTTTGGAGAGGAGGTGTGCAAATGGAAGGGATTATATTGAACAACCAGCAAGAACTTTGTGTACTGTCTTCATATTGAATTAAGAGGCTTTGGAGTCGGAAAAAAAAGCAACTGCATAGTGGTGCTAATTTACTGACTTGTAGGTATCCCTTACAGCTAATGGATGCAGAACTAGGCCTGCATGTTTTGATGAATGTTACTCTTCTCAATAAGAAAATAACATTTTTCTTCATTTTCTACAGTTCTTTCTTCCAGACATTTCTTCTTATCTTCTTTTATGTTAATTCAGGAAAAGAAGATGCAAAATTAATATTTATCCAATAGTGGCAAGTATTTAAGTGTATAGAAACAAGCGTGAAGAACAAAAAACTACACAACAAGTGGGTTATATCAGTCAAATAGATCACTTTGTCATCACAACAAGCCATTTATTAATTTCAGGAGTTTTTTAAAAACATGACTGCACAAACTAGTATTAATTATGGCTATATTGCTATATCTATATTTGGGGTCAAATCCTAATGTTAGCATCAGTCCTTCATTTCATGATAACATGTTTCAAATTGTTCTGAAAAGACAATGAATTTTATAGTCAGAGTAGCACAATTGCTACTTTGAAAACAACCAACTTTTTTTGAAAAAATTTTTTCAAGCAGCATTGGCAATGCTTAAGTAAGCAGAAAACATAATATATGGTTTCCAAATCTAGGCTACGTTGTAGAGTTAATAAATTTTTGTGAAAATATAAAGAGTTTTGTTACATATACACCACAATAATAATAATTGTAAAACATGAAAATATGCAAATAAATATCTTTCTTAATTATCCGAAAGCTCTTTGAAATTCGAACATTCTCATTGAGATGCAGACACATTATGACACAAAATGTGTATACCTCAACAGTATTTCATATAGTGATAATATTTTGCTTTATATAAGGTGGAAAAAAGGATAATCTCACTATTAGGAATTACTTTCATGACAGATGCTGTTCTTCGGTAATTTTACCAGCATCTGTGCTTTCTTGATTTTTGTAGCTATAGGATTTCCTAAACTTTGAGTGGTTTAGTAGTATTCTGAAAAATAACTTTGGCAAGGGTGATACAAATCTAAAAAAAAAAAATAATAAAAAATGTTTGGTTTTCCATGGTTTTATTTTCAGAATTCATTTATTCTGCAGAAGCCCCTTGCTTGCGTTAATTCTCTCCTGCTAAGATGCAGGATAATTGCAAATGGTCTTGAACCAGGATGCATCTGTCTGTTATAAGAGGGATCTCATGTCAGTTGGAGAGTTGAATTAAGTGGTATATTTTCTTGGTAGAAAATTTTTCACTCATTGATCTTCCCAAAATGTAAGGATTATCCCAGCTCTCCTGAAGCAAATACCAATAATTTCATTTATCACCTGAGAGACTGGTAGTTTTCCAAGACAGTGTGATGCTTGACTGTGCTCCTGTATAGAAAATTCTACAGGTTGAATGCATTCTAAATACATACAACTATAAGCTCATGTTTTAGCTGAGGGCATCCTGACTTACACAGAAAATATTTTCTATTTCTGAGAGGGGAAAATTTAGAAATAAGGCCATTTCATTTCTCTTTCCTACTTAGTCTGTCTTCCCTTCACACTTCTTCCTTAACTTTCTACATTTCTTTTTTCTGTTTATCCTTTCATTTCTATCTTTCTTCTTTTCTTGCCTTTTTTCTCTCTCTTTGGCCTTATTTTTTTCTCGTCTGTACTCTTTTCTGTCTTGCTCTTCCTAACTGTGTGATTTTCTTCATTGCTTTTCATAGAGGAAAGCAGAACCTGTGTCTCAGATAATGCAGCTGAGTAATCCTCATTAGTCTCTGTATTATTTTCCTGGCAAAAGAAAGACTGCATCACTGTGGTCAGAGATCCTCTGGGTTGTTTTAATATTGATTTAATTAAGAGATCATGTCTGGCATGATATATTTTCAGATATTTGTCAAGAAAAAAAATGGAGTCTCTGGATTGAAAAGAAAGTTCCCTTCTCCTTCATGCTTTTACCTAAGAGACAGAGGTCTGCAGCAGTTCATGCATCTTCCTTGGTAGCTTTTCAGCCCATCTGTATTCCAAAGACAGTTTCCGTCATACCATATGAAGATTCTCAGTAGTTCATGCCACATCTGTCTTCCTAATGCCACTATCTAACCCTGTGCAAAGGGATCAAAACCCCCAAAGGTTTATTAGAAAGTAACTGGGCAGAAGATAACTAGAGTAAAACCATAGCTAACAAAGTGCAAAACAGTTTCTGGATAGATTTTCTTGGTCAGTTTTTGTGCCACAGTATGGTAAAGCCAAAGATAAATGTTTTGCCTATACCAAGGAGAAATATGGAGTTATATATACATACATATATACATTTATGTTTATGTGTGTGTTTGTGTTTATGTTTATGTTTACACATAATGGATGTCCCATACAGATAAACTTCATGCGATGACCAATTATGTTGTTATCCAAGTAATTAAAGGATGACCTAAATTCATTGCTTTGATTCTTTTCTAGATCTAATGTAATAAAAAGAGTTAGTATTTTTCTTTTTAAAATATTGCAGTTAGTGAATGAAAAAAATTCCACATTAAAACTTGCATTCATGCCACCAGTTTTTGTAAATACCCGGCTTGCTGAAAGGGTAGCTGCAACCATTTCATAGTTGGATCAATGTATCATTTAAAATTCAGGTGTTAATGCAATATTTTCATCCACATGTCCAAGTAAGACTGTGAAGTAATTCTAAATGAGTCAGTGAACCATCTACATTAACTACCAGGGTAGCAGTCTACAGGTGAAATACTTATAGAAGCTTTTGAACTATCTATCCTTCCTAGTAACTTCTATGAGCATAAAGCAAAGGAAATGTCACATTTTTCCCCTGTGACTGGAAAATGCTTCTAAAGATAAGAAGTCATTTAGTATAGCACATGCATTTAACATGATAAAGTTGTATTTTATTCCTTCAGATGTAGGAAATCTGTATTAAAATCATATTCCTGCAAAAGACATTCTGAATTTAATGTGATGAAACCTGATTGTAGATGACAGGAGACATTGTATTTGCTTATTTATTTTGTTTTATAATTTGTAGGTAATTTACAGTCCAAATTAAAATAACAAATCCAGATTTCATCCAAGCTTAGTTCAAATACTTTGAAATACATTTTAAACACATCATATTTTCTGCCTCTGTTTAGACATTGCCAAATACTGCATCTTGACTGGACTTCCAGGAAGCCCTCTGGTCCTTCCCCCATGCCCCAAAGCAGGAGCAAGCTATACCCTGTGTCATTCCTGACAGATGTTTGTCTCTTACTCTTAAAAACCCCAACTGACAGCAACTCTACAACACCCCCAGGGACTCTGTTCTCATGTTATTCCACATTTGCCTGTGGAATTTTTCCTAAATGTGTAATCCAAGTGTCCCTTGCCACAGTTTAAAACCATTATTTCTTATCCTACCCTCTCTGGAGATAGATAATAGCTTAATAACTCTCTTTTTCCTTTCAATTGTCCTTTAGATATCTAAAGTTAGTTATCATACTCCTCTGCTGTCTTCATGGCATTGTTATATAGCATCATTGCAAAATGAGGAGGCAATTTTTTCTGGAAATATTTATGTAATTATTCTCAGGGCAATAGTTCTTCTACTGCATTAGTTGTCAGTGGTATTTGCAATGGGATTACATTAGAAAAAATTATAAAAATGTTTATTTTTGTAATTCTGTGGGGACAAAATAAAATAAATAAAATAGTCTAATGGGAACAATTTCAAGAAAGGGCACACTTCAATTAATTTTTTGTCCTGCAGCTAGCTGAGAGTTTCTATTCCAGTCAACCAGTACTCCTTGTGTTACCCTGGCTGCTGCTTCTTTGACAGATGGGAAGGGCTCAAAACAAAATGTATGGGCAGAGTTTTACATGTAAATGTGTGGGGCCATGTGCATGTGCAGTGGGGGATGTTCTTGAAATGCTTCAGAAGATGTTTACAGCCCCATTTTTACAAGTCCTGCCAGATCCTTGTGTCACTGGGAAAGAACAGTATCTACAAGGAAAACTTTGGTTTCTACTGAGTTTTTGGTATCTGAAGCAACTTCTTTTCTTTCTTGTAACCAAATTTCCACTCATACTGGCTTCCCTGGGCCAGCTTTGGTGTACTTTTGGCTTGCCTTTTAGCTGCCATTTGGAACCTAAGACCTTTCCTTTAGGCTAGCACTGTCAGCAGTAGCTTTGGGAAGTTGTACATATTTGCCCTCATTCTGTGCTGCCATCAGAGGAATCTTTTTTTCCCACCATGTTACAGCCTTGACTACAATGCAGAACTCCAAGATGAAGCCAGAAAAAATTTTGCATCACAATTTTCTTACTCTTTCTCCCACTGTATTTTTAGGAGGAGTCCATTATGGTCACATCACATGTGCCTCCATGACGCTGGGTGTGGGATGTTAAAAGATCTCTTTCTGGTGAGGAGAGAGAGACTGTTATGAAGCATCTGTAAGTTCATGTTGTCTACATATATAAAATCTTTCCTTAACTTTTATGTTTCTATTTTCAAGATGCTGATGTATATTTCCAAGATGTTGATGTATATTTCCAAGATGTTCCAAGTTCCTTGCAAGATCTCTTTTGATATTTCTGTTTTTGAGCTCATCCTTCACATTTCTTGAATTTGGAGCCAGTTAAAGAGCCAGCTTCTCTGCAAGATGAGTCAATGAGTCAGAACATCCTCACCTTATTTAATTTATAATTGTTATTACTTAATGATCTTGAAAGTAGTAAAATTAAAATGGTAATAAAGTAAACAGCCTACAGAGATTAAACTCAGATGCTCAGTAAAGGGTTTTGGTAACTTTACAATACAGATTATAATGGTTTGTATAATTCTTTCTGATATATAATTACCATAGCAGCACTAGGCATTTAAAGCAATTTTTAGAAGAAATTTTACATACAGCTAATTTTGCAGAGAAGCCCAAACTGAATTTAAAAGTAGGACATGGATTGCTGAGATTTTAGAGAGATAATATAGAATTTTAAAATAGAATAATATTTTAGACACTGTTTTCCCCTCTACTTTAAGAGGAATACATAAGCCACTATTAAGTCTACATGAGAATTATGTACTTCAAAGAAGAATGCTAAAAACTTGTAGAGAGCAACTACCTGCAAGAAATGTGAGAAATGCTGCCATTCATGGCTTCTGACACATAAACTGCCAACACCTAAAGATATTTTGGCAATAGGTGAACTTTCTCAGAAGAGCACAAGACAAAACATAAAGAATTTCAAACCATCCAGAGGGACCTGGACAGGCTTGAGAGGTTAACCTGTGCGGAGCTCATGAAGTTTAACAAGGTCAAGTGCAAGGGTTGAGGCAATTGAGCACAAGTACAGACTGGGAAGAGCATGGACTGAGAGCAACCCTAAGGAGAAAGGTTTGTGTGTGTTGGTGGATGAGCAGCTCAATGTCTTGGCAATGTGCATCCACAGCCCAGAAAACCAACCATGTCCTGGACTGCATCCAAGGCAGAGTGGCCAGCAGCTCAAGGGAGGTGATTCTGTCCCTCTCCTCTGTCTTCCTGAGACCCCAACTGGAAGTACTGCATCCCGTCCTGGGGACCCCAACACAAGAAAGCCATGGGACTCTTGGAGCGAGTCTATAAAGAGCAAGAAAAATGGTAAGAGGGCTGGAACCCCTCTCCTGTGAAGACAGGCTGAGTTGAGGCTGCTCTGCCTGGAGAAGGGAAGGGTCTGAGGAGAAATCATAGCAGTCTTCTAATACATAAAGGAGGCCTACAGGAAAGCTGGAGAGAGGTTTTACAAGGGTGAGCATAAGCAGAACAAGAGGGAATGGCTATAAACCGAAAGACGGGTTTAGACCAGATAGTAGGAAAAAATTCTTTACTGTGAGAGTGGTGAGACACAGGTTGCCCAGAGAAACTGTGCATGCCTCATCCCTGGAAGTGTTCCAGCCCAGGCTTGATGGGGCTCTGAGCAACCTGTTTTAGTGGAAGATTCCCTGTCCATGGCAGGGGGGGTTGGAACAATTTCACCTCTGTGGTCCCTTCCAACACAAACCGTTCTATGATTCTTCTGTATTAACTTCTAATCTTAGCAAGCTTTTTGCATTTGCCCATTTTTTCCTCATGGAAAGATGTTGTAGCAGCCTTGAAGACATCATTCAGTGGCCACCAGAGCGAAACAAAGCATTAAACTGTACAATGACCTATTTTCTCAATTCTCAGTTTGCTGCATTAGTGAGCTGTTTTAAAGCCGCTTTCCATTGAGAGCTCTGTATCAGTGCCTGTGTCCCAGAGCAATGTGCAACTCAGGAAGCACTGCATTTCCACAACATTGCATGGTTCTTGGAGACCACCCCATTGTATTTAATATAAATATCAGATGAAAAGTGTTTTCACCTATTGTTCAGAATGCAAGTGCTTATGGAAACTAGATTTCCGTAAAGTCTCTGAAAACTGCTTTTGATTGTGTTGGTTTCTGTGAGAGTATAAAATAATATCCTAACAAAATTTTATGGCTAATCTTGTATGGTAATTATGAAATTTATTTACCTCACTGAAGTATGTTTGAAATTGTATTTAAAGATTCATGTGGTTTTTATTCAGTTCCAGTAACAATTTAGTTTTCCACACAGCAGCAAGCCATACTCATAAAATAATACTCATTTTAAAGCATTGCCAGTGCACCAAATAAATTTACAAACTTTGAGCTGTGTTTAAAATCTGAATGTTTCTTTTTTCTCTTAGCCTAACCAAATGAAAAACACTTTCAGTAATATATTTGTAGTGCTCTCTTTAAAAAATATGTCAAAGAAGATAAAGACCTTCCACAAGCTTCCTCTATTTCGATAAGGACCAAATGAAATAACATTTTTTTACCAGATTTTTATTTTATTTTCTCTATAAGAGGAAAATACTTGACATCGGAAAGGCAAAGTTTTATTGCTCTTATCTGCCTGTTAGGCTGGCACTCAACTAGACCTAGAGTTTGTGTCGTCATTAGCAGCTAGTGTATTTTTCTGCCAGAAATATTGTATTTTATGGCAGTAGCCTAGGAAAAGTAATTAGTTTATTAGTCCACACTAAAATTGAAGGTCACTGCTATCAGACTTGTGATTCATTTTCTGAAGTCTAAACATAGATCTGAAACATGGTAAAAGCAAACTGTTGCACTGGTCCATAAAAACTCATTACTCAGAACTTGATCTTCTCGGGTCTTTTACTACAGTATTTTGGATACTGAAGTCGGAAACCAAAGAATGAGTGTAGCTTACAGAAGACAGCTTATTTCTGCCCTACGGAATGAAATGAGGAAATAACTGCATATACATAAAAAGTTTTGTTTTTCTTGAATGTAGAGGTCTAAATTGATAATGCAGACATCTGAATTAACAAACAGAAAGAAAAAAGAAGGAAGCATGTTATGCTGTTAGCTGACTTAAACATCTCAGTCCCAAATTTCCTTGGAATAAAGCAGTTTATATGATCTATGGGTCGAGTACCTGAGAGCATATATAAAATTTCTGTATTATACATATTTATGTACTTATGTACATACTGTGCATATTTGGTACTTATGTATATTGCCTGTTAACCAGTCAGATTTTTTTCTTCTGTCATGAGCCTCACCATTGTTTCACCATGAAAATCACATTTGATTAAAATATCTTTTCTGAACCATGCAGCATCTGTTACTTCTGCTCTCTGTCTCAAAATTCCCATTGAGTCTGCTGTAATTGTTCATTAGACCCCCCAAAGCTACATTTAATGTAAAAGAGCTCCATTAAATATCACTCATCTATTGGAAATGAATCTAATATAAAACCCATGTGCAATGCATGGCTGAGTCTAAAGTAATAACTCCTTCCATGCACAAAAATAAGCCTTACTGTAATTATTTTCTTTATGCAATACACTGAATTTAACATCATATTTTACTCATACAACTCATGTTCATGTTAGCAGTAAAAAAACCCAAAACCCAGACCTGAATTTATGTAGATAATGGCTCAGTGTAAAGGGAAGATGCCTAGAAATTACAAGAGTCAGACTTTATTTCAAGTCAACCTCTGAATTTTCTATAGTCTTAGGCTAGTCATTAATATCTATGCTGTAATTTTTCAATTTGTAAAAGATGGATAATGATGTCTGATGACTATGTGAAAATGTTTTTTATTTTTATTTTACTGGAAATACTATTGCTGCTGTTTTTCAAGGAGTCAACCTATGCCATGGGACTGTGGAGGAGTTTCAAAGAACATAGAACATGAATGAGAAATTTTAAGAGTCCTAGACAGAAGGTAAGTTAAATCTTCAAAACTTTCAATCTTTCAGTATCAGGCATGGGAATTGAAAACACAATTTGCCTTCTCTATGGCCACAAAAGACGTAGGTCAATGGAATATAGATATTTACTCACAAAGATCTGTAAATGAATAGGACAATACACCATTTTGAATGCTTGATCATTTCTAGAGGATTTTATGGTTACTTGGCTCCTGAGTTTCACTGACCTCAAGTGAGCTACAACTTACTGTAAATAATAGGTACCATGCCCTGTGCAAGGATCCTCAACAGAAAAAACAGAAATATGCAGATTACTCCTCCCACGCCTATTAAAAAACAAAAACAAAACCAAATCACAAACAAAACAAAACAAAAACCCCCAAACAAACAAAAATCCCAAAAACCAAAACCAAAACAAACAAAACAAAAAACAACAACAACAACAACAAAACACCCAAAAAACCCAAAAACAAACAAACAAAAAAACCAAACACAAAAAAAAAAAAAAAAAAAAAAAAAGAAAAAAAAAAGAAAGCAAAAACAGGAAGGAAAACCAACAGAAAATTACATGAAAAATATAATAATGAAATTCCAAATATCATTATATGAAAGTTTAAACGAAGTTGGGCAACTCACCAATATGCCTCATCACTTGACCCCAGTAGCATATCTGGAACATGAAGAATCTGAGCAAAATTAGTTCCTACTAACACTGGTGGCTTTAAACTTCTTTTCATTCACTTTTCTACATACCTTTACAGAAAGTGAAAGGAAAAAGAGAACTATGCCTCAAAATTATATTTCTTCTTACTCATCACTAGACTTCTATGCAGTACATGTCTACAAATCCTAGAGAAATCAAGGGAGAGGAATGCAGTGACATGAGAAATGATGGAGCCTCTTTATTGCATAAGACTGAATCGTCAAACTATGAACAGGCTGCAAAGAGCCCCAAAACTCTTTATTTATGTAAAACAAGATTTCTTTTAAGTTTATATCTAGTACTGGTACTGCCAAGGGAATGCTGGTTACCTTTTAGAGTTTCATTTTATCCCTTCACTTGTAATTTTTAAGATGCTGCATAATTATATGTTTATACAGAGGAGAAAATATCTGATGATTGTATTAGGTAAAGAATATGGGCAATAAATCTTGTGTAAAGTGTACAGATATTTTAGGTAAGCAAAAGGATAGACTTTCCAAGAACCATATAAGACAATAACAATAACAACAACAAAAAAATACCAGTTCTGTAGATATGAGTGAATTTGATTTTTTTTTTCTGCTCAGAAATTGTGCATATACATAGTCTTCCAGCTAGCTTCATAGGGCAATTTATTTCAAATATTAGCAATTAAAATAAAGCAGGGGATTTCTACTATTTTTTTAAGTTTTCAGCTTTCCTGAGAAAATTGCAGAATTTCCTATCCCACCAGCTATGTATAACAATACTGTATAGAGAAGCATGAAGTCATTTTAGTCTTTCCAGTCTGTGTTTAGTTTTTCCCACCATTTTGAGAAACATGTGCATTAGAGGCATTAAAAACATAGTTTTATAAAATTGTCTCTTTATTCTGTTTCCACATTCTTAATATTATCAAAAGCAAAGGAATTGTAGAAAATATCTTTAGCCTTGAGGCTGGAGCACTGATAAAACTGATGTGTATGAAAACCTTTGAGACTCTTGTCATTTATTTCAGCAGACTTTGTTTAAAGCACTGTATCCAGAAGGATCTGTGTATCTCTGAGTGACAATCTTTGTCACAACAAGGTTACGGCAGATAACTGCCTGCAATTCTCATTTGCAATGAGTAAGAGAGGGAAGATTAGTCATTTGGACTATTTCCATCTATCTTTACAGAAGGTGCTAATAGCTAGAAGGGTTATCATAAACATACCAAACCCCCATACATTATTGCAGTGGCACAAATTAACATTAGTATTAAATTCCCTTGAGTTTCCACTGTGAGACAATCAGTCTCAATAAAAATAATCTTCATGCAGCTACATTGTAGCAAAGGACATTTTTTCAATAGTTAATTGAAATTTAATTCTTAATTGTGATGGGAATATTTTGTAATTCATTTCATGGAAAACAAGCTGGTTTTGAGGGGGGGAACTAATGGAGCTGAATTTCCAACAGATTTTTGACTTGTAACTTTCCTCTCATTTAAAGGAAATAAATATCTCAGGTTACCTTCTGATTCCTATTGTCACCCTTTCTCAGTTTCATCCCAGGATCCTCTGCTTCCTCTCCTGTACCTTATTTATCTTTCCCTGTGCTGTGCTGAGATTGGGTTAGAATTATTCACAGTGAGTAGGCATGAGGCTCTTAATCAGCTGGCTGATATCTGAATGAAAAGAACTCTTTTTCTTCTTATTTTCTGTCTCTCAGGAGATCAGGAACAGAATCCAAATTAGACCTCACCCCTTTTGTCAGATTTGACTATAATTGGCTAATATATAAAAAAGGATATAAAAGGACAGACAAACGATGGCAGAAGGTGAAACGGAATTCTCACTATCACTCTTTGCACCCCAAACCCGGAGTATAAATGTCAATTCCTCTTTGTGTTGGCTCACAGTGACTTAGATCAGTGAAACAAACACTGTGGTAGTCAAACAGGCTGCAAGGCTGTTGCAAAGTTAATGCCCTCCAGCACAGCTTTATTTAGGCTGACATGTATGACAGTTACATGCACACTGCTGTATCTCCAAAGCTAAGCTTGGGAAATTTGATTTGTACTGGAATATGGGGAGTATTTTTTCTTTGAAAATGGACTCTATAAAGAACAATGTGGGGTTATTTTGGTGCATAGCACTGCTATCAAATACAGGACTCCACCTACAAACCAAGCAACTGAGCAAGGGCTGATCCTCCCCCCCCAGCAGGGTCTTCTTCACTGAATGTGTCTCTTACAAAGAATTTGCTAGTACAAAGTAAATCCTAGAAATTTCCAGTTTCCTCTTATTTTCTTTAATAAAGGAAATAACCAAAAATATCAGTCTCCTATTCTGTTCACTGTGCTTTGGTGATCATGGGAAAGGCGCTCACGCTACAGGCAAGCTGCATTTTTCTTGCAGTGTTGATTAAAAGTTCAGGCAGTGAAATGTTAACCATTCTCTCAAAAATGGTTAGAAAAGGCTAATTTTGGTTTCTCTTGGTATATCTTCCTATGTTTTGGCAATCCTCCTCCTTTAAAAGGCTAGTCTTGGAATCCAGGGCAGTATATTAGACGACCTTTTGGTAAAGGGTATGGAAAGTATTAGCATCCAAACTTCAGCCACATAAATACATTGCTTTACAATTTTGAGCTCATCTGAGGCTCCCAAGAAAGAAAGCTAAGAAACCCATCATAAATATCACAGATTGCTTAAAGTCAAACTTAAAGAGCTGTAGCTTGATTCAAACAGCAAGTGAAACATAATGACTTAGACTGGTTTTATCTCACAGCAATAAATAAATGTAAAAGGGAGATGGCTTTTTTTCAGGATCTTGTTCAACTGCTTAGGAAGTGATGTGGTGATGTCCCTTCCCTGCCACACTCTTGCCCCCTGTCCTAGACGTTCTGTAGGACCTTATATGGCTAATAAACCAGTCTGAACGTATCTTTAGTATTTGTTTTAAATGAATGATGCAAATGTAAGTCTAATAAAAATGACTGGGGTGCCTATAGACCAGGAGTGAGAAGCAAGTGTGCATAGATGGAATAATCAAAGAGATATGAACTTTTTACCTCTCTTGATCTTACCTGTCAAAGGTGACTGTCACTTGGATGCCATTAGTTTTGGTTCAAGGTGACTGACAGGTAAACGTGGTGACATATTCAGGTAGGCAGCTAGACGAAGTCGCAGGGGAACCCTGAAATAATGAAGGGAAGTCGGTAAAGCAAACGCAGGTCCGATCAATATGATTACTGCTACGTTTCTCCTCTATTCTGTGTAAGATGGCAGGTTTTATACACTCTATATAGTTTACACTTACAGATACATTTCATTGGTAGATGGCACAGGAAAGAATGCAAACACTTATTTTTAATAAACTGTTTAAGGTAGCTACTTTGTCCACACCAATTACGATACTTACTAACTACTACAAAACCCTTTGACCCTTGTTAACACCTTAAGTGAAATTTCTAACTGTGCCACAACCCTCTACAGGCCTCAGTGCCACGGCCTAGAGGCCGCAGCAATATTGCTCAGTCTGGATGATTCAAGTACAGCTTATCTCCTACAGCTGGAAGAAGTAATTTACCTGAGAGATAAAAGTGTCTGAGCTAATGTGTGTTACTGCAGATTCTAAAAAATAGTTTTGGCAATTATTTCTCTTTTTTCCTGGAGGTGGGAAGAAAGCTCAGGACAAACATGCAGGGAAAAGGATCAGTCTTCCCACTAGTGCTGGCAAGCACCAAGATTCCATATTTGAATTGAGCAGTCTCACCTGAGATCCCTGCCCACTGCCCATAGGCCCTGGGAACCATTTAAGCTCAGGACTGCTACACCTTCCCCTCCTGAGACACGGTGAAGGTGTTCTTGGCTTTAGCTCTGCCTCTTTCCTGGATGGACTTTAGGCCTGCCATGTACTTTTGTCCTCTGTGCTGCTCCTGGCCTGAGGCTGTCAATGGACCTGTCTTTAGGCGCCCAACTTGGATGCTACATGCCCTGGTGAGTGAAGTCCAGCCTGTGCCAAGGTTGCCCTCAGTGCCCAGCTCTTCTGCTGCCTGCACCATGGAGCAGTCCTGGTCCCTGGCACAGAAGCCCTCCTGTGTATGCTGAGCAGGTGTTTTACAAGAGGTAGAGAGGGTGACCTTCTTTATGGAGGATTTTACCATCACTGCAAGGAGTCCTTGTAGAAAATTTTCTCTGTTTGACCTTCTGTAAGAATCAAATTCTTTGATTTCAAGGCATCTATTATAAAGTTGGTTATTTTGGGTTTGGGGTTGTTTTGTTTTGTTTTGTTTTTTTTTGTAGGAAGCCTAAATGGTGACTGTATACAATGCCAAAGTAGCAACTATAAAAATATGTGTGGAATTCTTCACTTCCAAAAACATTAAAGAACCTTACAAGTCCTGATAATTTTATGCAGATAATTCTCCTACCCCTTTCAAACTGCGAGGGTAGTTCTCCAACATAACTGCTTAAAATAAGTGTAATGGCAACTTCACCAGCTGCCCCTAGGCTTCTTTAACGCCTATTTTACAGCTGTCACTAACTTGTGTCGGTGTCGTTTCCATCAGTAATGTATCAAAGCAAAGTTTTCAGGGAATGGCTTGTAGAGTAAACCAAATAACAGTTATTTTCCTTGTGTCTCTCAGATTTTAAGAAACTTTCTCACTATCCTAGAAAGAGTAACACAATGTAAAAATTGAATAATATTTTCATGCATCTTTATATTGAGAAGGTACGTTGTACTCTCTTTCAGCAGTCAAGTCTCCTATAGAACTAATTTATTGAACCGTCTACAAATCAACAAGATTTTCTGTCTCATGGCTTGTAAAAACATTAAAGGATCCAATTTCAGAGCAGACAGCAACTTCACAGATCTCAGTTTGACTCAGTCAGACAGTGCTCCCCAAGGCATGGTATTGGGGCCAGTCCTGCTTAATATCTTTGTTGATGATTGGAATGAGGGAAATGAGTGGCCCCTCAGTCAGTTTGCAGGTGATGAGTTGACGAGCGTTGTTTTGCTGGAGGGCAGGAAGGCTCCACAGAGGGATTTGGACAAGCTGTATTGAGGGGCCGAGGCCAATTGTATAATTTCTATCAGGTGAAATTCCAGGTCCTGCACTTGGGTCACAACAACCACTACAGGCTGGGGTCAGAGTGGCTAGAAAGGTGCAGAGCAGAAAAGGACCTGGGGATGCTGGTCAGCAGCAGCTGAACATGAGCCAGTGTCTGCCCAGGTGGCCAACAAGGTCAATGGCAACCTGGTCTCTATCAGAAATAGCGTGTCCTGCAGGACCAGGGCAGTGATTGTCCCCCTGTACTTGGCACTGGTGAGGCGGCGTCTCAGATCCTGTGTTCAGTTTTTGGGCCCCTCAATACAAGGATGACATTGAGGAGCTGGAGTGTGTCCAGAGTAGGGCAACAGAGCTGGGGAATGGTCTGGAGCACAAATCTTGTGAGAAGGACCTGAGGAAGTTTGGGAGTGTTTAGACATTTCCTGAAGTATGGAACATGAGGAAGTCCAGGAAGACAGAAAGGCAGTTCCATGCTGGCTCATGTCATCCCCAGTAGTTAGAATATCCTTATGCCCATGCCTAAGTTGGTGCAAAGATTTACCCACATCCTCACAAATCAGGCCACAAAACTGTTCTCCAGAATTTACTTGATTTGTTTTTCCCCTCTGAGGCTTCAAATAACAAAATCTTGAAATTTAATCCTTTAAAAAGATTAATTTGAACAAAACCATAGAGCTTTAGATGGGAATGGATGGATTTTTCTCCCGATGCAATTACAGTGCAAATAAGAGGAAGAACTCTTCCAAGCTGCCTGTGAGAAAATCATCTTTGGGCTGAGATCAAGCTGAGAATAACTTTGGAGACAGCAAAGGACAAACTGAAACCACCAGTTATACTGAGAAATTATTTTATTTAGCACGTTTTGTTACATAGTGTGTGCTGTTGGAGACACTGATGTATAAACTGCCATTTTTGAGACACTTGGGAGATGCAAATGGAGTGGAACATTTAACAAAGGCCATAAATCACATTTTTCATCATATTTTGCTTATATATTTTATTCTCTAGATATAGCCATACCCAGCAGGGTAAGGAAATTTTAAAAATTCAGTTTTATGCCAAAATAGCCGTCCATAACTATCCACTGGTGAATCCATATTAGTAATTGTAATAGAACAATTACTAATATGGGAGAGTAACTGCATGCAGAGTTTTTGATATTTAAAAGGATGGATAGGCACAATTTAACTACCTACATGACACAAGAGGCATTCTGCTACAAATAAATCATGAAAAAAATAGTAAGACTTTTATACTGTGTGTTGCTTTGCACTGAAAGATACTGAAGAAAATTTTCTAATGAAATGTAGGATATATTCTTATGTATCTTATAGTATGTATCCAAAGAACAGAGCTATACAAATTAATACATCAGACTCCCATGTAGAATAGTAACTTAAAAAATATTAAGAAAGGTACCTAGATCATAAGTTCAAATTAGTCTGAAATTCAAGAAAGAATGCTTCTTCTTTAAGGGGTAGCAAACACCACATTAACCAAAACTAGGCAAATTTGCTACTGTGGGTGTAGCATAAAATGTAGGAGATAATGCAAATCCTGTTAGAGGACTGGTTAAACCTCCCCAACTCTGACTCAACCAGGCAGCAATTAGAATGTGTAGCAGAGGATATGTAAATTGTGCACTCTTGTCTGCTGAAGTGGTAATCATATTCCAGCTGGGTGCAGATGAAGTGCAGAGCCATGTTTTGAGTTCCAAGAGAAAAAGAATAGTTTAAAACACTTCCTTAGTTTCTTTTTAGCATTTGCTTTTGTCATAGCTTTCTGCTAGTCTCGTGTATCTCATTCTTAGTTGATCCATACATTATATATGAAGCCTGAGTGTTTACCAAGAGGCTTTGAACTCCAGAGGGCAATAGGGCCTAAATGTGAAGTGAATGCTTTAGGCTGCTTTTTTAAATGGTGAACTCTCTTGAGGACTCTATCAAGAAAAGACTGAAGTATAGCACCCATCTCTACTATGCCCTATGAAATTTACTCCAAAGGACATACATTCTTCAAGGCAGTCAGTCCAAAAACACAGTAAGAATTATTTCAACTTCAGCTGCATCTACTAAGAAATGTCTCACTGGCATATCTGTAAAAATTTCTCATAGATTTTGGCTTACGGCCAAGTTTAGCTTTTAGAATAGGTTGGCATATTTTTTCCATGTACTGTTCAACTCTGATATTTGCCACATTTTGCATTAACTTGGATCAATGAAATATACGTTTTGGGCAACAGCATACCAGAGGTGGAGTCATTTGTCTGGAAGGTGGCCAATCTTTACAAAAGAAGACCTTAATCTTTCTACATTTTCACTGGTGGGTGCTGTTGCAACATTTTTTGTGAACAGCCTACAAATTACTTTTCCTCTTGGTTCTGGGAAGTGTCTAATAATGAAGCCTACATGAGGTCTGTCTCATAATTATAGCTGTCACCACAGTCTTCCCTATTCCCTGGATATTTTAGATCATAATCTTCAAAGCTAAAAGTATCTTAAAGGCTCAAAGCTACTGAAGCGAAAGCACTTTGTACCTACCAAATATCAAGGTTTTTGAAGATAAAAAAGCTAATCTATGGGTAAAGGCAACAAAATAACTGAATCGTAGAAGAACACAACATCATATTTCTCTGTTTGAGCACTAACAAAAGTGTGACAAACAGCTGACATGCCCAGTTAAAAAAAAACAAAATTAAGAAATCGTATCTCAGGAAATGAAATCCCTTTATGTAGGAGAGGTCCTGGAAATTTTGATTCAGAAATTTTTGACTCAGATACCTTATAAATTCTTAGTAGAAATAGAGATATATTTCAGATGAAAATAGTTTGTCAATCGTTACTATTAACTGTTTTATGTTGGTAGTGAGACAAACATAGCAAATAAAAATTAAAAATATCTGCCACAGAGATTAGTCCTGACTGACAACAGAAATGTGAATAGACATAGATGGTTGGGAAGAGTTTACTGCAATGCAATTTGGTTTTTTTTAGTAAATACAATATTCCTGTTTACTACATATTTATATCAAAGTATAAATAATCTTTGCATTTATTTCAAGAAAATGCCTCCTCTGCAGTGGCTTTTACCTAAGTGTCTTTGCTAACTCAGGCTGGTGTGAACATTGCTTCCTGTAACTTTTAACCTCTGCTCCTGCCTAATCTGCTCTAAACAAAATCACTTAGAGCCAAATAGATGATTTATGTGCACTTCCATATTATTCTAATATGTAGCATATTTTTATCAGACAAGCTCTCCTTCTTTGGAGACTTTGGAGTTAAATGCAAGTCAGCGCTTTCTGGACTAGGGAGGTAGACATTTGTCAGAACCTTGAGAGCAGTGACGTGGGGTTGTGGGGGATGAAACTCTACCAGATGAATGCACTTGCACTTGGAGCATGGGAAGCAGTGACCTGGCTGCTGAGAGCTTGGCAGCGCTTCACTGGTCTTTTGGGGGGCTTCAAATGGCTGATGCTCTTCTGTGCTGGCTGGGAGCATAAAATGTAAACCTTATCTAGGTGCAAACCTTCTATGCCATATGGGTTTAGACGAGTTTCAGTGTAGCACTGCTAGCCCTATAATTTCCATTTGAATATAGGCCAGAATGTTTAGGTATTGATAGATATGGAAAGTTACGTGCTTAGAATAGACACAGCAATAAATCTATTGAAACATCTTGTGGCCATTTAATTAATTGTCCAGTATCTAGAAATAGCTAGAGTATCCTATGATCAAAAGGGGAAGGGGAGGTGAGGCTGGTAACAAAATACAATAACATTTAACAGCTTCATCTTGTATTCTCTGAAGCAAATGACAAAGCGTCTAGCTTGTGTACAAGGTTAGGTTTTTAAGTAAAACAACAGAAATGTTCTTCATATATTTTCATAATCATCAGCTCTCTTGTAAGGTAAACATGCAGCAGCCAACAGACATAATTTTGCTATTTTAAAGGGATGCAGGATTCCTTTAATTGTTGATAATAATAATTCCTGTATTTTTTAGGTTATGTTTTATTCTTGTTAAGCACTGCTAGAAGTATTTTATAATTGTAGTCTTAACTGCTTCAGGCCCACCACATCATTTAATATGATGTTCCTTTCTCATTTGTTTCACCATTTATGTGGGTTTTTTTAAGAAAGCATATTGTCATTTGAGTATACAAATCCTTTAATATATGTAAAAATTGTAGACAGAGAAGATTTTAGTGTTTTAGCTCAATTCAGTGTTAGCAGCATTCATTTGAAAAGTGGATTTCAGGGAATACCAGGAAGCTCCAAACAGTTTAATGAAACCTGATCATGTTGCATTAGCATTTTTCTTGGTGAGTATACATTGATATGAGAAATATTACCACCATAAGAAAGATCAATTTATGTGCATACATTTTATTACTAACAGGAAAATATTGACGTAGTTATTTAAACCTGGGAAAATCAAATGGATCTCACAAAGAAGCCAAGGAAAGCTGTGGCTTGGGATCTGTGTTAGTTATATCTATGCAATTCACTCTCAGAATTTATTTATACAAACATTTACAAAAGGAGGGAAATGTGAACTGAATAAACATATTTAAGATGATTGTGAAGCAAAAGCACAAATATAGTAGTCACTTCTGTCTGTGGCTCCTTATGAGCAAACTATCACTTTTGTTTCATAGTGTCTTTGAACAAGTCATGCTTTCATTCTTTCTTGTTCCCTTTGTTGACTTTAAAATACTTCTTATTTATATAAGCTAAACCAAAAATGTTTTAAATAATGAAAGTAATAAGCATCATTCAGGAGTTGCCAAAAAACCGAAACAAACAAACAAACAACACACAAAAAAACCCCAAAACCCCTGTTACTTCCAGTGTAGGAAGAACCTTAATGAGAGATATGTCTAATCATTCTTAATTTCTGTGCCACCATATATGCACTGCAAGCTCTGTAAAAATACTTTCAGCTTTAATACAGTAACCAGTATTAGAACTGGGATTTTTACTGCACCTTCCTTGTCTAACACTATTAGATGAGGCATTTCATATTCTGTTTCACTTTGTTGCTAAGCTTCCCCTGATGAAGAGTAGACTTCCTAAAGTACAGCTCTTAAGAAGCATATTTTAAAAACCTTCCTGGTCTTGTGGAAGTGGTAAAAAAGTCAATTAATTTCTTATTCCTTTGAAGGCAAAGTGCTATTCTTCATAAGCAAACAAATAAACTAATTTGTTTGTCTAAAATGCTTGACCATATTAATTATTGCTTTAGTATTGACCTGAGGAAGACCATGACTGAGCACCCCTTAAAAAGGAGGTAGTGTTTCAGAGTTGCTTCAGCTACAGATGTTCTTTTGGGTTTAAGACAACAGTTTTTGGAAATTGTTCTTCCAATTTCTAGGGAAAAATCAGCATAGATCACATTGAACTGTAATGTACAGTATATGCAAAAAATAACACCAAGGACTGAGAGGGCATTGACTATGCTAATTTTTTGTCCTTCAGCTCACAGGCATGAATTTGACAGGAGTGGCTTGCAAGGTGTTGTGTTTTCCCAGATTTTAGAGAACAGATGTGTGTTTAAGCATTAAGCATTCATATTTGACAACCTTCAAAGCTAAAGGAGCAAACGTGCATGAAAAAGGAACCACCTCTTTTCATTTCTTCACACTTAGACACAGACCTTCCAGTTTGATGCACAGTAGAGATGAGAAAGGTGGCATCTGCAATGTAGCTACGTGCACAGCTGGATTCTGTGGAGATCTCTCCACAGATGCCAATCCTGTCTTTCTCTCTCAACAACAACTTTTCTCTGAAAATACTTTTTTGTTGTTTGTTTGTTTTGTTTTGTGCATTTTTGTAGTAGTTTCAAGGCAAAACAAATGAGAGGCTCCAAGTCAGAGATACAATTTAATAGGAAAAAAAAGAAAAAAAGGAAAGAAAGTAAAATAAAATAGATGCAATAATACAAAAGACCACTGACAGAGTCAGAATACAACCTGAGCGTAGTGATGGAAGCAGTCCAGATGAGGTGGTCTTCCTGAAGCAGTGATCCTGTAGAAAAGTCTGGTAGCTCGGGTCCTCTGGGAATCCAGTGGGTAAGCGCCCCCCTGGTGTTCAGAGTCTCAGCTTATATCCAGGCTGGAATGCTTGGTTTCTCCCTCTGGGCGGAGCATCCCACAATGGGATGGTGAGTCATGTGATAAGGCCTGATGGGCCCATTAACAGGAGGTAGTCCAGGAGGGGGTTATCTGTGAGCTGTGTAGCAAAGGTGCTGATGGCCCATTAACAGAAGATAAGCCAGAGTGGAGGAGGCAGGGAGCACTGCCTCACCTGGTTTCAACAGTTCTTGAAGATGGTGATAGAATATACTTCAACCCAGGACATTATCCACCCCTTATTCTATTACCATCTACATCATCCCAAATCAATACCTTCCTTAAACTACACACACACACATATATATATATAATGAAATCCTACACACAGTTCTCACTTAAAATAAGGTCTCCTTGTGGTACACAGTGGGTGTCCCCATCCTTTTGCATTACCCACCAAGTGTAACCAGGTCCTTGTGCAAAGACAACCCCACGGATGGGTTTGCCCTTGCCCGAGGTGGGATTAATCCAAACAGTCTTTCCTAACATACCTCTCATGTGTACCACAGGGACCCTATCTCCATCCACTGTATGCAAGGATTCAGACTGGGCAGGACCAGCTCGATTGATGGACCCTCGGGTATTGACCATCCAGGTGGCCTTCGCTAAGTTCTGTTCCCAATTTTTGAAGGTCCCTCCACCAAGTGCCTTAAGGGTAGTTTTAAGCAGTCCATTGCAGCGTTCCACCTTCCCAGCAGCTGGTGCATGGTATGGGATATGGTATATCTATTCGATTCCGTGTTCTCTGGCCCAAGTGCTTATGAGGCCATTCTTGAAATGAGTCTCGTTGTCTGACTCAATTCTCTCAGGGGTGCCATGTCTCCACAGGACCTGCTTTTCTAGGCCCAAGATGGTGTTCCGGGCAGTAGCATGAGGCACAGGGTAGGTCTCCAGCCATCCAGTGGTTGCTTCCACCATGGTGAGCACGTAGCGCTTGCCTTGGCGGGTTTGGGGAAGGGTGATGTAGTCAATTTGCCAGGCTTCCCCATACCTATACTTTGACCATCGTCCGCCATACCACAGAGGCTTCACTCGCTTGGCCTGTTTGATCGCAGCACAGGTCTCGCAGTCATGGATAGCCTGGGAGATGCTGTCCATAGTAATGTTTACCCCTCGGTCACGAGCCCATTGATATGTTGCATCTTTCCCTTGATGACCAGAGGCATCATGAGCCCAACGAGCTAGGAACAATTCTCCTTTGTGCTGCCAGTCTAGATCAACCTGAGATACTTTCACCTTGGCAGCTCGATCCACCTGCTCGTTGTTATGATGTTCTTCATTAGCCCGACTCTTGGGTACATGCGCATCCACGTGTCGAACCTTCACGGTCAGCTTTTCTACTCGGGTGGCGATGTCCTGCCAAATTTCAGCAGCCCAGATGGGTTTCCCTCTGCGCTGCCAGTTGGCCTTTCTCCAGCGGTCCAGCCATCCCCACAGAGCATTAGCTACCATCCATGAGTCAGTGTAGAGATAGAGCCTCGGCCACTTCTCTCGTTCAGCAATATCCAAAGCCAGCTGGACAGCTTTAAGCTCTGCGACCTGACTCGATCCACCTTCTCCCTCGGTAGCCTGTGCAACTCATCGTGTGGGGCTCCATACAGCAGCTTTCTATTTCCGGTTAGCACCTACAATTCGGCAGGAACCGTTGGTGAAAAGGGCATATCGTCTCTCACTCTCTGGTAGCTCGTTATATGGTGGGGCTTCTTCGGCCCGTGTCACTTGCTCCTCCTCTTCTTCAGAGGGTAATCTAAAGGTCTCACCTTCAGGCCAGTTTGTTATAATTTCCAGAATCCCAGGGCGATTCAGGTTTCCAATACGGGCGCGCTGCGTGATCAGGGCGATCCATTTGCTCCACGTGGTGTCGGTGGCGTGATGTGTGGTAGGAACCTTTCCCTTGAACATCCACCCCAGCACTGGTAGTCGAGGTGCCAGAAGCAGCTGTGCTTCAGTACCAATCACCTCTGAGGCAGCTTGGACTCCTTCATAGGCGGCTAAGATTTCCTTCTCTGTGGGAGTGTAGTTGGCTTCGGATCTTTTGTAGCTTCGGCTCCAGAATCCCAGTGGTCGTCCCCGAGTCTCACCCGGCACCTTCTGCCAAAGGCTCTATGACAGACCATGGCTCCCGGCTGCAGAGTAAAGCACATTCTTCACCTCTGATCTCGTCCTGACTGGGCCAAGGGCTACCGCATGAGCGATTTCCTGCTTGATCTGGGCGAAAGCTTGCTGCTGTTCTGGGCCCCAGTGGAAATCGTTCTTCTTGCGGGTGACCAGGTAGAGAGGGCTCACAATTTGGCTATACTCGGGAATGTGCATCTTCCAGAAACCTATGGCACCTAGGAAAGCTTGTGTTTCTTTCTTGTTGGTCGGTGGAGACATTGCAGTGATCTTATTGATGACTTCAGTGGGAATCTGACGCCGTCCATCTTGCCACTTCACTCCCAGGAACTGGATCTTTCGAGCAGGTCCCTTGACTTTGCTCCTCTTGATGGCGAAGCCGGCCTTCAGGAGAATCTGAATGATCTTCTCTCCCTTCTCAAAGACTTCTGTTGCGGTGTTTCCCCACACGATAATGTCGTCAATGTATTGCAGGTGTTCTGGAGCCTCACCCTTTTCCAGTGCAGCCTGGATCAGTCCATGGCAAATGGTGGGACTGTGCTTCCACCCCTGGGGCAGTCGGTTCCAGGTGTACTGCACGCCCCTCCAGGTGAAGGCAAACTGAGGCCTGCATTCTGCTGCCAGAGGAATGGAGAAAAAGGCATTTGCAATATCAATGGTCGCATACCATTTTGCTGCCTTGGATTCCAGCTCATACTGAAGCTCCAACATGTCTGGTACGGCAGCGCTCAGTGGTGGTGTGACTTCATTCAGGCCACGGTAATCCACCGTCAGTCTCCATTCTCCACTGGACTTACGCACGGGCCATATAGGGCTATTAAAGGGTGAACGAGCCTTGCTTACCACCCCTTGGCTCTCCAGCTCACGAATCATCTTATGGATGGGGACCACAGAGTCTCTGTCGGTGCGATATTGCCGACGGTGCACTGTTGCTCGGGCGATCGGTACCTGTTGTTCTTCAACTTTCAGTAGTCCCACAGCAGAGGGGTCGTCTGAGAGTTCAGGCAAGGTACTCAGTTGTCTGATGCTTTCTGTCTCTAGAGCAGCTATGCCAAAAACCCAGCGGTATCCTCTTGGGTCTTTGAAATACCCATTTCTGAGATAGTCTATGCCCAAAATGCATGGGGCCTCTGGACCAGTCACAATGGGGTGTTTCTGCCATTTTTTCCCAGTTAGACTTACTTCAGCTTCTAGTACAGTCAGCTCCTGGGATCCTCCTGTCACCCCAGAAATGGAAATGGGTTCTGCTCCCACGTACCTTGATGGCATCAGAGTACACTGAGCACCGGTATCAACCAGAGCCGTATATCTTTGTGGGTCAGATGTTCCAGGCCATCGGATCCACACAGTCCAGTAGATCCGATTGTCCCTTTCCTCTACCTGGCTAGAGGCAGGGCCCCCCTATTCCTGGTCATGGCATACATTGCTCTCTTCTTGTAAATATGTTTCTGAGGTTCCTTCAAGAGGATCAGTCATATCGTCATTCCTGTACCGTCTGGAGTTCTGTGCACGAGAGACCGGAGCAACATTGATTCTAGATGGGCTCTTTGTGGTAGGTGTTTCTCTTTTCAGTTCACGTACCCGGGCTGCTAAGGAGGAGGTGGGTTTTCCATCCCACTTCCTCATGTCTTCTCCATGCTCCCGAAGAAAAGACCAGAGGTTACCTCGGGGTGTGTATCCTCTCTCCCTGGCTGGGGAGCGCCTGCTCCTAATGGCAGAGACTCTCATTGGCTCTGGTTGGATATGGTAAATTTCTTCCTTAAGTTCTTTTTTCAGTTTCTGATGGCCTTCTTCAATCAAGTTCCGGACTTGCTCAGCCAGTCTTGTTTCCACAGATGAGACATGGGTACGAACTGGGGCAGTGACAGTGTCCTCGTAAATTCTTAGTTTATTAGCCAAGACACCTACCCTGTCCTCACCTTCCCTCCATTGCAGTGTTGCCAGGTAACGTGAGTACATCTCGGGTCCAAGCCGTGCAAATCTCAACCACATCCGTGATGTGCACTGGACACCATCTGGGTTTTTAGGAAATCTCTCATCTTCTGAAAAAAGGATTTCCAACACAGCCAATTCCCTCAGGCATCGGATACCTTGTTCTATTGTGTTCCATTTTCCTTGGTGCACTTGGAGGTCTTCTTTACAAAGGTATCTATCCTTCACACTTGTTAGCAGTCGCTGCCAGAGGCTGAGAGGTTCTTGGCTTTTCCCAATCCCCTGGTCAATGACCACATCCCGGGACAACGATCCCAGTTGCCTGGCTTCACTTCCATCCAGAATGGTGTCATTGACTGCAGCGTCCCAGATGCGGAGCAGCCAGGTCAGGATGGACTCGTTGGTCTGGCGGGTGAATTCCCTTCGCAGGTCACGCAGCTCACCCAGAGATAGAGAGCGAGTGATGATTTCTGGCTCTGTCTCTTCTGCTGATTGTGAAGGTCCTGCTGCACCCTCATCAGTCACTATGCGGACTGATTTGGTCCTTGATTTCTTCTTCTGAACGGGGGCAACTGCTACTGGTTTAGGCTGTTCCGGTTCGGTGATGGTTTGTGTGGAGATGCTGATGGCACCCTTAGTCCCTTTCTCCTCTGTGACAGTCTGCGTAGATGTGGACACTGTTGCCTCACTTTTGGCTTCTTTCTCCTCTGTGACGGTCTGTGTAGATGAGGACACTGTTGCCTTGCCTTTGGTTCCTTTCACCTCTGTGACACTCTGTGTAGACACTGATATCGTTGCTCTGCTTCTTTTTCCCTCTTCCTCCAGAACACGCTGTATCACACTAGGTAGTGTAAGCATGGTGCGGGCCGTGCAGAGAAGACAAAGCAGGACTAACAACAACATCATGCTGTCCTTGGCATCCAGAGGGTATTCCATATTTTCAAAAACTGCTGTGTCATGCCTGAAAAGCTGGAAAAAATCATTCTTCACCCCTCCCCACAGGGGCTGGGTGAGATTGTTGAGGCCCCAGATGTAGCATCCTAGACCAGAACAAGAAAACAAAACTGGGTGTATATTCTGAATAATGTTCATTGCCTCAGAGTTTATCAAGCAATGGACATAATAGACTACTAAAGCAATTTTAGTACCATACCCTGGTCTACGCAGGAGCATTAAGACTGGCAGATAGTACCCCAGTTGTGGAAAAATATAGAGAGATAGATATAAGACACATGTAAGCATGTTGAGCATCATAGCGAACAGGTGTCTTCTTCAATACAAAATTGTAATTCTGACTTTTCTCAGTGCCTTGTGCCCCACGTTGGGCGCCAAAAATGTAGTAGTTTCAAGGCAAAACAAATGAGAGGCTCCAAGTCAGAGATACAATTTAATAGGAAAAAAAAGAAAAAAAGGAAAGAAAGTAAAATAAAATAGATGCAATAATACAAAAGACCACTGACAGAGTCAGAATACAACCTGAGCGTAGTGATGGAAGCAGTCCAGATGAGGTGGTCTTCCTGAAGCAGTGATCCTGTAGAAAAGTCTGGTAGCTCGGGTCCTCTGGGAATCCAGTGGGTAAGCGCCCCCCTGGTGTTCAGAGTCTCAGCTTATATCCAGGCTGGAATGCTTGGTTTCTCCCTCTGGGCGGAGCATCCCACAATGGGATGGTGAGTCATGTGATAAGGCCTGATGGGCCCATTAACAGGAGGTAGTCCAGGAGGGGGTTATCTGTGAGCTGTGTAGCAAAGGTGCTGATGGCCCATTAACAGAAGATAAGCCAGAGTGGAGGAGGCAGGGAGCACTGCCTCACCTGGTTTCAACAGTTCTTGAAGATGGTGATAGAATATACTTCAACCCAGGACAATTTTTTTTTTTGTTTTTGGGGTTTGCTTTTTTGTTTTTTTTTTTTGATAGGGAAACAAGTCGAGCCTTAAGGAGAGCAAAGAGTAAGAAGAATATAAAGGGTCAGGAATCTCCTCCTTAAACACCATCCAGCCCAGTTCAATGCGTTAACAGAAGGGCTGAGGAGGTCCATCAAATATGCCAAAGTATCTGTGTTTTGACATGAATTTGCATCTAAGATAAGTTACCAGAAGAAAGGAACCAGTAGTCTAAGATGAGGCATGGCGAAAAGACATCCTCAGGAAGGCATTTCTGAGGGGCATGACTAAAAGCAGACAATCACAGTTGTGATGGCAACTTGGTTTTGCGGTGGACCATTTCAAACCACTACTGCCTGGCATTATTAGCAAAACAGTTGTTTAACCTTGCAAGCACTGAAGTTCAAATACATGAATAAGAACAAGAAAATGGTGGGGGTGTGTGTGGCTCAGGATGTGGTGGGAAGTTATGCTGCTATTAGCAGTCAAAAGACTCCACTTAATTTTTAATCTGTTTGAGCCAAGCAAAGAAGCCACATCTGAAAAGATTTGTGATAAAGTGTTTTTTCTTAAATTGGACAGGTTAGTGGGTGCTGTGTTGAGAGATCAAAGGGCTTTTCTCTCCTTTTGCTTTAATTCAGGAGAAATACATCAAAAATAGGAGTGTTACTGGTAGCATATGAAAAACAATCTCAAAGTGTAGCACCCATGAGAGACAACAGTGTATTAATCTTTGTCAACACCCAGAGAGGTTTCAGATATCATCACTCATAGAAAGGTATGTCTACCTTCCCAGATTTGAGATTTTTTTAAAAAACCCCAAAAGTTGGTGAACCCAGAGTAGGCATTTTCTGTAGCCAGTTTGGTGTGGTTAAGTGTGCCCAGTTGTTGTGAACCCTGCAGAATACCTCGTGAAATAATGTATGTGTTCAGCTTTTTGAAATGGCAGTTAAATGTTAAGTCAAAGTATGTCCCTCTATCTAGTCCTAGTAAAGGAACATGATTTTTATTCGTTATTGTATTTTGTATACATTTTAACTCTCTCTAGATTGCAAAATACATGTTAATGATTTAATTAGTGAAGGAAAGAAAAAAACCTCACAGTAATCAAGCAAATCAAAATTCCAGTCTTTCACTTTCTTAATATTAAGATATTAAAACATAACCAGTACACACTAAATCAGTGTTTAGGGAAGCCCAAACACTAAATTCTGAATTGGCTTTAGCCTGCTGTCATAAAAAAGGCAATAAAGGGTACTCTTGCAAAAATAAAAAATTAGATATAGGTCTTAGATTTCTGTTACTGACTACAAATTTCCCTCAAACTTGCACTGAGATCTCCTAAAAGTTTCACAAAATTTCTTTTGAACTATGTAATATTTGATGACATACTAGGGCTTATTGCTAACTAGTCAGGTTAACTTGAGAACAGTCTAAGATGCGTGTGCTAAATTAAATTGCTTTTCAAGTCAAAATTTAGTGTAACATCTCTTGATTACAACTGAACATGTTTCAGAAGTGTAGGCAAAGTCAGATTTGACTGGACAGATTTATGTGCTTGCTTTAGGAAGAAGATGACAAGTCAAACCTTTTCTTAAAACCTTATCTTAAAAGAAAAATCTTCAATAAAATAGTTACCAATTTTTACAGGTGCAGGCCTAACTTCTGTGTCCTTAACAGTGTCGAGTCCACAGTATTCTTAAATTCTTCAGTAGAATTACTGCATATTGGTATCTGCTTCAGCTGCAGAATATATGGATTATTTTCCATGCATAATGAACACAGCACATGACCCTGATGCATGTGAAGCAATATGTAATGCTTACACTGAATTGGTGTCATAGCAAATGTAGGGTGGGGTGGACATTTACTGTTGAAGTGCATTGAATGTGCATCTCTGAGAACAACACAAAGCCCCAGCTGCAGCCACTGAATACATCATTGAAGAAAGTCTCCTTCCATTCAGTAATTCATTTAAACAACATTTTTACTGTGTAGATCAAAGGAATCTTTCCCGGTTAAATTATTTCTGATAAACATTTTTTACTGGCATATTTAGTCTGTTTTTTTTGTTCATAGATTAATTTGCAATAATTTATCTTTGGTGCGTATAAACTATTTTAAATAACTCAGACAACTGTTCATTAAATACATTTTGCTTTATATTCTCTACCATCCCAATTTGATTCAATGGCTTCTTATTTGGCACACTGGGTAAACACAATTTAGTTTTAACTAGTAGTTTCATTTCTATGCCATTCTCCATTTCCTAGCCTTCCAAGAGCTTTTGAGTTGAACAGGCAGGTTTTTCAGTGCAAATTCTATTCCTCACTTCCTGCTACAAAACCAAAAAAAATTCATGAAAGCACTTGTTGGAGAAAATATTTGTTTATATTGCAGTGCCACTGTTGGCTTTCTTTTTGTTTCTCTAAAAGTTTTATCTAATTTTTTACTTCTATTGTTCTGTACCTACGTTTCCCAGACCTGTGCATTTTGTGTTCAGATTATGGTTTGATGAATATCCGAACTCATGATTTCCATTCATTTACAAAAGACAATCAGTTATAGGCTTTCTTCAAAAGAAAAGAAGTGAAAAATAATTCTGCAGCTTTGGAAGAACAGGAGTTTACTCTGGACGTGTGAGATTTGCTTAATACATTGTTTAGCAGATTTTGTTATCTTTCTTTGTAGAGATTATTTTAAATTAATTTCTGCTAATAAAAAATAAATCACAAGGCTGGAAATTATACCATGCACATTTTAATTAAAAAAGTAGGTGTGGCTGAATAATTTAGGAGATTTTGAAGCTGAAGAACCTTAACTCTCTCTCATGCATGTAGAAGAAATGAGAGAGACCCAAGTAACACTCACATGAAACCCCAAGTGTCTACTAAAGCTCTGAACAGTAATATATATATATATATATATATATATATATATATAACCTATGTTTTCCAAGTAGTGAGTCCTACTTTTACAACTCAATCTCTCATTTTTAATCCCCCTTTTTTTTTTTTTTCCTGAGGGTGATAGTTAAATTCGTGACATAATGAACTTTATCTTTGAGAACAAAAATGTCACTTCATCCATTTTATCACTGCCCTATAAATTCATTTTTGTATAGTAAGTCCAAGAAAAAAAATATTTTCCAGTATCATTTCCTCAGTGTATCTCCCTACTCTATAAGGACTAGATATGCTCTGCCTAAATCAATACACCTAAGTGGTCACCAGAATAAATCCTGAGAGATGAAGAAAGTCAAGGCTGTCCTTGCAGAAGATCTGTTCCTCACTTCTGGTGAAATTTTGGGCATTGACCGGTTGTTTGGGGTTTTATTTTGTTGTTAAATTATAATAACACCTTTGATGAGGCCTTACAGTGTATTAGTTTTCAAAGAGTAGATCTGTAGATACTGATGAATTCCCGAATGTGGATGAATCCATATACTGTGGTCCAAGTCAAAGAAGTGCATTTCTTATCCAGCATCACAGAGTTCTTGTCAAAAATTTTAGAGTGAAACAGCATCAGACTGTTTCTGCACTGATCCTTTCAATGGAAGATGTGAAGGTCATTTAGCAACAGGCCAAAGTATAATTAAGTACAATCTTTAAGTATCATTACTTGATATTTTACAACAGGTTATCATAATAATGAGGGTTCAGGTCAGCCAATACTCCTTGCAGACATTCTCTGAACAGGAATTTCACTCCCTGCTTTCAAACACAATTAGTAGCCACTTTAAAGTTACTGACAACATTGGAAATGGCAGGACAGAATTCTGAATAAAAGGAATAAAGCTTTCTATCTTTTATCCTATTTCTTTAGTAGAAAGGCAGCTATGAAATAAATGTAGAGGGGGAAAAAATTCATTTTATCCTGTAATGGACTTGTAGACAAAAACTACTCAGGATACTTGATACAGAGTAGGAACCCAGTGCTAGGAATGTAAAAAAAAAAAAAAAAAAAAAAAAAAAAAAAGAAGAAAAAAGTGTGGTTTCATCCATAGGAAATGCAGGGAATTGCTGTTTCTGAGATGCTGCAGTCAGGATGTTCAGGGTTCAAGGCATAGGGGTATTCCTGGGTCCACAGCCACTCCAATGAGAGGAGGTTTATCTTCCCTGTTAGAAATGATGGCCCTTACTTCTGTATTTACATCACAAATTAGAAACAAAAATGCTTACACCTGGAATGCTATGTTTAATTTTATTATGTGGATGTCCTTTTTAACCTGTGTTACTTAGCCTTTTCTCCAAAATTTATTGGCTTTCTGCCTGCCTTCCTTTTAGGAGAACATGTCAGCCAGTAGCAAGTGTTCCAGTGCTCTCTCTGCTTGCTTTTCATCTGCCTGGTGAAATGCATTCATTCTTCCTGTGCAACAGTACACCTTCCTTGGGAGAGTGCAGTTAACGTCTCCATGGCTCAATCTGCAGGTAGTTCTGGCTCTTGATGTTAGCTGCTAATGCTGATTCTTCTGATAGCCGCAGCCTAGAGACCAGGACAATCACTTGCTTTTGATTTCAGGGATAGTTCACTGTACTATTAAGGAAACATTTGATTGCATTGACCATATCTATAAAATAATCTACTGACACAACTATTTTCTGGTAGTATTTGAATTCCTAGTTCAAACTAGAATTTGAAATATGGTTTTTTTCCCACTCAGATGGTTGACTTTTCTTAATCTATTTTTTCATTTCATTCTAAAATGAGCAAGCTCTTGTTCTGTCCAAATTATAAAAAATGTACTTTTGAGCACTATAGACAGATTTAACATATGTATACTCCAAGATAACTTCAACAGTGTGATTCTACCTAAATTGCTAATCTTGTCCTTCGGGAATACCAAAGGCAAACGCATACTGCAAGAATAATCCCCAATTTCTTTGTATATAGTTTTTATTTTATTTTTTAAATAACAGTCATTAAAAATTTTAATTATCTAGCAGTGTGTTTAAAATATTTTCTCTTTTTTTTTCCTTTGTAATCAAAGTTTTCATCTTGGTTTAGTGATTAGAAGGGTACTATGCCAAAGGAAATTTCCTCAATTTGTAATACTCATAGTAAAGTATCTGGATGATTATGCAGGCCAACATAAGGTGACTTAATATACAAATCCCTGTAAAAAATGTATAGTAGTATTCATTGATTTGAGGTCCAGTGATTGGCCTAAGAAAAGCTGTATAAAAAGACAAGGACAGCACCTGGTCCACCATCCACTGGAATTAATGAATTTTATATCAACCTTAACAATGAACGAGCTGCGTTTACCCAGCTTTGGAAACTAACCTCCTTCCTAGGATCACTGAGCTCCATTCCTTTACTCTTCATCCCACTCTGGCATTGACAAAAGAGGACACTGAGGTGTAACTCACCTTAAAGGCAGTGAATGATTGACTGCAGTGTTTTCCTACAAAGAAGTTCACAGCTCGCTCAAGGAGAGATAAATCCATTGAATTACATAGAACCTGGACCAATTAAGACTCAGCTCTAGTTCTTATAAAACAAATTTTTCCTCTAGCTTAAATGTGAGCTGATCCGGAGCTTAGAAGTATAAACTGTAAATGTTGTTCTCTGCAAGTGATTGCTCACAACTGTTCTTTTAACTAGCTAATGTCACAGTCAACAATTAGAAGTGAAGTTACTTTAATAGGCTGATTTCCATTGTTGAAATGAGGATTAATGCATCTTGTTCAGCATTTTGGTTTTATGGCCAGTTTTAGCACTGTGATCTTACAAGTTTGTTCCATTAATCTGGCTAGGGACAGGTATGGAAAAAGTACAGTATGATCAGGTTGTGTTGTAATTGGAAGCCACAGCAAACAGTCTTGGAATCAGATCCAAGCCCATTTTCTCTGTCTCTGGATCTAGGTTAGAAAACTCTTACGACCATTTTCTGCAACTTTTTCATGTTCCATTAACAATTAAGCTATAAACTGTCCGCTGTTTAAGTCTTATTCATATAAATGAGATAGTCATGTATGAGAATGAACCATCATTCAAAATGAGGTACATGGTTGGCTGAAGATGCAGATATTTATTATTGAGAATTATTAGAGGCATTTGTAATTTCAAGACATCTATAAGTTTAAGTTTGTATTTTTAAACAGACCTGTGATTTTTTTTTTTTTTTTGCTGTTCTTTTAGCAAATAAGCTTTGAGTGCTCCCAAATGAATTTACATTATATTTGGCTGATGCAAAAGTGAAATATGGTTCCTCTGGAAGATTCAATGACAGCAAGTAGGACATATGGTTACCAGGGAAATGGAGCATTCACTAGTCAGATGCTTGGATGACTTCTATAATAAATAGCCCACTGAACATATGAATTGTAGCTGGAAAAATGATTAATCTTATGGCCCTATTAAGAAAAAATTCCAGATCTATTCACATCAATAATAAACCTTACATCATATTTGTCAGTGTCTCCACAACTATTACAAAATTCAGTTCCATGTAAGTCGCCTTGCAGGTCTTGATGCACAACTGGAAATCAATGACTGTTTCAATGAAGTTCTGTCTATGTATATGAGAAAAAATTTTCAAGTATTCAAAGGATTAAAATACAAGCAATGAATTTTAAAATACAGTTATCCACACATTCTTGGATTTGGAAGTGCTCAGATATGACATAGATCTAAAAAAACTTATGAGAATTCAACAGCTCCTATTAGTCTTGTCTTGCATGAGCTCTCTTTTTTTCTTTTCACCAAAAATTCTCTAGTTTACAGAAAATTTAATTAGTTTATATCTGCATATTTTGCTGTTAGAAAAAAAGAAAAAGTAGATATTTCCATTTCTCTAATGAATTTCTTATAATTTTCAAGTCATATACCTACAAGTTTTTTCATTGAAAAAATCATCTTGTGATTACATGTCTATGTGCTATATAAATAAAATATAAAAAAATAATTTATATTATGCTATAATATAAATAAGTTTTCTATTAAATGCATAAACAAAGGAGTGAAATATTCAACCATATTTAGGAGTAAAGCCAGTATGAAAAAGATGGGGTTTTCAAATGTCTATTTCCTTCTCACAAGTAATCTTTAATCTCACCTCATAAAAAGATGGTCTTTAATGACTAAGTAGAGACAAGTTATGTGTTTAAAAGAACCTGTTAGGATATCTAAACTTCTACATAGGCCTTTCAATCTAATTCAGTGTTTCTGAAGCATCCCACCAAGGTATAGCTAGAATTGCTATGATGATTTATGTTAGCAACTCATCTAAGTTTTCCATTAAAGCTTTCATTTAAATAGAGATTGAACTAAGAACATATTCATGCAGAAAACCCCTGTGTACTGAATAGTTACTAAAAACAAACAAATATCAATTTCTTCTGTAATGTTCTGTTACCTATAGCTATTGCTATCAAATAACTCCTGGTGAGCACTAAAGGACATAATATTATATATCTGAATAGGAAGATCAATCTTGATGAACGATGAACTTCAGTAAGCATATCTTTAGAAAGAAAGCTCACCTCCAGTATATAATAATTCACTGACTGGAAATTAGAAGTGGAGATGGAGCAAGTTTGCAGCATAACAGCAAAGAGATAACCAGGAACTCCTAGAATTTTTCCAGTATCAAAATTCTTTGAGACCAATGTAAATTTCCAAATGCATTATACCTTAGGAAAGATTTTCTTAAATTCTTTCTTCAGTCTGAAGGAGAGATTGGTTGAACTTGCACAAATAATACACTAAAAGGCTATGGCTGATAGCATACACATACACACACACCCCAACAAACAAACAAACAAACAAAAAAACACACACCACCCAAACTTTACTATATAGACCAGAACACATTTTACAGACAGTCCCTTATCTCAAAGGCCAGCTGTTACAATGGCTGTGTACCCTGGAGCCACTGGTAGCCCTGTAGGTGGGGAAAAGAATGGGGCTGAGTACCTGGCAGCTTGATCTTTAGACCTGATTTTTCTCTTTACACCTTCATATGGAAAAAACTAAATTGCATGCCAAAGATCAGTGTTTCAAAGAGAGCAGGATTTTCTCTGCTCCACTCCTCCAAAACATGTCTCCTTTGTATGGCTGAATTCAGATTATTCTGCCACATCATTAGGAAACAGAGATCACCAAAAAGTAGAGTTATTTTTGGTGCTAAATAGCCCTGGATCCTCTGTTGAACTTAAAAGAAACCCAATCCGTGTTGATCTCTGATAGAGCAGTTTAACAAACATAACCTATTATACTGAAGAAGAGAGCCAAGCTCATGTCACAGCAATAATCCTTCTCAGGTACTGCTGGTTTAACTCTCAGGCATACTGATTTTGCTGACATTTTCTCAGCATTTCAGCTGAAATTGCTTTTTCAGTCCATGCCATTTATTACCCTGTTAAAACTTGAATGCTATTAGCAAGAAAAAGGAACCTCTCCTTTTCTCTCAGAGGTGAAGCTTGTTTCTCCTCATATTGTTAATTATCAGCACAGGTTTTGCAGAGTATCTTGCAGGGCCTTCATCATTAATTTCAAAGCCATTAAAAAAATCAGTAATTCCAAGTCATGTGGATGCCCTAAGCATATTTTCTAGACCAAACTTAAGTTTTCATAAAGGACTAAAAAGATTCTTATAAGCTAAAATAAGTTTTTATTTTGCTAGTTTTGCTGAGTTCAGATTCCTAGGGAAAAAGAGGTTCTGATGTTGTAGGCAGCAAGGTAATGGGGTTTTTCTTGTAGTTACCACAGACAAAAGCTGTAGTACGTTAATTAGTTTAGAGAAGCTATTTGGCAGAAAAGCTTCCAAAAGCAGTTGAAAACATAGGCAGAAAAGGAGTGAATGATAACTTCTGGTTTTCCAGTAATTCCCTGCTAACAAGGACATTCTTCAGAGTCTCGGGTAAGTGCTGGCAGCATCTCTTTGTGTCTCTTCACTTCCATGTCTTTAGAAAGTAAAATGTATATGTTAATCTAGAATCATTAATGATGTATCATGGGCCATATGCACCAGGCAGTACATATATGTTGCTAATTCCCCTGTCAGGGTTGTTTTTCCTACTTTCCACCCAAAGTGCCTGATTGACACTGAATTTTATAAAAAACTGTCTAAAAACTTGGAATATTCTTTCACCTAGTCCTACTGCATGAAACAGCTATTTTATAACGGTGCACAGTTTAAAAAGAGAAGATTTTCAAGTGCAGTGTGGCTAGCTGTTACAAATAAATCAGAAAATAAAAATTAAAATTGGAAGCACAGAACACACCTGTAAAGGCCCTGGATCCCCTATTAATAAACAAAAACCTGGAAGAAAGTTACTTTATTTTCCATCCAGCACAAATTAAAATCTATTGCTTTCTTTCTGCATTCACTGGTGCTTTGATTTTTTATCATTACTGCAATGAAATACCTCCCTTCTATCCCATTACTCATCTCCCCTGTCATTAGCCAATGGCATAATGTGGAGCTTCACCACAAGAAAGGGGAAAGAAGTTGAGTGAGCATATCTGTCTTTTCCCTTCACACATCTGCACACTTTGCTTAATTGCAAAGCATGTTTTGCTTAATTTTTATTTTTAGATAATCAGATTTTTATTTAATTTGACCACTGAAAAAGTGTAAGTTAACACTTCTGTTCATTGATCCTGAATCTGCAAACATACCCATATCTCTTGCAGCTCAAAACCACATCAGGAAAAAAACATACATGAAGTATCTGAGTCCTAGATACTTATTTTCCAGCAGTATTTTTTCCTGTCTGATTGGATTGCTTCTCATTACTCTTATGTGATAGTGTTTCATTACAATTTGGCATGAGAAAAGAAAAAGTAATGTAATTTCCATATGTCTTGTACATTTATACGTTCCTGGTATTTATATGCTAGAATACATTAATACACTACTGTTTGTAGTAAAAATTATCAGTTGACTATTTTGAAACATGAGGTTCTCACATTAAAATATCGTGCTGTCTTAAAGCATATGTAATTTATGGCAAGAATATGGAGATTACAGGGTTAATCTAATGGGTTAGGTGAGCTAACCCATTTCATATAAGATTAACAGTGGAAGAAACTGAAAATACATGAAACGCTGCTATGAAAATGCTAAAAATATAAATACTCAAATTTCTTATAAATTATAGAACTTCTGATACTTTAACATGCAGAACCTTATATTGGGTGACAAGGTTTGGTAGCAGGGGGGGCTGCAGGAGTGGATTCTGTGAGAAGCTGCCCTCATATCTGATGGAGCCAAGGCCAGCTGGTGCCAAAATGGACCTACCACTGGCCAAGGCTGAACTCATCAGTGATGGATGGTAACACTTATGGGATAACACAGTTAAGGAGGAAAAGGAAAAAAAAAAAAAAAAAAACTGTGGCTGTAGCCAAACAGAGGAGTGAGAATATGTGACAGGAACAGCCCTGCAGACACCAAGGCAACTGCAGGAGGGGCGGGAGATGCTCCAGGCACCCCAGCAGAGATTTCCCTGCAGCCCATGACGCAGACCACAGTGAGGCAGCAGTGCCCCTGCAGCCCATGGAGGTCCACAGGAGCGCAGAGATCCACCTGCAGCCCATGCAGCAGTTGGGTGCCCAAAGGAGGGTGTGATGCCATGGGAAGCCCATGCTGAAACAGGCTCCTGGCACTCGAGGACCCATGGAAAGAGGAGGCCATGCTGAAGCAGGTTTGCTGGTAGGTCCTGTGACCATGTGAAAGAGACTCTTGCTGGAGCAGTTCTTGAAGAACTGCAGCCCATGAAAAGGACTCACATTGGAGATGTTCCTGGAGCGCTGCCTCCTGACTGAGGGACCTTAGGCAGGAGCAGGGGAAGATTTTGTGGAGTCTTGATGTTCATAACATCTCAGAGGGGATGGAGCTCATTGTTTTTTGTGTCAGCTGACACTCTGACTTCAGGAATCTTACCTGCTCATCTCAAAACCAATATACATAAATCCACAGTGAGAATTTTGATACCATCTTTCTGTTTCTCTGGTTTTTCCCTACAATATGAGCAGCATTCATGTCAGAGGCTAGCCACACTTCCATGACGTGTATGCATTCTCACTATGAGAATAAAATGGTTATATAATGGCAATTGAATATTTACTATCCTGAAAATTACCAGCACCAGGCATTTACAGCAAATGAGTGAAATTCACCAGTGTTGAAACATATGCTGCTTTTTTTTCTCTTCCTCATCTTCTGTAGCCATGCAAAAGGAGCTAAAAGGGTTAAAACTAACATTTCATTCCCTTTGTGCAACACAGAACCCATTTAGCTAAAGAAAATTACGATTAATAATACTTTGAGCTTTCCAAATTACCTGCAAATGCATTTTGCTGCAGAACTTGTCAAAAATCTCAAGAATTTCAATACCCAGAGGCTGGGCAGACAAGAGGATGATGGTGTGGTAGGAGGGGGCTTGCATGGGTAGCCCAGCAGAGCATGATGTATTATACTGCACTCTGTTGATCCTGTTCTGGGAAGAGGGTTGGGTATTATTCATTGTAGGTCTCAGGCTAGTGGAAACTATATTTTTTTGAAAGGGCAGATAAACAATCAGAGGACTTTTTTTTTTTCCTCTCAGCTTGATGACAGGGGGGTTTTTATGTTTATCATATCTCTTTAAAACTCCTCTGTCAGGCATTCTGGATGTTAAAATAAGCTGTGAGGAGGTGGGCTAGTGGTGAAAGAACAAATAATAAAAAGATGTGCATGAGAAATACAGACAGAGATCTCTGTCATGGATCACAAAAAGTTCAACAAAAATAAGAGTGTAAAAATGAGTTTTAAAAAGCCTACTAATTTTAAATATTTTCCTACTTCTGGTGGATTTGCCCAATAGCAAGAATATATTTTTAAATTAATTCTTACATAATTGCACATATTTTAAGTGGATATTGAAAAAATATACTGTAAGTATATTTTTTTGATCTTTCCCCTAAAAATGTTTATTCATATGTAACAAATATAAGAAATCTTTTAAAAGCGAATAAAAATGATTATATATTCTAAACAAAATTCTAGTGCTTTCCAGAAATCACAAATCAGAAGTAGAAAACCCTCTGATGTCTGTGAGTTCTTGACATAAAGTGGACATTGGATAGAATTATTCATTGTCTCTATTGTAGTTTAGTCCCTCAAAATATTAGAAGAAATTTAATATATTACTGTCTCACTCAAGCTTTTAGGCTGTTCTTTTGCATTCTATAGAGAAAAGATGCTACTGAATACATTTAAATCAAATTGCTATGCCTTCTTTTAATGATCTTTGCTTTTTGTTGAACCCAGAAAATAAGTTTATAGAAGTACTCTATGCTATTTCCTACCTACATAATGCAACTGCATCACAGATCTCATCTTTATTATTGGCAAAAACATTTAGTTCTTCAACATTCAACCTTTAATGCTGAAAAAGATTGCAAAAAATTACATTTCTGTAGAAGGGTGAAGGGGCGTAAGTGCTTTCTTTAGTCTGTTAGTACTATGATGCAAGAGGTGAGTGGTTGGATTGCTAAGGTTTATGCCTAACATATATTTAGCCTAATTAGCAAATGAGGTCAGCAATTAGAGAGCTGAAGGGAATCAGTGCATGATCCTAGCTATGGGATAAAGGTTATAAGGAAAAAAAAGCACAAGCTAAAATCTTTGCTTTAGCCTTGAATTGCAGTGATGAATTGCCAGAAAAAAAAAAAAAAAAAAAAGAAAAAAAAGAAGAAAATAAAAACTGCTACAAAACTTCCTTACAGAGGACAGAAAAGCCATTTGATCAATGGCTTTGATCATTGCAGTGGCTGATCAGCAGGGTAATGACATAGGAAATTGCATATTCATTTAACACATCCCACACATCATCTGCTAAACTGGCCTCCATCTGGCAGATGGGGCTGGCAGGGAAGTGGGGGTGCTCTGCTCTCTCTTGGGGGAGTCACCACAGGCTGCCCCCTCAGTGCCAGCAGAGCCTGTGCTAGCAAACTGCACAGACTTGATCCCCACCACTGTTTGAGGTTTTAATCCTCATCTTGCACGGTAGTGTACAACTTCTCTGGCTCCTCCATCACCTGCAAACTAAGCAGGATAGATGGTCTAAACCCCTTAGGCCACCCATGAGCCATCATCTTCAGTAGTGCTGGAAATACTTCAGAGTATTCTATAATCCAGTTTCTGGACACGAATCACGAAGGGAGGAACATAATCTAAAGGGATAAAAGAGAAGCCGTCTTTAACGAGCACATGGCTCTCTGTCATAACAAATTACCCTGTGATGCTCATGATTAATTGTGCAGCCACTTGTTGTATGGCAGCACAGTAATGCAAGCCAAATAGGCACAATGCAAGACTGTCTGCAAAATTAGTAGGCTTTTTAAATGTAATATTTATCACTGTCTGCCAGATGTGACGATCCTTCGACATACATGTGATCTTGCTGGTGGTGTCCTGAATGAAAATAGATCATATGAAGTCCTGGTTCAGTGCAGAGCCAGTGAACCTATGCAAGCTGATGAGCCAGAAGGTGCTACAAATTAGAATGAATTTTTGCCAGTCTCTCTTGAGCTATTTGTGATATTATTGTGTTCCACTCTTCCTCTTTTTAAGATACTCTGTCACCACACTTTTCCATGTATGTCATCTTCTTTTATTCTTTGCATACATTTTCTTGTAATTGAGATATTTTTTTCTTTCTTGTACCCAGTACTTACATTTTGTACCTGTTCCCAGATTACTAATGTGGTACTATGAAAACCGAGTCACAGTAGCAGCACAGAAATCCCAGTCTAAAGAGTCCAAATTCTTTGTTGAAATCAAAGTATCAGTTATGTGTGAGGATTGCAGATCAGCCCCGGGTACTCTGCCTCTTGGGCTTACAGCACGGTCACTCTAGATCAGGTAATAAGCTGTTGAGATATATATTAAGAAAAGCATATAATCTGAACAAAAAAATTTCTAAACTACCACATCAGGCTGCTCATAGTTCATCACCTGCTGTCTTTCATTATGTCGCTCTTCATTATTTTTCAAGGGAAATTTCTCAAAATTTTCAGAGATTTTTTTCAGAGGTAAATTTAAAAATTAGGTTCATGGTGGCAAGTTATGTTTCTGGAATGTTATTAGAAACTCAGAGAGCCTTTGAAGATTTGGGCATTGGTATTTACTGAGCTTTGATCCCCCTGGGGTCCTACCATAGGAAGGACAATCCAGACAAACTGTGCTTTTGAAAAATTCTCTTTCTAACATTAAAGGGAGGCTACAACCTCAGACTCTGGAGTAGACACAAATATTTTTCTCTCCAACCCACCTAATTTCATGACTCCTGAACATTCTTTCCGCTCCCTGGAAGACCAGGTCAGTAAGAAAGCAATGTGGTTTTGTCTCAGTGCTGTAGGAATTGTGCAGTTATGCTGAAAGTCACACCATCGGCTTTTACACAACTGTGTCTGCAGACCTAGGAGTGTAAGGTTTTTAATGGTCTACTCAGCAGAAGAATATGCTGTTTTCAATGAGTAAACTGCAAAAAATCATGACAAAGTGGTTTGCAGAATTGTATAGTGTAGCAAACTAGGACTGGCTTACATGGACCAGAGAGACCATGACCTATCTAAAGGAGATTCAACTTGTAGCTCTTCTGTCAGTAAAAATGACATCAAGGACTATGTTTTTCTGCTCAAATCAGTTATTGAAAAAAATCTATGTGTAGGGAGGGGTTTAGAATAATTATTGCAGCTCAGAAGTTTATCTGAGATGAAAGTGATATGTTTTCAGAAGAAACATTGAAGCTCTGCTTCTGGAAGGAAATGCATTATATGGCTTATTAATGGAGGGCATAAAAGCAGCAAGTGAAGAGCAGCAAAGAGAAAATTAGGACAAAGAGTTGTAAAAATAGTGACCCAAGTTCTTTCCTGGATCTCTTTTTTTTTTTTTTTTTTCAATTAACTTGGGGAACCACTAGTAGTGCAGTTGGAAAATGCTCAGCACTGACAGATGGAGACATTAAAGGATTCATCAGAATTATCACATTATTTAACTTTTTTAATACTTGAAAAAGAAAATTCCTTTTCGCTGGAAGCCCTAATTTTACTCCTTTTTCTGAAATATCTTTCCATTATGAATTCTTGAATTATTTCGTTCATAGATGTCTGGTTTACATATGGACCATGGCATTTTTAATCTGTGGAAATGCACCACGGCTGGCTCCAGTTCATATTATTTTTCTGGCAGCTAAGAGTTGTGAAATAAAAAAATATTAATTCTGGATATATGACATATTGTGTAAATTAGGAAAAAAAAATCCACCCATGCCAGTGTTCCACTAGTAAGGGAAACAATAAAATGTGTGTTTAATAAATCCAAGCCCATTTTTGAGCTTTAGCATTTGATCCACTCCATATTACTCCCAAGGCAAGAAAGTAACAGCTCAGTGTTATCAGTATAGCAGCACACCTTTTATTTAATAAAAACAAAAGAGAAAGAGTAATTCTGTCTTTCTAATGCGTGATGAAGAAGCAACAATTTTATAAAAGGATTCATTAGCCACAGCTTTCAACCCACGACCAAGACATTCAGGCTCACTGGCCTTAAGAGAGTTTAAGTGCATCTCTGTCTTCTTGGAAATTTGTCTTACCCCTTGGCAAAAGGTTGCTCCGAGACTTGAGGGGTACTGCTTCCCCCACCTGCTGAAAATGCAATGCTGCTAAAACTTCAGGTTACTCTGGGCTGAAAAAATGCATCAGACTGTTGACTGGATATTCATTTAAAAGAATGGGAGAGTTGGGCTCAGCTAGGTATTATCATCCATTTTATGCAACTTTCTCTTAAATGTTGAAACAGTGTTTAAGAACAAAGTGTGTACGCAGGACCCAGAAAAAGCTGCAAGCTGCTGTCCTGCTGTGTCTCTTTTTCTCTGCAAACCCTGGCTTCTGTCCTGTACTGTGGGCAGGAAAAGGAAAGATACACAACCAGATAGATATTTCAGTCAAAACTGAAATGCCTTTGGGTGTCCAGGCAAGGGGGCTGAAAGAGCACATTGGTAAGAAGAGGTATCTCTGGAGCCTGTGTGTTGCAGGGATAGTTTTGGGAAGATTCTAAATGTGAGACCAAATCTTGTATAAGGTTTGTAAGCCTTGCCTTGGATCTGGATGAGTTACATATTACTTGATTTTAACCTGGTCATGATTTTAAAATGCTTTTTAGACAAGGTAGGAGACCTTACAAATAGATGTGACATAATTCAGAAGGTATTTTTTATAAATTTTTTTAAAAAACCCCTTGAATAATATCTTGGCTGGAGCTCTCTAGTAAAGTATTAAAATACTTGCCCCAAACTATTAATATTCATTTACCCTTAAATATCCTTATTCCAAGATTAGCTAGATCCCAGGATGCAAATGACCATACTTCACTGAAATGTTTTATGTTCTCCCACACAACACCTACACACATTTTCATAAAATTGGTTTACATCACTCTTGGGCTATCTTCAAGGACCAAATCCTGTCACTTTTGCTCAGTTTTGTGATGCCTCGCTTTGCAAAAACTCGCATTAATTTTGAGTTTGCTTCCTCTTCTCACGTCTCTCCTGAGCTACAAAATTACAGAGTCTTTCAGCAACGTACTTGACGCTGACAGCAATTAAATCTGAGAAGTTCTGCCAATAATCCTTCATTCCTCTGAGTGTGCTGACTTCACTGTGAGGTGGGATGTACTGTCAAGCTGTGCACAGCTCAGAGCAGGAGACAGCCTGTCTGGCAGCCCTCCAGTGCCTCGCTACCTCAGGTTGAGTTAATGTTTCCTTATCTAGCGTGTGAAAATTAGTTTCTTCATGTGATATACCATGTTCAGACACTGCAGTGATGAACACCAAGGAAAAACATTGTGGAGAAAGATACTTATGTGAGTGGAACAGCAGCTATTGCCAGACCTTCTATCTGTGTCTGGGTTTTGCTGCTACTTGAGGGAAGCAATGCAGAAGGTCCTGTTATGCAATGCAGAGCCATAGGTTATGTAAATCAGATGCAGTAAAACTTGACACCAAGCAAAGCATAACTTTGACCCTATTCCAAATAGATTATTAAACACCACAGTAATTTTCCCTATAGCACTGAAGTTTGAATCAATTTTAATACGGGCATCATTTACCCTAGTGTGACTCCATTGATTTAACAGAGTTTTGCTTCAATGGGGGCAGAAAACGGTCATGAAATTAGCTGTAGGTGACTTGGTAGTGTATAATCCACTCTTAAACACTAAGTGTAAATTACCAATTTCATGTTGGTTAAGCAACCTTCACTCCTTTTTTTAAAATAAAAAGAATTTTAGTGGTATTTAGTAGGTTTCAAAAGAAGGTTGCTCTTTACTCAGATGCCCAGCAATGGCTTTAGTTTGCAGTGATTACGGCTAATGCATCTAATCCTGTTAGAGAAACAGGGGGCTCACTGGAATTCATTAGCATGAGAAACTAAATGCTAACTAATGCCACAATATAAATGTACTTCATTTGGAACAGCCCCTAAGATACAGTTTTATTCTGCAGTCATCTGATCCATACCTAATCTGAAGCAAGAAAAATATAAGGACGAGCCCTGGCATTTTCTGCGTATTTATAATTATCCTCTTTCAAATTCCTTGTGATTATATTCATTAAAGTTTTCTTTCAGTTTCTCTGTAGCTGAAACACATTTCTCCGTTATCGAAGTTGACTTTATTCTGTCATTTCCTTCTGTCGTAAGCATATATTTAATGTTTATTTATAAGGATGAAAGTGAATTTTATTACAATGTAATCACTGACAGAGCTATTAAAAACTGCATTCTCTCTCAGCATTTTCCTGACATTGCTGAATTTGGGTTCTCTGAACACAAGAGATAGAGCTTTACTTGTGAATAAATTTTTCACATTTCTTTTAACAAACAAGAATGCACAGATGCGCATATATTCAATTTCTATAAATTTAAAAAGTCACGTCCCAAAATTTAAAACATATTTAATAGATAACAGGTAGAAGGTATAGACAGTCATGAACAACCTGAGATTTAGGTTTAGATTAAAAATCAAGTCTGTAAGTAGTGAAATCTTAAAGTATAGGCAGAGATGACAGAGAAAGAATAGAAATGTCATTCCCAGGTGAAAAGCAGAAATACCTTGGCAGATTTCACAGTGAAGCACAGACACTAAGATGCTAAAAAGATGTTAGATTCCTGACTCTCCTAGTCCAGAGATCTTGAGACTGCGATACCAGCCACGGCTGTAAAATTACTGAACCCCCAGTAAGTATGATCTGAGAGGAGGGCCGCAAACCAAATGCAGAAAATGGGAGAAAACACCCCTTTGCCCTCAAAGCCCACCTTACTCTCCTTCACTAAACACTTGAGTGTGTTCCTTCTGTTTCAGACTGACATGTCAGGATTCATGGACCCCACCAAACCCCAGTTCCAGCCGTGCCTGAGAGGGACAAGGCAAAGCAGTATCAGGGTCTCCAGTGCAGTTTGCCCTGCAGGACCTGCAGCCCTGTGGCTCTGTTCTCCACATGTGCAGGGCTCTGCTGCCCAAGCATGGCCCAGAGACATGGCAAACCCTCCCTCTGAGGCCTGGGCCTCTCTGCTTTGCCTCTCATAAATACTGGATTAACATATTAAATAACAGCCCTGCTAATAAACATCTGGGAACTAGGCAACTCTGTGAAATCGAAGGGTTGCTGTTCCATTTCACTGAGAAATGTGCTGCAGTCTGATCCTTCTCACTCTGAGCAAGACACTGCAGCTCAGCTCACGATTTCCAAGATGTATTGCTGTAGACACCTCCTTCCCACTGGCGAGGGGAACAGAAGGGATCCCATAAATTCTACATGCATACCCTGACTGCCAAGTCTCTTCTAAGGCTTCCTTGATCAGTCTGTGGATTCTTCAACAGACTATGTCTAAAATACCTCCTACTTTACCAACAAGGTTCTGCTATCCCGTGTGATCATTAAGAAAGGTAAAAATTATTATTTTAAACAATTTTTCCTTTATTCATAGGTATTCTTTAAATTTAGAAACGAAAAGCATAAACTATATTAATAAAACCACTGTAAGTCTTGTTGTTCTGTCCTTCAACATCTTTCCTGCAAATAATGAGGACAGGAAATAAATTTGCTTCATTTCATAAGCCTGTACTTGCAAGAAGTTACAGTCTCTGTGATTTTATTTCCAAATTAAGTTAATTTCTTGAATTCACTATGCCAACATATATTCATTTTCAGCTTTCTAATATTTTAAAATCCAAAATTGCATTGTTTGGTGCCAATTTGCATTTTAATTCTGAGACCCACAAAAGTAATTTCTTTTGTTTACAAGTAAACAATTCTGATATTACAATTCCAGCCATCGTATTTTCTTTTAAAATTATGGAATTCCCATCAGTAAGCCAATATACATATATATTTCACATACAGAATATCTCCATCTCTAATGTAATCTATATTTTTCATTACTGAAAAGGATCTGTATTTGTTTCCCAAATACAAGTAAGCCTTTCTGGTTTACCTGACATTGCAAGACATAACAATACATAATAAAAAACCTGCATATAACAAGCATTTTTCTAACTTGTGACTTAATTGAGTTTACTTTTAATGAATAAATCCATTCCAAAGGCTGTTCTAGGTTCCTACCAGTTTGCTGTTTCTTGTGGAAAGGAGGAAGGTGAGAGAGGTAGAAAGTTTTTTCCCTCACTTCCTAAGTTCCATGTATTTTGTCTGTGAAAAAAACTTCAAGGAAGAAGTTACAAGGAAAGGGAAGATTTGAAACTTTGAATCACAGAGCAAAGAGAAGAAAGGCCTAGGGTCTTTCTACAATTTCCTGAGCTCTCCTTCTGAGAAGTCAGGGCCAAAGGGCTTCTGGAAGAATATCAGTGTCCTACCCCTGCCTCCCCTAAGGATGTTGCTGTTGTCAATAATATGTGAGCAGAAAATTATACAAGGACCTTTACTTTCTCCTGTCAGTTCCTTTCATGAGAATTTCCTCAAAAAATAGGAAAAACATAATTCCCTGAAAACTGAATTCAGAGTTGAAGTCCTGTATTATTCAGATTCATGCTTCTTTCCTCATTCTCTGAAAGGAAATTCAAGCAAGAAAGGGAGTGGGCTGAAATTATCAATTGGAAAGGCCATAAGTGGGTTTTGGCCTGGAAAAAAATGCTCAAATACTGGCAAACCTTAACAATACATCAAGAAATTTCATCATGAGCTTAGCTGCCAAAACATCATCACCACTTAATGCCTTTGCTTCTTCATCATGCTTTGCCATTTGAATAACTATTCTTGCATTTCCAGTCCTTCTCATGCCTAGATCTTGGATGTATGTTTCTCTTCCTATTTTAACTTTCCTAATCAAAATAACTTCACAACTCTCCAAACCCTCCTACACTACTGAGCCCATTTCCATCCCCTGATTTTTTTTTCTGCCTCACTTTCCCAGTGCAAACCAGATAAATTAGTTCTTAAACTTTGTAGATACACTTCTGATGGGTGGATTTTTTAAGGTTCTACCTATTCCTTTTATTTTCCAAAACTGCCACTTCTGATTTATTCCATGTGGTGCTACTTTGGCAGTGGGAATGCTGTACGTAATAGTGTTTTTCCTGTACTATTCCATATACATTTAGTGTTTAAACAATGATTAGAGAAAGTAAAATAATGAACTTGCCAACTTGAGTGGTCACAAATACTTGTGCCTCCAGTCTAAGAAAGGAAGGTTATTCACTCATAGGCAAAATACTGTATTAGCAAGCTCAGAGAGAAAACCATTGTTTTAAATATTGCTTGGTAAGGAAAGAAAGAAGAATGTTCAGGTCTGCTGATACACTTTAATTGAATAATGTCAACAAAAAAGCATATGAAAAATGTCCTCCCTAATAGAGTCCAGAAGCAGCCCCTAAACCCACACTTAGTCCAGGAGGATAATAATAACTAATTCTGTTTTTAGTAAAATTTAGAAACTGTTCATAGCTAGTGTCATATTCTATTGAAAAAAATCACATTTTTTATCAAAATATTTTAACTAGGATATAACTTAGCTCTAAAATTTGTTCAGTGAAATAATGCTGCCAATGAAAACAGATATCTTTAGAAATGTCTGGGGTTTTGGGTTTTTGTTGCCTTGTTTCTTTTTCAAATCAAAAATTCAAGTTATATGGACAACTAATATGCTGTTTTTACAGTCTGAACAGGGGTTTGGCTTCATGAAACAGCTTGAACTAATTGAGATGAAAGGTGACTGCTTGTCACCTCCACTGCACAGACACTCTCAATTGTATGATTGTAGATGGCAAAAAGAAATGTCTTCAATTGAACAAGTTCTCTCACCTTTGAGATTTACACAGGGCATTCTCTTAATATAGCAGACTAAACTGTGAAATTATAGTTATTAAAAGACTGTAACAGTGCTTGAAAATTTAACCTGTGTTTTGTCTAGTAAGGGTCTTTTTTTTTTCTAAGTTTATTTTTTATTTTAGGTTCATTAAGTGCTCAGTGTAAAAAAATGTAAAACGTGCAATTCAGTTTTATAATAATATATTATCTTATTCTTAAGACTTTCACTAAGACTTTGTTCCTTTAGCTATTATTTTAGGTAGATGTTATGCAGGATTTTTTTCTAAGCTGTTAGTGTACCACAGAGGTTCATGCTGAAAGGGTTAAATCACATTTATAAGATAACACAAGTATCAATCTTAATAAGAGGGCAACATTCTGCATTGTTCAGGTCAGCTGCCACAGTTATTACTTTTTAGGCAAGGCTTGGAAATTTTTATGTTTTTTATTGATCTCCCTTCTGGTCTGAGTTGCAGTTCAATAGCTGAATTACTAACCTAGTTATTTCATTTTAACAAGTGATAAATGATATTGCTTTTAGATCTACAGTGCTTTATTTCAGATTCTGGGTTCCTAACACAAATTCAGTCAGTGCTGGTTCAAACTAAAGGCTATTCCTTCTTTGTGAGGGACATATCAGCCCCTTTGAATGTAGAGTCACAGAATGGACATATATGCTCTTTGCATTTGCCAGCAAAGGTCAGAAGGCAAGTATTAGCATTCAAGAACATTCAGTAATTTGGAAGCTGCCTGGAGGATATGTCTAGCAACTTAAGGCTCAAAATCCTGCCTCCATCTGCCTACTGCCAAAGCACAGTAAAATATGCCTAAGCTCCTTATGCTACCACTCAGAAATGTCAAGATAGTCACCTTTCAGCATGAATCAGAAAGAATCACTTCTGAAAAAAAAAAGCAGTGTAATCTTCTGGTTTTCTCCTGTTAGCAGAGGTCTGTACCATAATAATAACATACAACTTTCATAAGTCCAGTCACCTAACACAATAGTTAGAAACTGCTTAAATGTCAGGTGGAGATGTCCAATTGACAACATCCTTCTCAGTCATGACCCAGCTATACCATTGTTTGAGCACAGACTCTAGTGTCGTAGAGCTGAAAATATTATCAATAAACCTAATTCTACTCATGCAGTGTTGTTTTCTCAGTCAACATATGCAGGACTTGATTCTGGTTTTGACTCTGAAAAGGTCTAGATTCCTGTAAGTGTTGCAATTTTGTGTAAATTTTCCTTATCTCTCCCTGGCTATGTAAGATCAGAAGAGGAAAGAATTTAACAGAATGAATGAAGGCACTTCTTAAACAAAAGTGAGTCTAAAGGTAATGAAAATGCGCTTGGGCTCATCCCCTCAGTGTTATGACGATGACAAAACATTGACCAGTAATGACCTCACTGCTGCCACTACTGATGGCTAACATCATCAGTTTATAATTAGAAGTACTGAAAAGAACATCAAAGCTCTTCTCAAGCCAGTCAGGTAAGTGAGAAAAACAGTAAAAACCAGCCCTTTATCAGAGTTTTGTGCAGTCATAAAAGCCTCTATAGCTACAGGACACAGATACTTGCAGACAAAAGTACTAAAGTTTTGCTTTCAAATTAAGGGCTCAGGAGAACTGGCTAGCTCTTCTGTAATTTCTATGCCCAGCAAAGCATTTTATTCAGCAGTTAAGTACACATACAGCTGAAATGTATCCTACTTTCCTGGCCAGGGCATCAACCAGTGACAGAAGTCTACTTTTCGTTCTTTTCTTCAGGTCTTATCTCTCTGCCACTTCTAAACCATGCCCTGTACCATGCACTGTTTTACTTACTTTTTAACAGTTATCTCTGGCATGCCTATTTTTTAAGCAGAGATGGGATCAGAATAATTTTTTCTGACCTACAAAGATCACAGGAGACAATAAACATTCAGTTCACGAATGCAATCTTTTCAACAGTACAATTCACCACTTGCATCATTTAAAAAATAAATATAGTTGCCACAGACCCACATATGAGAATCAGAGTGAAATACCCAGATGGAACCACATATGCTGACATTTTCCTGCGTCATCATCAAATCATTCTTAGTTAAGCACGCGAAACAAAGAACCTTATCTTCAACAGGGATCATGTTGTACTTATTGTCTACAAACATGAAATAAATAATTGATCACCTGTCAAGTACACTGAGCTCCCACAACCTCTTAAAGTAAAATCAGAGCAAACAAGACTTAATACCTCAGTCAGAATTTGTGTCTATTATTCTGTAGTGTTTTGATTGACTGCTCGTTCCTTTGTGAGGCCTCAATTAAAGTGCTGTAGGTACCATATTCTCCATACATATGCAACAGAATTGCTCAACCCTTTTGACACCCTCTGTTCTTTGTGTGTTTTTGTGGAATAGAAATTTTCTCTGCACTGCAGACAATACTCAAAGAATGCTTTTTCCTAAACTTCTGTTCAGGTTGGTCCACAATGTAGCTGCAAAAGTAGCACAGAGTTACTCAAGGAAACTTCCAAGAAAGAGAACTTTGAGCCGTATTTTGCTTGCACTTATTTTGCCAGCTGCATGGACCAGAGCTACCATGAATCTGTCAACATTGCAGTTTGCTGTGGAGGACAGAAAGAGCCAATAAAATCACCGAGTTAATTTAGGATTTGACAAACCATTTGCCTATCTATTCTGTATTGGAACAGGAATCTTATAATTGGCCATCCCAGAATCACCCATCCTTTCTGCAGCCACCCAAACCTGTGACTGAATAAAAATGTCAGCATATGTTGGACAGATGAGGAAAGGGAAGGGTCCTGATGGGCTTGAATGGGAAGGACCCGTCCACTCTTGTAATATAGCATTTTTCCCAGTGGTCCTGCTGCCTCATCTTGTTCCACAGCTACAGGTCTGTGTGGTCCTTCATGTGTCCATGGTATACCACCCAGCATCGTAGCAACACTTGTCAAAACTTGAGATGTTTCAGAACCATGAAGTTGGTTACCTTCTCATTCCGGCCCCACATATGTACTGAGGTAATATTTACCGGGATTTAAAATCAAAATCAGTCCACACCAAAGTAGTTACAGAGGAAGTAGATTATCTCTTCTGGCACAGCTATGCTCAGATTTTCTTCTGCAAGGCCATTTCCCTCTTAGATTGGTATGACACTGAATGGTGAAAAAGTAGAGAGCATCTCATTATACGACTCTGTGGGCTACCTACACATTGAGGAAACTATCATATAATGCTGCACATAACATTCAAAATATAAAGTGAAACAATTTATATTGAAATACCTCTTTTTTCCCTTTTTCCACGTAAGTACCAGGTAATCGGTTCAAAAGCTGATAGAGATGCAGCTTGATGAACTGCTGGGAATGGAAATGGTGGTTTTTCCTGAGATCATTCTTTCTTTAACATTCCTCAGATTGTTTCAAACTCCTAAGGTTTTGATTGAAATAAATCACATGCGTATTTAAAGTATGTCCTTTACTGCTACAGCAATCATTGGACTTTCAAGCCTTCAGCATAAGAAATTAGACATGCAGCAGAGGAGTTAGATTGAATTTAAAAAGAAATGCTGTATTTCCATCAGACAATTTCCCCCTGTACATTCTCCAAAGTGATTTTTATCTTTTCAGGAAGGAATAGCTTAATGCTTAGTTGGCATTTATTACTGAGGATTAGTATTAAGGACTGCAACTGAGTAGTATATTTCTGAAGTCTTTGGAAGTCCACCAGTTCACTATTAATAAACAGCACCAGGAAATGTGGCAATATATATATGGCTGCTTGTACATCAGTATTCCCTGGAATCAACATCACCTTGTCCAGAAGAGTTACTGATTAGAAAGCATTCCTTGGAACATGTCTTAGCCAGGTTCTTTATCAGACTGGGATCAAGTCCTTATAATCTGTAAATGGTAAAGTCCCAAACACCAAGTTAGCAATAAATGAGGATTATTTACCATTTCTTTGTAGTGCACCAAAGTAAAATAAAATCAGTCTCAAAGAAGGAGGATGGATCATGATTCCATGGCTCAAGAGTGAGAGCACTAACCTGACATTGGGAGATCTAACTTTATTCTCTGGTCTGAAAAGTACTTAGAGGCCATTTTCCAAGTGTTACATAAAGGAGGAAGAATTAAATTCACGCATCAGTAGAGCCATGAAAAGAAAGTTACGTATCTGTGAAGGAATGCTGCAATTTCATATCCTTTGTGATAAGATCATCCACCAAATTTATATCTGCATTTGACAGATGCATTTTCTTCTCCCCTTTTGTGTATTTAATGTCTCTTCTTTGTATTGTGAGACTGTTCTATCTAGACTAATCCAGAGAAAAGGAGGAAAAAATTCAAGAGAGAGACTCATTGACCAAAAGCTGAATGTGAACATTTTTATGCACAACCGCTTCTGTCAATATACAACTGCTTGTCAGTTTTCCACACCTGCTTTTCTCTGAGATCCTGTATCCCTAAACATTAAGGAGGCCTTTGATTGTAAAAATGACTTACAGAGAGCATTCTACCCCATGCCTACAGATTGTCTTGCCATTTCAACACATCTTTTATCCAGGTTCTACAGAGGTTTTATCACTGTAACAGCAAACTACAAATGGAGATTCCCAGAAGGTAGAGGGTCACTGTGTTCTAACATGAAAAGAATTGCATTTTGAAATCTATGCAGAGACAGGAGAAAACAAAAAAAATTTTAGAGGAACAATACAACTGGTGATAAAGTTAAAAATTTGAAAAGCATGACTTGTCTCCACCTCCTTCGAGGAAAATGGGGCTCCCAGATGAATTGCTACCAAAATTCAGATGGATTAGCCACTCAAAAATATATCCAAAGTAATATAAACGAAATTACCCTATGGTCATGGCTTTCCTCCTCTAGAAAAACCTATAAAGTGAATAAAAGAGTTAATTATAAAGCTGTAGACATATCATCAGAATACCTGCCTTGCAATCTATTTGAAAAGTTCAGAATCAATTACAGTAACAGAATGGAAAAGCTAAGTATTAATCATATTAAACTGAATAAACTAAAGCTCTTTACTTGAACACACACCTGAACCTACTACAAAAAATACAAAATAAGGCAGTACTTAGAAAAATGCCATCTTACAATGTATTTTGGGAAAAAATTTGCACGAGGGAGTTATTTTCTTTTTCTGTGAAAATATTTAGGGGCCATTGCACAATTCCAAAGAAAGGAAATGATCTTTGCAGAATTTAGATGAGAAGAATTATTTGTTCAGCTCCAATGCATACAGAACTGAAGATCAACTGAGTGTATTGGTCAACCCTAAATGTCCAGCAAACCTAGTTACTTGGTTCTCCCATATATGTTGGCTATTAGTCACATTGAGAAGCAAAACCCATAAATAGAAATCCCTGTACCTTCATAATTTTTTTCATGTTGGTCATATTTTTCAGTTGTAGAAGGATAAGGGTAATAGTAAGTAGGTGCATGGTCCAGGGGATTGCTTCTTAGTTTCCTGCCACCAAAATTATTCCCTTTGCATTAAGCCAGCTCTGGTTGATGTTCAGAAATCATTGCTTAATTTAAGGTAGGAAAGTTCACAAGTTAATAACAGCTCTCCATTTGCATTTTGTCTTTCATGGTTAGACTAAAAAAAATATTCCAATGCTCCAGTGATTCTCTTTTTTACCATTCAACCAGGACCAGAATGATGGAGATATGCAATAACATCTGGGCTTATTGCTAACACTTGTGGCTATTCATGAGAGCAAAATATTTCATCTACTTACCCATCAGTAATTATTATTTAATGGTAAATGCATGTCAACAGAAATTCTTGTACCTGTGTGCTTTCCAGGTGAATGAATAGCTGCCTAATTTCTGCTTGGTGACATTTCAGTATTTTATTCCCTGAAACCTATCTATTCATTTTCCTTTAATTTAAAAGTCTTTATTTAAAGAGATCAAGGGGAGAAAAATCACCCTTTGAATTCCACAAAAAAAAAAAAAAAAAAAAAAAAAAAAAAAAGCATATGGCTGTTCCAAATGTACATTATTTAAAAATGAAACTACTGTACTAAAACAGAATTAGAAAAGATCTCTACTTGAAAGAGAGTTAAATATACGTAAAACTATTCTGGACTTGTGGCTCTCCAAAAAAGCTACTTTCTCAGGTTTATACAAAGCTGATGTAGAGATTGTTACTTTCTTTATGTTACTAATGTACCTAATTGACTGAGAAATATGAATATTGTTCTAAGATGTGACATTAAACATTTTTAGGTTTTTATAAATTGCTTATCAATTAATGTGGTGTGATGATGGGGCTTTTTACAGATTAAATATAGCTCTAAATTAATGGGGGGTTGTTCTTCCACTATTCTATATGCAGTTTTATTTATTCATCATAATAGGGTAACTCTAAAAATCATTTACTTCTTCTAAGTGAAAACGTATTAGAAGCATGATCAAACTAATGGTAAAAATGTACTCCTAAAATATATATATGGCAACATATTAATTTTAATTGCTAGTTAGTTTTATGGCTAGAGAGTTAATAAGAGCTTAGTAGTAGATACTTTTGTGGTGCTGAATAAAAAATCATACAGCCCAGATAACTGTTCCCATAGATTAACAGGAGAAAGTGGTGAATATTTAACAGAGCAGTTGAGATTAAAGTTATTTGAAAAATACATGACTATGAGACAAAAAACCCCATATTATTGTATGCCTGTCCTCAAGTATTTTTTGCTCAATTCAGTATGTTTCTGCTACTTTTGCTATATGACAATGTAACTGAAATCCCAGCACAAATATTCTAATCTTTCAGAAGACAATAGTATCAAATTCTTCGGAGTTTATTAAATTCTACTACTCATTATACTAATGTGCAAGTGTTATCTTTGTGATCATGCACTAAGTACAGAACAAGCATGACATTGCAATTAAGAGCATAACCACCTACTTCATCCACAGATGCTGAAAGGCAGGCAATTTATTCTCAAACTGATTTTCTCTTGTAAAGGAGGAGGGAAAGAATACCCAAGCCTGGTGAATAATGACAGTTGTACTCTTAGGGAGTAGGAGATTCTTAGGGGAAATGAACTAAGAGGAAGGAAAGGCAGAAAGTGGAGAAAAGACACAGAACAGGATGAAAAATTAGAAGGACCAGCGTAAAATAAAGTTGAAGTCAGCAGAAACCACAGTGAAGAACTATGTTGTTACTAAAAGGACATCACCGCAGGCAAAAGCAATACATTCAAGGGTAAGTTTCCCAAAGTCTAGGTAAATAATTTATCTGTTTCTCTCTGACTGACTCCACAGTCTTGCAGTCTTCTAGAGAGACTACACAAAAGATGGATAGATATACCAAATGAATCCCATTTTTCTCATTGCATGTCAATCTGATTTTTAAACTTCACAAGAGATTATCAATTTATGAAGAAATGAAAGCGTCTGCTCTCAGCTGTTTGTTCATTCATGCTCAGTTACGTGGCACAAAGATCTGCTTGATGTGCACCATTAACTATTCCTACACTTTGCAGGACTCCAAATGAGACTGTTTTGACTTCACTTGCTAAGTTAAGTACTGTATCAAATGAAAGCAATGACTTCCTCACCATATAGAATGTGAGTTAAAATATATATTAAATTAAAATATCATATGATAAGACAACATAAACTAACCTAAGGAACCATTTGAAAATGGAACTAGTGAGACTGAAAGCTCTATTCTCAGGTCAGCATTCTTTATAATGCAGGTATTTTCAGAGTGCCTCCGGGACATACTGCTGCAAAGTAGCTAGCAAGACATAGCAAGACCAAAGCTGCACAACAAACAAGGGTAAATGAGAAGAAGTCCTCTCGTCTAAAAATCTGTATTCCTGCGGCATCCATCAGACTACACAGCCCCCCAGAACAAGTTACACTGCACTCTTTCTTTCCTTAGAAACAGTTACTTAAAAATATGACAAATAAATTCCTGTAAGAGGAAACACATTGGGAGAAAGTAGCCCTGGATTAGGAGTTTTTGCTGGAGATGCAACTTTTGGCTACAAATTTCCAGTACAAATCACATCTCTTCTCTGTGGGACTGATGCTTAAGTGCTAAGACCACTAATCCCACTTCCCTGACAGTATCTGAGGCCTTATAAGTGATCTGGTACTGCTTTAGTCACCACCTTGAGTTAGTAATAAATTATCTGTGACAGTCAGGGGAGATCTCAGAATCTCTTATTTTTCAGCCTGCAGCACATTCCTGGGCCAAAAATAGCATGTTGTAGACTCCCAGAAGAGTGAGATGATCTTTCTTTTGCTCTCTTCTAATGGTGCCCTTTTAAACAAGGTCAGTTTCGTAAATCAACCCTAAAGCCATTGTGCCTGAGTGGAAGACAACCTGAGTGCCTGGCAGTTCTGCATGAAGTACAATACATAGCCAACACAAGTATCCAGTGCACAGTTCATAGGCAAAACAGTAAACTCGGGAGAAATTTGTTGAGCATGGAGGTACTCCACAGCTCACTAGCAGGAAGAATGGAAGTTCTTAATCAAATTTTATTTGTGTGAAAACACACTTTGCATCATGCCTCACCAAAGATTTTACTAATGAAACTAATGGGCATTTCTAAATGATATTTAATTTTATGCTGTAAGAGGAAACATCTTTAAATACACTCTTTGTGTCTTTGCAAAGAAATAGAACAGTGCAAATGTTACAAAACAAGCATAAACAGCAACATAAAAGGATAAATTCCAGAGTATACTAAAAATGATTTCGTACAACAGAATTGTTTAACAGTGTTCTCCAGTGTTCCAAATACCAAGCGGGCACTGTAAACATCTCTTTTGCTGTCTCTTTGAAAATATGCCGGTGTACATCATTCTTGCTATTAACCTTCATGAGCTGTCTTTGGACTTAATTCAAAGTTTCATCTCAAAGAATCCCATAGAAAGTTATGAGTGTTTGACAATAAACGTGTATCATGTAAGTTCCTTTTCAGCCTCATGGAATTTCCCACTAGAGTCTTACCATTCCAAACATATGGAGATTAAGGGTGAACGCAACCAGCAACTTAGACTATTAAAAACAAAATAATGGCATACAGAATTCTTCCATTCTTAAAGACAGTGCTGATATTAGAGTGGCTTTCACCCATGAAGTGCACCTAACCCTCTTAATTTTTCTCAGCTTTTCAATATATAAAAGAATCTCTTTCAATATTCAACTGAATATAAATATTAAAAAAGAATCAATGCCTCTGTCCTATTCAGCACATTATACCTACCAACTATAGAGGATGCACTTCAGTGCTTACTAGGAATTAATGATGCTCACTGATAAACGCAGGTTGTAAACAACCTCAAAATGCATTGGTTATATATTCCTAACTTCAAGTTTGAAGGCACCATTTCAGAATTTACAGCAGCCTCTTTCCTTGATCTGTCAGAAAGCTCTGATTACTGGATATCTTGTTGTCCTTCCTCAGAAAATGAGCTAGAGTGGATACACTACAGCTTCAGGAATAACAACAAATTCAGGTACCAGTAATAAAACACCTTTAATCTCTAATTTATTTGTGTCTTTCATTTCCCAGAATAAGATTGATGATTCAGAGCAGATCCACTGCAACATGGATTGAAAAAAAGCAGTCTGCCTGTCTAGGTGGAAGAAATATTTTACTTTCAGAAGTTTTTACTATAGGACAGAGAAAATAACTATCCAGCAATTATGCATCAAAAGTGCCTGTCATATGTCCTTAGTATTACTGTCTCCCACCCACTTCTTACTTCTTCTTTGATTCAATTCACAATGGATGAAGAGTCCTGTAAAGCACATTTTGCGTCTAGACCACTTTTGAAAGGTTTCTCTCTGGCACCTTTGCAAAGAAGGGTTGGTGACAAATTATCATGGTGACAGCTGAACACATATTCATTTTTTGGAAAAAAAAAATCTTTAATGTTGTCAAAGTGTTTGTTTATCAAATTAGTGTTTTCAATACCAATTTTGCACTTTTAAGACTCAATCATATAATTATTTTTTCAGTTTTTATATGGGAGAAGGGCAAAGTTTCTAATCACACAAAAACTATGAGCTGCTTTTGCTTAAGCTTTTAACTTAAGAAGCATTTCTAACCCTTTGAATGTAGGAACAACTAAGAACACTGCAGAGACTGCAGAAAATGCTAAGGTTGTGATTGTATTCTATCTGGTAGTGCTCTCACACCCACTGCCTCCACTCCTTGTTGTGGTGTAGCTCATGGGCATCTCACTCTCCTCCCTCTCAGGTAGAGTTGTGGTGTGGCAGAGGTTTACCCTCACCAAATGCATTAAAAAATAGATTTACTCAGAATATAGGTGAAACTTCATAACAGGAATATTCAATGCTATCATGGCTACTTGGTTGCATATTAATTCGTGATGAAAATAATGTAGACATTTATTGAAAAAAAAGTGAAAAAAAACCTGCAAAGTAAAGAGCAAAAAGAAACTAGAGAAATGTTCAAGTGTATTTAAAGTTCCAAAAATAAAAGTGGCATAAAATTCAGAAATTAGAAAGCTTAAGACTCACAAGTCCTATAAACATAATTTCCAATGTAGGAAGCCACTTTATTTCCTTTAATTAAAAAAAAATCTACATGCCTCCACCATGAATTTTAAGTGTCTACCAAAACCTGATCTCCATCTGCTGACACTAAAAATGGCCAGAACACACAAAGATAAAACACTGTGTGATTTCACCTCCATTAAATTGCATTCATATGTAAATTGCATTCATATATAAATTGCATTTAGGAGGTGTATGGATGTGAACAGTACTTCAGAAGTAAATAGGAACACAGAAGCAAACACATTAAAAAGAATTGCAGAATAAGGATATGTTGGTACATGGAAATAGTTTAACTAAATGCAAGATTATGCATCTCAGTTATTCATTTTATAGCCGGCTGCTTTTTGGTTTTTTAAGTCCTTTAACTTGCTCTTGCTTGCTTTCCCTATGAATTCAGTAAAATTGTTCCATTAACTAAACAAGGTGGTGTTGTTATTATTGTTGCTATTCAGTTCTAAGCACTTTTACTGAACAGATGTGATCTAAAAGAAATGGGTTAGTTTTTGAGTATCCTGTGACTGCATTAAGAGGCATTTTAGGTGGCTGAAGCACATAGGAAGGCAGAAAAGTAAACACCCAGAACAATAAAGATTTTTAGCTAGTATTCAAAGAAACTTCTCACAGGTCCAGTAAACAAAAACTATATTGCATTTACTAACATATTCTCTCAGGAATCATTTCAGTGGCATAAATGAAACCTAATTATATGTGCCCAGTCTACCTAATACATTACTTCCAATGATAGAACAGAATGAGAGTCTGAAACTCTGACAGCTGGTATCCTAGCTTGACCCTATCCCTGTGAATCCCCCCGCTACTCAACAGGCTCCATCTGACCCTGGGTTTCCTCCCTGGATCTGATCCTGACCAGTGGATTGATCTCCCAGTTTGACCTGGGACCCGCCTCTTCACCACAGACTGGCCTGATGGCCTGGGTTGGGGCTGGTGCCCACTGTGCTGCTGCCCTCCATGGGGAGCCCCCACTGCACCCAGGACACTTCCATGGCCTTCCGACACCTCCTGCTCCGCGATGAGGAGGCTCAGGCTGCCCAGCCTGATTGACACCCGTGACAATGGTGCACTGGCCCGGCAGTCCCTGTAAAGCGCATCTTCCCAGCCTCCATCCCAGTAGGGTTGCTTTCTTGCCAGCCTGATTGACAGTCAGGGAGATTGGATGGGCCATGTAGCCAAAGATAGAGTCTAGGTCTGACAGCTCTGAAATGGCTCCATTTGACGTTGCAGCAACTTGGACATATTTGTCAGTAACTCCGAATGCAAGCAGAAAGGGCAAAAATTCCTCAAAGCAATATTTGAAGAAATTTTAAAGAAATGTCCTGTTCTGCAAGATGCTTTGGTAAAAATTGGATCTCCTTAAAAAAAAAAAATAAAAAGCACCAAAAAACCCCTGTCTCTATGCATATTCTGAATATGCTGAGTCTTGAAACAAAAATAGCTGTTTGATATTTTGTGATCTCATTTGCCCTGCAACAGCATCACAGCTAGAAGACTGAACTAAATTTTTGTGCATCTTCAAGAGGATTTTTTTTCCTACACCTAATCACTTACATCTGCTGTCAGAGAATAGATGAATAGCAGAGAGTTTGTTGCACAGCTGTCACTGATGCTCTAATTTGGCTTCTAGTAATGGTGGGGATGAACAAGATGGAAAGGAGTCAGTTTGACTCCTAGAGCTCACACTGGGTCACTAAGAAAAAATTGCAGAAAGAAAATTATGCAAACTATCTTTGATCCAATAAAGAGCTTAGCCTCATGGTCAACATTAAACATATGTGGAACTTTTCAGCCTTGTAACTTTGCATGTTTTATGCATCAGTTTGAGAAGGAAGAAAAACATACAGAGGGTATCCATTTTCTGTATAGACACATTTAAAAACTAATTGTACTCTTAGGAAATACAAAGAAGTTAAACTGGACAAGAATGCAGTTGCCTGCTTGTTTGGAATTACATTATTGACTACACATCAGCTCTGAAAAACTTCCATTTTTTCTAAACAGAAGGGACATCAAAAAAATTGAACTCACCAGATAGGTCTACTCTGAATGTTTTGAATTCAGCTCAGAAACCAGTAAATGGTTCCTCAAAGGTTACCTCAAACACTAGGTTGTATTTTTAGTTTTCAAACCACTGATCTTATTTTGAGAACCTAAAAATTATAAGGCTGGGTAAAACAGGATCATCTCAATTATAGTACAAACTTTTACCTGCCAGTGATGCTAATTAACCATCAACCAAATACTGGTTTGAATTTGAAACACCTTTTCCTTCCACAGCTGGGATTTTTTTAAAACCATTACATAAGAAATCCAAATACTCCTCAGGACTGGCCAGGAGGGAAAATGGGCAAAACTGCCAAGATGCTGACTACGGTTATAGCACCTTGCTGACAATCATCTCCCATACGTTTTTACCAGGATATACCAAAAACCAGGTGACATCAGCAATAATATTTTAGATGGAAAAAAATAATTGAGACATATGCCAGGCTTTAAGAGATAATGTGGATACTCTTGGAATGTAGTAGAAATAACTCAGTGCTTGCAGTTGCAACAGACACTCATTTCTGTAGGTAACTTTTCATTTCTTCTGTAATTAGCTAAGGTCACAGACTAAGTATCTAGTTGAGTATTTTCCTTCCCAAAATTCTTGGCATGGGATGGGGAAGAGGGATGGAAACACAGGACTCAGGGAGATGGTCCAGCGTCACATTATCAGCAGTTTAGTTAGTTAATAGCCTATTTTATGTCCTAGCTCTATGTAGTAATTGCTTGTTAATCACAGAAATCTACTTCCTCTGCTATGTCTAGTGATTCCATCACCTGGGTCTGGAGCTCCACAGTACTGTAGAAGTGCTGAGAGCTTTATATTGGAGGTGTAGGGTAATAAAATCTTTCTTAAATTTTTCTGCCCTGGTTTCAAAGCAGCCCTACAGTAGCTGAGAGAAATCTGCAGTGAGGACATTCTCTTGAGCATTCTCTTCAACAGTCTGAAATCTAGGATGTCACTTTTCACACCCTTTAGACAATATCTTCTGTTTCATAGCATGACCCAGCTGCTCTTCGTACAACTTTATTTCAATGCAAGCATAATATTTTTAAGATGTTGATTACTTAAAGGTTGTTTTTTTGTGGGTTTTTTTTGAAAAAGATAAATATTTAGGTAGTGGGGGAAAAGTCTGCAAAATCCCCACTGTAACTAAAAAGTACCTAAGAAGCCACTGCAAAGAAATCTAAGTGATTTGACAAATGTTTTAAATTAAAAAATTAACATTAGAGAAAAATTCCTATTCAGAGGCCTTCTTAAAAATTTGCTCTTTGAATTACTGTGGGATACTGTCAGTAATTGTAAGGAACATTAACCATAAGGAATCTTATCATTAGCAGAAGAACGCGAGTCCTGGGTTTTTCAGTTATTCAAATCAGAAACTGATTACTACCAAAGTTTCAGAGCAATTTACTCTAATACTAAGGACATTTGCATAATAACCAATTTTTTAAAAATTCAATGTCTTTCAAGATGTCTCTCAAGATGTAATCTACAAATGCCAACTCTGTTCCTAGAGTGGGCACATTGTTTCATCTCAGCAGAAATGCCATGATAAATGCACTGAAATAAAACTTTTCTTATAGAGAGGAGAGCAAAAAGAAATTGTTTGGATGTACTTATATTTTTGTCAAATAAAAATGTCACAGAGAAACTGTGTGAGGAATGCTGATTAATTCTTTTAAACCACACCTGAAAGGACAGTTTAAATCATTATAGTTGCCAAGCTAAACTAAAAAAAACCAGAAGACATTAATATTACTCCTTAATTTGTTCTACAAACTAAGAAAAGTAAAAGAAGATGAAGAAATTGATTTTACTAGGGCATTGTATTTGGAAGCAATCATAGTTATAAATCATAATTTTCCAAGCAACACAGGTCAGAAAAAAATTGTCTTACAACCAGGAAGATCAGTTCATTTAAGCAAAATTTGTACTATCTCATTGCAAGTTTTCTTTCAGGTCCAGGTGACATACATAGTCATTAGAAATGCATTTCCAACAGAAGAAAAACCTACTACATCTATGTTGAAAGAATCATTATTATTATTGGTAGGAACAAAAACCTTCGTAAAAAGCCTCATTATTTTGAACAGCTCCTCTCACTCTCCTGCCTTAAGTTCAGTCTTCTGCCTACATCCCAATCCAAAATAACTGAGGATTGGTAGGAGCTGGTCAGAGGGGATGTATATTTATTAGGGCACATGAGGAAAATGGCATTGAAAAAAACCACTTTAAAACATTTCTTATGCTCCTATTCAAAGCAAATTCAATATGTTTCTACTGCAGTCCCAACTCCTTTTTCAAACAGTGTAGTACAAACAATGTAGTTATAACTTAATCAATGGGTTGCTACCAATACTAGAATTTTACAAGGAATTGTTTAATTTTTAGCAACCCCTTAAATGTCTTATTGTTCTTAATCAAGAGGATTTAGGAGTACACATTTAGAATCAGTTTCTTTGCTTCTTTAAGATTTTCCCCATCTTCTACTTGTTTTCAGTTCCACATGTGGTTCTAGAACAGAATTTTTCCTAAAGCATCGGATTTAAATGGGTCCCCTGGTTTTAGTAGGAATTTTTACTCTAGTTCAGTTAATGATTCTACATGCTTAATGCTTTGCTAGGAACACTTAACAAAAGTCCTTAAGCATAAATGACATCATATGCAAATGAATATAATTCAATGCAAATTAAGTTTGTGTATGTGAGAAGATGAACATCAACTGCCATAATTTGTTACAGCAGTATAATTTCTCTGATTTCTGCTTATTTTTACTATAGTAACCTTTAGAAGTATATGCAAATATATATATTTTTTGCAGCTTAATTAAATGTAGGGTATGCTCATAATAATGAAATCTAAAGTTCACCTCTAAGCTTTGATTTGAACTTTATGATTAATTTAGACCAAAAATAGTACCAGTTTCCTTCCCATAGAATAAAAAACTGACAATGTGTGAGAAGACTCTTCCAATGGACTAACTTCATGAAACAGCTTTTAGGGTAAGAAATCCCTGGCTGGAACATTTTTATCGAGCCATTTGGAGTACCCTCACTGCAAGGAGAGGTGCATTTTTGATAGGCATAAATAAAATTTTGAATTAAATGAAAAGTGAAATATAAACCTGTATCAATGTGTTAGGATACAGTGGGACACATAGGCTAATATCCTTTTCAGCATCAAAATAAATAAATCAATACATATACATTTCCTAAGAGCTTTAGTTTTCATAGTTGTCATCATCTTTCTCTAGTTACAATAGCAACAACAGACTGCTGCATATATCAGAATGGTAAGTGGCCTCAGTATGCTGATTTAAATGTCCTGTTTCTCAAATTTGTTACATAAAGCCATTTCCCCCCCTTTTCTGAAGATCAAAAACAAATTCATGTTGCAACACATCAAAAGAGACTGATGAAGAAATGAAGTGAACTTGGAGTTTTCCTCTAATTACAAAGTATACAAGCTGTAATCTTGTTAAATAATTCATGTCTAAGAGTGATCACAATGTGAAATGACCTAATATCTATTATTCACAATCCTGATTTTTCTTAGTAAGCACTGTTTGCTTACTGAAAACTTGCTTATTTATTTATGAAAGAAAATCTTCAATGTAATCTGTCTGCAGGTTTTTTTTTTTAAATCTGTATTTTTCCTATTTATCGGTTTTCGCTCTCAGAGGCTTTCTAGACCTTAGTCCATGTACTTTTGAATCATATGCACATTCATTATTCCCATGCAGGAAACAGTGTTGGGAGTCCCCCAGACCATTCTGGAACATTTCAATGTTGGAGCAGCAAGTCAAGCCTAATTTTAGCCAAAAATCTGCAACAAACCCAGCAACAGAAATTACAGTAAAAACTGCATTTTTGAGAAAGACAGACAGGAGTGGATGGCTTCTGTCCTTCCATCGGTATGTTTTCATTTCAGTGCTTGGACAGAAGGGTTGCCGGCCAAACAATTCAGTGTGTTCTCGAAGACAAGATGGCTGCTACCTTTGGCAAGGGTATGAAAATCCACGAAACTCTCTTCTTTAAGGAATTAGCTGATGAAAATTAGGCTTCTTCAAATGTGGGAATTTTCTCATCCATTCAGAAGTTTTGTTGAATGGAGAAAAAAAAAAAAAAAAGATGCACATAGGAGCTTTCATTAGAAAGATGCCCATATGAGGCATTTGTGCTGGCACTAAGATGTAGCTGCCAGAGAATGTTTTTGCTACTGAAGGAAGTTTTTGGAAATTATATGTATTAATATAGCTGTTAAGTATATCCAACATTTCCTTAAGACTGTGAAACATCCCCCAAATTCTTACAGTGAGTTGTAGGTTGCAAAATGTTACTCAAAATGAATAAAAGGACAGAAATAGGTAAAAGTAAAATAAATTAAAATTAGCTTGCTTACCCTTAAATTTATGGGAGTACAGGGAGATGGTATTTTTTGTGTTGCAGTTTAAAATTGAAAAGACAATTTTTATGGTTACATTCAGACAGCAATACAACATGGAGGCAAATCTTCCAACAATGTACTTGTTGGCACACTGATTACATGTACAGCAAATTCCAGAAACAATAACCACCCATGGTCTTTTCACTGTGCAAAGCTTTTCCACTCCTTTTGTGAGCACGTTTTTAAACAGACTGCAGTGACAGGAGGTGCTTGGCATCCTTTTCCTTTCCCTCTGAATTCCTGCTTAGGCGCCCACCAACATCCTTTGCATTTAAATAACACAACTGCAGGTCTCACTCACTCCTGACTGAATACTGAATGCAATTTCCTTTGCCTTTTCAGCAGTCACTGCACTGGCAACATAAAAGAAAATCAGAAATTTGTAAGACTATTTTGTTTCTTCATCCAGATCATTGCTGTTTACTCAGCATAGTCAGTGTTCTGCAGTTCATGTGGATGGATAAACAGGAATGGCCCACGGCAACATATGAGAGCTACAAATAGGATCAAGACATATTTTTATGATTGCTGGGCTCATATCATTTTCACGGTACAGATTTGAGAGGCTGTTTTATCTGCTTAGTGCTGTGTGCTCTGGACATTGATTTTTACATTGAAGCATTCGGAAATGCAGTTTAACAAACCTTTGGGCATTTATCATTGACAACAGCTTGTGTGAGAGGCAACTTATTGATCTGTTAATTGAACAATTATTGGCCCAACTTTATCACATATTTCCTGATAGAACCACTTTTACTCTGTGACCCAAATCCTGTTTTGAAGCTCTCAGAATCTGCAAAGAAAACAAGAATCCCACCCACCCAAAAAAAGCAGTAAAAATCTGCAGAATGCATGAATACTCTTCAGCAGAAGTTTTATATATTGCATAAACTGACCTAGAAACACAGCAAAAGACATTGGTTTAAGTACTAAATCCCTGCTATACAAAGAATCATCAAAAGGACATAAATGATGGTGAGACTTCCTTCTTGACCTTTTCTATAGGGATGAACTTCACTTCAGGGCCAGTGCAGTGACATTCTACATACCTGTGGAAATCTTGAGAACAAGACTTAAAAATTATAACCAGATCCAGCTTTACTTCTCTCAGAGTTCTGAAAGATTTCTATCTGAATTTTTTGTTTGGATTGTGGAAAAATAGCTGACCTTTTCATTTCGCTCCTCTTCTTTTCTCTTGCTCTACCTGCCTCTCCAGTGAACTACTTCTTATGATTCCTTCCTTTTGAGGGCAAGATTGTGTCTGCGTGTGATCTCTTACTAGCAAACTGGGAGGATCACTACCAGTCTCTGACACCTCACTTCATCCCTACCTGAGGAATGAGCAACTGGTTTTGGCTGTTAGCTGAAGCTAATGGAAAAATTTATAGTTCCTTAATCACTTTCAAAATCTTCTGAACTGAAAATGCCAATGTAATGCATAATTCATGCCAATGAACTTCCAGATTCTCTGATTTCTAAACTGTAATTCATTTCTGGCAGAACTAGAAGTTTTAAATACTTTCTTATTCCACTTCCCTCCTCTCACCATTTTCTTCTGCTTAAAATATTAAAATGTGAAGAGAGAGCTCATACTAAAAAGAAGAGTCATATTGGATTCAAAGCAGACAAATCAAAAAGAAATATCCGTATATGTGTACATTTTAGACAGGTTCTCAGTTAGGATGAAAATCAGCTTAGTTCCATAAACTAATATTAGGACATACATGTAGGTTAAACAAGTCAATGAACCTCTCTGCCCATCTATAATCTCTGTTATTACAGGTACATTAAAATTTTTTATTAATGAAGGATTTTATAACTTTTAATCAGCAGTTAAAGTCATCAGATGGTACCAAAATATGCAATCCTACTGACTATAGACAGATGTGGTCTGTCAGTTTTGGAGAAGGGAGTATTAGTAAAGAAGTAAGGTGGTATGAACAGGACTTTCTCTCTGTACTCTGTTTCCATTTGCAGCTAATTCAAGAATAGGAGCAGATCTGTGTGAATTGATCAGTGTTGTCCAGCTGAACACCTAGAAGGACAAAATTTCTCTGTGCCATTCTGAGTACATGCAGTCTAGGAGAGGGAGACATAAAGCAAGAGTACTACTCAGTGAACAAAACTTCCCAGATGCATCAGAGTAAGTATGAAACACATTTCAGCTCTCCAGTTTATGGTGCTGTAACCAGGAAGCTCTCCCTGGTCACCAGAGACAGCAGGGGAATGTGTCCCTCTCTGAGTATGTCTTTGGAGAGGCATCTCTTTTCATTCGAGTGACACCCAAAGGTCTCAGTCCCCGGTCTATTCTTCACTGAAGGACGTTAGGTTAAGCAAAGTAAATACATATTCCTCTGCAGGCAGAAGAAAAAGTAAGTCTGGATTTTAAAGGAGCTATTCATTTGACTATCTAAGACACACACTGACTTCAGTAAGATGGGATTAGGCTCTAGATAGGCGTAATTTGGGGGAAAAAATTGACATAAGCAAACATGGCTATGTTTCTGTTACAAAACAGTAACAGAAAAATTATCAAATTCAGAAAAAACCCTTATTAAAATTGGGTGGATGGAATCCAGTAAAAGAGAAATGGATTAACTTACCAAACACACTAACAAAAGAAAACAGTGATATGAGCCTTATATAGTATCAGTATACACAACTTTTTTCTAACAATTTAAATTAAGACTTTTTATATTCAGAACTAAAGTCTTAGACAACCCTGTTTATCTTCTTGAATACAACTGGGATGAATATATGGTCTGTGAGATGAGGTTATTTACATTGTAAGTGCTCAAATGCCCCCATGTCAATACAGAGAGAAATAAATCTACAGACTTCCACTACCACTGAAATGCTTTTTATTATGACATTAGAAATGATAATCATGGGTTGTTGTTCAGTAAACTCTGATTACAGCCCATGAACGAATGCTACAAACTACTCAGATAACTGGGATCAAATTGAGAAGGAAGTCAGTAAAAGAGCTTCAGTTCTTTTTATTGTAGGGGGAAGTAGGAAATTCAAGCTCCACAGAAGACTCCAAAAATGAGTCACTCCAGATGGAGTGTATTACATTCCTAATTAAAGAGCACATACAGTACTTCATGATTTTAGTGTTCTTGAACAATGTCACTGGCCATAAACATTATGCTAATGTCTGTTGTGGGGAAAACCAGTTCTGACAGTGACAGTATGTGTTTGGGTGGATAGCAACAGCACCATTTTATGAAATAGTTTTCTCTTCATAGATAGCTTTCCTATTTCTTTGGTTTCCAGAGAAATCTAAAGCATCTGCTGAGATGCTGCTAGGTATGAATTAAGATGTGAAAAAATGTCATGCACATTAAAGTCATTCACCTATGATGAGGTGAACTTGAAAGCAACAAAGACTGTGAATTACACACTTCCTTTGATTTAATTGCTTAAAAGCAGAACTTTTAAGTGATGCTTAAAGAACCCTAAAGAAGAATAGCATAGAACATATAAAAGTCTCTCTTTAAAATGCATTTCCATGGTGATATATGCTACTTTGAATTTTATCTTCCTAATAGGGACAATATCTCATCAAAAATTTTCCATTCACCTAATTTCTTTTAAATGTACAATGATATGAATCAGCAGTAATAATAAAATTGATTGGCTTGTTTAACCCAATTCAGGTTGAATATTCTCTCTGTCCTGGTTTCAGTTTTAGTTTACACCTTTTATCAAATGGTAAAATGTATCAGATTTCAAGATGAATTTTGTGAGTAAAATGAATTTAGACTCACCTGTCATTTTATCACTTCTCCAGTAAAAAAACTCTTGCGTGTCCTGTTGTGCAGGAGAAATGACTCCATAAAGTGTTCTGCTGTACACAAGGACTTAAAGCCATCATTTAATATCAAAAATTTCAATCAATTGAAACACAGTCTATGTAATTCAAAATGAAAGAATACTAAAAAGTATGATCACTTTTAATTATGGTTAACAAATATGATGATATTTTAATTATGGTTAAATAGACTTTTAAAATCAAATACATTAACTCATTTTCTTAAAAGGACAATCTGCAGGACGTATGCACTACAGTTGGATATGTTTTGGCATTACAAAGTGCTGAGACGTCAGACAACCACCCAAAGGAGCAGGCTGAAACAGCATCTGCATCCTTTAGTAATCTGGAATTGTTTCATTTAAGAAAATTTCTCACTGACCTGAGTGTAAAAAGCTAATTTTGCCTTGGGGCCACTAGACTAGACTTCTAAGGAATGGCATGTGTAGTGTAGTATGTGGGGGGAAAGCATAAGAAGACTGGACCAAAGAGATGTGAAGCATTAGGGAACAGCCTAAAGCAGATCTGCAAAGAGTAGAGGTTGCAAATGTTTAGAGGTAGGAGGTTGGCCATGATACTGGGCCAGAGAAAAAGGTCCTTGATGGAATTGTGGGCTGGTGTAGGAGTCTGAGCCAAGAGACCAGCTTAGAAGGAGAAGCCACAGAAGAGTTGGCAGTTATTACTCTCCATGTTTGCCTCCAGAACTTAATCCAAAACTCCTCAGCCTTATCATTCTTTTGGCATTGCTGAACATTGTCAAATCTGTGGGCAAAATATTTGCTCACCACCAGTGATCTGTCAGTTCAAGCACAGAATTCAGCACTGTACCTCTTGCCTTCTCTTCATGGATCAAATGTCACCAGGGACATTCAGCATTGCAGACAAGCAAGGTTGGGAAGAAAGACACCCCAGCCCCACCCTCTGTTCCTAGAAAATAACACGTGCTGTCCTAGAAGATTATTCTTAAATTTGAAAGGTCAAAGTCTCAGAAGTAGGGTGGTCTATGCAACCCTAATTTAGCCGTTTAAGCCATGAAAAATCATTGACTGCAAGATCACACACTATATTTATCCACAAGGGGTCTTAATCAGGGCACTGCTCTATTATTAGATCTGCTCTAAGGATTGAATCAAAGGTGTGTGCTGAAGGAGCCTGCTTATAAGATTTTTACTTGTTGCAGGGTTTGGAAAGAAACAAGTAATTAAACAGGAATACAAAAGATGGTCTCATACTTTAGACAGCAAACTTACTTTGGGGAACTGGATCCTACTTTTCTTTTCTCTGAGTATCCACGGTCACCCATACAGGTCAGCCCCCAGAAGTTTCCAGCAGGTTAGTGCATCTGAAGCTAGCAGATTTGTCTTCAAGACAATCTTCAGGTAGTTTTTGCACTGCACTTACAGATAGATCCAGTCTGGATGCCTGAGGACCTGCATCTGTATCATGGAATTAAAATAATCCTTGTCTCCATACACAAAGTTCCACAGTGAATTAGCTGCACCACTATGGTAATACAGGAGAACATATGAATAAATTTCCAATTCTCCCTTCAGAGAGTGTTTGAACAGCGTGTAGTCAACAAGGAATGGCATCACACATCATACAACATGTACGAAATATTGAATTAAGGTTGTAAGGGGAAAATTTATTCTGACATTTCCTACATTGTGAGTTCTGCTCTCTTCAGTCTTAATGCTCTTTTAATATTGTTTCTCAGGACAATGCTTTTATAAAAATGCAATCTAAGTACCTATCCATATAATAACATTTTATTACTTTGTCAGTATCAAAGTCAAAAGAAATACTGGGGTTTCTGAAGCAGCTAGCCGGCTTTTAAAGTGAAATATACGTGGCTCTCTTGAGTGTCTTAAACTAAGGAAGAAACTCCATACTCATGTAAATTTACATAAAGTCTTCATGGAAACATCTATGAATTGAGATTCGAATTAAAAAGAAAAGAATTTTATCACTTTTATTACCCTCAGATTTTAGAAATATGACTATCTTCTTGTATACAGGTGTTATAACTTATTCATTCATCCTATGATGTTCTCTTTATCTGCATTAGGCTCAAATATGAATACATATATTTTCTGTTACTCTCATAATGCATTAATTTCAATGAGAATAAAATTAAAAATATTTACATACAGCTCCAGTAGAAAATTTTACTTGTAGTCTTGTCTCAAAACAGCTATGCCAGTGATGATCATATGAAAATGAAGGGATGAAACAGCTTTTGCATTTCTTGCAGTACCATTTACATACCGGAAAAGTAATAAATTTCAAGGACTCTGGCTGGTTCATCAACAGCTGCATTTAATTGGCCCTTCTGCTAATTTGCAGTGCTTAAAAACGTATCAAATGACTCCTCTAATCCACAGCGTACTCTGTGATTATAAACTGATTAAACTCTATGATCTCTCACTGCCTTGTAAATACTTCTGTCACCTTTTCCAACAGAAATTAGTCAGAATTATTTCCTTTGCATTATACTGTTGTTTTCTTGAGATAACTCCTTCAACTCCTAAAGGCAGCTGAAATTGTCAATTTATTGTCATTATCTAGGCAGTGCAGGGATTATTTTTGTTAATGTTTCTGTATTTACTACAGCAGGTAGTATGGATGAGGCTGGCCTAAAAAGAGCAAATAGAGATACCTATTTTGTTAACAAACGCTTCTTGGAGTTCTGTACCGGTGTAATAGTACTCCTAGGCTTCCAGTTGCCTGTTCAGTGAACCTGAGGCAAGCTATCACAAGTGAAAGCATCTGCAGACATCTCTCTTAAAACCAGCTGGAACAGAGTGTTTTCAGACAGTTACTCGAATGCCAGACTCATTTGGATAACTTTTGCCTTATTCAGAGATGATTAAGTCTGGCCCCTTGGTGACCTTTGCCAACAGGTATCATGGAATGGCTGCATTCGGAAGGGACCTCTGGAGACCATCTAGTTCAACCCCTGCTCAGACTGGGGTTGGCTGGAGTCCACTCAGACTTTTAATGTCTCCAAGGAGGGAGATTCCTTGTGCCATTGCTCACAGTAAAAATAGTTTTACTTAGGTTTAAGTGGAATTTCAAATGGATCTCAATGGAGTGTTATGGGTCTCAACACTTTTGAGAACAAAAACTGCCTCAGGGCACTAGTCTGTTGCTTAAACTCAAGGAAGCACGTAGCTATGTCCTTTGCTTTAAGCTTTTTGGGTTTTTTACTAATGTAAGTTGAACAGAATGTAAGCTTTTCAAAAATCTCAATAGAAGTCTATCCCCATTTCTACATACATAGCATGTTCAAAGGAATCCCGCTTCTACCAACTTTTTAAATAGAATCGTATGCTTCTATGGTGTTCAGTGTAGTTTTCACATTCGTGTTCATTTGTTGCAGATTGATTTAGTATGTAGCTGGATGATATAAGCATGCATCACCTTAATTAATGGAATTCAAGCATTTAAATCAAGAAGAAATATTCAGGAAAAATTGCTCATTTCTGAACACGGTATTTGGAGTATCACTTTTGTAATGCAAATCTGAGAATGAGCACATTGAAGGTCAGGTTCTGAATGTAATTATGGTCATTATAAATAAATCATGAAGAATATTAATTTGAAGAAAAGAATGCCAATTTATGGTTTCATTTTTAAATTCCCCCTATCAACCATATTCTATAAATTTTTTCTTTCATTTCAAAGAAAATACATCAAAAAATCACTTTGTAAAAATAATTTTGAAAATAGATATTTTTGGGTTTTTCTCTTGCTGCTGGGCCTCTATTTCTGCAATTAGTTTTCCTTGTACGTGTGTGCTTTCCCACACATGTATAGATAAATACAAAAATTATTCCAGTTTAGGCAACATAATCCAACAAGGAAACATAAAGAGTACTTTTTTACTCAAAACCAATGTTAGCTTGTAAAACATTTCAAACCACTGAACTTGTAGTGCATGCAGTTCATGGGTAAAATTCTTTATAACTAGTGTAAAATGCTAAGAAATTGTAATATATACTGCAAAAACTACTTCAGAAGGAAAGATAGAATACAAAGACAATTCACAATATCCCTTACCTAATTTTTGATTTGTGTGTACCCTATCTGCCTTCTATTCTACACAACTGCTATCAAAATAGAGGTCACAAATATTTGCATTGTAAAGGAGTGCTTGAAACATTTGGAGAGCGGCAAAATACAGAATAACTGGAACTTTCTGTATCCCAGCCCTTGCACCTCTGCCTTCCCTTTTCACTCCCACAGGGGTCCATCTGGACCGAAAGGACTGATTACTGTATGCTATTTATTTGGTTATTCACTGGGCATACAAACATTTATTCCCTCTGCCCTCCACCGTAAATCTGTTCTGAAATTATAAAATTAAATATTTCATTTTCTATTTTAATACTTGTGGGTTTGGGAGTTCTTTCCCCTAGTTAAAACTCTTTTTAGGGCTGTTTTTGCAATAACTCAGCCCAAAATCTCACAATGAGACTGTACAAGATATGAAGACATTACAGTTCTTGTGGAAATATTGCTTTTCTTACTTTAAACTTATCAGCAGAAATGCTTCATCAGTTAAGCAGATCTGTACTCTTACAGTCTCTCATAAAACCTCAGTTCTTCAGGATTCTCTAGGATTTGAAGCAACATTTAAAAAATTCCATCATATCTGTTCTCATGCTTTAATTCTTCTGGGTATCCCAGTTTTATGACAGTCTTTATCTTATGCCAGCTTTCTGAGAGTCACTTGGCACAGCAGCAAACTCTCATTGGTTTCTGAATAAAACATGTACCTATCCTGTAGTTCTCAAGCACTCCACATTATGTCAAGTACTTCAAATTTAATGGAGAATGTTAACTAGACTCTGCCTGTTTGCCAGGGCTTTAGCTAGTTAGGATTTTAATTAAAATTTTAGGATGAAATTATTCATTTATTTACATTCCAGTGGAAGTGACCCTTTAGAAATACCCTTTTCTGAAAACATCATTATTTGGAATCTGCATGAGGAAAATAGGGTGACTGCCTTCTAATAACACAACATGGGAAAAACCAGCACCCAAGACTGAATGTAAAAAAGAATCAGATAGATGGGAAAGAGAAAAGGGGACAGGAACAAAAAAAAAATCTTGATTTTCTTTTTCAGACTGTGCCCATAGAAACCAGTTCTGTAGCCAAATATTCAAGATTTACAATTACCAGCTTAACTATAAAACAAGAAGTTTTTTTGAACTGCAATTCACAATGATTTTATTATAACTGCAAAGCAGAATGTCTCTCAAGATCTCTTGACCTTTGGCAGCACCTCGGAAATTCAGTTCTTTGTAACAAGAGTTACTGGACATCGCTAATGGAATTATGAAAGCACATGGAATGATCTGACATGAATGCAAATGACTGAGTCAAAATGTAGGAGAGACAAGATTTAGGATGTTTAATTTGTTCTCACAGACTCCTTAGGTTTTTTAAGCCCTTGTAGAGTAAGCTCCTCCCAAAAGTGTATGAAACAGGATGTGGTTTGTGTTAGTTTGTTGAATTTCTTTGAAGGAGGAAATGCAGGTGGAGAGGGACAGGGTGAATGGCCCTTGCTAGGAAAAAGAGAAGGGCACTTGACTAATCTGGCAGAAGTAGGATAGAGGACAGAAATTGTGAAGCTTGCATGGAGTGAAGACAGTGAAAGTGGGGGTCATTTAAGCTGACAGCATCTTTCTTCATATCAGCAAGCAGGTATCTCAGGTAAAGGAAATATCTGAACCCACTTTCAGTGGCTCACAGCAGTGCAATACAACTTCATTAAATAATCAAATGGCAGCAAAAGGATGAGGTGCTAACCAAGGACATGACATTCATAAGCTAGTATTGAATTAAGTTTTGGGTTTTTTCTTCATAGAAAATTAGACACACATATAAAATCACGTAAACAGAGTGTAAGAGTTAGGGACTTGTCTTTAGAGAGGAGCTAATTTCTCCATTCTGCAAGCTGGAAGGCTATTGCCTAGATTGCTCTCCCTCTCTGAAGTTTCTTTTATCCCTTGACCTTCTCAATCATGCTCAGACTTTTCTAGACTGTACTCAAATCCTCATTCATAGGAATCTCTTTGGTAGGACTCTCAAGAGTCAATTTCTTCTCCAGTTCTGTGTTTACATTGTGCAACATCTCTAGGATCTGACAGTATCAGACAACTTGGACAAGGCGCCTTATTCTCTACATTACTTACTCTACCATCTAGGCTGAAAAGATCCTCTCATATCTGCAGAAGGCTTAGCCAAGATAATGAAAAAGAGCCAATACAAGGAAATAAATGTTCCAGTATTCAGTAAATCATTAACTTAGTCAGTCACATTGTACAGAGTGAATTGGATTACTTACACTGCTATGTGTTAAGAGTAACCTAACTACAAATTAAGCTTATTTTAGTACTGATCTTAAATAAAGTATAAAAATACATTTCCTCAGCTGATATATCACTGCTAGTCCTGGACAGAATAAAAATTTTTCTTGTAATGGTTTATTTCAATGTTGAATATTTTCTCTCTGTTTCAACAGGAGAAGGTTTCACTTGCATGTGACTTTGATTCTCATCTGTCATTTCCTACAAATGAAAACAGGAAAAACAGAATGAAAAATACCAATATAGACAAAAGTAATGACGTTATCCAGAGCAGGACACATCCCGGACTTTGAAGCGCTAGCCCAAAAGGAAAAAGAGTGTGTTTCAGTCTGTTGCTGTGAATGAAGCAAGGCCTCAGAGCTAAGCCTTAGGCCTCAGTATGATAGAAACCATTAGGAGCTATTTACTACTCTGTCAAGTCTCCTCCCCAGTCCATTCTTACGTTTTTTTTACAGAAGTGCCATCCTTTATCTGGGACATGGTCCTAAGGGGAAGATTTTCAGTTAATGTTTTTATTGCTGGTTTTGATTAAATTGAAGCAAAGTTAAACCGAAGCAAAAGCCTCATTTTGTTCCTGGTCCTTTTTCATTACTATTAACAACTAAAAAACAAACCTGCACATTCAAGTCCCCATAGGAATAAAGGTGCTCTTCTACAGATAGAGATCAAAACAGATTGCTCCCTTCTTGAAGTATGTGGAACCAGGCAGAGCTGTAACTCAGTCATAATTCCCTTCCTGACCTACTCCCTGGGTATTAGAGCAGTGCATAACCCACTTTTGGGCCATATAAATTCACCACATCATTGTTAATAATTGCTATGGGCCTTTGTGATTTCTTCTGTCGTTTTATAAATACGAGCAAACCCACAGCTCTGATAACTAAATCAGCATTTATGACTTTGATGCTATTTCCAGTATAATATGTACCATGGCCTCTTGGTACTGCTTCGATCCTACAAAGTGCAGCAGTATTTCTTTTTCCTTGTTGTCCATGTATAAAATACTGGAGAGCTGGCTTTCAGCAAGAATTAAGGTTATTCAGACACTGAAAGGCACTTTCTAAAAGAAGGTTATTTGAAATATCCTTAATATAAAGTGTCACACAAATAAAATGAGGATTTTTAGTAAATTTCAAGAGATGCAAACCTAAAGTAATGTCCTTGAATATTTTCAGTTTCACCTCCAGGATCTTTTAGGAAGTAACACTAGTCTAAATTTTGCAGATTTTTTCAATAAGTATTTGGATTTCAAACTGCTGCAAAATAAACGTGTTCTAATAGAAAGGTGTCTGTAAATTACTAGAGGGCCCATTGACTACTACTTCTTTTGTCAGTGCTCCTTTTTCACAGTGATTAGAAAATTATATCAATAGATTTCTATTTAATTTTGTAGATAACTCCAGAAAATAGGAAAAGAAGGAGAAAGAACTGGTGCTGTTTGAATGCCATGATCCAAACCAATATATCCCATTACAATTAAATATGTGATAATATATGTGAGAAATGAACAATTCAACTATTTTTATAGAATGAATGTCTCAAAAAACAGTCCCTCACAAATTACTTGCAGGTCATTGTAAAGTTAGCTGCCTCAGTGTGAACTCTTCTTACAGTGTCTTTCTCATTGAGCAAGTAAATTCTTTACAGTGTTATGAAAAGAAGAGGTGGAAAATAAAAGTAGGGAAGCATTAGTGTCTCTGTACACACCACTAGCAAAGATCAGCGCCAGAATGCATTTTTGGAATGGCCCCAGGGAAACAAGCAAACATTGAGAAAGGGCAGAAGAGAAGTACATAATTATTAAGAGATTATAAAACTAAACTATGATATCAAGCTGATCAGGCTTTACTATTCTGTTTATTTAAGAGGCCAAAACATGGTTCAAACACCTTATATAGTTATTTGCACATAAAAAAGCCATTAAAGGAAAGACTTAACAAGACTCGATGGCTACAGGAAAAAAAAAAAAAAAACAGAGAAATACTGGAAATAAAGCTGAAGTGTGCAAGTTTTAAAACAATCCAAGGGTCTTAAACTCAGTTGCATGTCTCCTCTTAGACAAAATTGTGCATCTTACTAAAAGGTGTGCTCAGCAAGCTTTCACAGTGCTCTCCAAATCTGAAATAGTTTGCTACATGACGATCTCTAACCTTACCATTTGAAGAATTTTTATATTTCACAGACTTTAAATTTGTCAATTCCTTTAAGTAATAAGGATCTATAAAAACATAACCATCAGTTGGCTAACATTGATTTTTGTTCATTTTGAGATTTCTTGTTAAAATTTCTGATGAATAAGAACCCTAAGCAGTACAGTATACTTCCACAACTTAGACAGAACACATAAACTATACGAAAAAATATTAATTAAAGAGTAGAAATAGCATTATTTTTCATTGCCAAGAGGGTTGACCATGTTATTGTTGTTCATCTGCTCTTCAGTGCACAATCTGTTCTAACTCCCAGCAGCAGCATCTTGGAAAAAAAGTTGCTCCTTAAGCAGTGATCTGAACTTCTTGACAACACTGATTACTATTTAATCTCCAGCCACGTATTATTTCAAGATCCTCTCACATTGTTCTCTAAAGGAAAATTCTAAAGTGCCTTATGAGTCAAAAAATTCATTATTCCTTCCCCAAGATCATGCTGGATGGTTTTCCCAGCCCTGAGGTTTCCCCAGCCATAGGACCTTAGGTTTTCCTCTGTCCTGGACCTGGCAACTCCTCTCACTTGTTAAACTTAAGTCCTTTGGCAGTCAAAAAGACTTCATTTCTTTCCGGTAATTTTTGAAGGAATTTCTCGGAGTACAGCTAAGAGACAGAGAAACAAACTGAATGGAGGTGGACATAGGTCAGTTAGGAGATGTGGGTGTAGGCTCTGCCTCCAGGCAGAAGGACCTGGTGTCTAGAGAGCAGGTTGGGTAAGAGGAATGTCTTCTGTCATTGAAGCTAGTTCAGTACTGAGGTGAGTATTTTAGCAGCAGAGTTATTTTAGTTTGGGCAGGGAATCAGGGAATACCTATTTTGACAACAGAATTTTTTGGCAGACTGGCTTATGACTTGCAATCTGACCCAAGAATTTGATGGGTTTTTTTCCAAGAATCAATCGAAAGTGCTAGGGAAAATATGAAGAGAGGTGTCAAATGAACAACCATTTTAAAACTGTCAGAGTCTCATAAATTATGGAGTAAGGTATCACTGAGGACCTGAATAGTAACATCTCAAGTTGTATTATTGATTCTGCACTTCCCCAAATTGGCAAAAAAACCACCAAACCCTAGAACAAGCAGCAGCTGGCATGGCTAGGTTTGTCTCCACACACAGTTTCCCTAGCTAAGTTTCCAATGGCTTGTTATAATGAATGCAGGCTATGTCTATTGATATTCAAGCATTTTTTCCTGCAAGAATGTATAATGGTTTTGAAATCAGATTTGACAACAGTTATGACATGCTATGCAAATATTTTCAAGCCTGATTCCACTGACTGTAGAGGAAAAGCCTGAACTTGAAACAGTTTATAGTAAACTTCCCTACTGAAGAAAAGCTAAATGTGCGATTAATAAATATTCCTGTGAAAGGTGAACAACTGACAGAAAAGAAGTTTTAAGGAACATCTGTCTAAAACAAAAGGACACACAAAAAGAAACAAATATAACTCTAGATAAAACAGGGTTAAAAATGTTCCATAAGGTAACAAAACAGACCTGTGTTGATGAAATGAGTAATTATTGGCAATGACTCAGATGCTAATGATAGACTGTCTCTAAGGCATAGAAACACATCTTGGCCAAAATAACTTCCTGCTTCCTCTTATCACACCAAACTAGAAGTAAGAGATGTGCCTTAGTGATCCTTCAGCAGAAAGCAGAAAATAAGAATCTGAGGGAGAAGAGCAATTTTGGATTGAAATAAAACCTTTCACAAGGACTACAGGAGTTGTTCCGAAGAATATGTGGATTGGATCAGGACTGTAAAGTTTTCATTTGTTGTTTTAAATCAATGTCATAAAGAACATTCTGAATATTGCACAAATAAGTTTGTATTATTTGGCCAGGATAATTTAATGTTTTATATATGGGTAGGAAAGAAATCCAAAAACCTGAGATCATGTTGTATAGGCAAACATCTCTAAGTCTGATTGAGTACTAAGCAAGAATTAAAGACAAACTGAAGAAATTATACGAGTAAACAGATACTTATGATTATAAACAAAACTAGGTTTTTTTGGTCTTATTTATACAGTGACCAAGACCGTGAGTCTATCAAAAATAACTTTAACGTTCTGTGTGACAGAGGCTTATAAGCATCTCTGCTCATGAGGCATGGCAAAAGTATTCAAACACTTGTGATTGTGTTTGGGAACAATGTCTAGTGGGAAACCCTGCAAGTGCTTTTAGATAGTCCATGACAAACACTTGATTCATTGTTAAGTATAAAGATCATTTGAGCTAAATATTTTATTTGGTTTGTTTTCAAGTACTGTCCCTTTTTCCTCATTTTTGCTTGCTATCAGGCAATAATAAAAACTTGGCTATACTTGGGTTTTCATTGTGATTTTGAAGACTACTGTTTCCTGAAGCAGTGAGCCACAATAGTTACTGTAAAAGTTATTGTGTTAAAGCACAATATGTTTCTTCTTTGTGCAACCTACTCTTCACCCCTTAGAAAAGATAGGAGAGATTCTCTTACATTTATATAATCCATTATCAAAATCAATGATCCCAGGACCCCCAGAACACACATAACTGGCACTATCCATGTCAATAAGTTCCCACTAGTTGCATTTCTCTACATTACTAAGATGAGCACCAAAACTGCCCAATCAGTGCAATTAGACAACTGCCTTTCTCAAATAAGTAATTAACACACTGTAAATTTTTAAGAATGGAAGAGCTGCTGCAAAATGGAAGAGCCTTGTGAGTTATTTCAGTGTTGGTCATCCTCTTCTATCATAACTGCTGACATAGAAAAGTATTCAAAGGACAAATTCCGAGACTGGGAAAATATGAATCAGAACTTCAGCAGAGTTTTCTACACACATCATTTATTGGCCAAGTGACTGTAAAACAGTAGTGAAGTTTTAAAGCTGGAAGGCTTGACTGCTTTTCCTAGATTGCAGCCACCCAAGGTTTCCTTTCAGTATGTCTGCGTGTGAGGCATTTGAGTTTCAGTCTTACAAACCCTTCAGAAGGCCCAGCGTGACACAGCTTGGTGCTGAGATGACGTGGTGTCTCAGCCCTAAAATGAAAGCCTCGCCACAGCAGCTCTGTGCACAAGCAGCGCTCTCCACAGACATCACTAAGCTGTCTTTGGTCCCAGAGTGACACCGCTTGTCACCTCTGCAACTGTGGTGGCCCTGTGGTGGTTTGTCTACCCTGGGTAGGGATGTGAAAAATATTTGATGTTATAGTAGCAGTTCGCTGTAAGGAAGAAATCGATAATCACTGAACTGCTAGTTTATCTGCCTCCTGTAAATTTAGTAGATACCATCGCTGTAACATTCCTCATTTTCTATGACATCCTAAACATGGCTGTATTACTTTCCAGATAATATAGATGGTGATAAAACACTCACAGAGAATACAATCAGGATAACCAATACAAAAATGGGTAGAAAATTACTGATGAAAAGCATTTCATAAAATATAGCAGCTTTGAATGACAGTTCAGGTAGCATATACACAATAAGGGAAAATCATAAGTTTCAGGTTTGGATTTTAATGAGATCTAGTTCATTATTTTATTACAATCACTGTTGCAAGGATTCCTTTACAGCACATTTTTCCAGGAGAATTAGAGCTTAATCAGTCATATTGCAGAAGATAGGCATTTTATGGAATATTTTCTTTAGCAGGTTTGAAATGTAATTTTAATTGATGCTAATAACTATAAGACCTGATGCTATTTTTTTTTCCTTTAGAATCATGGACTCTTCCTATATTGTTAATTTCTAAATATACTATGTAAAACCAAGATGAAGAGAAGCAAAATATTACACAACTAACTTATAGGAATAAGACTAATTTTGACTTCATTAAATTCGGGCAGAGAGGAGAAAATTACATCTTCATGAGATTTGACGTGAGAGCAGATTTGCAAGAACTATAATCTGATAATTAAGGGCTAAGCATAGGACACTCTTTAGCTTTATGCTGCCTGTCTAGACCTTGTTGCTACAAATAATAAATAATTAGGACAAAATATTTGTTCTTCCTGACTGACTGAAAACACAACGTTTGGTAGTGGCTTTAGTAGAAACAGTAGTTTGAGGTTAGAAGCTTCTGTTTGAAGCTCTCAAACAATCAACTGACACTTGCCAAAATGCACAAATTAAAGCCCTTCACCAGGAAAATCCTAAATCCATTTTTAAAACTTGCCATTAATCTGTTTTCTAGAAGGATTTTGAATCGTGGTAGCTATAGTTCAAGTCAAACTAAATTTGGATTTTGCCATCTAAATGCCAATAGAACTTTAAGAGCCATTTGTTTTTCTTATATTAAGCAGGGTTTTGTGAGATATTATCCCTGCCAAAGAGTATGCTGTGAGTTGTTACAGATGGGGTCTATTTTCACTCTTTTTGTCACTGACCCTGTCCTATGATCAAGAATGCTGGCTACATTTCTAAGGAGAGGTTTTCAGCTCAGTATCTCAAAATACTGCGGCAGATGCTCTACTTTGGCTGTGTGCTTTGGTGCAGTTGAGAAATCCAGAAAAAGATACTCCATCTAAAACCAGCAGAAACAAGAACACGAAAGGTGTCCAAACTAATACATTTGAATGGTTATGTTGCCTCTTCCCAGTCCATGTCCCTCTTTATAGTCTTCTTGTCAGGCTTTAAGCAACTGGGGAGCCAGATAACTTATGAATAAAATAATGAGGACCTTTATGGACCTCTCAGGGTTCCGATTCAGGCCATAGTACCCTGAATGGTCCCTTGGTGACCGAAAGTGTGTGGAGGTGCAGTGCGGTGGCACCAGTACCCCTGTGCTGGCTGTCATGGATGTCTTTAGTTGGTTCCTTAATATACTATCAAAATAGTCACAAGTTATTTCCTTGTTAACAGACTTAAAGCAGACATGAGACCCAAACAATTCCTGTACAGTATCAGAATCATCTCAGTTGAGATGAGGCAAAACAAAGAAAATCTGTGACACGTCTTTTGTATCACTGAAGGCTTTTACCATAGCTTGGTTCCTGCAGAAGCAAACTTAGCCTTTTCACGATCCACTCTTGAAATGATGAGAGAGGGTTATTTACTTCTCTCTTTTTTTTTTTCCCTAGTTTGAAAAGGAAGTTGCTCCTGGCCTGAAATATAGCAAGCCAAGGTTCAGCTCAAAACATATTTTATGCCTGAGTTATTGCAAACCATTTAAATTAAGGATTTATAATGGAAATGCTGACATAACCTAAACTCTAGCTATTTGAATGGCACCACTATAATTATATGAGAATTTAATGATTTCAGCTGCAGCTGAACTGACAAGAAGCATAACCAAATAAACACCAGCATTTATACAGACCATGAGTGAGAAAAAACATAGTAGCAGACATGGGTAAACACGCTCATAGAAACCTGATGGAAATTTTCATGGGGAAAAAATTCAGGAATATTCCAGGCTATAAATAAATACCACCTTAATTTCCTTTAGAGTGAAAAAGAATAGAGTCACGATGCAATTACAGAGTCCTCCTCTCCCTTTATATAAAAAGCATGTGAGACCATCCGGAGAAACACAGGATGTGTTAAACTACAGACTGACAAGTGACTCATCAATAAGATAAAAATAGATTTAAACTGAGGAACGAGCTGAGAGAAATGGGCTTAGCAGTGAGTAGCGGGCAGGGAAAAAGGGAAAGATTAAGAAAGCTAAAGAAAGAATTGGGAAGTACTATTCCAGAACATGCATTTTGTTTCTATCATCCTTTTCTATATCATATTTTAACTAAAGTTGAAAAATTGCTTAGTGAATATTGTGCACTCTTCTTGCAAAAGCAAAGTTCATATATGGACTTGTGTCCAAAAATACTCCACCTTTTACATAATGACCAAATTATTAATATCAGTCTTTTTTCTACTCTCAGATAAAACTCTTTCTAATAAAAACTAGTTTCTGATGTTAAGTATTTACATTTCAGTTATATAGTTTTTAATTTGGCTGGTACTTCTTTTGTAATATATTCCTCCGCAAATTCACAATCCCACTTCACACCTTCAGGGTCGCACTGAGTATGTGTAACAGTTTCTAAAACAAACTTTCCATGAGTCCGCTCATATACCAACATGTTCTTGAAGAACACAGGATATCTATTCATATTTCATTAAGCAACTATCTTTTCTCCCTTTCATTTTCTAAAAATTTTAATTCTCTCCAAAGGGCTTCGTCTGACCCTGACAAGAACTTGTGCGTTATAATACCAGGTTTTCATCAGATATCCTGACCCTCGTAGATCAATGAGAATTTATGCATTTATTAATGATATCCCAGAGGCTTACAGGATTTTCTTGAACCCTTCAGATCAGAGAGCTGTATCATTGATGCCAGTGATTGTAGCATTAAGTCCATATGTTTTTTATTTACGCTGTAACGAACATGGAGAGAAAAAGGCCTAAAGAATTAACAGACAGCAAACTAAAAGGAAAACCTACTTTTATTTGACCCTCAATTAGAAAAATCATATTCTTCTCCTCCATTTAAAAGAAACTATAATTTTAATGGTCATAGCTAGAATAATTTAAGAGTCTAAAGCTGAAATGTAAGCAAAACCTAGGTGCAAGGGCAGAAAAGTCTGCACCTATGAAAAATATCTATGCAAGCTGTCACCTAAATCTGGAAATCGCTAAATTCTATATTTCTTACTTCAAGCACATCAAATCTACCCTTTTTTCGATTTTGCTTTTCAATATATACTATAGAATCTTTGTACTGACCATATTGACTGGGCTAATGTCTGCCTGATGCCTAAATTTAATCAGAATCCTGAAATTAGGTTTCTCTGCTGTCTTCATTGGTTCTAGCCTTTATTATGAGGGCATTTGTTATATTTTGCGAGCGAAATACAGAATAATACATAGAAAAAAAACCAGAATGGGTCTGGAAAGTAGGATTTCATTACCAGTCTGATGGATTTAGACTTTCAGGCCATAGAGGCTCCTTTTGATTCAGCTCACTGGTGCAGTGTATATTGAATTCTACCCTACCCAGTGGCTCTGGGCTCAACGAATGTAACTGACACAAGAGTAGAAATTTCTGATCATTTATCTCCTGCTTTCTTGGACTAATCTAAATCTGAATATCTGAGTGAAAACCAGATCTGACATAGTGAAACTTCAGTGTTTTTTAACAGTGAGGACTGTTCAATACTAAATTCCTGGCAGTAAAAACATCACTGAGGAAATTGTACTGGGCATAAAGGATTTAAAAGGGTAAAGGGTTAACTGTTATCATTTGGTTAAACATGTAGATAATAAAGGGATTAGTATCATCACTTCAAAATTAAAAGATAATGGCATTTTCATCAGGACTTTGCTGGCAGGGATCCAACAGCAGGATAAATAGCAGATAACAGGAGAAAATTACTTACTGATTATGATGAAAAAGTGCAGTACTTCTTTTGTTTCATTTTTATTTCAATCTTAAGCAGAAAGGAAACTCCCCAAAAATAGGAAGATAAACATTAATTCATATATGCTCTTTTGAGCACGCCATATCTCATCGCTGTTTTAGAATACTTCTGACATAACATCAACCTTGTTCAACAAACTAAAAATAGAAATCCACCAAACTATTTTAGTGAGTCAAATGACAGCTAACACTAGTATCGGATTTTAGTCAGTGTTCTTGCTATTGTTGTGCATTTAGACTTCATAGCTATCCTAAGGGGACTCTTAACCACACTAGCACTGCAGGAGAACCAACATGAAAATCAGATGAGTAATTATCAAAGTCAAAATTTGCCTTGAATAATATTCTTAATAGACTTTCCTAAGAAAATTTAATTTCCCAATTGTCTCTATCAATTTTTCAAGATATAAAAATTCATATAAAAATGGATCAGGGAAGAAAAATTGGAGACACAAGTACTTCAAATTCTGGCTTTGTTTAAATTGAATATAAATAGGGAAATAAAACACTTTTGAGTGCACTTTCCATTTGTTTCCAAATATAGGATTATGTAGCCTTTTTCAGATTAAGCATTTTCTATCTCCACTTCCATAACAATTGTGTGAAACCAATGTAGAAGTACCAGTACTAATTGATGCATATTTATGGAGCTGGACTTAATGATCCTGATGAGTCCTTTTAAATTCAGCACATTCTATGATTGTTTTATTACCATGAAAACGAACAAAAGCTCATCTCATTTGATAAAGAGTAGATGAGATATGTGTTGCAATAATTTGATAGCATAGAGCAGACTTGCTTTCCTTGATATCCTTCTAAATTATCCTTCCTTTGTACAAAAGTTTTCCTGAGTTTAGTCATTTTTAATAAAACTATGGATTCTTTATCATCACAAGACTGCTATGTATTATATCTAATATCTTAGATATTTTATATTCTAAATATATCTAAAATATTATGCTAATCTACTGTAGAAAAAAAAATAATGGCAGCAGGGCTTAAAATTGTTTAGAACTATTTTCATTAAAAGAAAATAAAATTGCTTCCCAAACCATAGAATATATTTCAGAGGAATTTATAAATTAAAATGTTGCTTTTTACTATACCCTATGTTAAATATTTCATATACTAAATATTTATAAATATTTAATGTTTAATATTGACCTAGTAATTAATATTTAATCAAATTATTTTTGGATCAAGTCTGCTGAGTATGCAGAAATTTTCTGCCAGGTCTCTATATTTTGACCAGAAATCCTTCTTTTATATCTAGAATTCTGCTACAAAGAGTGTATAGCATTACTTAAGTTTAAATAGACAGGCTCTTCAGCTCCCTTTAGATGGATTCGGTAACGCAGTTCTGTGTTGGTTTTTGGCCTTTAGGATCTGATACAACAAAGTGGATCCTCACTGCACTTATTCCATCAGGTGTGCTCCAACACAAAAGGAGTCTCCTTTTACTTCACAATTAACACTGTCATGTGGGATGCTCACCAGAAGTGTCCAGGCTCTGGCTGACACCAATCCAGAAGACAGAGTCATATGGTCTCATGGCTAGAATGCTCATGCTGGGGAGTAAATCCCCTCCCAGTTTCTGGCACAAGGAATAACTAACATAAATTATTGCAGTATTGGCTGAAGTGACAACTGGAGCAAGGTCTGATCTCAGACGAGTGGCCAAAGCACTTCACTGTGGATTGTCTCTGGCCCAAGGAATTTAATTATTCTGTTCAAAGCTGAGCATAATGTACAAAGCCCTGTCCAAAACGTGGCTGGAATTTGGTGTTTGCCACACCCTGCTGCAATCTGAATGTTCACATCCCTTCAAGCACGTGTGATTGTATTGCTGTTATTCTCCATTTTCTAAATTTATTCTTATGTGGAAATATTGGGTCATTAATTCTGTTCTTCAGATGCTGAAAGGGATGTTCTTGCTGTGTTTTGAAGCCACCAACTTCTTACTTAGATTCATCTCCAATTATTTAAACCACCTTTGCTCTTTACACGTTTGAGGTCCCTTTATTTTCCATGGCCTGCAGGAAAGGGTAGTTTAATATACCAATTCCATATCAAATATGATTTTAAAGAGAAGAGGAAAAAGAATAGAGAAGAAAAAAGTAATAGTAATAAGATCACAAAGCTGCATAAACCAACTGTATGTGCTGCTAATGTGTTCTGTTACATTATTTTTATCACTTCAGATTCCCAGGATGCCCATCTGTTTTTGTTGACTACTTTCTGTTGCATTTCTTGGAAACTGTTTGTTCTGTGAAGCCTGACTGTGAATGACAGTCTTATATATTAATTCAAGGAAATTAGGATAAGTGAGTACAATACAGGGTCTCAAGTGTGTTGGTTAAGCAATGCCAAAGAACAGATTTAAAATGTAGAGCAGTTTGCAGTTCTCATGATGCACAGTAGCAAAGCACTCATTAGAATTCTAACAATGTTTCTGCTTATTTTCAAGAAGTATGTAAGCTGTAAAATGAATGACAGATAAGCTTTGCATCTTGGGAAATGTGTGATTAAATTACAGCAATTTAAGATAAAACACATGAAGAGTTATCATTTTGAAATGCTATTTGCTCAAAACATCTTCTCCTATTTACTCTACAATGCTTTAGATGTTTAGTCTGAAATATGTGCCTGTGTCCCTTATTCAAAAACATGCAATTCCTGTTGGAAAAGATGGTACCATTTTTCCCTACTTCACTTATTTTTCAACACCTCCTTTGCAAAACTGCATTGTCTTTTATAGTGACATAAGTCTTAATCAGAGAGTTTGTTTTTCAGAAAGGCATAACTTCTGAAAGCATGAACATAATGACAAAAGCATAATGCTAACATTTTAAAGGTGGTTCCAAGAACAGTGGGCCTTTCCAGTGAGGACTCTCTACTGTCCAAAACCACTTCTGAGCTCATGCTACTGCCTCCCATTACTATGGTACAGAACTTCTTAGCTTTGTTGTCTATTTTCTCAAAGCTTGTAGGAACTACAAAAACCTTCATCTGTACCTAGCAACTTTGAAGGTAACAAAGTGAATAAGAATTAAAAATTTACTGATCAGGGGATATCATTGCTGAAGTCTTGTTTTCTTATGCAATCAGCTTTAAAAAAAAAGGAAAAAAAAAACAGTGATGTGGAATCACAGCTTACTTACAAAGAACATAATCAATGTGAGAACTTCATGGATCTGTTATTTCAGAAAGAATTTCAGTGAATACTTGTCTTCATACAAATCCCGTGCAATTAAAATGATAGCCACACTGGTCAACCCCAATTTTACAGATAAAAGCTTGTTGAGTTGGTCTGCAGCGTTCATGAATAGACAGTTGACTCAGTTTTCTTTCCACATTCTTGTGTGTGTCCTTTTATCCCTCCCTCTTAATTTTTTTCCCCAATTGTTCTTTAAAAATAAAATCCAGAGATTAGTGCTGCATTTATTTCTGCATTGACTTTCAGCTGCTGTCTATTTTATAGCTCCTGCTTCCTTCCTGTCTGCATATAAAAGCATGAAAAAGTGATGGACAGGGAAGACATTTGTTGTTTATGCTTCAAATGAACTCTTAGTGATCAAGAGGAAAATTATTTTCTAATACTTTAAGACCTATGAGAATGACAGGAAGGCAAAAAAAATCACCCTGTTCAGAAACTACCCAAATCTAAGTGTTGAGCTTGCAGATGACTAAAACACATAAAACATGATGTGTTATCATCTTCTGGTTCTAGACAAAACACAAACTTCAACAGAGGATTTTATGTAGCTCTCCCGATGTAATCAGATTCAACTTTTGTGAACTTCTGTAAGTTGTTCCATTTAGTCTTTTCTTGGAAAGTCTGTTATTTAGTCAATCTCTACTGCTGGAATTCTCTTATCCACTGTTGAAAGAGTGAACCCTTTCTAAGAAACTTTTGGTATCATAGTTGCTTCATACCAGATCCATCCTAAATGTAGAAGTTCTAGAATAAAAAATATTATATCGTCTCAATAAAATAAGATCTCATCCCCACTTAAATATTTCCATATATTGGAGAAATAGAAAAATCTCCTGCCAGCACTGCAACTGGTATCTTGACTCTTGCATAAGGCCTAAGAAATCAGCAGAGGCAGAGTTTTCTTCTCAAAATTTGTTCAGTGATGAGAAGACAATAGATTTCAGGAAGTTGCTCAATACTTTAATTTTACTTTTTCTTATAGAATCAGACCTAAGTGATTTAAGAAAGATCAAACTGGGCTCTTGAACAGTATGGGGATTTCTGTAATTGTGGTGAGGAATCCTTTACTTCATATCCCAGAATGACACATCTCATGCCCTCAGGCCTCATTTCAGCTTCCCCTCAGTGACAATTACACAGTATTAGAATATGAATACGACACACCTTTAGGTGTTTTTTTTGTTTGTTTTGGGAAGATTTAGAAAGTCCAATTTAACTTTTCTTCAACAGCTGCACCTGAAACCAAACCATGGTGTGCCACCACACAGGACAAGTAGTCTACATAAGACATGACAGACCAGGCTGTGGATTAGACAAATGTCTTTTCAAAGGAGACAGTCCAAACCTCTCTTCATGAAGGAGATTATGCTGAAGTAAAGGTGGCATAGGTGAAAATGTAAAATGGTTCTCTTTCCTCACCCACACCTCCCCTCCCCTGTTTTCCCCTGAAAAGATGTTTACATGTTCCAGTAGAGAAACAGGGAAACAAGAAGAGAAAACAACTGAACCTTTAATGGCCATGTTGTAACATCAGTTAGAGTTGTTTTCTTATCTTTTTTTTTTTAGTAAATAACCATTAAAGTAATGTTTTGTTTCAGTATCCAAAACAAAATTAAGGATACTTTATAGCAGATTATCCTTCCAGCGTGTCTAAAATCTGTTTGTGACATAAAGGTAGAATGTTTTACTTAAGAGATTACCTTAACAGTGCAATTAACGAATGGCTTTTAAAACAGTTATGGAAAACCAATTTGGAGATTCTGCACTATCATAATTACAAATTTTCAAAAGTCCCTAAAAGCTTATTAATATAATAGAACATAATGGCTCTCAAGTGGTCATTTATATCTACCTCATAAATAGCATCCATGTTTAGAAGCTCTTTACAACATGCTTTTTTCTGGATGTCCCAATATTCACTTGATAACTTTGCTTTTACGATGTTATTTATTATGCTATCAGTTAATTCAGTTGTTTATTTTGGTGTTTCCTTAGTTTTCTCATTTCTGAACAGAAACACAGCAGTTATTTTACTTTCTAGCTTTACATTTCACACAGGTACTCCAGTCACTTGTTAGGACCTGTAAAACTTAGGAGGCATGGATTATTTGGGAATAACATACACCTGACCTGGTGTGGTATGTCAGAAGCAGTTTCAGTTTTTTGTAAGACAGTTATGCACAATATAAAATAAAAATTGTAACTCTACTGAGTTGATTAAAAAGATGCAAAACAAAATTAGGAAGAAGTACTTTTTAAACAAGTCCTACTCTGTAAAATATCATTTCAGACAGATCAAGATAGCGCTGAGCATTTTTGTGCAGAATTTCTTCTGAAATAAATGAAACACATTTGTTTAGGAACCTAACAAGGGGATCATGAAGTAGACTGGAATTTTGACCTATCTCAAGATGGGGGTCTTATCCAGCCTGTACTTGAGTAAGAAGTACCATAGAGGAGAAGACATGATCTAAGATATTTAGCCTGCACACATACAACTTACACTAAATGTTTAATCATACATATGAGAAAAAATATTCAGGTTCCTCTTAAAAAATCCATTGGAAATACCGGAAACCACAATATTATCTGCTGCCAGTCAGAAGAGTTTTGCATAGCAGATAGTATTCAATTTTCATAAATGGCTAATATTTTTATGTGATTATAAACCAAATGACTGTGCCATCATTGTATACTTCCAATTAGGATTTCCTTTGTTATCTTCTTCAATTTCCCTATATTGATTATAAGATTGTTTAGTGGTCTAATCACTCTGAGTCATGATAATTTACTAAAATGTAGCTAACGAATGTAACTACAAAGGGAACACGACTACAGAAGTTTTAGGTTGCTGGTGCCATCTTGAGAAGAATGTCAGCACTAGCTCAGAGCTGCACTTAGAGCAGAAGCTCCATTCAAGAACAGATGACCTGTATTTCTTGGACTAGCAATTGGTTAAATATCTGGCATTAGTATACAAGGACCTCACAGGCCACAACTGGACTGAGCATTTGCAAAACATAGCAGTGCAGTGGAAAGCTTTTTAATCTTGCTGTGATGTGAGTGACATTCTAACAAACATTAGAGAGGCAGATAAAAGATAGAAGTGGAACACCTTACCTTTCTGCAGGGAAATCATGCCCATGATGTCAGATCAACACTTAAAACACCGATATCTATTTAACAAAATATAAATGTAATTTTCCATTTAAAGTCATATTATATGACAAATAAAAGGAACCTCATAAGAATGGTTTGTTGTCAGCTTCTGACTTCAGAACTCAATTCATTCAATCACAATTTAAAATTTCATCTACAAGAGTCTACACTGAACAAATTGGTAGAAATAATACAGTTATTACTTTGAAGGACTGAACAGCAATACCAGGATTTATGACATTGTCAAGGAGACTAGTCATTAAGCTTGTGAGTTGCTATCTACAACAATTGCACTAAGCTTTTTTTGCATCCTGAATCTATTACTGATTACACCTTCTAACACTGTGCTCCTGGCCCCTCTACATGCAGACGTTCTGTGTGCCAAAGTGAGAGACATCTAATTGCACATGGAATGTTTTTTCTGAGCATCAAAGGAAAAAAGATCTTACCAAGCCTGACTGAACCAGGAAGATTACCAAGTGCTATTTACTGTACCCTGACTCAGAGCATTAAAAACTTAGACTCACTAAGCCATGCATATGAATTCTTCTGTACTTTGACTCAAGTGACTTCACAAAAATCACATCAGGAAATGTAGTTTTCTATTAGGGTTTCTTAGTCTGGGTCAGTAAAATATTATTAGCCAGTTGGGCTAAGATTGAAAGCATTGGAAAATGGAAAATACTGCAAGAAAATACACAGTGCCTTTCAAAATACTATAAAACATCACCAACACAATAAGGAAGTTTTGACAGATTAATAGAAAATAGTGAAAAGTAAACAGTGCCAGCAAAAACAGAGATCTGAAATAAGCAGAAAATTCTGGAGAAACTTACTCAAGAATTCACTTGTTTTAACACATATTCTTTTGAAACAAAACACTAAGACCTGTAGCCAAATAAATCTTTAACTACTGCAAAAGTGTTTATATATTTAAATTGAATCAGTTTGTGAGAAAGTTCATATACATGAAAAAAATATCCTGCCATCCCTTTGGGAGACACATAATAATTTTCTCAAAACAGTTACCCTGTGCCAAAAAAAATAATGTATGGGAAAATAAATAAATTATAATTGAAAATTTCAAAGAATTAACAGTCAAAAGCTTCAAGTCGCTATAATGTTTATCTGCGTGTTTTCAAATCAAATCAGTTTTTCTTAAATTCTTTTCCTAACCACTACACCAGGAATATCAGCACATCTATATGGCAGAAAAATTATGCAACTCCTATCACAGATCTCTTTTTCAGGTTGTAGAAATGGGTTTCAAAATGCTGTAAACTAGATACTGACAACAAATTGCCAGATAAAATAAAATAGTTGATAGACATTGTATCTCCAAATGGTTACAGATTTTAAAGATTTAAAAATTAACTATAGCTCATGGGGATCATTTAGTGTAAGCTTTTAATTGCCATATGTTTTCACTTTGCCAGCAGATTTCACTTTGAAAACAGATTTCTTCATCACATTGTTTTCACAGTGAAAATCAACAATGTTGAACATTTTAATATATTCAACTTTCAATTGTAGATATTGAAAATATCTACAATCATGAAAACCAAATTTCATGTTTGTGAGAAATAAAATTCATACTTAGTCTCTTTTTCCAGTTCAGGAACTGATTTCGATTTCAGAGATCATATTCAGTATTTCCTTAGTATTTTTAAATGTGATTTGATCCCAAATATGATAATCTCTTTAAATTCCCTGATAGTAATCTCTTCCTCTTACTTCCCACAGAAAGATGAAGCCAGGTATTTAAATCATGCTTAACACTAAAGCTCTGCGGAAGTTAAATATTCAGTTTTGTGTTCCCTTTGCTTTTGATCTGCATTAATGCAAGGCAATAATTTTTAATACAGTATCAAAGATGTGATAAAATATCTAAAAGTAACTGAGCTATCAATTTTGCTTTGTCTCCCCCTTTTTTTCTTTGGTCTCCACTCTTTTTTCATTTTAAGCCGCCAGAAGGTTCAGGATTTTAAAAAAAATTCCTATGTGTAAATTTTACTGAAGTAATTGTATTTCTGTTCACCTTCAATAAACCCACTTTTCAAAATCATTTCACTTAAACATAAGGATGCCAGTTATCTCTTTTTATTACTATGCATGTCATGTCACAGAAGAGCATTATGGCTTATTGTAGAGAGCATTATGGCAAAAATGTGGGGGTGCACAAAAATTCCAGAGTAAAGAGCTCTCCATTGGTACACGTTTGCTCTAATGCCTTTCACAGTGCTGTACAAAGGACCATGTGCAGCTCTGCAGTGACAAAAAATGTCTGAGTCATCATTCAGCTGCTATCTAGAAACTTTTGCAAAATAGCATCTGTGTTTACACAGGCAGACGCTCCCAATACATCTGTAGATCCGGCACATGGAAGTGATCTCTCTGCAGTCGGGTCCTCCTCTGTGCGAGCACTGCATCTGCCAGACCAAGTGCAAATAAAGATAAGTCACATTGGGCTACAGGTACTTTCTGGACTTTCAAATTGCTACTAACTCTCTAACATGATCTTCAGATGGCAAATGTTAAGAAACCTCTTCTCTCAGTCATGAAATACCAAGCTCCAAATCAAGGACATTCATAGTTTTTCCCTGAGCCAACACAGCTTCCTAAGTCATATGCACAAAATGGAACCCATAGATTCAAAATTCCACATAATAAATACAATGTAGGTCTTCTTCTTGAAGCACACAACACAGATATATACATGCTTTACACTATCACAAGCTCTGTTAAACATGATGTTGAAGAAAGAATAAACATCTCTGGACTAAAAGAATTAATTCAGTTCCTGTTAACATTTTGATAACCAGACTTAAGCTTTTCTGAATCCACAACTTGTTTTCTGCCATTTTAATTCAGAAAGTGACTCCTAATTTGCAGACGTGACCTTGTTCCATGTTCCAGATACTCTTTTCTTTAGTCATCTTCCTTTCTTTAGCCTGAAATCTTACCTCTAGACATGGTAGGTACAGATACATTGAAAACTACTGCCCCTTGCTCTAATTATTGGCTGCTCTCTCGTCTTCCTTTTGACTGTCATATTTAGGTGTCTCCATTGGTTTTCATGTTTGCTCATTTATACTTCAAGAACAGCCCCTGTCCTGACATGGAACCTCATGCACGCATCATTTTTGAGCCTGATCATGCACCTTTCTCATTCCTAATTTAGTCATAACACCTGTAAAAGAACAGAAGTTATTACCTTGCACTAGGATATTATTCTAAGTAATCTTTCTCCCTAATTATTGAGACTTTATGGTGGTAAAAATGCTTCTATTTTCCTCTTTTCTTTCAACAGTATCATCTATTCTTTGAAGATCTCAAAAAACGCTATGAGTACAAATTACTTCAGAGATTTCAGTGCTAGCTATTGGATGTTTCTTAATACACAGACTATATTATGTCATTTCAATGCTTACAACAAAGGATGTATATTACATTCATCTCTCTCCTTCTGCACTAAAAACCATGCTCAATCTCACAAATACCAGTTTAAAAGTTAGACTGCAAAATTCTTTTTATTTTCTAGCTAAGCACATATTTAAATTTTGCATGAACCTGGCCCCTTTCCAGCACACATTTTATTAAAGCCAGCTGTGAAGTAATTATTGGACAAGCTAAAAATGGCTTTTGAGAGTAGAACAATGTGAGTTTTGTCCAGTTTTGATTCACACACTGAGATTTGACTAAATACTACATTCCAAGAACTCACTCTCTTATGAAATGGAGTCTGAGCAACTTCAGAAGCATAATTTCTGAGAAATGTGGAATCTAGGTCAAGGACTGATTGTAGCAGAATTTGCTAACATAAAGGAGTATGTTTTCCCTAAATAAAAAAAAAACATGTTTTCAAGAACCAATGAGGACAAAAAAATGAAGAAAGCACAAGCAAAATAATTCAATTTTAGAATAAAAACATTCCACGGAAAATTCAAACTATATTGCAAATATAATTTCTTTTTACAGAAATAAAAGGCTTTGTTTCATTGAGATTTTTAATCTAGTGACATTCTGACAGAGATGTTGCTTATTTCGATAAATTTCCCAACATTTATATTTTTTGGGCAACTTTGGATGTATATTTTTATATGAGGAAAATATGAACTTCTCACATGTGTCTGTATAAATATGAGGCTTTTTTTTAAGAATAAATGATAAATAGTTCTCTTCAGGGGGAACATGGCCTAATTTTGAGTTCTTTACGATTAGTCATATATTTTCTATAAACTAAAATTCATACCTCTAGCAATAAGATTCTAATTGGTTCTGCATTTGCATACCAATGTATAAAAGTATTTAAAATCCTAAAGATATCTACTGCTGGCTACATGCAACCCATACACTGCCTGTTAAAAAGTGATTAGAAATTAATATAACTATCCCATGTATTCACAGCTTGAGATCTGTAATATGTAAAGAATGATAATTCTTAAAGGAGCAATGCTTGTGAATGTTGTGATTAATTAATGCCCTAGGGAAAGAGAAAAAAAGGAGGAGGAAAAGTACTGCAGCTGCATTTATTCTGAATTTGTAGCGATGTTAAACATTGCATGCCAGGTTTAATGGCATGTATTCATCTAGCTAACACAGCGTTGTACTGAGAACAAGTGGTGTTGTCTGCCTTCAGGAGATGAGGATTTTGAAGTGAAATTGGGAGTGCACAGAAGATTTCTATTTCATTTGTTCTATTAATATGTGCTAGGCCTGCACCACAAGCACCCAAGCTGCTCCCTGGATGCAAGACAACTTCAAGCACAGGATGCACAGAATTCTTGTTTATCTGAAGTGATATCTTTAGGTTTGTGCGGAGAAGGATGACATGCAGCAGCAATCTGTACAAGTCATACCAATAATTTATATTGAGTCTGACACTTCACTTTTTATTCCTAACTGCTACTGGTGTGTGTGAGAATATGAAGTTATTTGTGGTATGAAGACATTCCATGCAACATATGCATTTAGAAAGAGAAAACACCTGAGCGCAAATTAAAGTCAAAGACTGAGATATCACAAACAAAAATTCTTGTAACATAGGAGGGGATTTGAACATCACAGAAGAGGTTAAAAATAATAATAAAAAATGCTCTTATTCCATGAAAGAGTGCATTGGTACAGCAGAAAACACCTTCTTACACATGCCACAAGAATATTACCTACTGCAGCAGTCCCAAATCAGGCTCTGTTTGGACTGAAAGTAGTAGCTGGAGGAACGTAAGACCAGGACGAGAACCGGGTTGGATCCTACCTACCCAGCTGTGGCTTCTGTTTGGTAAACCAACAAGCTTGGAAGCCCAAGTTAAAACTCACAGACTTAGTTGTAAGCCAGTCCTCAAGCAGTAGGCACTTTCAGAGAAACAGTCTAGACGAGTGTCAATAAAATAAGCCCAAGAGATCAGGAAACAGAATGTCCCTCACAGCTGCTTCTGTCCTTAGCACAAAGGAAATGGCTATGAAGGCTGGACTTCTTTGCTTGTCATTTTTTCAAAGCACAACTGCTAATTAAGACTTGAAGAGAACATGAATAACAAAGGCATTTTTGTCTGAGTGAGAGCTTAATTCATTGAAACAGAAATCTGGGAAAACATAAAATATGTATTTCTGTCTGCATCAGAAATCAAATCATAAAATTTCCATGCTGTCAATACAGTGAAATTATCTCAATGTGCACATACAAAAAGAGTAGTACACTAAATGTCAGACTGAAGTGTTATTTAATCTTTGTCATTTAACTGTGAACACCATAAACACATACATCCCTGCAAGAAGAAAAACACCAGGGGCAAAACAATGCAAGGGGATGAGACTTGTCCTGCACCTCAGGGCAAGCTCTGCCCAGCACCTCAGCCATGGTGCCAGCCACAGGGCAGGGCTCTACCCTTCCCACATAAATTTTTACTACAGTTTTCCCATCTGCAAACCCAGAGAGCAGCAGGTCCCTGACCCCACACAGCTCCAGGCTGAGCCCTGCACTGCCAGCTCTGGTTCTGGGGGAGCCTGCACTGTCCCTGCTCACCCAGGAGAGGGTCCTGTCCTCCCCAGCAGGGCACAGCTCCAGGGGAGCAGCCGGGGCCCATGGAGGGCAGGGCAGTGGCGACAGGGATGCCCCGAGGCCAAAGGCAAGGCGGCAGGAGCCATTGCAGCCTTGGGGATCAGCCCTGTACCTCACCCCGTGGCCATCAGCAGGACAGACCTGCCCACACAGGCTGCAGGCCTAGAGAGGAGGGACACATGGTGTGATACAAATGACAGCACTGTGTACACCGAGGTGTGAGGTGGGAAGCCCTTCAAGCACCTTGAGGGAGATATCCCTCCTCAGCTGACACCCTCTACACGGATGTCTGTGCCAAAATACCTACTTAGGCACTCAGCAGAGCAGTGGGCCTCTGCAGGAAACACTTCCTCCCCACATATGGATCTTCCTGTCAGTCTGTGGGCAGCTCTGGGCACCTCAGCATGGAGCAAGCCTCAATGGCTTGAATGAGGTGTATGGCTTTTCACCAGCTGCAGTGAATGATATTATTTTTCAGGTTGCCTTTCCATATCCATCATTGCGTCTACACAAGGATGCCAAGGAGATTTGTCTTTTATTTGTTGCTTTAAAATGGTTGCATTTGAACAACATTTAGTCTTCAGCAATGCTGCAGTGTTGGTCCTGGTCCTTCTCTCTGTTTGGGTACAGAGAGAAGGACCAAGACATTACAATTGTACAGACATTACAATTGTAGGTAATTCATCTTGAGAATGTATTTACACAACTAAAGGAAGTTCACTCATTAGGATTCCTCTAAACTAGTTTCAGATTTCTGCTCCAGGAGTAACACAAGGATAGCATGTGGTAACACTCAGCTTCAAGGCAAATTCTCTGAGTCAGAGCATCAGATAAAATACCTGCGTGCGTCTTCAGCAGAGCTCCCTCCCACAGACTGCTGCCTGCACTGAGCTCCCTGCTACTGCGGATTCGCTTGTTGTCTTCATGAGCTGAACTTGTATCTCGGCTGCAGTATAAAAATATCCTCCACGCCTGCTTTCAGAAACCATCTGCTTCCTGCAGTGGAGAAGTGGGAACTTGGGATCAGGATTCTTGAGAGCAGCTATTTTCACTCTGTGATGAGTACTTCAGCTAACAGGCTGCTGTAGCCATCTTGCCCTTATCAGAAAAGGTAGACTTTTTGTCCAATTTCTCATTCACCAAGACGGCCTACCCATAGACCCTGACATCTGTGGTGTGCAGAGAGTCATGTGAGTCATTCAAACTCTAAAGGTGATGGTCACTCAAAAGAATCAACGAATGCTCTTTGTGGCAGGAGTAGAATTATTCCAGACTATGTCACTTCAACATAGTGACCAACTGTGGCTTCAACTTGAAGCCTGAATCATCTTAGGGCTTATAAACTGACAATTAACTCTGATATGATGAATTTATACTGGCCACCTAGATCTAGCAATTTCCTTCATATATCAGTAACAAAACAATATCTCTGTAGCACCTGAAGAAAGGGAGACTTATCACTGTAAGCAGGAAAAAAGGATTTTGACAGCCACTAAGAAAATAGAGCAGATACCTACATTTAATTTCTGAAAGTCTCAGCTGTGATGTCACCTTCAAACTATTGTAACATAGTAACAATAAGACATAATACAAGCATAAAATACAATCAAACCTTTTCTAAAATCATATTAAATATTTTCTGAATTAAATACTGTTCAGTGTTAGAAATTATTAACTTTTCAGCATTTTTTTGAGGAAGATTTCCTTCTTTATTCACCAAGATACATACTATCTTGTATAAAGATACTGCATCAGGAAATTGCAAAGCCTCACTGAAGTCCTGCTTTTTTTTTTTAGTAAGTCTTAATAGTACCAGCAGAAAGAAAAAGAACATAGTAGAAACAGTATATATTTTCTCTGTGGGGCCTGCAAAAAGGGATGTAATGCTTGAAATTTCATAGATTTCTTTTTAAATGCTTAATGAAAAAGTAGGATGACATCTGTGATATTCTACTTAGTCTAAGAAAATTATGAATACTTTACGTAAGACACCTTTTTATTTCTAAGAGTTTTTCTACAATTCCTAATGCGGCACTGGCTGACCATTCACAAAAAGAAGGAAACCATTCCAAATCTGCAGAATCTGTCTTTTTCCCTATGCAGCCACTGTATTCTTTAGGCTAAAAAAGAAATAGGACAAGCAACTATACCACTGAGACTCAGAGTCAGGCTCTCTGACTCAAAATCCTTATTAGGAAGCATAGGCTAATGGCACTTCCTAGAGACCCTGGGAGGTGAGTTAGGATTTGTGCAATAGCTGTGTATCGGTAATGGACCCTATTCACCCTCTGTCATACCAACCAGTATCTCAAAAGAACAATATAGATTGTGGGTTATATGTGTAGCCTTCAAAATGCTACATATTTTTCTTTTTCTGCATTCTTCTGAGGCATAAATGTCACTTTGTTGACACTACATTGACTTTCAAGGCCAAAAATACAGGAATCTGAGATGGCATAACACAACTAAAAATGCTACAAAACTCTGGATTTTGAGATAAAAACAGTTTAGTACTTGAAATATTTTTCTTTAGAGTTCCAAAGGAAAACAATCTCATTTTCAGTGCATAAAAATTAACTTTGCATTAAAAAAATAAGTAAAAAAATCAGAAAAATAAAAGTAATTTTTAAAGGATGAAATAGCATTTAGCTTTGACCATCGAATAATAAAGTTCATAAAAAGGGCAGATAATGATTTAATGGAATGATTAAAGTTCTGCTGCCATTTTTAAAGACTTCTTCTTTATAAATAGAGAGGTTATAAATATGTATTATTGTCACTGGGTGGTTTTATGAATGTGCAACTACATTCTTACATGCTAATATCTAAATAACCTGCAAAGGGAAAACATATTTTGAACAGATGAGAGGAATTTTTGAGAATTCTAGGATGAAAGACAGGATCCAGTATTTGCACTCTTGTTAGAAAGAAGCAGCTCAAATGAATCTTCTGAAACAAAATCACTTCGAAAGTGAACATACAGGGCCAAAATTTTTTAATAGTGTCTATGTTTTTTCCTGTTTTCACTGTTTCTGCTGTAAGAATGTCGATGTAGTTGATTTCTGGAAAAGGGGCAATTTGACTGATTAAACCAGGATGCTGCACTTTAAATATTCAACTGGTTACCATGGCAACAGTTTTACTTTGACACACAGCTCATCTTGTTTTAAGGAGTGCAGCCTGTTGTTATGGCAATTTTGAACACCACTATTTTTTTCCCCACACACAGAAAATAAAGCAGTAGTTAAAATGGGTTCAATAATTAAAAATCTAAGCCTGATTTAGTATCTTGTAGAAAGCTGTGGTTTATCAAATTTAACAAATGAAACTTGACTGAACAGAGAAATAAAGAAGTTAATGAAGATATAAGGGTAAAGGATGATAATTTTACCTCTGATAGGAAAAGTAGATTGTAGAGAGGCATTTTTAATGATGAAAATTCACTGTTTTCTGCTTTCATGAAGAACCACATTATTTTGTCTTGCTGATTTCTTCAGAAGCAAAATGGATACAGAAGAACCAAAACAAATTACCCCCCCAAAGCTCTTAGCCTTGCAAGCAGAATGAATATTCTAACTGAAATTTCATAAACAGTAATACTAAATGATCAGAGTTCTGATCTAAAATAAACATTTTTCAATAAAGAAACATTTTTAAGAACCTAAATGTACACACTACTCCCTACTGATACACGCACTTTTTATTACATTGTAAGTGATCATGCACAAGCCTGCATATTTTAAATGAGAATGAAATCTCTATGCCTTTTGCTACAGGCGTATTGAATGAGTCCCTAACCTTTAATCTTCAAAAAAATACTCAGTTCCTCTTTAAACAGGAATAGGGATGGACCTGTGAGTAGAGGATAGAGCTAAAGGGGCATCCAGACACCCAGAAAAAAGAGAAAATCAGGAAGAAATTTGACCCAGTTGTCCAGTCTCTAAGTAATAGAATAAAAAAGTAATAGAAAAGGTCTTTACCCTAAGCAAGTTTAGTTAGAATCTATCTGATGCATTTAAAGTTTGAAAGTGCAGTGCAATTTTCTTAAGTCTTTTTTAAATTATAATATATATGGATATTTCAATATTCACAAGATTTGTACTGGGGTAATTGCTAGAGGTTTTCAACACCCTTATCACTATTTCATTTTTTACTATGAAAAAAAGTAACTTAGTATATAAGATCAATCAAATTAACTTTGAGTTTCTTCTTCTATTTTGTCTAAAACTAAGCAAACAAACTTTTATAGGTGTGATGTCTCCAAAGATTTTTAAAAACAATATTCTACACAAAAAAAAAAAAAAAAAAAAAAAAAAAGGTAGGAATTCTGTACATGATCAATTCACTTCCTGAATATCCATTTTTGGAAAGAAGCATGAATAGAGAGATTTTAGATCAAATCTGAATGTTGTGCCTCAGGTCTCTGTCTTTGTCTGTGCAATAGCATCAGAGTTGTTTTGCGTTTTCAATTAGTTTCTTTAAAACACTGTTACTGTCTTTCTGTATTGTCTTCTTTCTCCTACGCCTTTTTTTCCCCTTCTGATAATTATCAAGTTTAACAACTATTAGTCCCAGTCTTGTTCTCCTTCCTGGCATCTATGAATTTCTTTCTGAGCTTGTATCTTTGAGAGCTTCATTCCCTCCAGCATTTTGCCTCCTTATTCCTGTTTCTCAGTTTTTTCAATCTTACTCATGATACATGAGGACAGATGTGATTTCAGACATTCCTTTCTCTTCCTTTAAGAAAGTCTTACTGCTGTTTTGTTACAGAGACCATGAATTTGAAAAGTCTTTTCCTGTGTTTCATCTATCCACAGAAAGGATAGGGGGAAAAACAACCTGAAGCAGTACAACATTAGGCTGGATGCAGCTTACAATATAAAATACTTATGGCTGGCAATGAGAATGGTAGCAGAGGAAGCTAAATGTCTCTTGACTCTTATTTTATGGGTGATTGCATGAGGGGCAGATGTTTTTCATTTTGCCTAAGGCAACACAAGTCTGTGAGCTGGAGGTGAACTCATACACGAAAAAATAGAACAGTGATCAGCTCATACAAGATATCAACCCTAATTATTTGGCTTTTTTTAGCAATGTCCAGCACTAGCTACTACTTCCTTCTACAGGCCTGTGAAAGAGAGGATTTCTGTTCACCACTCTGTTCAGGTAGACACAAGAAGCCCAGACTGGGTGGTGAGGCAGCTCCAGAGATTCCTTTAAGTAGCTGGTCTGTGACTTGCCCAGGGCCTTGCAGAAAAGCAGTGGCAAAGGTGGGACTCCTTCAGCCAGGAGGTGCCTGGGCTCTACCCACCAGCAAGTCCCCAGGTGACAGGCTCTTTGAGAGACATTTTTCCTGTCCTTCCTGCCAGTGGAAGTTCAATGTTAAGGAGCTGGTTTGAGTTATAGACATGCAGCACCTTCCAATAGTTATGTGAGCAGATGGGAATGCAGTTTATATTGAGCATCTGAGAATTTCATTTTGTTGTTAAATGCATTACAGAACAGCTTCTCAGTTTCAGATTATTTCTTTAAGCTACTTGGGTGTCAGCCTCGTGCATTCCTAATTGGAAGATTTCAGCAATATGAAATTAGATTTGCTTATTGCTTATGTTTCTTGATTGCTATCAGTGACTTTCTACTTTTGTTTCCTGGTTTTTTAATCATGTTCTTTTCTCTTTCATACCCTGTCTTTTCTGTATTTCTTTGCTTTTCATTTTTTCTGAAAAAAAAAAAAAGGGAATTTAACAGTCTACAGATAAGATTATTAAAATGCCATTTAGTAAGATAGGAGAATAGGAGATTTCTTTTGGAAATTAACATATGATAACAGAGAAGAAATGAATCTTTCTCATTGGTTCAATAAATAGTCAATTTCTGCTAAATTTGAGAATAATCTCTACCCAGCCTATATTTGATTTCTCTGTACATCCATTAGTTGAAAGATTAAATCAGTAGATTTAATTTATATCTTCAAAATTTTTCTCATTTAGCTTTTACAAGGACATACAGTCAAACAGTATCTGCACTATTTGCTCAGGCTAAGCAAAAAGAAAAAAAAAGCAGAAGGTTTCCAATAGAAAAATCAATTCTTTGGCTCTGAATCTTTCTTATGCCCACATCTTTAGATTGTTGCAACTGACTACAACTTTCCATTTATAGATTATTGTTACCATTATCCCATTCTCTAACACTGTCACAAATGCTTAACTTGCTATTACATCTGGATGCCCCCAGCAATATTGCTGAATAAAATCCAATTGTAGAAGGAATGCTGGTGAACATGATAGAGAGATACAGCAAATCAAAATGGCGTTTTGAAATTTTGCTAGATCCTTTTTACTCAGGCCAGTACAATTACTCAGCTTGTTCTCATTACCTCCTTTGATACAAGTATTTGGTGGTTTGCTGCTGTGCACATTATCACATATGGAGCTGGCAGCAGTTTGCAGTTGGTTTATGAAGAATCATTTCCAGAAGTAGGGAAAAAAGCAACCCTGCGTAGACTTAAGTTGGACACTGTAGGAGTTTGGTCCTATGTCTCACTTCTGTAGTTTACTGTGTGGGCATGGAAAAGTAAATTTGACAAAATCATGGAACTGTCAAATCTCTTTTTCAAGGACAGGAGACCATCATTGCTGTTACTCACTCTGAGTCAGCAGTGACTGCAGTGAGACTTGGGATCAATCTAGAAAAGTATTTCCAATAATAGTTTCACTTGTTTATTGAGCAGACTATTTTTTTAATAGCAGGATATTAGAGATTGTTCAGCTTGCAAACAGTATGTGGGCCAGAACTAGTAAAGTAAGCGGGAACAGCTTTTAACTACATTAGAAACTTGCAAGGTCAGCTGAACACGATGCGGAAATCTTCGGAACAGCGCAATGTGCCTGCAGCTTCATCTGTACCTGTTCTGTAGAACAGAGTGATTCTCTGGGGCCACTTGACTTCTGTGTCTCTGGTGCTAACATAATGTTTCTTCTTATTGACTTCTACTCCCCTTCCTCCCAGCATCTCTTAGCGCAGCCTCCTAATATCCGCCAAAGGATGCTAATATCCGTACTCAGTCAGTCTCAGTTTCCTTCATGCTTCATAATTATCTGCAGGGTGTGGTTGGAAAGGTTGCAGAGCTGCTAACTTATAGGATTCTGTGTGAATGTAGACTCAAGGGGATGCAAAAGCACCAAAAAAGCAGAAAAATAAGAGTCTTCTTTCCCCTGAAGAAATCAAGGTTTGGAAATTCTGCAGCCTGGAAGGAGTTACACAAAATTAGCTTGGTAAAATTTGTAGATGTGGTTCAGAAAGGAGAAAATGAAAGATGAAAATAATTTTGAAATTGCTATTTCCTTTTATTGAATTTGATATGTTAGTATTCAGAGTTTTCTCAAAAAATAAACACTTGACCAAATCCATTGTTTGAGGAACTGACTTCACAAGAAAGCCTTCCTTGAAAAAACTAGTCAGTTGCCAGTGGGAAACTTGATGGCACTGCTGGTAATGAAAATTCATGGAAATACAAAAGAGGGCAAATTCAGGAATAGAGGAGATATTCCATCCCGTTACTGGCCAACAGTGACTGTGCATATCCTCCATTCTCCCTCTGTTTATCTGAACATGTACACCAGTTTGGGGTTTGGGGGTTGCCTGTGTTTTGACACATTTTTCCTCCCCATTAGAGCCAAAATGGAAGAAACCTGATGAAAGCACCTGGTCTTCTGCAAAGTACCATGGAGATGTAAAGTTACATGTAATTTCTATATTTAAATATTTAACAGAGTTAGGAAATGAGGATGCATAATCATCAGATATTTTGCCTACATAACCTCAGGTTTACTTTTTTTGTCAGCAAAGTTTGAGGTAGGAAAGAGACTGATAAAATTCAACTCAATCGTATGAGCAAGTGGAGAGAATTTACTCTGTTCAAGGATGAGAATATTTGTGAAACCACACTGATACCAGATACCTGTGCCTGGCATGCTAAAGTTGTAGCCTTTGGCCTTAAAGTTTGCCTTCCTTTGCCATCTACCTGTGTTTCAATGCACAAAACTACAGTCCATTTAAACTTAGTATTTTCCACATCTGAAAAGAATACCGGGTTTGCATGGCCTGGTTTTTGGTAGCCAGGGAGCCACAGAGGTGGCCTCAGTGAGAAGATGCCAGAAGCTTCCCCAGCGTCCAACACAGCCAATCCCTGGTGGCTCCAGGACAGACCTGCCACTGTCCAAGGCTGGGTCAGTTAGAAATAGTAATTACATGTCCGTGATATTATATTTAAGGCAATAATCAGATGTAACTGCAGCCAAAGAGTGAGAATATGGGAGAGGAAGAACTCCGCAGACAAAGTCAATGAAGAGAAAGGGGGAGGCAGTGCTCTGGGTTCTGGAGCTGCGAAGGAAGGAAGGGTGGGGACAAGGTGTTTTTAAGGCCTTGTTTTAGTTCTCATTATCATTCTCTGATTTTTTTAGTAATAAATTCAATTGATATCTGCAATTTGATTTTTGCCCATGACAGTATTTGGTGAGTGATTCTCTCCTGTCCAGGTGAAGAGGGGAGTGATAGAGGGGTGTTGATGGGTGTCTGACATCCAGCCAGGGTCAGCCCACTACAATACCATTGTCCAAGGAGTTTAACATATGTAATAATTGTGAGAATATGGAATTTAACACATTAAATACAAAGCAAAGCTAAGCAAAGCAAGCTTGAAGCACCAGGAAAAATTAGTGGCTGAGAGATATAGACTATGCTGAAATTCTTTCCAGTTTGCAGGGAAAACATCAGAGAGGAATACAGGCCCACAAAAATGAAACAAAAAAAAAAAATCCAAACAAACAAATAGAAAAACAAGCAAAAAACAAACACCAAAATAACCAACCAACCAAAACCAACTGTTTCTCTTTCCATGTATAAACTATTTGCCAAGCTTCAAAGTTTATCAGCACACAAAAACAGAAATAATCTTTATGATAAAATCAGATGGGGAAAGGAAGAGAAATTCTCTTGATGTATTAATGTCTGAAGTGCAAGCACCAAGATTAAACATTTACAGTCACTGACATTTATTCCCTTAGTATCTTCAGTCTTTTAAAGATGTTACTACCTTCCTTTCCCATCCTTGTCTCTGCCAGAGCTTACCTCCACAGGAGTGACACAGAATACCTTTTATCTCCTCACCAACACCTCTCAAATTCAATTGCTTAGCTTTACATTGCAGAAAGGGCAAACTCCAGGAGAGCTGCAAGACTGCATACTTCAGGAGCCAAGAGACGTCTGGGTGCTTAATTTTGCAAACTCTTCTGTAGAAAGAGTAACATTGAATAAAAAAGTAAAAATGGGGTAGGTGTGTTTGAGAACTTGCACTGTTTTAGATTCATTAGAATACATCTTCCAGTGCTCTATTTTCTCATTTTCCAGCTACATATGACTAATAACAGGCCTTGTTCTAGCCACAGTCAAGTCTTTAGCAAAATTTTCACAAAACCTAGTAGAAGCAGAATTATGCCATTACTTTATTTAAGGAAAGGTTTGTATTAAAATAATACATCCTTTCATATTTGAGCTACTCTTTACCACCTACATCTTTTAATGAATTTATCCTTTAACAAATGCAATGCAATTTGGTCCTATGTTGTAAGATAATTCCTTTGAAGGATTATTGACACTAGGTTTTGTGCACAACCTCAAAGGAAATGCTAAATGACGTTACTTTCCTGCTGCTTCATCTCTGCCACTCTTATTATGGGAAATTTCACGGCAGTCTGAGATGTGAAGGCTTTGGTTACCTCTATTTCCATGTTGGTATTGCCAGATTGTGGCTTGATACCTCAATTATTATTTGCAAAAGTAATTATATATTTTCAGGTTTGATTTTTTTTCTTATATATTTCAGGCTGAATTTGCTCGTGGCACCATTTTGAGAAAGTACATTCAAATAGGAGATTCACAGATGTTATTTTTATTTCATGTTTTCTTTCTTCAGCATTATAAAGTGTCTGAACCTATTTTGTCTTAAACATGAACAAAAGAGCCTTTCTATACAAGAAATTATACTGTGCTAAAGCTTTTTTCCTTGTTCACTTTTGATAATTCAACATGGTAGACCTCTCTCCTTCACAACTGTGCTTTACACAGAGCAGTGCTTCATCAAGGCACATAAATTAAAGCAGAATGAGTTAGCACAGACATGAGAACTAATATATGATAAATTACACTGGGTTTTATTTTGAGGTAACATAGCAATAATGCTACTGATACTCAAGCCACCAGGGATGCTACCCATGACACAGCATTCTGTTACACGGATATCTGTTTAGTTTCTTCAGATTAGATTCCCAGCCTTAGGGAAATAAATAAATGCTGTTAAAAGGATTTTAAAAGTACTGCAAGTAGTTTTTGTTTTCTCAATGGTGTCTCAATTATGTTTTGAAATGAATGAAAGAAATTTAATAAAATAAAGTTGATACAAGTTTAAGTAGGATATGCCTGGCAGTTCTTAAATAGTTATTGGTTCCAAGCAATGGAGGTATCTTTTTTTTAACAAATACAAAACGGAACAAAATGAGTTAGTCAAAAGTTGGGCAAAGAACACACAGTGGGTGTATCTGTAGGTTTTGTCATATTTGTGCTCTCTTGTAATATTTATAATTGTTCCAGTGGTAGTAGAGCAAGGAAAATGTTCAGCTCCTGTGAGCTTCACTTGGACATAGCCATAGAATGGATGATGGACATCTCTTTGTCTTCCACGTTTCAGCATTAGGATGTACAAATACTAATGAATTGATATTGATTCGTATTACTTTCAGAAAGAATGGAAGCACAGCTACAACATATATAGGCTTCTGTCTGTCCATTACCTAGCTCAATGAGATAATTTAAGTATATCAGTTCTCTAAAATTGTCCTGAGAAGATTAGTTCTTTTAGAAGAAAAAAATCAGAGTTAGAATGAAAAATGCAGTACTCCCATAACCAGAACATTAGCATTAAAAATCAGAAACTCTGGTCACTGAATTAAATATGTAATTTATCCTAGCCAGAATATAAATGAAACACATTAGAACAAATATTGCAACTTAAGTTTCTTTGCTATGCTAATTTCACATACCCTCGTGCCTATCACTTTGGACTAGTAAAGCATTTCTGAAAGAATAAAGTGGTAGTGACAATAATAAAAAAAATGGTTTTCAACTCAAAATAAGATATTCATTAATTACTATTAGTTTAAAAAAGTGAGAGACCTTTTTCTGCTGAGTTTTTAAAATATATTTCAGATTTTTTCTCAAAGAATTTTTTGGCATTTTTTCACCAAATTTCAAATATACGTGTACTCTAATGACATCTGCTTACCATGAGAATAGATTTATTAAATTTGCATATATCAAAAACCAGGAATGAGTAAGTATCATAATCGAATGAGTTCATACCTTTTATTGAAACTGGATTTCTTGAAAAATTCCTTCAGGAAGTCAGTTAACACTGAGGTTTTTCTTCTAAATCACTAGCAAAGCATTCCAGCAAAAGAGAATTCAGATGTTCAAATAAAGGTAAATAAGAAAGAGACATGACTGTCAAAGTCTTTGGGGCCAGTCTCAAATGTCTTAAATGCCCACATACTGCCCTTCTTCCAGCCATATAAAATAGTATTTAAGTTAATTTTTTTTTCATTTAAAACCCACTTCCAATGGATTTCATTTCATCTTTTCACTAGTGTCTATGAATGCAATGTATTAGTAATTTATTATTATGCTTTGTTTTTAAAGCTAGGTTTAATTCATTCTCGTCCCCTTGGGAAAAACAAACAAACAAACAACCAACAAAAAAACCCCTGTACACTGTATACTTGCATACTGAGGTTTCTACTGTCAATATTCTGAAGGATATAAGCATGCCCTTTTTCTCAGAGTGCATGTATAGAATTAATCGTAGTTAATTCACTTAACGGTAACATTGTTAGGTGTGTTTTCTTCTTCAAAAATTCTACCATCTTCCCATTATTAATTAATGCATTATTATCTGGTAATAGCTGTCACTTCCTTGACTTCCACCATATAACCTACCCTGGATTAGAAAAATACAGCAATCTGTAATGAGAGTCATACCTGACAGAAAGAAAATACGCTTGACTATTTTTTTCATGTTCAGACTATTTTGAAGAATCCTTTGCCAAAATATGATCTTTGAAAGAATTCAGAAAGATTTTGTTCAGAGAGTCAGAGTGTCTTTTGTTCCACAACAAAATTTATCTGCTAGTTCTAGTTCCTGTGGATTTTTGTGGTTTCAGCCTCTCTTCCTGTTTGAACCTCAGACAACTAACATCAGTTTCTGCATTCCCTTCAGTCGCGGGCAGTTATCACTAGCTGCACTGTCAGAAGTTTATTAACCAAGATAAAGAAAGTCTTATAATAAAGAGCTTCTAGGTAACTCAGCAGAGAACAACCACAACTGTAATTATAGCTAGAGAGAGATCACAGAAGGGTAAGGTGGCCTCCTGCAGCCACTTGTTAAATTATAAACAGATGCTATGCTGTTCCTCCAATTTTTTTTAATGGTCAAACTAATATTCCATCCATCTTGCAAGCAAGATTTTCCCACAGTGGAGAGGGTAGTCTCCTATAGAATTCAGTTTCTTCCAAAATTAAAGCTCCATTCCACCACTCAAATTCAGGCTGGACAGAGCAGTCAAAAATATACAGAGGCAGAACAATTGCTGGCACTATTTTAAAGATAGTGTTGAATAAACTAAAGATACAAGATAAAACCCAAACATCCACACACAAACAAAGTCTGTCTGTGCCTGACCTCTATTTCCCCGTCCTAAGCCAACCAGCATCTCTTTTGAGATAAAAGGAACAGGAGAATGGGATAACAGGAACATTGGCAGATCACATGCCAGAAGCTTGGTGTTGATCTGCAGACAGCAACTGGAAGAAGAAACCTGCCTAACATCTTTTTCTCCTTCTCTGAGTTCCCAGACAAACCTTCTGGGAGCCAGACTGTGGCCTGGGGCTGTGAAGAGCAGGAACAAGCTGTCCTCTTCTTGAGAGTGGAAAAGGTGAACTGCTCAGCTCATTGTGGGGGAAATAGCAAAATCTTGCTCTGGACATTCATTTGGATGAATTTTTTTGTACAACATTTGAATTTTAAAAAGAAGTTTTCTAATTTGTACTGAAGTTCTGCACTGTGAATTACATGCAATGCTTGTTAGAGTGTGATGAGTTTCTTGACATTTCATGCAACTGAGAAGTCCTGCTGACCCTTTGAAGGAAGCTACATGAACCAACACATTTGGCAAAGATAAAGGGCAAAGAAGCTCAGCAGATGTCATAAAGACAGAGATGTATATGCTTTCAAAATTAATTTCCACATAAATATTATCTAACAGATGCAAGAGCAGACTCTAATCTACAGCTCTGCTCTCAAAGTAACCATCTCTGCCAGTGTGCTAAAACTAATTCTGCTGTTCATTGTGAATTATGTCAGTTCATGTTGGTGAAAAGTTTTATTCTCTACAGCCTTGGCAAAACCAACACAATTAAGCCTGAATGAGATGCTGTACCATTCCCTATCCTATATCAGTAGAGGTGTTTAATCTACTTAAACATGTCAGTGCCAAATACACTAAGGTAATTGCATTGTGGACCTAACAAAAGGACATAATTTCACTTACAGCATTTTTGTGACAAGTGATAATGTGCAACATGAAAAGATGCCAAGAAGTTCTAATAGCCAGAAGTGAGTTTGCTAAGCTGCATTTATTGTGGGGCGGGGGGGGGGGGGGGTTCAGTTGTAAACATTATTATCTTGTGTGACAAAAGAAATGCATACTTTTAAATCTAGTTGGCTTTACTGAGGTATTCATTGTGTTGACCTTACGAGTAGGAGGTAAAGCTAGCAGAGGCAATAAGAGCCTCCTAATGAGCACAATTTAAAAGTCAAATACAATCTTCAGTTTTTCTCAAATAGGTTGGAACTGAGTCCCCAGGGGGGCCTGAAGACAAGCCATTGCAGTGGTCGCCTGGATTTATCAGTGACAGAGGAGAGCTCTACCCTGCTACCCAATACAAGGCATTGTCTCCTCTGTTCCTGACTGAAGGTGACATGTTAAGGAATGGGATGAGGGAGCAACCCAGAGCCTTAACCACTCACTAGACCTCAGAAATCTGCTGCATTGGCAGATCTCTGACTCCCTCATTAAAGCAGGCAATGTGCCAATCTGAAATTGTGCTGTCTCTGCACCAAGTTCTGCTTGAAATGGCATGAAACTGGAGAATAAATATAGAATTGGCTTTTAACACTGAAATTCAACAGCCAAGAAGTTGATATAATTATTTATTGGGAGCAAAATCCCCAAGACTTATCTCTTTAAGTTTCTGCCAGGGAATTTAATGCCACATGCAAAACAAAGTTATGTTTTGACTTTGCTGATTCTGGCCAGAACTACTTGCCACTACAGTGAAATAGATCATTCTATCAGTTGTGTGAAACCTGTCAAAGCTTAAAGTGAGTTGAAGAACTAATGATCTGACCACTTCAAGGTCCAGCAGAGGCATTTCTCTGTTCCAGAGAGCCTTTTAAATTGTCAGATTTGACACAAGGAAAACTAAATTCATTAGAAGTTAGTTGCTCTCTCCAACTTAGGATAAGTCCTTCACTGCCATATTGAGGTAATATGAATCAGTGTTTCATATTTATAACATATCAGGAAGGTTTGATTTGACAGGATGCAGGATAACATCTGCTACAATTACATACTCCATTCAGCATTAGTCAAATGGTTAATAGAATACACAACTACTAAATTGTTTCTTTAGTGTTCTAATGAGTTCCATTAACTTGCTATTGAGAACTTTTCCAAGGGTCCATTGACAATGAGATTCCCTGTTAGTTCCCAGAGACTGAACAATTTTTTAACATCTGGTAATACAAACTATTTTTTAAACCTCTGTTGTGACTTCCCTTTTTCATTTCTGATGGAAATAAAGGATCAGCTACTTCTCAGATCAGCTACGATGTCTGTCTTAGGCAGCTATGGGATTCAGATCCCTGAGGAAAATGTTTTAGCTGAGCTAAACTTGTAGAGATGATCACTTATTATAAACAAATCACTAGAAGGCTTTTTCCATACTGCAGGTGTACTCCTTCATTTATAATATTTACTTACTAACTATGACTATTACATTTTTATTGTGTGCCCTTGCTGTTATGGTAATGTTATTGGGTGGATGCCAGAATCTGATTTTGATTACTTGTGTTTTATTTGTCGAGAGCATCTGATGCTTTGGGAGGGTATTTTTTATGAAAGTATGATCACTTTATGTAAATGTATACCTAGTTACACAATACATGATGCCAGGTAAAGAAAAGCACTGAGAGAAAGAAACAAGAATAGTTCCCATTATACAATACCTGTCTACTCCAGTCGACATCTGGACAATCAAGAAGGAATGATTTTCCCCATAGGCAATAGCAATTTTGCCCTTGATAATGCAATCTCCAGAGCCTATGGATGAGGCTAACCCAACTCCACATGTAGTATCCAGGAGAAAAGAAATAACTTTGAAGAGGGCCCTAAGCTTAAATTTTAGGGTTTTTGTTTTGGTTTGGTTTTTTTGGGTTTTTGGGGGGTTTTTTAGCTTGACTGAAAATGAGGTTCTATCATAAAGGACACAAAATATGCTATAGGACAAAATTAAAGAGGCAATGTGCTGAGAGTCACAAACACAGATTTCTAATGTCAAATTCTTAAACACGAAACTCAGCCTTCTGGAAAGAGGAGAATTAAATTTATGACCTCATGCAAGAAATTTTTCTGAAGTTCTTTTGTGAAGATCTTTTAATTAGCTAGCCTGTTTATTATGCTTTTGGACTTGTACTACCTTGGTTAATGGAGCTTTAAACTCACTTTTTTTCTGATCATTTAACTTTTACTAAATTGTTTGGGTTTTTATATGCTGATTGGGGAAGGAGGACAGGTGAAATGAAAAACAAAAGTACAAATGTAAAGACAGAAACTTGCCAGAAGATGCTTTCAATGATGCAACTCCACCATGGCTTTCTGCAGTCATCTGTATTACAGAGATAATTGCGTGGATCAGAAATCCTTTGAACACCTGTATACCCATCAGCTTTTGAAAGCTGACAATGGTTATGTTGTGTGATCTTTAGAAAAAAAAATTCTTTTTAGAACTCACAGAAAACTTTTTTATTATTTTAGTGTCATTTTGTTTTGCTATATCTGAACTAAAGGAAAACCTATGAAGAAAGGCCACCCACCCACATAAAAAAATTTTGATTCCAGGATTGCCATTGAGATTCAATTCCATGAGGCAATAGCTGTCTACTCAAAACACAGCTTCTAGTCCTGGAAAATCTTCAAGATGAAAGCATTTCAAATGAAGTCAATTTACCTGTCTAGCATACTATACACAAGACTCATGTAAGCAACAGAATTTTTGTGTTCATTGGGTGTTTCAAAAAAATTATTGTAGGTAAATAAAATCGAACAAAAAATTGTGAAAGCTAATCTAAGCTTTATTTGATTAAAACATGGTGGGTTTTGACTCTTTCTCACTAAGGAAAAAAAGCCCCATGAAAATATATATATGAAATAAAATTTCTATCAAAAAAGAGTTTTAGTATTGATGAGTAGGTTTGGCTATTTAGGAGTTTAAAAACATCTAAATGGAGATGTACTTAAGATCCATGGAAACCCATCTACTACCACAGAAAAGCACTTGTACAATCAGCCAGACCATGTAAACAGAACCTGAACGGCCAAACCCAGTTACTTGTTTCTAACACAGTGTTTTGCAACCCCAAAAATTTTTATTTTCTGTCACACATAAATTTTTTGCAAATACTCTAGAATGTTTAAATAAAAATTCAAAAGGACCCTGCAGTAGAAACACTCCTCTGAAAACTTATTCCACCATCTGCTGTACAGGGGTAGTAAGAAGGAAATCAAGCTGAAACTGAAAAACTATCCAGTTTTTACCCAAGTAAAAAAGTAAGTGGATGAAACAAAACAGAGGAGCAAAAAATTACAGTTCTCTGTTCCTACCCTGGTATCTCAGAACTCTGGTCAGGAGCAATATTTGGCAGCCTCACAAATCCTAGCTGGGATGCTAGGGCAGTTGAAAGAAATCTCTGGTAAGTATGATGTTGACTTTCTTTTTAAACTTTGCAGTATTTTTTTTTCTACTACGCAAGCCTATATTGTAAACACAATTTTAATTTAAATCTAGCTTAGACTTGAAGTTGCTGATCTAATTCACCAAATCCATTTTTGTTAGAAGTAGTCTGAAATAATACATTATTTGAATGGGATTCCAAAGAGTTACAAAGTAAGTCTCTGCTGAAACTGCACAAGATGGTGTGAGAGTTGATAGTCAGAAGTTCAGGAAAATGTGGGCTCTCAATAGTCTGGAAAATCTCTGGCATCATGACAAGGCAGAAGATCCTTACAGATTTCATAGCTAAGATGATTGGACAGGCCTACAGCTGATGCAAATATTGCTTTAATAAAATGAGCCAAGACACTCCATCACTGAAGACTCTGTGCCAACTTCTAAAAAATGTTAAATTCAAAACACTATTTTTCTTGGCAAAAGCACAAAAATGGGCAGAACAAGAAGAAAAATTGCTAAATAATTGTTTAAAAATCTACTAGTATCCCTCAAATTAAAAACCATAATTGATATGGGAAAAATATATGTAACTCCAGACATCCCCAGAGGACTCTTAATTTCTGAGAGATTCAAGATGAGACCCTGGCTCAAAACTATAAACCAGTTGCAAAATTATTTTTGAATGGTCATGTTCCCTTATGCAGAGTTTCCTTACTAATAAATACTCTCAGACTGGCACCCAGAGTCACTTACACATAGTTAGGGATATTTACTCACCATTATTACAGGAGTTTTATGTAACTGGTTTTTTTCCTCTTGTCCATTCAAAGACCGCCGGCTTGAACAAACAGATATAAATACTCATGAATTGTTCATAGGTCTCATTTTCTGAGATGGGCCTTTAGCTGCCAACAAGGTCACTCAGCTTTCTTGACTATTATTGGCTAATTTGTTATCTACAATATGGTCTCCTATTAACCAGTCTATTAATCTAACTGTCCTTTTCAGATAATGCAATACCTTCATACCCATTTTCGTTATCAACTAAATTTATTTTGCTCCATTGAAACAACCACATAAATCTTACACTGTAATGTAAAAAAAGATATAAAAATGCAGCCATGAAAATTTAGGTATGAGCTCATTTTTGATAATGTGACACATGATCTTGAGGAACTCTGGAAGATGGGACTGCATCAATGCCGTAGATCTGCAGTGCAAAGTAGCTGGTGCTGGCAATCTGACGTCAACTCTGCAACTATAACCCTGAACTTAATACATGTTAGTGGTCAGGGTGCATCCTTTTCGTTTCTATTCAACAGGAATTAAACTTTCTCATGTACCCCAAAATCATTCCACAGAGTGAAACAAAAACCAATAAATAGGGGTGATCAGGAGATTTCCCTCCCTTCCTTTCGTACACTGATGTAGACACATCCTGACTTGCAGGAACTTTGCAGAGTTCTCCCAGTTCTTTACTTAAAATCACAAAATAGCCATTTCACTGTTACCAGAAGAACAACAGTTTTGTCCAGCCTCACAGGCAGGAAGGAAATTGCCACTGGTGTTCTGGAGCAATGGAATAATGGGGTAATTATATTCATAGTGGAAGCAGAGATTTTGCAGAGTACGAAGACAAGAGACTGCACAAGTTCAATAGATCTCTGCGTAGTTGCAAGTTAGCTGCCAAGAGATGAGAAAGAGAGAACTTTATATTTGAAAAACAAGGTATTCAGAAAGTCACATTGACATTTGTTGGCTGCAACACTAACACAGGAGCTACCTGCAAGCTAATCACCACATGGGATAATAGATCACTGTGAAGCTGAGCTGTTAATACTTTTAAATGACCTACAAACTGAGATTCACTTTCTTGTAGTTACAACACAATGCACAAAGACTATTAGACTAAAGCAGTTTTTCTGTCTCCTTGTGGAATCATGATTATTTGATAGACTGGTTTATTTGACATGAGTGGTTTTCAATTAAAAGAAAAAATCACATTGACTGACATTAATTGCGCTTATGTTCTTCAGCTAATAATCTTTGCATCCTGCAGCAGCATTTCTGATTATTTTGCTTGACCTTGATATCAGACTGAGCATCCTACAGCTCCTCAGGTCATCCTTTTGCCGTCTTAGCCACCATTGCAGCTTTTCCAACTTCTACTTAAAAGCAATTTTGTCATATTACAGAGGATATTAAATGCTGGCTTCAGCAGTTCAAAGGACTCACCATCAAGCTGGTATAATATTTTTCACCAGTGACTTTCCCATAGGCAAGCAGGGCTGAATGTTCAGAATCAAATGCATATATGAAGTACATGGAACACATACTGCATAAATGGAACATGCAGTGGAAAAGGAAAAAGTTACCAGGTTAGCACCCAAAAATTTAGGTTGAGGCAGACAAGAGAATAATATCTGCTTTCACAGATTTTCACTTCTCTTTCTAAGCACATTGGAAAACTGAAATCCCTAAGGCTCTAAAATACTTTGACAAATACTTTGGCAAGTCTGTTTGTGAAAGATGCAATACTTATCTGAACATTATATAAATATCCATTGTGGTCCACCATTGCTGTCTGAATTAATAAAAGAAGGAAAAATCCTAAATCTTCTTCATCTGTCTAAGTGGGAAAATTTTTCTAATGGATTATTTGCTACACAAATTTCCCTTCTGAAACTTTTAACATAAACTCTTTGGCTACTTTAGTGCCATCTTTATACAGACAAAGATTTTAAAGAGTTTTAAAAATTGCCTTCTATCAAAAATGAAAAATGTCACTACATGTGGCTTTATTTAAGAGAAAGCAAGGGTTTCTTAATGTTTTCTGGAGGCATTTCAAAGTTATTTCCAAATATGCAAAGGAGATACTCATGTGTAAATAGTTAGCAGTGTAAGACACATTGCTGCAACAGCAGTGCTACTTGATACTATGGAATTCACACATCAGAGTTACTCACAAGTGTAGGAAGAAAGTGGAGGCTTGAAATCCTGAGGGCTAAGGCCCTTTACCTGTGTTTTAAAAACCTTGTTTTCAGAACAAGAACATTCCATAAATGCTGATGAAGAGTGAGAGGGCTTCTATAACCAGACAGTGTGCACAATAAAGCTAAATCTCAACCATTCTTTTAAAATACATGTACCTTTTTGTCGTGATTTTTTCCTCTTACATAGACAGCCACCCACAGTGACTCAAGGTTGCTTTACCACAAAGTACAGATTCTGAAAATCGTAAAGAAAATTCAATGAGAAACCCCAGTCACTGTTTCCTATAACCCATCCACTGCATACTTTGAGATTTTTTTTTCTTTTTCAGAAGAATGAGAACCCTGAAGTTCCTTTTCCAAGCAGCTGATTAGAACCAAGCACTCAGCCTGTTCAGTGGGTGAACAGAGGGTGAAGGATGTTAAACACATAGCTAGCTTGCCTGTCCTTTTGCTACTGTTCAGGGATCTAAAGAGCCATCACTGTCAAAAAAGCATCTGTACAGGACCTTTATGCAAGGATGAATTTTATTTGATCCTAAATAGACTTTAAAGGCAGTGAAATGCATGTCACTGATCTGCACCCTGGGAATCTGGCCAGTAAACCAGGCTGCCTATTTATTAGGCGCTGATTATGTTTCACACACATAGTCACCCAACCTTCAATTATATTAAATAACCTGAAAACAGAGTCTAGTAGGGTACATCTGACTTAGCCTAGGAATATAAGGACACAAAAGCCTGAATCAGATGTAGCCAATCCTTTTAGGGGAATGGAGCACATGCTATAATATTTAAGTATCATGCTCAAACAGCTACTTGTCTGGCAAATACAGCTTCTCAAAGAGACGGATTATTTTTCTCTATATGCTGGTCAGAGTAATGGTTTTATATTATGCCTTCTATCAACACAGATTTCCACACATTTTTACAACAAATTTTTAAAGGCTCCAAGCTGAAATCATGGTGACAATAGTTCCTCCCTCTTAAAGAGTCAAAGAGCAAGTTCTTTCACCATGGCCTCCTCACCCTCATAAGGCAGGTAGGTGTTGGCCAGTGTCACAGGGCAGAGTTCCCAAACTCACGTTCACTTGAAAATTTCCTCAGTTTTCCCCCAAAAAAGTATGTTACCAGCCCTCACATAAGGATGAGGTTTCTTCAGTGTCATGTCCTGCAGTTGTCATTTCGTCCAACTACTTCCAGCACTGCAAAAAACTACATCTGTTTCCAGAGCAGCTTGTGAAATTTCCTACTTAGGGCATGGCAATCATACATTTCAGAAAGAATTGGACATATTTACATATTATTATTGTGTTTCCAATTAAATCACAAGGTTTTTTAATCACACTGGGATGTCCCTGTGCTATGCTAACTGGTATTAACAGCTAAACTGCGTCCACTTGTCCATATAAAAAGAAATTAAGTCTGAGCTCTTGCTGTATCATTTGAATGGCACTTTGCTGCCTTGTCCTTACAGGCAAAAACATTACAATGACTCTTTTAATGTAGTAACATTAAAACTGTTTCCACTAAGAGAATGAGTCAGAAGGCCCTCTTTCCAGCAGATACCAGTTCTTAGTGGTGGCATGAAGTGACAGGATAAGGTCCATGATAGGCATGCATGCACACATCTTCTGTCAATATTAATAGATGTCAGGGGGCAAAATGCCTGAAGAGCATAATTAAAATTTTCCCTTGAGAGTAGTTCAAATTATGTTTGAGAAGACTTGAAATTGCAGCCACCTGAAATCACTTTAGCTTCAGTACCTTTTCTTTCAAGGCTGTTTTGGGGTGCTCAGCACATATTAGAGATAATTCATCCTATTCCAGTTTGCACTCCTAAAAGTTCATTTCCTTTTTCCTTTGATAATTTTGATTGCACATGTAGGAGAACTGTAGGAACTGTGTCAGAATATTACTCCTACAAAATGTCTGGCATTGAAAGGACAATTTGGAATGGATCAGAATTCAGGTCTAGTAGATGTTGCTTTAATTTAATAGTACTTTAAAGAACTGCAAACACCTTCTAGTGAGGATCTCTCATAAGGCACTGCCCAAAAATGTGATTCAAATACAAAGTTCCACTGAGAAATCTCTTGATTTTGGACATATGCTAGACTTAATGGTGGTAAATATGAGCTGCTGTAAAGCAATTTTTTGTTAATTCACTGCTCTTTCTTCAGTAATTTTGCAATCTTGAACTATCATTATTTTATCTTAGGTATGGATTATGTTCAAACAATTGCCAGCTGCTATTCAACATGTGACCTATAGTAACTGCTATAGAGGTTTCTACCATTCATGCAGAGGACGGAAAGCCTCTTCAAAGGCATCTGAGACCTCACCTGTGCAATTCTTGTCACGTTATTTTTTCATGCCTCACTGTGCCCATGTGAATATCATTGTCAATTAAGCCTATCCCTAAAAGTGGGGCAAAGTAAAACAGCAGTAGAGAGTTAAAGGAAGGGGTAAGGTAACTGCAGGGTTTTTTACAGAAAACAGCAATAGAATACTTTGTCTACCTTAGATTTTTCAGCAAATTTCCCATGATTTTTATCAGCTATGCTGTTTTCACAAACAAAACCACAGGCTAGGGCTGTATTGCTAACAAGTATTATTGGGCATTTTAACTGCTTTTTTTCCTCATTTCCCACTCATGAAAATTGGTTAAGACACTACAGGCACCTGATGGTAAGAATGGAAAAGCCAGAGGTTTGATATATAATATTTATCCAAACATATTTGTTTCTTACTTAGACTGTGTTAATTATTTTCTTTCTGGAAATGTCTCATGGTTTAGTGAAATGAGCTGAAGAGAATGGGAAATCCATGAAAATGTTTTAATTCAGAGTCATACAGCCCATACAAGGATTCATACAGATGCATCAGGTAATGTTCCAGATACAGACTGACTTTGTTCAAGAAGTACAACATTTCCAAGATTGGCTTATAAAATAACACAAGAATTAAAAGGCTGATGGATTTATAAATTTAATACTTTCCATAGGTTCCTTTGCCACCTGATCTTTGAACTGATTAAATGTGTTTTTAACCAAATGTTACAAAAGTATGTCAGTTCTTTCAATGGGGTTAGGTAAGCCTGGAATGTGCGAGCAGATACATTAATGATCTTTAGGAAAACAAAACTTCAGAACACCCACTTGCCATATTTTACATGATTTTCAGCCAAGATGCCACTGGGACTGTCTTTAAATCAAACCAAGCTAATGAGAGGAAAGGAAGTAACAGAAGGAATTCAGCAATTATCACCCTTTAAACAGTCGTGGGGAATTAAGACCAGAAGTTCTGTACACTGCAAAAATATCACACTGTGTTGAGCAGCTCCTTCTTTAAAAATTCCCAAGCTGTATCAGACCTTTTTTTTTTAAAGGATAATTACATTTCTTAGAAAACACAGCAATACACTTCTGACATGAGCATCACAGATGGCCAGTGCTTCCCTTGATCAGCAGCTTCAGTGGAAGTTGTGCTGAGGAGGAGTGGGCTCCACGTCAGGAATATTTATGTAGAACATTTAAGAATTGCACAGCCCTTCTACTGCAAGCTTGTCTGGCAGTGTTCCAGCATTAATCAACAGTATTTATACCAGAATGGAAAATTCAAAAGTAAAATGCCCTATTAAATACAAATAGTCAAATGGGAAAAAAAAAAAAAAAAACCAAACAAACAAAAAACACCACCCACCACTACAAAGAAATTAAGATCTTCAGAAAGAAAAATGAGGGTGAAGGTTGCCATTTTCTTTCGATTGAAATGATACTATAAATGATGGAAAAATTAGATTAGGTGGACCTCAGTCCATCATTATGAGAAAAATAATATTCTACTTAAAACAACACATTTTGGCTGTTCAGCACAGTAGTTTTTAAAAAGAACAACAAATACACAGCTTATTGATGCTATTGCACACAGACACGTAAATTTGTCCTCATATTATAAAAGCAATACCTACCCTAAAGAGATTTTCTTTCTTGTTCACTTACAGAAAACCAGAACTGCACTCAAAATTATTTGTCTACAGAGTCCAAAACAATTTTTTTTTTTTTGGAGTCTGTAGAAAACAAGCATATCTGACTGCTGAGATGAGCATAATTTTTTGATTCAAACATAAGGAAAGAGCAGTCATTTAGCTTAGAAGCTGGTATTATTAATTAATTCTTAGGAAATCCAGCGAAACAATAGAAGTGCTCTGGGCAGAATGGGGATGATTTTATGACATATCTGTACTCCATTTCCCATCTTCATCCTCTGGAATTTGAAAGAGAATGCACGTGATTGTCTTGTTTCTATCCATTTTCTAGTGGTTTGTTCTCACTTCAGACACTAGGCCTGTGGTGGTGACCATGTGCATTGCAAGCTGGAGCTTGTTTAAAGGCACGCTTAACTTAGGTTAAGCATGTGGCTTAATTAAGGCATGTTTTATGCACTTCTGTCTGATAATACAAAAAAGATTGTATTGACCTGCTTGAAATGCAGCTGCTACATGGTGTCATGGAAATAAGCGTTGAAAGCTTTTGATTCATTTTCTTTTAAACAGTCTCAATTTCAAGACCTACAACTAATAGGATCACCATGAGACAAGCTTCTCAAACACAACACTGTTCTGGAAACTATCGTTGCAACTGCTCACAAGTGGAAGCTTGCAGAAGTTGGCAGTTGTTAAAAGCTTTAAACAGATTGGGGCTACCAACTGGTTCCATGTGTTCCTACCAGACATATGAGCTTTTATGAAGACTTTTTCCCAGCTGGAGGAAATCTGCTTTTGGAAGGGCCTGATAGGTCACTAGATTTTTCAACAACTGGCTGAATTTCAGTTCCAGATTGGCTGAAATCATAAACTATTTGGATTATTTAATTTCTAACTATTTCAGTGATGATATATTCTGTTCCAGCTGTAGTTGGCTTCAGCTGAATATACTGAGGTTGGAAAATTGATGTAACCATTCAAAGATGTTCACACTTTGATACAGCACATATAATGCTCTTCTGTTGGTGGAGCTTCCAAACAGTTTAGTGATTAGCAAAAGTTAACAAAGTGAATTGTTTAAAAAAATTATAAAGGCAATAATAATGTGCTGGTTTGAAAGTAATGGGAAATTGCCCCCAGGGAAATGTTCACATTATATTTTCTCTTTTTCTCTTTCCAACACTGACCTAGAAAACTGAGGTTCTTGTGCAATTAGTTTCAGGGGGTGAGGTTTTTAAGAAAACTCTAAATTTTGCAAAACTAGTCATGCTGAGGTAAAGACATACTTGACTCCAGCTAAGTATCATTTCTCCTGAGTACAAAGTAAAATGTGAAACAGCAAATTTTTGATTTTACCCAAACCCTTACCTTCCATTATTTAAAATGTTGCCTGCAAAACCATCCAGTGGAGTTCGCAGAAAGATTGAACAATTTTTAAGATGACTTGTCACTTGGATTTCTGATACAGAAATGGTAATAATCTATGGTATCCTGAAAGGAAGAGAAGACTTCGCTTGTATAATTTTCTACTTGTATGAATATGCTCAGCTTGTGTTAGTCCTCCAGATTCTCACATTAAAATTTCCTTTTTAGCCACAATAAGTGATATGCTTTTACACAGTCTGGGAAGATTCTTTTGTTTGAAAGCTGCTGTGGAAATTTGCCCCATTCAAGGGTCAAAGAGGATGGAAAAATCCATTTGAGGGTCACAGCCTCTGGGTGCTACCTAAGGGAGATGCAGAGGCTGTTGCAAGACTGACACAACTGTGCACAGTCACTCCAGTGCCCTTTCTCTAACAGGCATGAGTTAGAGTTGCTGTAGTGTATTTGCTCACAAGCACATTTTGGATCCACAATCAATCCCAAGTTAGCTTGGGATCCCCTCTGCCCATCTCATGAATCAAAAGTCTTGCTGAGCAGAGCCATCAAGTGAGATGCAAGGAATAAATACATATTGAAAAATAAAATAAATCCTTTACATGTTACCAGCTTAGCCTTTAATAAGGTAACTTTTAAACAGTTTTCTAAAGCTGAGATATCATGCTGATCTTTTGGCATGAGATAAGTATCAAAAAATTTTAAATGGAAAAATTATTTTAAAGCTCTTCTCACTAATCACCAGCCTAGAAAAATCTGTATAGTGAATTTTCAACAGAAGCTAGATTTGGGTTAACTGATTTTAGTTACCAAAGTATGAAGGCTGCCACATGGAGAAATATCTCCAACAACTATCACGATGCATACAGCAATGTCAGACTGCTTATGCTATTTGCCTCATAGTTTCACAACTTTTAAGGCCAGGAAAAAAAAATTAATTTATCTTATTATGAATTTCACTTACGGCATTTCACTGAAACCAATTTTGCTAATTTTCTTTAAACTACTACTTTTCAATCCTCCAAAGATTTTAAATGACAGATGAAATGGAACAAAACTTAGTGTTTCATGAACATAGCTTGACTCAGAAGAAAACCAGGCCAACTCAAGACACAACTTATCAACCACTGACAACCCACTTTTACTTAAACCCTACTTCTTGAGAGAAAAGTAAAGAGCATTTAGGTAATTACACATCATCCTGCATGACCCAGGCAGCAACCCACTGCAGCGCAGGACTTCCATGCTGTCACAGGCACCAGCAATTGGTGCAGGTGTCTTTTGATAGAGCTTCTAAAGCTTCAGTGAGGTAATGACAGACAAAATACAGAAAAGGAAGTTGGGGAAGGGATCCTAGAAGCTGTGCAAACTCCTGATCAAAATTATAATGTTAAAGGATAGAAAATAAAACAATAGATATCTCTGGACATACCCTGATGTCAAGTCTATTTTTGCATGCTTTGCTCAACTGAGGAAGAAACAAACTCCATATTTTTCCATATTGGTCAAACTTCACAACTCCAACCAGGTCATGCTGCAGAGAAACAAAACCTGATCTTTTTCTGGCAGCTAGTGACAATTTCCTTCTGTGCTGGGGACTGGAGAAGTTTGAGTGTTGCTGAGCATCAGATGGTACCTGCATTCCTTCAGGGCTCTTCCTAAGCTAAGAGGACAGCTCTCTCTTGCTTACCATTATGCCACAGTTAATGTGGGAGATGGTTCCTGGTTTTCAGAATACAAAGTGAAAGGATAGCTGCAGAGACAGAAGCAAATATCAGGATCAGCTAGAAGGGCTTCTTGTAGCTGTCACTGTGCTCTGCAGAAAGAAACCACATTGTCATTTTGCTGATGGTTTGTTGCATTTTGTAACTTTATTCTTTACTGTTTGTATTGTCATACAAAGAACTCTAGACTGTTTTCAGTGTATTTTTCTCTATTTTTCTCTAAAAGTATATAATAGAGTTGAAAATGTGGCAACAGCCTCTAAGTTTTCCTTTTGCCAGAAAAAAAGTTACTTATTAGCAACTTTTACTTCCTTATAATGTCATTTTCTAAAAAATAAAAGACTTGATATCATGGAGGAGAGCCCGACTAATACTAATTGGCTTTGACTGACTGCTTTGTTTTAAAGGCTATGCAATTATTAGAATGCTGCTTCATTCTCTTGAACTTGAGTGGGAAGGACATTTTAACCACAGATGAAATTCAAAACTGGCAAATCTAGCCCAGTAAGTTACTGCTTTATGATTCAATAATTTATGAAACATAAAGAGCGCAAAGAAGTGTTGCCAGGCTGCCCAATTTTTTTAGCCTACATTCTGTGTTATGCTATACAAATTGCAATCTATCCAGTTTCTGATTAAGATAATTTACTATCATTCCCTATGCCCATGTATAAAGTTTTTTTGAATGGATAATTAGTAGTTCACTTACATATATCACTGTCTGTATCAGAGTGAACTTCATAAGTTTAAGGACTTTTTTTTTTTTTTTTAAATTTCCTGGTATAGGCTGAGGCAAAAATCCATTGCCTGAGATAATCAATTTTTTGTTCACAGTTATACAACATAGCCCTGCCATTGAGACAACTTTAATGTGGCCATTACAGGGCATTTTAGTAGCAGGGCACAAAAACATATTTTTCTACAAGTGTCAACAGTGCTGAAAAATATATCAGCCTTTCCTTTTCAGTAAGCGTGAGATGCCACAAACCTTTGCAATGTTTTACCTGAATAGTAGATTTTCATAAGTCATTCTACCATCGGAGGAATGGTTAAGTAACCCTGGCAATCCTATATTTGTATTTGCATAAGAAAACAGCTAAATAAAATATAAATAAAATGTAGTCTAAAACGCAGTTTAGCTGCCTTAATAGCTGTCAAAAATTCTACTTTACAAACATGAGCCATTTGAATAGCCATTTGGAGACTATTCTGCCTGTGGTTCTTTGGTGGTGCATGCACAAGACAGATTGTGTGCCACATTAGCAACAACTTTACATCTCAGATTCAGACACCAATCTTGCCAAATCAGCTGCAGCTTCCTCTTCCTAAGAATGAACAGTGTATGGTATATCCCAAGCAGTTCTTAGTGGTGTTCTCATGGCTGAGCAAATACAAAACAATATAATGTCTCTTGAAAAATTAAACAAATAAGGCTATGTTTAGATATCTCCTGAAACAATGATATTTTTTCTCTCCTTATCTCTAATATATTTTGCCATACATCAAGTACTGTGTCTAGACCTAAGCCCCCCATTTCAAGAAGGATGTTGAGGCACTGCAGCATATCTGGAGAGGAGCAGTGGAGCAGATGAAGTGTCTAGAGAGTAAATCCGAGAAGCAGCTAAAGGATCTGGAGTTGTCTAGCCTGGAGGAAAGGAGGCTTAGGGGGGACCTTATCACTCTCTACAACTGCCTGAAATGAGGTCAGAGCCAGGTGGGTCTTGGCCTCTTCTCTCAGGCAACAAGTGATAGGGTGAGAGAACACAGCCTCAAGCTGCACCAGGGGAGGTTTAGGGTGGACACTAGGAAGAATTTCTTCACTGGAGTGGCTAGGCATTGGAATGGGCTGTACAGGGAGGTGGTGGAATCATCATCCCTGGAAGCGTTCAGGAAAAAACTGGACATGGCACTTAGTGCTCTGATTTAGCTGAAATGATGGTGTTGAGTCAAAAGTTGGACTCAATGACCTTACAGGTCTTTTCCAACTCCATATGTTCTGTGTTTCTATGAAATATTTTAATTCATCATTAAACCTTGAAAGAAAGTGTGCCATACTCTAGTGACCCCCACATGTTTTGGCAGTCCTCATGTAAAGCTCTTGTAGGAGCATGGTTAAATATGACATTTCAGCTCACTTCACAGAGTGGAGTCTGTTTTATGCCTAGCAGATGAGAGAATTCATTAGTTCTGCTGACAGTACCCTGTGGAAACACACAAGGTTGCACGACCTAAACCATACAGGTTGTGATTAGACTGAGAAATGCTTAACTTGTTTTTAAAAACATTTCTTATAAGCAAATTTCCATTTGCTGTGTTCCTGCAGAAAACAGTTCTGTTTCATGCCTACCAGAGAAAGTTTACAATGACATAACATGCAGTGGTACAAAACTTGTCCTTTGGGCAAGGCAGGACATGTGCAGCAGTTCCCAAATTCCCAAAACACATCTCAGGGCCCAGAAATATCCAAACAGAACACTTTTGCTTAGCTCTGAAGCCCTGAGGTAGTACATACCTCTAGTAGATCCATTTTCATTTGGTTGCCTCTGAAACCTGACAAGCTTAAATGCTCCTTCCTTTAGCAAAGTACAGGGTTCCTGAGGACAAGATTACAAAACAGAAAAATAAAATAATCAAATGAAATTCTAGATAATACTTACAAGAATTAATTGACCTTTTTGATTTTCTATGTTTCCCTGTCATTTGCAACTTCAAAGGCTGACAAATCTGCCACCTCCTTTTTTTCCTTTAAGGTTCTCTCCGTGTCCCTTCAATACTTTCTCCCCATACTTTACATAGAACTTCACTTTGTCACGTTGTGGCATTTTTAAGGCTGCTACAATATTTTGCAAGCTGTACGTCAAAAGCAGCATTTACTGTTTATACACTTTAGAAATGTTGCAGCCTATTAGCACACTTTTAGTTCCCATCCGGGAGGCCACGTGTGGCAGCTGACTGCACAGATGGAGATATGTCACATCCCTTGTTTAAATCACCTCTCCTCCTTTCGACCCGGTTGTGTCTCATACTTTCCCACTAAAAACTGTGCCTTTTGACAGCAAAGGTGTTGTGAATCACTAGCACAAGGTAGTGGAAAAAAATGGGACAAGCTAAAGCCCAGAGCTCTACTCTGTTGTAGCCTAGAGCAACAACAGAAGCATACCGAAAATAAGAGGGTTTCTCTCTTACAGAACAGGTTGCTATCTCTAGTGAGACATCAGACTGAGCAGGAGAACTGTCTAGGGAGGACAGGCAAGGTACCTAACCTGATGAGGTTGATTGCATCCAGAAACTACAGCCCAAACATCCCCCGGAGTTAAAAATTCAATTAACAGCTTGCTGTTCTCACCTTCGTATATCTGAACAACTGTGCATCTGATCCATGCACTTGCTCTTTCTGAACAAAGGCAGAGTGGAATTGACACCATGAGACAGTCTGCTTTTAATAAGACACTTCATGTTGTTGTAATGCAAAAGTCAATTCCAGTATTTGCAAGCATTTTGCAAAGCTGAGGAGTTCAGAAAAACATCGGAAAAAGAAAAAAAGAAGAAAAAAAAGAAAAAAATAATTGAGCCTCACAACTGTTTATTTTAAAATCAGGCAAAGTACAAAAGAATTAATGCTACCTTTTTTATTTGAAGTTGTATTTATATTTAGCCATGTATTGTGTTGTTACGTAATACCAACAGCTGTAAAAAAAATAGGAATTTTACTTTGTCCAAGTTTGTGCTAAGAGATTCAGACTTTGTCCTACTTATAAAGCCACTTCAGATAAGGATAGCCTACTTGCATCTTATTACTTTTCCAAAATAGCACAAAGAAAAAAAAAAAAAAAAAAAAAAAAAACCAAAAAAAACCCCACAGCTTAAAAGAAAACGGACTGTGTGGGAAAAGGAATCTCTTTCCTAGAAAATTATTCCAGATGCAGCCTGCAAAAAAGTTTACACAAACTAGGAATAAAAGCTCTCACTAAAATAACTATGGAATTTTATCTGGATTCTAGGAATTTCTTCAGATCCTCCATTCTTCTCTCACTCCAGTAGTTTATCTGTGCTAGGCCTAGGGAAACAAAACAAAACAAAAAATCTGGTATAATATTACTAAAAACAGAAACTTCAGAAATTGTAAGTTCACATGGGAACTGACAGTCTGAAATGATTTCAAACTGCATTGAACGGCTGTTACAAATAGGGTTTGTTTTCTCTTGCTTCAAGATGGCCATAGGAATAGCCAAAGTTGTCTTCTTCCACTTCTTCAACTCTGCGTCCTGATTACTGAAAGGATATCTCGGAAATACTCACATTTTGGGTTTAGTCCAGTAAATCACATTATCTTTTGACAGTGATCTGTTGATATTTTCAGTCCAAACATAGGGTGTGTTGCAGTAACCAGATGACCTGTGGATTGTAGAGAACAAAGGGCCTGAAACTATAAGGGAGATGAGTACCTCACCTAAGGATTTCAGGGTATAAAAGAATTCCCAGCTCACATTCACTACAACTGAAGGCATTTTTCATCTTTATCCAGGCTAAATGGTTCCCTCCATGTGCATTAGGCCTATTAAGTGTTTTGTGTTTGATCAAAACCTGATTAAATTGATTATTTTACCCTTCTCAATCAAGAAAACAGCCCCTCTCTTAAAAGTTTGACTACAAACAAAAGAAACTTAAATTTCAGTAACAAGAGAGGGGATTTTAGGGTTTTTCCCTATTTTGTAACTTAAGAAAATGACATTTATGTTAAAGGAAGTGAGAAGTTACTTTTTTAAAAGAAATTGTAAACTAAGGTTAAATAAAAGAATTTGCAATGTAGAATTTCTATATTTTCTGCAATAAGTGACTTAGGAAGTAATAAACTTCCACTCATGCAGTCGCACTGAAATCAACAGATAATTTACAACTCAATTCTTCTAAATAAACTTTAAAATCCTCCCCCTTGTAACGTTTCTATCATAGCTAAAACATTCAGTTATATGTTAGAGTTCCAAAAAATTTTTAAAAATCTCAAGGCCTCACTCATCATGGAATCTGAGATTCTTTGGGGACATTCAACCATATTTAACAGCTGATACATTAATTTCCTTCCCAAATATTTCATTACAGACTATGTTTGAGTACCATAATAAATGCAATGCAGCAGAGATTCCAGGTAGTTCCCAAAGATTCCATGTAGGTTCCCTCCAAGTGATTTCCCCCCACTGTCAAGCATTAGATCTGCATGAGGGGGAATGTGTGAGGAGAATGTGTATCTATGGAAACATCCACGTTCATTGCCAGGAGGTGCTATTAGTCACTACAGTAAAAAACAGCCAGAGAAATTAGGGTCTGTGTTAAGACAGATGAGATGAAAATCATCTCCAAAATTCACTAATCCAAACTCTTCAAACACCAAAGGTGCTTGAAGGGATTAGTGGCACCTTTAAAAAAAAACAAATTAATCTGGGTGAGTCTGGAAGGTCCCAGTGCCTTCCAGTGCTCCTCAGCATGCATTTGCAGCTTCCCACACCCAATGTGGCACTGAGCAGGCACCAGCTTCCCTTGCTGTGCACAGAATGGATTAGGCCCCCTAGAATAACTCACAGTGTAGAGCAAACTGAACCCCACTGGAGCCACCTAAGATGCACTGACAGGCTTTAAGCACTGCAGAGTGAGGACCCCGAGGAGGAGGAGCAGCCCTTCATCCCCACCCCAGCTGGCTCAGGTGATGGTGTCTGTGCATCTCCTTGGAGACCCCCGGACCCCTCCCTTGGCAGAGAAGGTGGATGCCAGCAATTACCTGGCACCATGGGCTGAGAGAAGTTCCGTATCCCCAGAGCCAGAAGCCAAGAAGGGTCAGGCTGCTGAGCTTAGATCTGGGTACTGGGCCATGACCAGCCACAATTCAGCGGCTGCTGGGTGTTTGTGGGAGCCTCTCAAGGATGCACAGCTCCACTGCTCCTTCCTTATGAGCTGGAAGGCATTGACAGGTACCCTGCATTTGACATGACCTACATATTTTGCCTCTTTTCCTCTTACCCACTGTGTCTGAGTTAGATGAGTAAAGCTCTGTCCTCTGTTATAGCAGGATAAAATAAAGGAACTCCGGAGAAGATGAGAAGTTACTCCAGGTGGTATTTGAGGGTTAATGGAGTAAAATTTGCTTCTGTGCCTGCAGCTACTGCCATTCCTCTGCTTGAGTAATAGAGCCTTAAACATTTAAGTGATGGATGTTAGTGCATGCCAGCTGCAAACCAACAGAGCAGGCTGTAAACACATTTTACCCGTTTCTCTCTTTGTTTTTTAATGTGCTCTTTTTCTCAGCCGAGATGCTCTCGCCTCTCCAGCATTGATTCACACTGACATGAGCCAGCCCAGCCAACCAGGCTGGGGAGATAGAGCCTCATATGACTCACAGTGTTCAGCAAGTTTTGGTCACCAGGCTTACAGGAGCACCATTTCACCATTGTAAATTTTCTCCCCTCTTCCTTCAGCTGGAAGAAGCCATTCTTGTGTATCTGCAGGATTTTTTCAGTAAGGTGGCTGATGTGCAAACCTTTACATACCTCCCAGTAGCAATTTCAAGAGAATCATGTTTCCATTAGATCTGAGGCAGAAGCTGTCACATTTGTGCAAGTGATTTCTTGTGGAGATGCAGGTACTTGGTTTTCACAGGGCAGAACTTGGGCTATTTTGTGAAAAAATCTATTTTATGCCAAGGCCATATTCCATAAATGAGACTGTTTTCTGTTTCCTAAGCCATGGGGGCCATGTGGGTGCCTCCAGCTCTGCCTCCTGTCTGGGCTGCAGGCATGTGCTTCTAGGAGCTTGTGGACTTGTCTCTGGTCCATCTTCTGCAGCTCCCAGCTGGAGCCTGGGCACGGCCCAGTCCTGCTCTTCTGAGCCTGCCAGTGGACCATCTTGCAACCCATGGCTCTGCTGCCATATCCAGTCTGTGGGACAGTGCTGTGGCTGAGGAAACTCAGCTGGGTCACTGTTCCTAAGAAGGCAGAGGCAAAGCTGGTGAAGGACCCTGGGGACAAGAGATAAGGTGCTGATAAGGCAGGTTTACTTTGTAGTTGTAGCAGTGCCATCGCTTGTCAAAACTCCAAGATGAGCTGTGTGAGGCTTGTTGGAGGCAAGCCTTCTCTTTTTGGGTAGCCACACTGCTAAACAAAGGGGTGCCCCAGGACAGATCTGAGTCTAGCTGAAACAGTGAAAAAAAAATTGCAAATAAGACCAGATTTCATTAGGCTAGATGAACTAGGCATGTATTAACTGTGAAATTTTAACCTACTCTATAAGTGTATCTTCTGTTCTTATATACATTCTTGGTAGCTTACTTTTCAATTACTGACTTCTGAAATCAAAAACCTATCTTAAATTTGACAACTGACTTAACTACTGGGCAGTGCGAGTGGTTTCTTTCCCTCTTGCTCTCCCTTCTTGCAGTGTGATGGGTTAGTTAAGTGCTGAGGTGTTTGCTCGTTGCATGTTCCCTCACTGGGCCCCCACAGTAAAGCACACATTAAAATGAATTCTAATGCATCATCAGTGCCATTTATTATTTCCTTTTCTCCCTGCTCTTGAAGCTTTTCAGCTCTCTCTGCCCTGGAAGGTTCTGACTATCTGTAAATAAGGCTGGTAGCCTAGCAACATTGAGTGAATGCGCTTCCCTTGCTGAATAACACTGGGCATAATCAAATCAGCTTCTTATGCTATCTGTGGCATTAACACTATGAGTTGAAAACAATTACAAACATTTCATGTACAGTTGCATTATTTTGAATTGGAAACATTTTTCAGATCCTTCAAAAGAAGTCTGTATCAAAAAAGTGAAAAAGAAACGCTCAGCTTAGTAGCAAATAAACCATTTCCAGAAACAGGTACAATAATCAGACTGAAAGAATTGATTAACCTGACCCCTCGAGACTAAAGAGAAGGCAAACACCCTATCTGAGCATTTGTACTCACCAGCACTGACAACCAGACAATTTGGAGCTACCTTCGGTATCTGACAGAGGCAGAACTGCCTTGTGGTATGGACATGACATTCTCCCGGGCAGGAAATGAGCCCATGTCATAAAAATTGAGCAGTTACCTACAAAAAAAAACAGTCCAGAGCACCATCTATAATCCTTAGGTCTGTCTTGCTCTAAAGGGGAAACTTGCACTGTCAAATTGCATTTACCACAGCATATTTCAGGGGTGGAAGCAAGGCACAGCCTTCTCCCTCTCCTGTCATGCTTCCATGCACGTGAGGAACAGCACCATCCTGAAGGACAGATCTGCTGCTCTTTCCATGCCTTGCAGCATTAGGTTATTCCCCCTAGTATGAAGAAGGGTGGCATAGGTCTTTTCTAACAGAACAGTTAAACAAGTTTTAGCATGAAAAGCTGCTTAATTTTATATCAAAATTATGTCAGAATAAATTCTTCAGTTTGTAGTACAGTGTACAGACTTGCCATCTTCTTGGAAGCTGTTTTTGGTGTGAGCAGAACTTCCTATTTTCCAGCTCCTATGTCTCATAATAAGGAAATCTTTATTCTGCACTTTTAATTGACCTTTTTAATCTAAACAAGTTTGACTGGGAAATGAGTGAATGAATGGTTCCAGCATAATGTTATCACAAGGCAGAATTGGTGATGCCAAGCACAAAAATAGCTATGGCTTTTTCTCCTGTTTCTCTTCTCTCATCACTGAGTAGCACAGACATTAGTAGACAGACAGCAAGAAATGTGTTTTTGCTTCAATTTATAAGCTTGGGTACATTTTTTCATTACTATTGGCTGGAAAGACACCCAATTCTTTAATAAAAGTAAGCAACTGTAAGAAACAGTGATACTAAGCCCTGTTAGTATGAGGTTCAAATAAAGAATTCCTGCTGATATTTTTGAAAGCTTTATTTATACTGATAAATAACTTTATGCAGCTTAAAATATAAATTTTTGATTCACATTGATATAAATATAACTGAACCAAAATAGCCATTTCTCTTTCTTTTCATGTTCAGTTCTGCCCAACCAGCTTATATTGCTGAAACCTGTCACGGAAGAGGATTTACAGCCAGAGAAAGAGCTTGGTTTGGTCTTTGTCACCAGCTTAAAGCACACCTAACTCTGCTTTCTCAACTTGGTACATAGCCCAGCATGATGGGAGTAAAGATCGCAGGCTTGTAAGACAACTGCATTTATTTCCTGATATCTCATTCCAGGCTCTGGAATCTCACACTGTCTGCTCTAAGTAATTGCATTTGCCATCCTTTTATCCTCACAAGGTGGCAACGCATTATGCTCAGTAAAATCACTGCTTTGCCACCCTGAGACAGAGACCCAGGAATCTGTGATGTGCATGCCCTGAGGTTGTTGCAGCCTGGGAGGTAAAAACTGATCTTGCTACTTTGGATGAAATTGGACTTTGGGAGCAATTTCACAGAAGCCCTGGGAGAGCTAACTGCCTGTTTTGCACCACAGACTAACTCCTCTCACGATTATTACTTCTCTTGCTGTCAACCTTCCCATCCTTATTAACTGATGAGAGACCTCAGTAGAGTTACTAAGGAAGGGACTGCAGTCAGGCATCTCCCAGACTAACAGGAAGAAAGTTCTGACCTTGAGGAAACCTATAGCAAAAAGGGAAGCACGTGTAAGAGAGAGGAGGTGATCACAGATAAAACCAAATGAAGTGGCTAGGGATGTGTTTGAAGGATTAGGAATGGAAGGTGAGACACATAGACTGGCAAGCAAAAGGATCAGGAGGTCTTCCAACAAAATGGAGGATGAAAAGACAGAACCGTAGTGTGAGATAATTAAGATGCTACCAAGACTTACAGACCAAGTTACAGAATGTCAATATATCAAAATGATGGAATGAAAGATAATTTTCAACTGGAGTTGAGAAGGAGTGTAAATGCTGAGAGTGGGAGGAAAAGCAAAACAATAAGGAACTACATTTTTGATACAGACTCTGACTGTTTAAATTCATCACACCTGTGCACTGTGTGTCTGATCTTCTTTTGAGACTCAGGGGAAGAATTTCTCTTAAAAAAATCTTAAATATGACCTTAAGCAACCTTTTTCCGGTTACAGAGAATATTTTTTGTTTTCTGGTTCTTTGTTGGCTTTCTTAAATAGGAGAGAACCATCACCCCCTAATGAAATTCTCTCCTTCCCCTAAATGCATAGAGATGGAGCTGCTCATAAAGAGCTAAAAGACTTGCCTGGAGAAGTAACAAAAAATGTAGTGTGACACCTGATCCTAGATTTTAGGAAAACATTTTTGAGCTAATCAAAGGATGACCTGATTGAGGCTTATATTGTGGATAGATTGATTAACACACTGGAAGTGCAAAACTAAGAACCCTGTTCTTGTCTACGTGGCTCTGTAATTTGGGCGGGCAGAGTTAATTGTGTATTTTGTTCACTAACGTCTCAGACATTCTGAAACACATTTGAAAAATCAATTCAAGTGCTGGAAGAAAACGGGCATACTCAAAAAGGGAATGTTAGGCGCATAGCTGAGTCTACAGGGCCTGCCTATGTAGAGGTTTGCCCAGACCTTTGCAGGGCTATATAAAGTTGTAACACTCCCAGCTGAAAGGAAACTGAGCGTGCCAGATTGGTAATGAATGATTGGTGCTCTGCTGCTTTCAGATCCCCCCAGCCCCTCCTCGTTTCTGCAAACAATTATTCTCTGGAATGTCGTTTGGAAGCACATTTCTAGCTCAGTGCTGCAGTGCCCTCCAGTGCTCAGAGAAAACATTTTGGCTTCCATTATCAGGAATCTGAAATACAGACACCATTTTATATCTAATTGCACGGCTGAGCACTTCACGGTGTTTCAGATGACTCTCTTGTTTGGTTTCCCAAGTGTAAAAGCAGCAGCTATACCTAGCCGCCTCTTCCCTGTGCCCTCTGTCACCCTGATCCAGCCAGAGGAAGTACTGTCAGAAAGCTGTCTCCTGGCTCAAATCCTGCAAGGGAAGATGGGTCTGGGAATCCACCCGCATCACAGCCACAAAAGCAGACTGTGACTGCCTCTGTCACCAGGGCATATTGCTGCGGTAGGGCTCTGACCCCCAGCTTGCAATGGATTTTCTTCTCCACGGTATCTCTTTTGCTGCTTGAAACACTTTTCACAATAAAACAAAAGATGCTTGAGGTGGATGATTATCACCTCAGTGAGTCCTATTCTTAAACAGGTTAGAATGCTCCTCTCAGCAAAAGTACTAGCAGGTGCCTACCAGCTGTTGTTCAAGAATTATTTTTGAAGCAGTAAAGTTTTCCCAAACACTTAATGTTGTGGGCTATTTTAATGAAATAGCCTGGTTTAAGGCACAGAGTGACTCTAAGTTGTTTTTTTTTTTTTCTGTGTGAGTCACATTTTTGCTATTGTATATCTCTAGTGCAGTGGTTTAAGAAACTACACCAAGTACTTTCCTAAATATAAATGAGAGAATCTGCGGCCCAAAACAGACACCTGGTTAGATTAAAAAAAAACTTAGGGTGGTACTTTCAACAGTAAGAACTGATAACTATATATATATGTATATACACACACATATATATATATTCTGATAAATTGTGTTTAATGGGGAGAATCATCCCAGCATTCCCTCGTCAATGCATTTTTCAGTCAAGAAGGCATTTTTTTAGAGAAGTTGCCAGGGGAACTAAGAGTTGTATAAATAGTACAGAGAGAGCAATGTCCCTCCTACATTTTTCTCACTCTATTCCAGATGAGAAGTACCTGACTGACCACTGCAAAGTTGACAAACCTCTGGTTAATTCAAACCCTTGTGGGTCAAATACGAAGCAATCTGGTAAATGAGATCAGTCAAATAAGGAAAAAAGGTTGGAGGTGGGTTGTGTGCACAGAAAGAAGTAAACACAAAGACAGAAAGCAAGTCAGAAATAAAAATAACTACTTGTTCTCATGGGAAAGATAGAAAGGATAAAGGAGCCCCTCAAATGCCTTGCACTTTCAAGTTATTATCTTCAATCTCCCTCTACCTTTTGGATTGGTAATTTTGTAGTAATATGACCATGTAATGTAATGGCATAGCATTTCAAAGAAGGATTTAAAAATTACTTTTCTCCCTGCAATAATCTACCACAGAAATTGAAAGCAAAAATAAGAAGTTGGGTATTGATAACAAATAGTGCTATGTTTTGGAACACGGGGACGTTTTTTCCCCAGCCTTTAAGTGTGAATCTCATCCTATGAAGAAGTTTTTGTGATTTCAAAGACCTTTTTTTCTAAACACACTAGCAGAATCCTAACAAAAAGGGGCATGTTGGTGCTCATTTCTGATTAGGAGCAGATGCTTGAGAATCAGAATGTCCAATACTTAGATAGTAGTTACACTAGAAAGGCCTCAAAACTTGTGCTTCATCTTTTTCTTGTTTATACATCAAGAAAAGCTGTAGAATCTGACCTTTAACAAGATCATCTGGATCTGCTTACTTTCCCCAAAATATTACCTTCTCTCTAAAGGTGTGTCTTCACCATGATGATTCTGTGTACAGCGATGCCTAATCTCGATAGTCTTGACAGAAGTTTACAGGATCTGCTCTGGCTATGGTTTTGAAGTACTGATATCATTCACATGACTTAATCTGCACATATTGTGTGAAGCAGCAAGGTTCCTGACCAACTTAAAGCAAAGCCTGCTCTAATCCAAATCTGGATGAAGTCAGACACATATAGCACTCGAGGCCCTCATTCAAAACTGTTGGTGAGGCACAAATAGAAGTTGTACAGATCTCAGTAGGGAAGGCTGACACAAAAATGTAATATTATTCCAAATGTTTCAATTGAGCTTAAATAGGAGTACAAATAAAGGGTATACTCATTCTGTCAATTGCATATTGTGTTAAGACAAAATCCATGGGCTAGCAGGGCTGGCCAGTGCAGGGGTATTCTCTCAAAATGTTGGGGTTAAATTTGCAAGCTAAAGCATTTCCCAAAGCCATGGGCAATAAAGCTTCAGAAGCATACAGGGAGCATGTGCAAGCTTTAAAAATGCTTCTTAAAGGGAAATAAGGCTAAAACTACATTGGTGAATATTGCTCTCAACAGTTAATGACCTTAACCAAACCATAAAAATTGTGCATAAATTATTATCTGATCAGTTAGATGATCAGTCAAAGCACAGAGAAAAGGATTACCATTTAAAACCTCCTTATCATTGGCAAATGAATGCCAATTAATGTGATTTGTATTTCTGCATGTGTCATTACTCTAGAACAGCTTTGACTTACAAAAATAGAAATCCATAATATGAACAATTAATCTCTAATTGTAAATCCACATTAACATGCACTAAGAACAGACACTAATTGCATTAATAATGCAATGTAACAGCGATCATTTGATTTAGGACAAATTACTCCAATTCAGCAAGATTGCTTTTATTACTCACTTTACCCTAGCTATATGAGTCTAATATGGTCAACAGAATCATTTTCATGGCTCTTCCGTATAAAATACTGTGACTGCACACCTTATAACCCCATCAAAGAAAAGTTGTTTCATACCAGCATTTGTTGATGACTGTTCTCAGTTGAAGAGAAATGCTGAAGTAATAGCAACCATTAACCATAGCCCACCAGTCCATGTGCTGCAAATAGACACCTGGAGACAGTTATTTTCCCCTTGCAAACACTATTCTTGAATACAGTCTCTTTCAAGTACTTTATGTCCCAGACTTCTCCTTGAAGGCTAAGTTCTGATTTCCTATGTTTATTGTAATTACATACATACTGTGGCACCATGTTAGACACAGGTCCTTGTGCTCACTTCATAAACAGCCAGTATAAGCAGAGATTATTTCAGTTATTCTTCAGAAAACCTTCCTGTCGTGTATTGTCAATCATTCTATTAGCTACTAAAAATACTTACAGAAAGATTCTTAGCCCAAGTATTTTACAGCTTTGCACTATTGACAGTGATAATGTGTATTGCTAAATTTACAAATGTCTGAAGTATTTTCAGATTAGATTTAAGAGCTGCCATAGCAAGACTTTTAAATAAAAAACCTCAAGACTGTGAAAGGATTTAGGAATTCTCATTTACTTAAAAAAAAAAAAAAAAAAAAAAAAAAAAAAAAAAAAAAAAAAAAAAAGTTGAATTATAAATTATGGCCATAGATTCTGATCTTAGAGTGTAACAGGAAAGCTGTTGCTGAATTTTTACTGTCGCAGTAATGGTAAAATTATATTCATTAGACTCATATATGCAAAGACAGTCTAATACTTCTAAAAATGAGCTCAGATATACTTCTTTCACCTAAAAAACCCAGTGGTTTTGTATCATTTCACTAAATGTCTCAACTGCATCCTCTGAAGTAGGGACCCAAGACAAATAGATGTCCAGAGTTTGAAAGTATTTTCTTCTGCACATTTGAGTGTTTTCACTCTTCAGAAATGGCTGGTGATACAGGTTCATAAAAGACTTGGTAGCTGCCAAATAGTGAAACAGGGGAACACATGGGAAACTGTTTATGACCAAAATAACAGTAATAGGGGATGACGCTGAAGCAATATTTTGTGGCAAGACACCCTAATTTCAATTCAGCTGATTGGCAGTGGTTTTAGATGTTTGTTTATGGGAGATTTTTTCACATAGCCATATTAAAAATTGAAATTGAACTATAAGTTCTAATATCTCTTTCCAGTGTACGTAAAATTATATTTCTTGTTACTGTGCTGAAATAAACCAAGACTCATCAGCAGGGCCTTGCTGTTACGACTTCAAAGGACCTTCCACCATGGTTCTACACCAAGCAAGCCCCGAATTATGGAAATCATCATTACTTTGTGTTTCTCTGCAGTGGCAGCTGAAGACTAGTGTACTGATACCCACTTTACCCTCAAGTTTTTTTGTGAACGATGACGGCCATTTTTCCAAGGGTTGGAAACAGAAATAAAGGCACTAGATGGCAGCAAACATCTTAAAACCGGGTTCTTTCTGAAGTCTGGCTAGACTCGAACAGATGTAGGTAGCCTTCCAGCTTTGAAACGCCTTTTGGAACTTCTTCCCTGGTTCAGGGATAAAACCAAGGAGGTTCCGTGTTTAAGAAGACTGTCTTGCCAAAAAGCTGGCGTTTTCCTCAAGCTTCTGAAATGCAATTTAAAGTCAGAGTTTTGCTGGCGTTGCTTTCTGGATGAAAATCAGAAAATGCCCTTTTTCAGCATCCCACCCCTTCTCTGCCACACACACCTGTACCTAATTTTGTATTAACTATGTATAATTGCACAGGGCTGAGTTCGGATGTTGTCTTTGCAACGTCTTAGCTGTAAACAGAGAAGTTAACTTGGGCTGTATGTTGTTTTGGAGTTTCGCTGTACTCTACTCAGCTCACCCTGCTCGGTGTCATCACACATATTTAGCACCCTCTTTTCCCATCTGCAGCAGCTTTAGGCCCACTGAGTAAACACGTCCATTTTTCATGAGTGTCTTATCTGCCAATGCAATTTCCCTGAGCAGGATGATGTCTACAGCTTCATTAAAATACAGCTATTCAAGCTAACAAATACCTCTTATGCTGCTGTAGAGGGAGTTAACCATAGACTTCCTACAGATCCTGGGAAGCCAGATGTTTCCTAAAGATTTGTTTTCCCTTTATTAGTAAAAAATGGATCATAAAGGTTTTGCGTGTTCCTTTGTAAAGTGTTCGTTCACTGAGCTGATTAATTAGGCCAACTTTTCAAGGGCTATTTTTATGTCATGCAGCTGTAAACTAAGGACATGTGAGGTATAGGACCGAGCATTTGCAGGCCTTGAGACGTTTGAGAACTTTCTATTTACTTGTTTCAGGAGGATGGATTCTGTGTGGTAGTGTACAGGCAGATATCGAAGCAGCACTGAAAGATCATGCAAACTTCTTAGTTTCCACAGAAATCTTTCAAATCTATACAGATTGACTTTAGATGTAGAACACAGACCCCCTGCAGCCCACTGCAGCACTGCACTGCCCAAGGTGAACCCAGGAGAGGACTCTGGCCAGTTTTGACAATGATGACAGGTTAATCTAAGGAAGTACCAGCTTTTTACAGGCTTCTATGTCTGGGTGATTTTTATTTCATTTCGGTCATTTGTTTAATGTCTTGCCTTCATGCAAAAATGGAGACCATTTAGCTGACTTACAAAGTCTGAAGATGTTGCGTGCCTACACAGAAGAAAACAGTGTACAGCAAGAGTAACACTTGAGGCAGGAGGTGAGGTGTGAGCCCCATGGATCATTTCCTTGTCTCACAGGAATATCATAGTCCCTGTCTCTGAGAGCTGAGACCTTACCTTTAATTAATGGTCAGAACCCTTTCTCCTAAATTTATTTTCCAGCCTTCCAATCACATTTTTTGCTGGTTTTCAGTTTGCTTCTTAACACTGCTACCTTGGATTAATCTCCCTCTGCTTTTGTTTTTTTGACCTGCTGTTGCTCGTAAAACACGAACCATTTTCCATCATTTTTCTTTCCTTTTCACTGGAATCTTATCTGTCTCCAAAATCTTCCCTTTGCCATAAAAAGAGGAGTTATGAAAAGGGGGAGGCTGTTTTAAAAGAAGTCTAGCTAAATTCTTTTTTGTTCAAGTAACATTACTGAAAATCCTAACCTACAAACAAATTGGATGATGCTCCATGTTAAGTTCTGGCTTTCTCCTAGGCCTTGGGAATAGCTCCTGCAAGGAGTATAATGTCAAGCATTTAACAAATGCTTGAACAGTTACTTTAGATCTAAATTCAGAGGCAGTATCAATCAACGTAGTATAAAATTTTTCAGTTCTTTCCTACAAGGCCATTTCTGGAATTGCTGAAAGCAATACTAGTCAGCTGCAGCGAATTTAATAAATATTTTGTCAGACCATGCAATTAAGTCTGGTGTTTATTATCCTGTAAACATTTATAGAGCAGCACCCAGCAGTAGACTGTAGGCTTTCTCTTATCATTGAAGCTCTGCATTACACTGTACTAATGCAGCTTCAGGAAGCATTTTATTAGGAGGTCTTGAAGCAATTGTTAGGTTTAAATATGTAACTATTTATATAAATTAAGAAATAACTCTTGACATGGCTTGTTTATTAACCATTAGGAATGAACTTTTTCAGATTTGTGAAAGGAAGAATCTCCTTGGTGTTCAGCATTACCAGACACAGAAAGACGTTTACTTCTCCTTCCCTAATCCTCTGACATTAAAAAAAAAAAAGTAATTAAAAAAAATTCAAAAAGACAACCTTGATTTTATCTGAAAATGCAGTGAAAGCTTGGAAACTCTTTGCCAAGTAAGAGCTTTTTCCCTTACAAGGAAATGCAGTTTTGGGAACAAATAGCATTCCAGTCTTTTCCCCAGTGGGCATTATGCCATTGTACTTGCAGACATTGTGTCATGGAAATGTGCAAGAAGGCCTCAAACAGCTAAGAAATGCATTGCCTAGTTATATATTTATTTTCTACTATTTTAAAGCTACTGTCTACTCTTATTCAATAATAGAAAATTAAACAAGCTGAGGACTATTGATTACAAATTTTTCTGGTCTACAGACTTAATGAAAAGCCAAACTTTACGTGAACTTGAAATAGTCAATAAAATGTATTCCTTCTGAAATATTTTGATATTGGTAACAGCATTTTTAAGCAAGCATTTCTGTAGGTGACTCCCATGCTGGCCAGAGTCATACTTCCTAGTGCAAACAAGAAACATATTCAAAATTCAAAACAAAGCCTTTTTCCTTTTTATTTAAACAAAAATATTATTCTTTAGCAAGAATTTTAAAGAGATTTCTCCTTTAGCACTCCCTGCTTTCACAGCAGCTTTTAAAATATACATGAGAATATTTGCATCAGATGGCCATCCTTCTTTTCTGATTTTCAAGGTAACTGTCTTATTAATGGGGTATTTTTATAATTAGAAGGGGGGCTCAGTCATTAATAGTCTTAAATTCTTAAATGAATATTTCTTGGGAAGTTACATTTATTCTCAAAAGTGTGATTTCGTCTAGGAGACCTTTTTATTCTTTGATACTATCCAGTAAAAGCATGGTTTTAATCTACATGAGCATTTAAACAATCTATTGTTTCCTTGGGCAACACAGTTTGTAATAACAAGCCCCTTTATGGCTCCATCTCCAACTTCCATCATGCAGCATTAAACATCAGTTCAACTTCAGATGTTAAAAATTCTTTTTTGTGACCTAATTCAGATTAATTCTCAGCAATGCATTTGTGCTTTCTCCAGCCTATTGTGTTTGCTTGGTGGGAACCACACACACAACAAATTTCATCTGAGTGAGATATTCCTAACCAAAGTATCCTTCTGCTGTCTTGCTGACAATAAAGTATATTTGAGATAAGGCTGAAGGATGAATGAAGACCTGTCTTGGCTCACAGGTAACTTCCATAACACTCAGTTGCTTGTGTCTCTTCAGTATTATCCCTGTTTTCCAAGACCTGAGGGCCTACATCAGAAAGAAAATTTTCTTTCATGTGCCCTTGAATTTTCAGGTTCATTCACTGGTATCAATGGGGTACCAGTAATTCTTAGCACAGTAATATTTGGAGAATAAAGAGAATAGTTTGGTGAATTGTAGGCTAAAGTTTGCTCCCAGGGCAGCTGTAAGAACACATGCAGTGAAGGAGCTTCCAACAATATGTTTGAGAATTCTCAGTGGCTGTTTATAGTTTTGCTGCCCCAAGAAAGGAGGATCTGAGAAGAGCTTGTGACCATTAAAGTCCTGTGGATCACATCACATCACATATTCCTTTAAAGCTTAACTTTGTCATCTCTGGATTCTGTGCAGTGAAGAGATACTGCAATGCATGATGATAGAAATGTGTATATACAACACTTTAGCAAGTGTTTAACCCTTTTAAAACCCTTTTAATACTGGCTTTTGGAAAAGATTAAAGCACCAGCAGGAAGTCCCTGTACCTTTGCCACTCCAAAATAAGTAAAACCAAGGGTATTTTACTGATAAGATGCACTTTAATTTATTTCAAATTATGCTGTCAACATCACTGCACATTTTTCCTATTTACCCACACATAAATGCAGATATAAGTTAACCTTTATTTAAAGCTTTGCCAAGAGCAGAACAAGAATAGATGAAAGCTCACAAAATCCCATGGTTGTAGTTTACATTTTCAGTGCCCTGCTTTATGTGGCATTCAGATCCTTTGTATGCTCAAGGGAAAAAGTGACACTGGTGTCCACTTCCATTGTTGATACTATTTTGGGCTCGACTCTAGTGTGAACTGCAATTATAGCAGAGCTTCCTTAGGAGGGATATGAATGATGAATATGGTTTCCTTTTTCTTAAGCTGGATATTCTCTTCAGTGTCATGGTATTTTTGTGTATGTTAAGGACATGATATTTTTAGTTATTAGAGAGGTTCAGCATTTTTCCTCTCTAGCCCACAGACTTAATTCCATGAAAAAAATGGCTAAATGTCACCATCGGTGACAGGAGCAAAGACTTTGCTTTCTTAATAATTACTATTTGTTGAAAAAATGTATTTGCCCATGATTTCTGTTTTTATATGACAAGCTGATTTCTATTCCTTGCTTACTACTTTGGAAAGTAAAAATTAAAATTCAGTTCATGATGCTCAAATTCCATACAACAGTTTCAAGATTAAATCCTCAGTGATAATAAATAAAGCAGTTATGACTTAGCACAAGTTACCCAAGTAAAAACTACTAAAGATATCTTGAAACACACATAAGAAAAAGTATTTTTCATCCTTTTCAGCACTATTCATGTCTGTCCTGAAGCCTGGCTTCTAATAGCCAAATTCGTCTGATAAATATGGATAACAAAATGATCAAATATCTTAATCCCTTTTTCAGAGAAAAAATATTTTATAATTTCTTAGTCTCAGCTTCTGTTCACAGTAAAAAATTCTAGGTAATAGAGTTCATGGAACAGTCCTGCTTACTGAGAGATAGGTCTCTTATTCTGGTAATTTACACTCACCAGAAACCAAGATTTTCTAGATGCCAGTTTTTTATCAAAAATTATTTGTATTTAGTTTAAAAAAAGAACAAAACCAAACCACCTGAAGTTATTTTATGTGTTAGCAAGAAGAATATAGAAAAAGAAAATGAAACTGTTTGAAAATTCCCTTGTCCTCAGATGAAATTAATGCAAACTGATGAATTGCCACCAGAAATACAAATTAAACTAATTTGGACTGAATAACAATCATATTACAAATCCAGAACATCTCTTCAGATGGCTGATCAGTGACTCTTAACAATTTCTGTACACACACACACACACCTATGAACAGTAAACCAGAAGCATTTTTCAAGCCACTACACCAATCAAAGAATTAACACAGTTAATTTGTAAGTTGCCTTCCATATGTGACAGTTTGTGTCTTGTCATTCTGGCCACCACTGAATACAATGAAAGCTTAAATTGTCACCACCACACCAGAATACCTTCTTTAGAAGCTGATTCTCTGTTTCCACAAGCAAATATTTTATTTTCAAATTTGCCTTCCCAGTCGTTGCTCACAGTCAATGATTAAACTGTGTGACAACAGCCAGGAATCAGCAACTAAACATAGATGGTCTTGGGATCTTGCAAAACTTAATCTTCTCTGCTTTATGCATGCCCAAAGGAGTTACATCAGCCCACAGAGTGGAGACCTGCAATCTGTGCTCTGCATTAAGGCTGTGCCACACCCTGGGAACTGGCTGACAGAAATACAGGAAACTGTTGGCGGCTGCATAAATTTATGTGTCTGGCAGGCAGGGTCATGGATTCAGCTCAGCAGGGCACCTATGGTGAATTAAAAATAAAACTTTCTTGGTCCATTCATTTTTAGCATTTCATTGTTGGTATAGTTTTTCCCAGAGCAGGATTTTATCAAAATAGTTTTTCCCTTTTTGCAAAGTCGTTGCTTTTGTGAATTCCTTGGATGAGAAGGTCATTCATCAAAATGCAAACACCACAAAATCCAGGATCCTCCAGCCTCATGATTTCCCACAGCTTCAAGAAAACAGAGCAGTCAGAAGGACCACAACAGCTAATTTCTCTGGGCAAATGCTCAGTTTGCACCTGCAAATACCTGGAATTGATCCATAGCAGTGATCACACAGCATCACAGTTTTCCCATTCCTCTCCTCAAGGGTGCCTTAGCAGGCTTTGAGGAGGCCTCTAAAGGCATTTGTAGTATAATTAGTAAATATCAATAATATTCCACATTTGCTAACAACCTGTATGCAAGTTCAACACATGTAAATGCCTACACGATTTTTCCCATTATCATTGGTTTGTCAGGCAGTGTTCTGACCTGACAAGGCACCATTATGAAATCTTCATAAGCACACTGATGGAACAATACACTGTTTTCAAAGGCAGGTAGGCTTTTAATAAAAAAATTCATAAGGAGGGGTCATTTTTACTTATGAATTTTTATTACTTATACGTCAAAATTGGTTCATATTATAGATGCTCAATTCAGTATCTAGTAGTTTCTGTTCTTTTGCTTTTTCTTCTCTGGTTGATTTATCTGTAGTCCTTTCTATTAATCAAAAAGATAAATTACATCAAATAAGAAAAATGGTTGCTCAGCAACTCAGACTCCCACTGAGCCTGACAATGGTAAATGGAGGAAATTTCTTGAAGCTCTTATGTGCTAGATAAAGGCAAAAGAAAATTTATATTATTTTAAATACTCCTGTCATGAGTGGCTATGAATAACAATGAGAGAAAAATACACCTTTCGTTTGTTTATGTATTTTTTCCTAAACAAAACACACCTTTGTTCAAATTTGTCTTCCTAAAACAGGTAAAATCTTAAGCAGTTCTGTTATGGGGGTGGCAGGGAAGGGGACAGAGAGGTGAATGAAACTAGTTCAATTTCATATTAAATTTCTATAGTATCTTTCACAAGTGTCTATAGTCTGAACTGCTTTCATAGTGTTTTCTCAGTGTCTCTTAAAGACCAGTGATCATGCAAAAGCAGTAACGGAATAGAAAAGCCAGAGTGTGTGTGCATGTGTGGCTCTGATTTTTTACGGATGTTAGAACTGGACCACACATCTTTTTCCTCATAATTAGGGCAGTAATATATATGCCTTAAAAGAAAAAAAAAAATCCTTGCAAATGGCAATTAGTTATTGGTTTTGTAACATTACCCACCTGCTCACTTCCAAACAGACCTACTGGTCTAGAATAGAGTTCTGTTCTGCAGTAGCAGCACTTTGATCAACGTCTTGATTTAACACAGACTTGACATTGACCACGTTCCTGATTTCTGCCAGTTCCCAGACATTACTGAGGAATTTAACCTCACCAAATTCCTATGGAGAGATGTGATAAAGCTCCCTTCTTATCTATTTTGCAAACACTGCAGAACATAAATGTAAGATTAATAGCTCCTTCACTCTAATAATGGAAACCACATGACTTGTCTTTAATTAAAGTTAATAGCCATCTCTGTATTCTTATGTTCAAGATATAGAAACTCTTTTTTCTATCATCATCAAAATGTTAGAAATCAGTTGGCTCTTTCTAAGTGCAGTTTTCACAGCAATGATTCTTGGTGTAAAAATCTGTAATGGGAAGAAGTCTACAAACACTCAGTATCTGAGTTAAAATGTAATATAATCACAGTGCCAGCATTCTGCATCTCTTTGAGATGGAAAAATTTTTTTCATAATCCATAATATCTTATTATGCATTACTCAACACAGGAAACTCAAAATGCAGCTTATGATTAGTAGGGACAGGTAGTAATTTTAATTTTCCATTCATTTGTAAACTAATTGGTGTCCAAGAGCTTTCACTTGTGGTGTAGTTCTCTTCCTAAATTTGTCAAATGCTCCTACTGTACATTCTGTGCTGTCTTCAGAATAATAGATGTTTCCATTCTCTGTTGAGCACTCAGGAAACTGAAAAACATTTTAATACATCTTTGATTAGGGGTACCCACGGTTACAGAGCAAAACACCTTTAGCTGACAATTTTTGCTTCTTCAGCTGAGATAAACTAGCACGTTATTGGCATTACATAAATCTCAGTCTCAAACAAGATGTACCAAGTCGTTTAAGGAATTTTGGGAAATAAAAACATGTACTTTAAAATTACCTTTATATTACCTGTAGACAACACTGGTATGCTTTGATTACTTCTTTAGAGGCCACCCTGCAATTTTCTGTATTTTCACATTTCTCTAAGGAGAGTGCATCAAAAAAGTTTTATTTTGAAGCAGTTGTAAAAGATTTTCCAATGTTTACATCTTTTGAATGGTGTTCAGTGTTGACAGTTTACTGTCATCAGCAGAGAACTTCCACTGTCACCAAGCTCTGAGGGTTTCTTTTTTGTAAATCTCTTGACAGCACTGATTTCACCAAATTTTTGTTACTTTTAGGTCTTATGGGACTGGAGTCCTGCACAGCATATGAAGAGTTGAGCCTGGATAAATGTATCCAAATAATACCTCTACACTGATGTTTCAATGTCCAGAAAAAATGTGATTGCTAGCAAATTTTGAAGCCTAATCTGTGGGCTGCATGACAGAATTGTTATAATACAACACACCAGTATCTCTTAGGCCAGTATTTGGTATAATTAACTTTTTCAAATATTTCCCTCTTTGTCTGTTTTTTCTTTAACGGAGCTACATACAAAAAGAAAAAGATCAATTCATTTTTAGAAGCCAGTTTCAAGCAAGAAATCCCATCCAGGATTTTTATTTCAGTGTTATCTTAGTAAGTCCATAATATCTCAGGAAAACAGAGTGTTACAAGGTAGAGTTACTGTTTTTGAATCCTGCAGCATGTCATAATTTAACCAAAAATGTCATGGCTTTATTCTTCTGCCCAGTTATGGGATGAGTGAATGAAATGCAGTTCTTGTAGAAGGAGATGGATGATTTCTCTAACACTTATTGAATGAATTAATGAAAAAGCAGAAAGAGGAAATGCCTATTTCTAGATAAGCTTGTTTTCACAAAATGGACACAGGACTTGTGAAGCCCCAGTAGTGCTGTCAGCAGCCTGAATGGATATACTGCCTGATGTCCTGCAGAAAGGCCAGACCTTTTTCACAGGCCAGACCACATTCTGCAGAATTGCTCAAAGCAAAAGAAAGAGGAGGAAATTTTGTGTACCCTCTGTGGCCCTCACCAGAACGTGTCAAGTGCCCAACTCTTTCTGTTGACAGGCTTTTTGTTGGCAAATTTGTTTTCCACTTCTTAGAAATAAAATGTAAAAGAAAATGACAGCCAGAAACACTCCTCTGTGTCAATTCTTTAGTGTTTTGTCTCATTATTATCCCTCCCTCTTGTTCAAATTTTTCTATCAAATTCAAATGCCAAGAGTTAAACAGATTGAGAGCCACAAACACCAGGCACCACTGTACATGTTTCTATGTATCAATGCAGCTATAAAAACACAAAATTTTGAAAATCTACATCATTAACTGAATGCAAAGAGACTGAATGCATTTTTTGAGAGAACTGAGAATGCTTGAGGGTTTATTCCCATTTTCAATGATCTATGAAACTTTTTATTCATAATGGATGTGTCCAGGCACACAGAGGAGAAGTTTGACTTGTGAAACACATTTGTATTTTGAGCTTTACTTAATGCTCCATACTTTTATACGCAGAATGTGACCTGTGCATGAAGAGTTGTCATATTTTTTCTTTTAAATGTAGTTTTGACTGGAGTTATCAACATCACAAGCCATTATGCATTTTGGTAGAACACAAAACACCGAACAAATTCCTGGATTTGATGCAGACATTTGAAAGGGAAAAATGTCTGTCTAGAAAGGGTACTCAGAGGCTATAAGTTACAAATTTTACATCGTTTTCTGTTCTGCCCTGTTGACTCTCTGCCCTGCTGACCGGGTGGCTGCCTTCAACCTTTGACATTTATCAAATGGTTGCTAAACTAGCTAAATATCTAAGAGGCTTCCAACTGGGCATCTTCAGATCTTCACTCATATAAATGATAGAGATACACTTGGGGAGCATCACTCAAAGCTGAAATTATTCACCAACTGGAACTTAAATGTGGCAGATCAGGAAACTAATAAAACTTTTCTGTGTTATGCTCGCTCTGATGAAGAGCCTTGCATTTGTATGCTTAATTCAGCCCTGAATGAAGGAATTAAATTTGTAACTTTAGGTTTGTACCTGCAGAAGTCTTACCAATAATCCATGACAGTGTAGAAAATAGAAAGTTCTGTTAATATACACATCAGAAAAGATCAAGATGGAACCAGCCTAAGGCAGCCCTCTAGCAAGATTATTCAGCATGACTGTAATGAATTTTCAGTTTCAAAACTTTATCTGCAATAACAGTGTCAGGGTCAGAAAAGTCCAGATATTTTATATGATGCCACCTTTTCAGAATTATTTAATATACTGAGTACTTACCCCAGTCTGCCCCTGGCATGATTAGCAGCACACATAGCAGTTATTTTCAGACACTGTAGATTTCTATGTTTTTCCTTAAATCAGCTATTTGAAGGTAGAAATATAGAGGGCAAAAAATGGATACCGGATTTTAGCAAACGTTGAAAAACAAGTGCAGCTCAAAGCTGAAGTCACAAAAGCCTTAATCTTGTGGTGAGGATGGTGACACACAGCAGTGACTAGAGCAGAGCTCTATGCTGCATGAGATCTGAGGCCCAGGGCATTTAATACAGGAAGAAATCCCTCACAAGGTCTCTGCACTTGCACATGGACCCAGAGACCATTAGAAAAGAATCTCCCGTGCTCAGCAGCTTTCCTGGATGAGAAGAACAGGAGCATTACGGAGCAGGGACAAGTCACTGGTGTGGAAGGTGAATACCTATGACAGAAGCAAGAAGAAGGATGGTACAAGAGCAAAAGGGATTTTACTCAAAACTTTTCATGGCTGTGACTGAACCAGACAGTTTTAATAGCAAGAGGCACTGTGGACCATAATGGTACAGTTAAGGTAATAGATAAGGGAATTTTTTTCAGCCCAAAATGAAATAATTTAATACTTTCAATAGTGAATATGAATGCTGGCCACCATTTTTTATTTTACATGGCATTATACTACCCTATAGCACTTATTCTTTAGACGCAGGGTCCCAGATAATCAAATGGAGGCAAAACAAATAAAGCAGAAAAAAAGTTTCCATCTCTCCATGTTTTTATCTTCTCTTGACATGAGTTCTGAAGCTTTCTAGTGAGTCCAATAAAAATAGACCAGAGAATTTATCACCTATTCAGACAGATGTTAAAATAATAAAAATAATAAAAAATCAAAACCAAGGAGACAATCTGATGGGCTCATTTACAAGAAAAATGACAATGAAATGAGAACAGAGTTGACTAATAATATTTGTCTCTGATCTGTACTTTCAAGGTGACCCTTTGATTCATGTTTGAAAAAATTCGTTTTCATGCAACACAGGTCTGAAAATGGCATTAATATTAAATTGCACAGCTTACTTCAGGTGTTTAATTTTTTTTCTATATTGGAAGTTTCTCTTCTATCCGTCTATTTTGGCAAATTTTTATGTGACTAGCAGGAAAAAGGACCCACTCCTTAACTTTACCCCATCAAAGGGGTAAATTCATGAGGGGACTTATATGGTGACAAATTCTATTCCAAATTGTCCACTCCTACAGAATCTGAGATGTTATGAAAGTGGCATAACTACAGCTAATACAAAAAGTTATTTCTAATTTATATGTCAGAGATAATCATTCAATGCCTTGAATTTTCTGGTTTTTCCTGACTTGGTCTATCTTTAATTATGGGCATTTAAGCAAAATGAAAGTAATCCTACCTTAGTATGTATTATGATTGTCAGGGAAGCCTACTTGTTTAGGTGGAAGTGATCCTCAAAATCATTATGGTAAATTAAGCAATGTAGCAGACGTAGCAAATGAAATGCACAAAAAAGGGAATAAAACCAAAAAGAGTGTTTTATTTAGCCAGTATCTGTACTTTGCAAGATGGAGAGAGAGAAGGATGAGAAATGGTCAGTTCACTCACTTACAGGCTCACTTGAACAGATGTAACTCTAAAGCGGCCTTACTGAATTCAATATGGATTTTAGTTACTAGGCAAATTCCTACTCCTCCCTCCATCTTCATTTTCTTGTAGATATAATTGATACTCTGAAGTGTGCTTTGTGCACTGATCATTCCTTTCATATGCTGCAACCAGTGCAATGCTTATAGAGCCTGATAAAGGCCAATGAAGAGTGACATTCATTTGCCCTCTGAGAGCATTAAACATTTTTATCTCATACACTGAATTCTTTGTTATGGTCAAAACCCAGAAAACAAAAGATTTTTTTTTTTCAATTTGAAATTGGTACTCTTAAGTCATTCCTCAAGAAAAGAATTATTTTGCTGTTCCTTCTGCCGACTACCTGGAAGTTGCATCAGGATGATAACACAAAGTCTAAGTGGCTTTTAGAAAGCAAGTAAGAAAAATAGGAAGCATACTGCAAGAGTGGATCTAGATAAGAAACCACTAATAAATGTTTATACAGTCACTGGATCCCCCACCTGACCTGCTCTAAAAATATTTACTAGTATTAAATGCTATTTCCACTTTCGTGAGGTCAGGCTAACAAAAATAACTTGCTATTCATAGGAGCAGAGCAGGGGAAGTAGAAACTTTGTTCAGTTATTTGGAGAACTGGATGGGGGAGAAATGTCATCTCATAAAAAAAGGCAAGGGGTAATAAATACCCTAATGTTTTGGAAAGCCTTGGTAAACTGAAGAAACTGGGGGAGAAAAACAGAGCTTTCTCCACAGGTTGTTATAGATTTCAAGGTTACAGGTGGCTCTTCTCACTTTGTCCTTGGACTTCTCTGTCTTGAGCTGTTCCCACTGTACCCAGAGCTGTCTGGCAGACAGAACCCCATCTCCAGCATCTACAACCCAGTCCCACAGCAGATCCTTCAGTTTATCTCACTTTATAATTTTTGTCAATCAAATGCAAGATTTCAATACAGTTCAAGGCAGTTAAATTTCAAAACATCTTTTCTAGAGCATGATAACACTTGGTTCCCTTGAAAAGTATACCTTTTTTTACAGCAGTAAAATTTTTAAAAAGCATTTAGAAATTGGAATTCTTATTTGCAGTAAGCCGCAAATTTGTAGTTAGTTGCTGAGGAATTCAGCAAGTACTAGCATTTTCCATGAAAGGATCTAGAATTGAAAAGGAAGTTGACATACTGACATAATAATATCATTTCTGTATATGCCAGAAGACTGAAGCAAGCTTTTAGTTAACAGCTTTGAAAAATGCTGCTAAACACAAAATGCTTCTATTGTAATACTCCAGCTATTTTAATTACAGCAACTAACAGAGGTTTTGTGTTTTCTATGCAGCCACTCAGTTCATAGTTTGAGTAGAAGACAGTTCAGTTCTGAAAAAGTTCACTTGATACCATGACTTTTTCAAAAGTTCTGAAGTTATGAAGATTCCTTATGACTTCTGCACATTTCCAACATTGATTAGGAAATCCTGTGCCTTCATAGTTGTAAAGCATTAAGAGTATTTGAACCCCTGCAATCAAAAAATTATAAATTTCTCTCAATGTAGTTTCAAATGATTCTCTGTAATAATTAGTATATAATGTTTTCTTCTGGGTGTGGATATGAAGTCGATCCAGCTTTCCTCTTTTGTTAGTATTTAATGTCCAGTTATGAGTGAACTCATAACTCTATATTTAGTATTCTAAATTAAGAAGTCGTATTTTTGAAACATTGAAAGATATAGAAACTTTTAAATTCCAGGGAACAAATAAAAGAGGGTCAGTGGGAGCTGTGGAGTGCTTTGATAAAAGGAAGCCATGGAGCTAGGTGTCTGAAAACCATATAGGATGCTAATTTAGGCCCCTCTATTTTTTGAAGTTTATTTTAGGCTCCTCCTTTTTTAAAAAAGTTTGTATTCACAACTATGAGAAAGACCCCCAATCATGCAAAGCTTTTCCTAAACATCCAGTCTTATACCAAGAATATGATTCATTAAGTAATTTGAAATTATCTTTTAATCTTTATTCAGTGTTGATAAGTAATAATTATTGCTCTTTTGAGCTTGTCGTTTTGCTTTAAGTGACTTTTTTTAATGATGCATTTCCATCTGTCATTTCACTTCGAAGACAATGGACTAAACTGTGTAAAGCACCATTGCAGGAGGTTATGAAAACCTACCTAGTAAGAAAACTGAACTAGACTGAGATCTTGTGCATGTAATAAAATAAATCATGGGCAAATAGATTCCAGCTCTTTTTTCTGTGGCAATTTTTTCTCTTTATGATTGGGAGTTATTTTAGGTATGTGGTATTCAGAGCTTAGGGACTTATAAATCCAAGTATCTTAAAAACTGCAGTGACAGAAAAAGCACTGAGAGATCTTTTCTCTACAGGGAGTAAACAAACCCCATGTTTCTAACCCTCCAGCTTCCTATTATCCCAAGAAACATTTTCTTCATTAGCACTGACATCAACTTTCCAGCAGCTGTGGAAGGATAGGTAAAATGCCACTTGTTTGAACATCTAGCAAATGATTGGTCACAGCAAACAGGTCTTTAATCAGAAGCAAATTATAACAGTGACAACACTTGGCTCTTGTGTGTCACTTCTACCTCTTTCACCTCTTCCTGCAGCTACTAGAATTCCGTAGTTTTCTTTGGCATACACAACAGACACTTCATTATTTTCTGTTTAGTCCCCAGCAGACAGTGGGAAAAGCTCTTATTTGCATTGCATGGGTACAAAACACGTGACAAGCAGACAGGCAGGTATCACCAGCAACCACCTGCATCTAGGGGTTGAAATTTATACATCTACATGGATTATAAAATTTTCCTTACTGACAAGAAAAGGTTTTTATTCCAATTTCTTATTCATTTCACCTTGCAATGAATCACAAAAAAAATCTTTTATTAGGTAAATGTGAAATTGCTACAATGCTACACATCACATTTACTACAAAGCCCATTTATTCAATATAAGGGAGATAATTCATATCAGAGAAAGTGAAAAAAATATCTATCAGCCATGAACAACTCGTGCAAAAAGTGAAACAAATTTCTGAGCTGAGATTATACAGAAATATAGCATATGTTTGCCAAACTCAATCCTATAATAATAATCCTTTAGAAATTTCCTCAGAAGATAGTTAAGTTTTTCAATCAAGCATTCTGAGAAATCAGAGGGAGTTGCTACCTTTTTAGAACTTCACTAAAATGTGTTCCCTTTAAAACTGCCTTGAAGTATATCCACTTAATGCAATCCCGTAAGTTCATTCACCCGTGCTTGATACTTAGGGGAAAAGATAGAAACCAGTTGTATCTAAATCAATCTTGTACACCCTCCTCTTTCCTAAACACCAGTGATTTACAGACTTCTTGAATCAAAGACCGCATCCACACCACAGCTACCCAAAGAGCCCACCCTATACAAGCGCACCAAACCCTTCAGCCACTTGTCTGGACTAGCTGGGCTCAGAAAAGGAGGCAGAGGACACTGGAAGGGGAGTGCACTACAGGACTGTTTTGCAACAACACACAGCTGAACCTGGCAGGAGCTGCTGGAGCACTTCACTGATGTGAGAATTGGGAACTACACAAAGTCTCATTAGCCTTTAGTCCCTGCCAGCTTCACTTCACAGCTGGTGTGTATCTCCTGCACATGTGTGGTGTGTGGCAGCCAGAGAGGAGCTATCAAAGGCTCTGAATCAAGGGTTATGCTGCTATAAACACAAAACCAGCAGGATTTAGGGCTCTCCACTGAGCTGCATTCAGGCCAGATGGAAACATGCAGGAAGCAAAATCCTACAGGAATAGGATGCGGGTGCTTGTTGATCATCAAATCCTCACGTTACATTTTATCACCAGATTCTGACCCATTATTTGTCATTTTCAGGGTTGTGGCATCTTTTAAGACAATCTTATTTTCAGCCTCATAAACCTATAAAAATTCAGACCTTTCCAGTGTCACAAGTAAGCTCAGTCAATGAATAATAGCACTGTTGTTTCTGACTCAACTGATCTAATTATTTCTCATGGCTTAGAAGGGATTTCAGACATTCACAGCTGCTTCACACAAAGCATCACCTTTTTAGTATGAGAAAACATGGTACTAAAATTTCACATGATTATTTCAGCTCGGGCTGGTTTAAGATTGATCACATATTTGCAATTAACTCCTGTGCTCCTGTCCTCCTCATCCTAACCACTGCTTTTATAATTCATGTTGGTGTTCTCCCTAAGGCTCAAAACACATCCAACTCCATGCACAGTACATCTGCCGAATGCCTCTGATTATAACCAGCTTTTATTTTACTACCAAATTTGAGGTAATCCTGAAACATTAAATAATAGCAAATATTGATGTGTAAAATCATGAATATTGATATTATTCAATCACAGCAGTTAGAGATTAAACATATACATAGTTCATCTATCATCTTTGTAACAGATTTAGATCTGTTTTACGAAAATTTAGGGTTTACCTTTTGCTCACAGGATCTACAGCTCTTGCCAGAAATTCTGTCCACAGCTGCAGGAGCAGCTAAGCTCTCTCTGAGTCTGTGCCTAACCATTCTGTTGTGCAGGAAGTAAAATGGTGTCTATTTTCCCCTCCTCTGCTGTAAAATCTAGAGATGGGATCCAGTACTGAAATTTGTAATAAGCATTCAGTGATCAGAGTCACAGCTCCATGTCCTTCTCTACTGTGATTCTTGCTCTGAACACAAGTTTCCTGCCCAAGGACCCTGTGTTGAAAGAAGGCAGGGAGTTGGCATTGGGGTGTGTGCCACAGTGGAGTTGCCTCCACCTGGACATGCACTCATGGGACACAAAAGTCATGTCTGGTGGAGCCTGGAAATACTGTGACTTAGCTGGCAGCCATAGCTTTGGTACTTGGAAGAGGCCAGAGCTGGCTCCTGTCACAGCTTGGGTTAGGTGGTGGCAGAAACTGGGACCAGAGACTAGTTTCTGTCACATACCAAGCTAATGTGGTAGGTGTGCCATGACTCAAGAAGCTCCGACTTTCAGTGTCAGGGGCCTTTTTTATTATTTGCTCCACAGTCATCGTTGGTGCAATCCTGCTCTTCCCAGTTACGTTCTTAGGTGCATATAGGTTCACTGTCTCCCAGACTCACAGGCTGAGACCACTTATTTTGTTCTCATTATAACTAAGGCATGCTGCTCTGGGCTTGTTTTATATATCTTTTATTTCTCTTACTCCACACTCTAGCTCTCCACACAGTTTTGCTGCTTTTCTGAAGCTTTTCCAGCTTATCAATGCCTTCCCTATAACGTAGTGCACTGAACTCAGTGTGATTCTTTAAGTTAGGTGGAATTAAATCAACATGAAGAAACACAGGCTCCATCTTGTTTTATCAGCTGGTATACTGATATAAGCAACTGAGAAAAGATTTGCAACTATGCCTATTTTGTAGCAGGCATAGTGCTCTTCAAACTCAGTACAATTTTGGTGTTCTCCCTCAGATGTAGGTTTTTTCCCTCCACTTGTCACTATCATAATTCTTTTCTTCCTATTTATACAGACAAAATCCTTACAGAACTCCCTTTACCTCCAGAGATTTGATTTTAAAAATTCATAACTTTTAGAAATACATAAGCCGAATTCTTTGCCACATAGTATCATGGGTTTTTTTCTGTTGACACTTTTTAGTCTTAGATCCTCTGTGCAACTTCATTGCTGTTTTCATTGCCTCCAATACTCATTTACATTTTAATTAATTAGTTTTATTTTATATCTTAATTTAGATCCCTCATTAAAAATCCATTACATTTGAGAATTAACATTAAATTAATAGAATGGAATAGAAACATCTGGGAAGAATATAAAGTACATGTAAATTATCTCCTAATTTGCCTGACAGTTTTCAAAAGGGAAAAACTGATGGAGAAATTCTCAGAACAAGGACTTCGAAGAACAGGATTACACTTCACTCTAAAGATATTATCTCTGAACTTGTTCTTGAGATATTTAGGATCTGTGAAAAAAAATTCATAAAGTTTAAACAACAGACTTGCCATTCTTTTCCTATGCCCTCAGTAGCAATTGATGTGCTGTATTTTAGGATAGTAACAACACTTATTCTAAACCCATTGGTGGAAAGGGAAGTGAATGTTCCAAATGAGCAGTCTGAAGGAGAATGAGATTCAGAAAAAGAGACTTCTTTTTATCTTGGGAGAAGCACTGCTCCATATAAGTATGGGCAGTAGGAAATAAGGAGTTGAGTAGAATAAAAATGATGCAGATTCATGTATGTGTGTGTGTGTATATATATATATGTATATATATATATGAGAGATAGATAGATGATAGATAGATAGATAGATAGATAGATAGATAGATAGATAGACAGATAGACAGACAGATGGTTTCCCTGACTCAGAAAGACCTTCCACCCCACCATTTGCACTAGAAAAATTAATCTCTCTTGAAGCAAACATATTGTGAACAACTATAGGTCGCTGAAGGGATTTAAAAATAGTAATACATTTCTTTTATTTAGAAAACAACTAATAGGTTGTGTATTCAAGCAAGATCTACAGATCTTGGAAGATGTGAAAAAGTTACAATAAAAGATTTAGTCTTGACTGTGTGGGAAAGTCTTTTCAGTACATGACTTCATGTCAAAAAATTAAGGCAGGAAAACCATATGGCTTGTGGCATTAACTGCTGTATTTTGCTTTGCCTTACCCTATGTCACTGTAAGAGAAGTTTTAGTATGCACAGCTGTGCACCCTGGCTCCAGGGGTAATTATGCTGGTATAACTGACAAAGTCTCCCTTGCAGGCAAACCCCTGGTTTTCCGAGCTCTAATGCATGGGGAATAGCTATGGCTTCAGGAACATCCTGAAACATTCACCCCAACAGATCTTGCCTAAACAGCAGTTTAAAATATCTGCTGGGACATATTAAACTGCCATTTGAATGACGCACTGTGATCATCTCAATCAAACCCAACTAAGGCAATTAAGTGAATGCCATTGGTCTGACCTTTCAATTTTGCATTCATACCCTTCTCACAGGCACCGAAAGGATTGTGCCTGCTTGCATGAGCAGTGACAGAGAAAATGCCTCTCTCCATTTTCTCTGGCAAATAAATGATTCTGTGTACTCTTTTTTGCATGTGATATACATCCTTCAGCTTATCCAGGCTTTCCAATGTATCACACATATTTCACTATAAAAGCCACTGCTCTACTGCTTTTAAAATTTCAACATAAAGAAAACATTAATCATCAGTCTTAAGTTTCCTGTAATTTTTTCTTCCCTGTGAGCAAGTCATTACAGTATGTCTGATTATTAGGAACAAGGAATAAACATTTCCCCTCTCTGAAGAACAGGAAACAATGTTTGGAGAACAATCAAGTCTATTCTCCATGGAAAAAAAAATGTAGCAATGGGGGAGAGAGGCTTGACCTTTTTCCAAATTAAAAGAAAAAAAATTCCACTTTCAACTGAAGGAAAAGAAACTAGCTTATGTATTCACCCAGACTGACCTCTTTTCTAAACATGTATTTCATTGTAAAGTACATTTAAATATCAAGTATAACTAGGAAAAGAATAAAAAACACTTGGAGTTTTGGACTATGTATTTTGCTTTCATCTTATGAAATTCTTGTTTATATCTGTCTGCCATTGTAAATTATGTTTTCAGCTGAACATGAAAAAAAAAATGCACAAGATTTAAAGAGAGGCCATTCCCCTACATGAAGCACACATGAACATGCCACCTGCTCACAGCTGTGGTTTACATGAGAAAGTCAGCCTGGGAAATAATACCAGCAAAAGCAAAGCAATTGCTCTGACCACAGTCCAGCTGAGGTCTTGTAAACATCAACAGATCTCTGTGGTTTTCATTTCGTTCTGCACTTTATTCCAATATTTATTAAATATCAAGGAAAACAAAAAAAACAAAACAAAACAAAAAAAAAAGACACAAAATAGTCTATGGGCAGTGGTACATCCATTACTTAATCAGACCCAGTTCAAAGCCATCTCCTGTGTGTCTCCTGTCACCTATCTCACCCCAGTGCATTTGGTACTGCACATTTCTGTTGTATTGCACAATTCTTCTGTTTGTACTAATAACCAGTTCTTCATTGTGGGGCAATATGTAATTTTGTTGCCAAAGCACCTAAGGAGTCATAATATGGTCCCCAGTTTGGCCCAAAGGGAGGAAGTAACAGATGCCAATTTTTAACTGATGAACAATGCTTCCCTGTGTGTCAGCTCAGACATGTGGTTTGTGCATCTGGGAGCTAAACACGAGATTTAAATGTTCCCACTCGCACCCCACACAGCAGAAATCCGATGGAAATTTTTCTCCTCACCGTGCAGTCCAACAGCTGCACTGACTGTTGCAATATCACCATTAAAATCCTTGGGCCGGTGCTCCCTCTCTGGCCCCACAACAAGTGCCACGAGAGCACTGCCACCTCAGTATTTTCCTTCTGCATTTCAGAAGAAAAAGCAAATTTGCCAGTCATATGCAGCAATGATGTTGCCAAAGCTGACAGTTTTAGCATTAGTTTTGCATTTTTGGGTGGTATTTCCCAACTTGCAACAACAGAATCTCAGGGAAGGGAGACACTTTTATTCTTCTTTTTAAAGAATATTTCCAGATCTTTTAGTTAGGGGGAAAGAAAAGTCTTGGAAAAAATGAAAAATACACAGTATTTGGGTCACAGAAAGCAGGGGGCCACAGCAAGGAAGCTAATAGTTAATTTTCATATTTCTTAATTCATTCTTTTATCTGTGAACTCATTTTTACAGACAAATCCTGGGGTTCATACACCTGAGTTGTGGAAACTGTAAATGGTGCCTGCAGCCCCTCTACACACTTAAAGCTGTCACATTTCCATCTCTGAGCTCCCAGCCTTCACGGCTGCTTGACAGGAACAGTGTAGCTGCTCTTATCTTACCTTGACCAAAACCAAGATGACAAGAAAGGGCAGCAAGAAGATTAGAACTGTTTATTCAAAGAGGAGAAAAACACGTTGCAAAGGAAAATACAATGCGTGACTCCTGTCAGGTACAAATTCCTACTTGGACCTCACAGGAGACATGAAACATTGTTCTTTAAAAGGCTTCAAACTTAAAAATTGCCATGAACTGTAACCCTGAAACTCATTGCCATTACACTACAGAGCTTAAAAAACATCAAGAAGATTGATGCATATGGGAAAATTCAAACACTGACATGCACAAGGACATGAAGATGTTGCAGAGAATTTGAGCTAGTGAGCAGGAAATCTGTGACGCAGTACCTGCAGCATGTAAAGATTGTGGGGGTTTTATTCCAGAAAATAATACTCCATTGGTGCTTGCCAAAGCACTCAGCCTCCATCTGACATCAGACTGAGAGCTTGTTGATTAATATGTGTAGGATAACCTTTCTGGCACATTTCTGTAAAATTACTGGTTGCACTGTAGCCACGTTTCAGATTTTACTCCCTCTAGAACCAGACAGTCTGTTAAATGCACTCAGCAAATAATATGTTTACTGAATTTCATGTTGTATTAAAAAGCTATTATTCAAAGGAATGTTCTCAATGGTTCATTCAGCTCTGGGCAAGGCTCTGCCATATGGGCTGCTGTTGACTGAATTTGCAAATCCTCCTACACATGCAGCAAAATACCAAGGCATCACAAGAACAAGTTAACTTTATAAATCTCAGTCACCTTTTTTCCTTTGCTTGAAACAATGCTGCTATTTGATTATTTGTAAAATTCCACTTGGGATATAATGATTTTTAGTTCCAACACACCACTGCACTGCCACATATTAACTTTCGCTTAAGAAATTATTCTTGCAAACTCAAAATATTTTTTCTATTTATCTAAGAAATCTCATGTCTGGAGGCTACTTAAAAAATATAAGGAGCAAATCTGCCGGTAGTTGTCTCAACACTGAGTACAGAGCAAAAGGCTGATAACCATATCTTAGAGATTTAGCTGAACATTTATCATATTATTAGCATTCATCCATTAATCACAATAATTGATTAATTTATATTTTGGCTTTCCAGGGAGGTTTTAATGCATATATCATGGACTGGATTCCACCTACCTTGTGCGCATTTTCTATTTTAACTCAGTTTTTAAACTGGCTTGTTTGTTTTGACTGTCCTCTGCTTGATACCACATTTGTAGAGTTAGAGTTATAAAAGAAACCAAACCAGAAGTTGGCAGTTGTACACTCCTTGGTATCTTTTTAATCATACTAAAGAAATCACACGTTATCCAAAAAGTTTACTTTCCATTTTTATTTTTGAACGATACAAAATTAGGGCTATCTGTGGACTTGTATTACAGGTGATCCTCTGGGGAAACAATAGCACGGTGGTAGTGACACCATTTCTACTCTGGCAATGCCAAGTTCAGAGCCTGTTGGTTTTGGCACCAACATGTGAAGGATTTTCCATAGAGACCTGCCATAAAGTTCTTGAAAGGAAAAAAAATGTTGGCAGTTGGTGTGTTTGGAAATTGAAAGCTACCAGAAAGAGAGATCCTGTGGTCATAAACTTTGCTAGTTTCATAAGATCATAGGATATTGTGCGTTAGAAGGGATCATGGAGTCCAACTCCTGGCCCAGCACAGGACAGCCCCAAGAATCACACTGGGATGTGATGCCTGAGAGCACTGTACAAATGCTTCTTGAACTCTGTCAGATCACTTCCCTGAGGAGTCTATTCCAGTGCCCAACCACTCTCAGGGTGAGGAACGTTGTTGAAGCATCTAAGCTAAACCCCTCCTGACACAGCTTTATGCCATTTCCTCAGGTCCCATGGCTGGTCATGACAGAGAAGAGATCAGTGTCTGCTCATGAGGAAGCCGTAGGCTGCAATGAGGTTTCCCCACAACTTCTTGCAGGCTGAACAGACCAAGTGACCTCAGCCATTCCTCATAAGGCTTCCCCTCTTCCCCCACATTCACACCTCTCTTTTGGACATTCTCTAATAGCTTTATGTCTTTTTTCTCTTGTGGTGCTCAAAACTGCCCCCAGCACTTGAGATGAGGCCACCCCAGTGCAGAGCGGAGCGGGACAATCCCCTCCCTTGCCTGGCTGGCCATGCTGTGCCTGATGCCCCCCAGGACCGCATTGGCCCTCCTGGCTGACAGGGCACAATCAATCATATTCAACTTGCCATTGACTAGGACTCCCAGGCCCTTTTCACTGGATCACTGCTGTCCATGCCCTTGTCCCCTAGTCTGTCCCTACACCCAGGGTTGCCCCATCCCCACAGTGATAATATGAATGGCTGCACGTATGCCAAAATTGCGATCAGCAAGCGCAGCCCAGATTCAAGACATGACTCCAGGAGTGACAAGAGATCTTGTACGAAACTGTCAGCTGTGGGTGGAAGAGAGAAGGCTATGTCCTGTAGAAACTGCACAGAATTTCAAAGCTGAATCTGACAGTGAAGTTGCAGGTCTGAGTGACAAGCTGGCTGCTGATGTTGTCCCCAGTGACAGGGGACATGGCTGCAAGGATTTGAGGAAAAAGATTAATATCTTCATTAGACTTTAGCATCTGGCAAAAATCCCATACGATGGTATCAGGAAGAGGCCAGTGAAAACAAACTGGAGGTTTGATGTTTCAAGCCAGTTTTAAAAATACAGACAATGAGGAACTGTTTGAAACAATGGTGAACTTTCAAGTTCTTTTTATAATTTGTCTTGAATTTTTCCCTAAAGAACACTATATTGGTGTGAAAAATGTCACTCAAGAGTGAAAAAAATCCTCAGTTACTGCATTTTCAAAGAACAGCAAAGGATACAGAATTAATATATATTTGGTGCAAACTCCCCTCCTCTCCTCCTAAGTGATCCTTAGCAGCTGTCCATTTCACTGTCATCTCCCAACAGAAAATTTCATGTGTTCGTATTCTCCCTTCCACTGGAGAAAATCTGACCTTGTCTGAGCTGTACAAGTTCATATGCCATATTGCATACATGCTGTGCCTGGCCCTGCACCTGCTGGTGACTACATGGACTTGCCTGATGGTCACCACACTGTTGGCTTGGTTTCACTGGACCCACTCTGTCCCTCTGGCTAGGGAGGGGTGACAGCACTTGTCTCTGTCAGCCTCAGCTGCCAGCCTGCTTCCACTACCATAGATTCCTGAGATAAATGCATGTGGACAAGCTCAACTTCCAGTGCTCTCCTCCTTGCTCTCCCCACTCCTGAAAATGTAATTCTTTCTCTGTTGCTAGTGCTACATGCAGATTGCCTTTCCATGCAAGGATTTCAGCTGAACTGTGCTGAGATACACTTACTCTTGCTCTAGTCTTCTCTGCTTGGTTCCATTTTCAAGCTAACTATATGACAAGGAGCCCACCCTAGATAAACATTCCCATACCTCAACATAAAGAAGACAATTGTTTCCCAGTTCCCATGTGGCTGAAAGGTGTCAACATCCTTCTGCATGAAGATTTTGGCTCTGGCAATGTCTGTTTCACAACTGAATGCTCCCTTGCCTCACAATGTCTCCTTCATTAACACCAAGTTGTTCAGAGGATTTACCAAGCCTTGAATTCACTTCCCAGAAGAGCAAGAGGCTCAGGAGAACTTCTCTGACCACTTCTTCCAAACTGAGCAAAGATTTTTGAGGAGATGCTTTATGGTATTCATTTTCCAGTGGCTGACTTGACTTGCCATGCTCCATTAAGACAGCCTTGTGTACTAAGAGTGCCTCAGAAATGGAAAATTATGTCCTACAGTAAATTAGACGCCATGCCCCCAAAAAACCAAGATTAATTCTAATAGGATATGTGGTGGCACAGTTCCAAGCAGCTGGCTTTGCACAAAGCAGCCTTTTTTTCTTTAATAGATTCTGGTGAAGTTTTGTCCCTGTCTGTAAAAATTGGCTGTATTATCCTGAAAATAGAAGCAATTGAGCTTTCCCTGACCTGATCTGGAGGAAACATTAAAAAGTTCATTTAGTTATGAAATCTATTTAATTTATGCTCTCAAAGTTCATCACAAAAACTTTGTTGAAAATGATTTGGGAAAGCAAAAATGCCTCAAACATGCTGTTAATTACCATTCATTTTGTAGCTGTCACCCATTCCAATTCCTGGGGAGTGCTCTAGAAGCTTTCTGTGTGCAACAATTGCACAGCAGTATCCAAACCAGACACAAGATTTCCTAATATACCCCAGTTTCATGCTGGAGAACAACTAAAAACATCTATTTGTATGGCTTTCTGGGATGCAAGGTCGGGTTCCCAGCATCATCATATTACTTTTCCTAATGCTAAAACACAAGCAGAGCTGTGCCCTAAACAGTGATCCTCATCTTGCATGAAGATTTTATTCTACAACAAGGAATATCTTTCAAACAATTACACCGTGCTGTGTAGTCAAAAGACATTTAAGAATTTATTCATTTTTTGATTAAATTGTTTTCAGTCAGATCAGCTTTAAAATGCTAACAAAGTGAGATTGGAAAGCTCAACCAGTGAATTCTCCATGACTGAATTATACAAAAATAAACAAAACTATAATTCTAATACCATAATTATCTAGATGTCCTTTGGGATTTTTCATTTTCTATGGGGTTTTGTTGTCTGGTATTCCTTTTTCCTTTTTGAAAGCCTGTCTTCAAAGTATTGCTCTATTTTTTGATCTTTCCTCTTGCTTTTAAACAATTTCAAATATGTCTATAAAACATATGATTTTTAAGGGTATCACTAAATTTATTCTCAAAATTACATGCATTTCAAACCCCCACCAGGTCTCTTTATTTGTGGAAAGTCTGATCAAGCCTGGATTAAGGAATTGAGGCTAAGGAAACATTTAACTGGAATGTAGAAAGAATTCTATGTATCCAATGTATGCCTCCCTTTATTGTACTAGGCATCTTCATTTTCGAGCAAAACAAGAAATAGGTGATAGTTTTTGAGGCATTATTTGATACACTGAAAAAAATAGGCAAATTTTCAGGCTCAGAACCCTCATCAATTCTAATTCAATGATACCTCTGTTTCAATTTCTAATATAGTTGCTATCACAGGTCAGTACACCAGGCAAGAGTCACCATTTTCTCAGGTGAATCAAAGTGCTATCCAAATTATATTCAATTAGAGACTTAGCTACACTTATAAACCTGTGCTCTAGCTGTTTGCAGAGAGACATGCAGAGCACCTGAAGTGCAAGAGACATGACAACTTGTACCTGAACTTGACACCCATTCCCACACAATATAATTAGGTCTTTCTGCCAATGCTTTTTATATGCAATTAGGTTTTGAACTACTTGCATCCTACTTTCAGGCAGAAAGAAAATGACACAAAACAATAACTGAAGCTAGATCTCAGGCAAACTCTGCATGCAAACTGAATCTGAATTTGAGTCCTTCCAAGTTAACAAGTGTTTCCAAGACTTGAATAAAAACCATCTGAATGCCTGTAATTTTTAGAGTGCTCTGCTTTTTTCAATCCATCATACTTCCTAAGCGCTCTTTTATATGTAACTGAAATGTCTTAGATGTGTGAAAATTTCATACATTTGAAGTTCTGCACTATATCCAAGCTCCAGGAAACAGGCACATTTAACAAGAGGTAGATCTGTGTCGGTGTAGATAAACTACTTGACAGCCAAAATGCCTACAGCTCTGATGCTAGGCTCTATACACTGATTTTGCTAACTACTGAAACATACTTTTGTCTGCTCTCAGAGCTACAACAAAAAATTATCACTACAAGAAGGCAGCTGCCTGTAGATATACAGAAGAAACCCACAGAAAAGTAGGAGATGAAAAGGAAATATGTGTTAACAAGAGCCAGTGGAAGCACATAGGGCTTCATTAAAAGCCTTCTGGTCCCTTGGGGGCTTTGCTTCACAACCCAACATCCCCCATCTGAGCCAACCAGCTGGCAAGTGTCACCCCTTCCAGAACTTGACTCCAAATCAGAATGGCCTAATTAAAGATTAATGCTCTCTGACAAAAATTAGTAACTCCTTCCCACGCTTCAGAGAATTCATAAAAATATTTTCATACATTTTCAAGAAAATTAAAACTGCCTCATTGGATTGCAGCTTCAGGAACTGCAGGTATTCACCTGGACATAATCTTGTGATAGTTTCAAAGATGATTTGAAGCTGTACTGTCATGCATTGTCAATCACTCACTTGACTGGCTTCCAAAACTGCTATCAGATCCTAAGTCAGCTGTAACTCACAGCATTTTAGGAAATATTTTTCAACAGTAACATCAGGTTCATGCAAAATTTTCTAATTAGAGTTTAAAATCACCCATCACACCATCAAAGTGAGAACTGAAAGGGAAGCCAACTGTTTCAGTGTGCCATACTGTTACCAGAGTATATCTAAAATGGTAAGTAATGAATATCCATTTTAAGAACCGTTTGATTGCATAATTTTGTAAATAAATTAATAATTTTATGCGGCATCAAAGACTACATCGTTAGTGAAATCGAAATCAAACAAATTATGTGAATGAGCCCAGAAAAAGTTATTATGAGTTGGCTTTATCAGAATCAATGCACAGTTCTACCCTTTGATAGTTTTTCCTCTGTGGTGTCAGGCAGAAACAACTCCCACTTAGTGATTAGAAGTTCTCTCAGAATTCATTGTGATGCCCACACACTTTGTCACCAGAGATTTTGTAACAAGAAGGAGGATAGTTTTTCAGACGGCTATGCTGAAAAATGTCAAATGTTCAAAGTTTTCCAGCATCTGTGTAAGAAAATTCACCCACACAAAACTGAGCTTTCTCCAAGAAAACTTCCTTGGTTTTAAGCCTGTTCCATTTATTCATGTTTTCCATTTTATTTAGACTTAGTTTGCTGCTTTATTTTACTTCCTTGGGTTTTGATTTTGATTGTCTCCTTGGAGCAAAATGCTTGATGATCTATTATGTGAATCATAGACCTAACACACCATGCTGGGAAGAACAGATTAGCCTGACTCTCAACTGATTGTGTACCATCATTATCAGAAGCCTGAGCCAATGGTTACCAATTCCCTGGGACTGCTGCCTTAGGTCTTCAGGAAATGTTCCACCAGATTTTAAGTGAGGAATGACCTCCAGATAAAATGGCTGCACCCAAATGGTTTAAACATCCTGTTTTAGCTAGAAATGTATGTTGATCTGAAATTAACTTAAGATTTCTTTTCTGATGTAAATATTCTGCTATACTTAATCCATACTACTTTGCAATTTGAAACTGCAGCATTATGTAAAAGGTAGCACACAGGTTGGCAGCTTTCGAACTGATCATGAAACCTGAACAAGAACAGAACTTTAAACGGACAAAAATTTAAGATACTACATATTTATATTAATTCAAAGGTGAAAGATGTTTCAGAAAGCACTAATGTCCTTCCTCGTGAACCACCTTCGCAATTTCTAATTTATCATATCCTTCTACATTGGTGGCTGTTAAATTGGTTTAAATGAAAAACCACTCAACTTTATTTGCAAAACATGCAGAAAAACATTTGGATTCACAGACCCATAGAATGTCTTGGGTTAGAAAGGACCTTAAAGATCATCTAGTTCCAGCCCTCCTGCCATTGGCAGGGACACTTTGCTCCAGATCAAGTTGATTAAAGCCCAACCCAACCTGGCTTTGAATGTTTCCACAGCTGGGGCATCCACAGTTCCTCTGGGCAGTGCCTCACCACACTCACAGTGAAGAATTTCTTCCTAGTATCTAAACTAAATCTACTCTTTTTTCAGTTTGAAGCCTTTTTTCATTGTTTTATCACTACATGCTTTTTGTAAGAAATCCTTCACGGGTGAAAACTTCATGTGTAGATAAGAATATATTCATTTTTCATGTGTTCTTGTGAGACCCTCAGAGAGTATTCACAGGATATCTCTGTGACACATCTTTCCATTAACTCCAGATACAAGATTTTGTATCTGGGGTTAATGGAAAGGTATGTCACACCATGCCTATTCTAGCAATTCAATGTTATCTACTGTGCTTCTGTAAAGTTGATACTTATTTTAGCAAGTACAGAATATATTTGGGGATCATTTAACATGCTGAAGCACCTTACACTAAAGTAACTGTAAAGAATTCTCTATTAAATAACTGCCAGCATAAATGAGAATCAGAACCCCACTAGGAACACATGAAGAACTAATGTGGATAATTTGAAGTTTCCATTTTTGTGAAATCATGCCCAGGGGTGTATTTAAACGTTGCTAATGTTTAGGGAGGAGCTGGGTAAATTGAGAGAGAGCCTAGATACAACCCACCATTACCTAATGTTCCATCAGCTATCTTCCTTCCAAATTATCTTGCTAGCCCCTTTATCGCCTGTGACTCATGATGTGAGAGACATACCACAAAACGCAGAACTCTGACTGGGCAATCTCCTAATTTAACCAGAAGAATATGGTAAAAGCTGGATGTCTACATGCAGACTGGAGGAAATCACCTATTTTCATTGGGAATTAACAGCTGCAAACTTGGCCAAAAGGGTCATTTTCTGAGGATCCTAGTGGTTTTTCTCCACTAAAAAATATGAAAATTGCATAATCCATTTCACTACAGAACGTTTGAAAGGATCTTGGTGACATCTGTTTGCCAAGTGAGAAACAGGAAATAATTGCAGAAGTTTCCCTAGAACTGGAGATTCAGATTTGAGCCTTAAAGAATGCATCCTTTGCTTTCACTAATGCAAGTAAGGAATTAATTATGGACTTGAAACATTTGCATGAGAAGGTAGGAATCTAGCAAAGCCGACCATACACTGTGTTGTAACACAAGACTATTGTGGCTCCAAGAGTTTGTCAGAGTGGCCCCCAGGGATGGGGGCTGGGGAAAGCAGATTACAGACAGCCATGTGAGAAATTATGGCCTCCCTTTATCTGGCTCCCACAGCAAAAGTCATCCAAAGTGCAGGACTTTTCCAGGCTTTAATCAACATATAGTGACAGAGAGGGTGGCAGTTCATAAAGAAATTTGGCCAAGGAGATTCTCTTAATTTTCTTAAACATTCATCCAGTCCTTAAAAAATAGAATAGCCATAATATTGAGCTCCACAAGTTGCATTTGCAAAACTGAATGAGTATCAACCCACATTTTCAGATCTACACTTCTGAAGTATGCTTTTCTCTGATGATCTGCAGGGCCTTCTTACAAGGCATATTTACACAGTTTTTGGCAGGACTTATCCCCAGACCAAGAGAAAAAATTATTTATTTTTGTTTGCCAATTATACCATTACCTATGCTTAAAATCAGGGAAAGCAAATAGGTTGAAAATTTGACCCTAAACTACATGTGGGAGGCAGGCTGCCAAGAAGCACTGAAACACATGTAAGTTCTGTTTTCTTAGCAGGAAAGAGAGCAATTGTGAAAGCCTGGGGATATCTACACTGGGTGGTAAAGCTAACAGCATAAAATCAAAGAAATCTTAGCACTAAGCCAACAGTGTAACAAAAAATAGGAGTCAGCTCTTCGTGGCCATGCAGATTATCACTCTGATAAGACTGTGATAGAGGGTAAGAATTCTTTCCCAGTATGGTGTTAACACTGCATAAGCTTTAATCTGTTGTTCTTTGGCTTTCGGATCTCTTGCTTCGCAACACAAACACTAACAAATTGACAAAAGCTGTGTTTGCACATTAGAGCTACTTGCAAACTAGCATTTCAAGTTCAAGTTTGGACATACAAGCACACAAAGCAAAATGAAGTGGAAAGCTGTGATTTTAATGGGGATTTAATCTCTTTTGTTCTTTGACCTTTTGCGGCTCTCAGAATACATCAACGCTTCTGTCGCATGAGTTGCCTTATTGGCTTAGTTCGTGCTGATACTGCCAAGCAAGCATTCAAGTGTGACTGCAGTGCAGGGTTTGATGCTATATTGAACTCTTTCTAACAGCAAGTACAGGAGTCTTATCAGCACTACCCAATGGGGTACAAATCCTGTGAATTAGCCCAGGAGGCCCAGCTTCGATCCCAAGTGCAGTGACTCCTACAGCTGGACAGAAAGAGCCTCAGAGCTCAGCCAGAAAGTAACTTTAGAAGGAATGGCTCAGGCAGCTGGCAGTGTGCTGAGTCTGGGGAAGCCACCAAGCCAGCTAAGTATCTGTCCTACAGAAGGTCAGAGAAAGGCAGAACAGCACTGAAACAGGACTATAACACAATTCTATCAAGTCTGATTATTAAGGAAACAGAACACGCATTTTAATGTATCTAATGGGGGAGGTTTATTTCCCCTTCCCTTTTAAGACATAAAGCCTTCTCATCTAAAAACCCTTCAATGAAAGTCTCCCAGTCAAAAGTGCAGCAGGAACTGAATAACTACAAAAGGAACCCACCGGAGAAAAAGCCCACAGCAGGAGAAATGAGGGCCACAACAGTGATCAGTCAGGATGGACTCAGCAACATTTTGTGGATTACAAAATGTTATAAAAGGTCTAACATTCTTTCACCGAACTATTAAAGAAAAGAAAAAAAACCCAATGACTGCCATTTCGCATAACATTTCTCATAACCATCTACCTCTCACCTGAGCCCTCTTTTCAAAAATTCAGCTGTGTGCACTCTAATAATGATACAAAAAATTAAATTGAGAGATTCTTTCCAAGCATTTTTCCTCCAAGCTGCAACTGAAATTCTGGATAGTAGCAGTGATATCTGCTATAACAGGACCTTATATGGAAGAAAAAGGTCTGGTAAGGGAAAAGGATGTCACATTTGTAGCTGAAATCTGAGAAATTACTGGTATCGATGCTTAATATTGTTAGACACCACCAAGAAAACAATTCCTGGTTATTGATCAGCTGCAAAAGAGATTTGCATTCTGTAGGGATAAAATGCAACATAAAAACTGGAGGCGTAGTGTTCAGAGTTTTTCATGTGATTCAGCCCCTGAGTGAGAAAAAGTTAATCCTATTACATTGAAAGACTCAGAAAAAAATTAGGAGTATACTGGGTATTCAAACATATAGAGCTAAGTTCAAAAACCTTCATGTTTTTGAGTGGTGGCCAGTGAGTTGTTATGAAAGAATTGTCCATGTGATCAAGAAAAAAAGTAGTAGAATGAGTGAATGGGAGTTTGGGAAGAGAGCTGCTACTGTCATTTGGGCCTGATCATATCTCAGATCAAAAGCCTCAGATATTTTCCTCACATAATGAGGGTTTTTAAAGTTAAGTCTTGTCATATATAACAGGAGGAATCCTTTAATATTCCTTCAGGATGATGTTTTCATAAGGCAGGTCTAGATTTTGTTTGGGCATCACCTCTTTACTGCAACTACTCAACAGCTGCATTCAGAGTATGCTTCAGCCAGTTCTCACTTTTGCTTTTTGACTGTATATTTCTATTTCAGGAGACCTGAGGTAGGGAAAAAATGCCAGGTGACCAGAAAGACCCTGTCTTAAATATGGGATACATTTACTTATATCTGAAAATTAAGTTGTGTGATCTGCAGTTGATTCAGAATTCCCAGAGCATAGGAGCACGTTGGACTGCCAGCCTGTACCATCTGTCAGACATAATCCTCACACTTCAGAAGGCTGGATTTCACACAGTTAATAAATTCCATGCAAATCTCAAAGTGTTTCACATAGTCAGCTGAAGAATACTTCTGATAAGGCGTGCTTGTACAGCTTTACAGACCTCCATGGAATGCCATGCCAGCTTTTCCATTGAAGGAAATACAGATAATGCTCCTGAACAGTGAATGCTGAAGCCAAATGATTAAATAAGAAGTAAATGTATTGCAGAAGATTAAAAACAAAATAACTACTGAAACTGAAATTTTTAAGGCCCCTTATTTCAGTCACATAATTGTACTGATATACCCAGTGCCAAATATAGAAAGGACAATGCATCACAGTAAGGAAAAAATGTTTCTGCATTTTTGTTAATTTTGCTTTTCCCAAAAGAACAAAATCCATGGAAGTGCTTTTGGAAAACTATCTTTAGGCATTAGAAGGTTGCCATCTGTTTTCCTTCTCTTCTTTCATCAAAGACAAAGCAGACTCACAACACCCCAAACATCCCCATACTTGCAGATAAAGATAATTCTGTATAGTCTTATAAATAAGGGGAAGCCTGAAGAGCTTACAACATTGCATCTGGCTGAGCAGCCTTCAAATACTAAATATGTGGAATTCCTTGATGGGTGCCATCCAGCCCAATAGCACATCTCAGACTGTGAGCTGAGCACATGAACTTGGGGCATTATCTGTGGCCCCTTTCCCTTATATTTTTGAGCAGGCAGAACTGTTGCATTAGAGCGTTAGAGGATAAAAGTTTACCTATTTCTTACAAAGTCCATATATAAACTTGCTGCCCTTGAATTTGTCTAATCCTTCTTTAAAGTCCTGACACACAGAAATACAGGTGGAACAAGCTGGAAGTCTTCAAAGAACACTTGTAGATCCTTCTTGGATCCCATGGATATTGCTTAGAGAACTTACATTCTAAGTTCTATATTCATGCTATATTTCAGAGAACTCTCCTTATTAATATGTCACTCTCCTAAGGTCTCCTTTTGACCTGAGGGTTCAGTTCTCCAGCCTCTGGGAACACAGATTATCCTAACTAACTTAAATTGTTTTATCTGGAAATGGGATAATTCAGTGAAATTGAAATTAATTCACATAAATGTATCTGACAGAATTTAGCCTGAAGCATGAAGTAATGTGCAAAAATAAGTTATATTTTAATAAAACAAAACAAACTACTTTGTGTGGGAAAGAGAAAGTTTAAAAACGTTTCAGTACCACTGTGTTTCTCGTTAGTCTCTCTTGGATCATGGCAAAAATCATAAACTTCAGAGGCCGAATTTTTTAGGCTACTTTAAATCTGTGTGAGCCTCTATTCCACAAGGAGTCCAGTGTCTCTCTGCTATTCCTGTATTTGCTCTCATGGCATGTTAGAAAGTTTACAAGTCATTGACCAATACTTCTGTCCTGGCATTATAAATGAGCACGGCCTTTTCTGCTCAATGTTTGTGTAAGTAGGTATTGTCAGAATGGCTAAAGAAGGTAGTAAATACCAATGCTGCAGTAACCAGAAGATTCACAGCTACACTGAATCGGCTTAGTGAGAAAGAGTTGCAAGTCTCATGAGTAAATTGCTAGAAAATATTTCTACAGAAAGATTCCTATGATCTGTTTTGGATTGTTTCTACAAAGAAGCAGTTTCAAGGCTATAGTTCTTTTTAAACAGTAACTAATGATCCACATATTACAATAACATGTATTAGGGTTCTTTATTGCAACTTAGAGATCTGAACTGAAAATCTGATATTTATTTTGTATATTCCTACATATTACACGACAATAGCAGCAGAGATTCAAATTAGTCATTACTCGTGAAAACACTGTTACTGTTACTAATTAAAGGACAAATTGACTTTTAAAATTCACAAATTCCAAAATAAAATGGAAATTCAATACCTAGTATAAAACTTTAAATTACATCTGAGTTGATATCACTCTGGAAGTTTAGCACAGATACAAACATATTGCTGTTTTTCCCTACAATTGTCAGTAAAAAACTTTTAAGATTACATAAATGTGTTAGCAAAAGAAGAGTTAATCCTTTGAGAAAAAAATTTCATCTATTCTAATGTTTTAAACTTCGACTTGTGTATATCCAAAATTGGACTCAGGCTCACAAATACAATTCTACATGTAAACAGTAAATTATATAAACAGCTCACTCTTTATTAGCCAAATTGACCATTTTTTAGAAACAACCCAAAGTACAAATACATGTACATGTATTTTTGTGTCTGCATACACACATATGCATGAAAGTGTTCCCAGGTTTGCTGTGGGAGCCTTGTCCCTTGATGTACCCTGAATCTGCATTTGTAAGTTTGAAACCATGGCATTAATCTGGTTTTTATTAATTTATTTTAATATGGTGTATTATAGAATACCTGCACAAGAAAAGAAGGAAACTACTCTCACAGTGCTCCACAGTTTTCATGTCCTCAGCTTCTGAAACATTTGAGACTATTAACTTGCTGGCAGGCTCCCAAGGAATTTTAAGGCATCTGTGCCTGTGCTACTTATTTTAAGCTCTGTCTTCCAGTGTTACGAAATCTCAAACTCTTTTGAGGGCAAACTCTTTTGACTTTCTTAGGAATTTTATTTCATGTGGTTCTGGCTTTCCGGCAGATTCAAGAATGACATAATCGCCTTTTCCCACCCACAGGTTTTGCCCTGCTGCTGTTGGTTACACCCTTCCATGTAATGTGCAGTACGAACCTTTGTCTGATTCCATATGCCCAGAAATGGAAGACAGCCCAGCAAAGAGGACTAAAGCACAGTTTCTTGGCTCTCTATCAATCAGCATAGGTTGAATAAGGCTTCTTTAGGATTTTTCCTCTCAGTTAATATTACTTTAGCTACAGTGCAGTTCCTGTCAGTCCAAAATCATGCTTCTTCCAAAGGATGTGAACCAATTTCCAAATAAACTTTACCCCTGCTACTGAAGCAGGTATCTTAAATGTAGTAGCAGAGAATAAACAAACTTAAAGTGGTCCTTTTGTATTTTACTATAGCATTTATGCAAATGCACTCAAAAAATACAAAATTCTTCATTTTCATTTTAAAAAAATGCTAGAACTTGGCTAGTGTGCATTCATAAGAGCTACTGTAATCATATTCTGTATTATTAACAATTCTGGATTATGTACCAAGCTCCACAGCAGCAGGAAAAAAAGCACTTTCTGGAGTTTGTTTTCAACATGAGAGAGCTAGAAGCAATCTGCAATCCTGTTTCACTGTCCGATATCACTAAGAGTCTCCTGGCTTATCTGAAGACTATGAGAGTGTTCACACATGAAATATGGCATGCTAACACAGCATAGGGAGTATTTCTTTGACCTTTGAAAGTCTCCAGAAATTTTGCTTTTTACAGTTATGCTTTTCATGCTTGGTCACATTTTTAAGTACAGCACAGCATTGTGGCTACTCAGGTCTCTTCAATCCAGGACTACTGAGAGGCATTGGTTCAGGCCAGCTTCTGGGCAATTTCATAGACAATTACATTGCTTCTTTAAGAGCTGGCACTGCACTGCCAGGCAAATAGAAAAGCATGTATCATGCTCAAAGAAACACTAGTCCATCTCCAGAAGAAATGGAGAAGAATGCATCAAGTTATCACCATAAAAAATAATGATCCAGCCTGGAAAGATAACGGATTTCCTTGTCTTTTTTGGCAGTGAGCAAATTCTGGAAAAAAATTACAACAGGGCAAAGTGAGGCAGTGATTCAGCATCAGGATGTGCAGACTAAAGACAGAAGACAGACTTCTCATGGGACCTTGTCATAAACAGTTACATTCACAACTCTGATGGGCCCTCTCCTAAGTTCATTGTAGCTTAGTGTCGTGCCTTTCTCTCACTCCCAGCAGCGAGGGATAATCCATTTGAACAAGTATCTAGCAGGAAGAAACCTGTGGGATAGGCTAGAAAATGAGACAAACTGATCGTGATGGTCATCATAGAGTGAAATTCACTGCAACAGGAATTTCATGTGAAATGTATCCTGATGATTATTTCTTTCTCTAGACTCTGTGCAAGCCAAAGTAATACTTTTGTTTCTGTGATGAAAATTATCTGACTAGTAAGTTACAACACTTTTAAGAAAGGGATAAATCGAAAATCCTGTAAAATTCTACCTTGGTGTTATAAAGTCCAAGCTACTCTAAAACACATCCTCTTGAGGCAATAGCTAAGTTCTAGGAAGTTTTAACAAATTGATCTGTCCTTTGCTGACAAAATAAAACAAAAGATTATTTAGCTGGCTAAGGTCTTAAAATTTTACTAAGTCTTTTTAACTCTGCCTATAATGAGATCTATTTCTTCTAGTAATGCAATTATTGTTAATGGGTTTTCTGATACTAAGAAAGAAAACTGATTTTAGCTGCAGTGGAATTGCAGTTATTTAAAACATTAAATTCACCCATCCACATTAACAGTGACATGAGACATTTTAGTTTGTCGTTAATAACCTTACACAAGCACTTTCAAAATTCTTTCACACCCTATATATTTTCATGATAGATAAAGACAAGAGTAGCTGCGAAAGTATCCAACTTCTGCCATTACCTCATGGCAAAAAGATGATATTTCTCTAGAAAGATGGTAAGAGTTTTTCTAAACAGACAGGTAGAATGTGTAGGTGATGATAGGCTGTGCCAATTGATATTTTATTTCTGGAGAATTTCAAGGTTAAAAATCTGAAGTGCTTATCCAACCTTCCCTAACAACCACACCAGTGGGAACACTTGGGGCAAGTTCTTAGTTACAATCATCACCCCACAGTGGTCAGTCTTAATGGAAACCCAAGCTTGAATTGCTGGCTAGAGCTGAGCACACAGAATAAACTTTTCCTCTGCTGCATTTAACAACACTGTTGTTAGGAGGTCTCCTAATAATATTCACAAAAAATACTGTCAAGAATTTTGCAAAAACAAAACGTACTTATTTAGCAGCGTATTCACACAAAGCTGAAGCTATTTTTTTAAAAAAATACCCGGTTAATTAATAGAGAGAAAATATCAGATCATCCACCCACACATCAGAAGAACTTGCATTGAAAAAAATACATTTCAATGAGTGACTCATGATGAATTTTACTCCATACTGCACAAGTAAAAATTGCATTTGTCAAAATAATTACTGTTGTTATCCTCACTCTGTGTTTAAAATTCCCTCGTGTCCAGTGCAAACTGTCCTGCATTTAAAAGAGCTGAATTTAGTTCTCAGATTTCAAAAGATCAAAATAAGGTAAATTAAAAGAAGTCATTGGAAATGTTGGCATTTTAGTATACCTAATAAAAGAACAAATTCCCGTACTAGATATGTTTCAGCAAGTGTCATCAATGTATCAAGTACTTACACATCTCTTTTCCCATTTAAACTTGCAATAAAATCTTCTACTGACTTCCATGAGGGAAGTAAGAGCAATCCAGCCTAATGTACTGAAAATCCTGTTGCTGATTTCCAAACAGTTTAACAGAAAGAGTGTTCATGGTACCTACATATTACCACATATTATCATTTGGTTATTTTTCATTTCACTGGTGACATAGAAGAGACTACACTGTGTTGAGCTGCAGCTGACACTTAAATGTTGCTTTTAAACCATGTAAGATTTCTTATTCAAAAGTAAACTTGAAAGCTTGGGGGAAAAATAATGCTATAAATTAAATCACTTTTACTGTCAGTTTCTGCCCCATAAAATATTTTTAAAGACTTCCTTTCAGATGTAAACAAGACTGTTTCATTCATTCATGGGCAATACTTTGGCTCCATGTGCATTTATATAAGTAAGAAGAATTTTGGACCTCCTTTCTATTACATCAATAAGCTTTTCAATTCCTTTTCTGCCTCCTTGGCTCTCCCAGTATATCTTGTCAAGGAACAAAGACTGGAGCAACTTCTCACGTAAACGCTGGCTCCTCAGAACTGAAATTGCAGATGCAGGGAATCTGGAAAAGCACAAAGAAATTCATCAGTTTTTGCCATTACCCTGAATTGCAGTATTCATGTTGTGGTTTAGCAATCAATTGTACAAATATAGGCTCCAACTCAGCAAAGGAAATCCATGCATGCGCAATTAAATGTATGTTAATTGTACCTTTTATAGCTGTGGGATTACTCATACATTTTTAGATACATCCTGTCAATGTCTTGGGCCAATGATATATATTCCAGTAGCTTAGTGTCTCATACTCATACTGGGAAGAAATTATCAATCCTTTTACAAAATTAATAATTTAAAACTTACTCATTGATTCCTTGTAGTATTTTGAAGTCAAGATTGTCCTCATTTCTGTCAAAGAAACCCTTATTGTCTATAAAGGCCAAGTGCCTTTGGTCATGCCTTCTCTGAACGATGTGTGTCAGGTTAATGGTATCCTGATCATTGCATTTCAGCTTCAGTCCTTGCTGCATGCAGGAATCCTCCTTGAGAGGTTTAAATCCACAACAATTTCTGTCTAGTCGATTATAGATCTAGAACAAAGTACAGCAGAGTGCCAAGTGAAAACAATAGCAAAGTACTTGGGGAAAAGTGTCACTGCAAGGCATTGCTCTCTAACCCAGCTGACAGGAAAGCAAGCTCAGGACAAGTGTAATTGAAGACAGTGAAACAGCATTGAAGACCTGGTCCTCATACCTCAGGTACTGCTAAAAGCAATTTCTCAGACTGTGTATTTTATCCATTTTATAGCCATGATCTGTTATGTCAGTAGAAATTCTTTGAATATAATGGAATAATAGTACTGTGTAACTGGAATAACAGGATGGTGAATATAATTCTATTTTCTTTGTCACAAGTTGTTTGTTGGGGTTCTTTTTTTACATTTTCTCCGCTGGAGAACAATAGAAATAGCAACGTCTGACACACACAAAGGATCTTCATTTCGCGGAATCTATTAGGCTAACAGTATGCAAAATAACTGAAAAGACCAGCGAGGGGCACAACAAAACCATCAAAATCTATGAAATGTAAGAACAGTTTATTTATAATCACAGAGCAGCCTCCCCGTGGTATATACTTTTATGCCATGATGGTCTTGACTATTTTTTCCCATGCAAAACCTCGATTATTCAGCACTCAGGACTCATCTGGAAAGAATACATAAATCTGGCCTAACTTTGGTGTTGTAAATACTGGGCATCTCTTTTGACTTACTCGTTTCTGTTCCCTTTCATAAACAGTGACAAGAACAAGGCTCATCCAGAGCAATGGATGCCATTTTAGGATAACCATCTAATACAGGAAAGATAAATCACTTTTTGAAAGTGCTTCTACCCCTTGAGAGTAGATGAGAGTAAATATTCAACATTGCTACAGGCCTGAGCACACAAATAGGCCTCGATTGCCCTTAGAAGTCTCCCCTTCAACTCCCACATGCCCAACCTTTGCCCCTGGGCACAGGAGCCCTCTTTAAGCTCAGGCAGCTCAGCCCTCTGAGTCCTTCAGAGGAGGGGCTGTGTGGGGGTGTTTTGTGCTGCATGTTCCTGGGTTGTAGATTGAGGTTCCTGCCTGTCAGTCTTGGAGCTGCCTTGTCTATGCCTGATGCTCACTGGGCTGTCAATGGGACCTGTGGCTTTCACCATCCTTCCTGCTGGCCTGCCTCACCTGCTGCTGGCCCTGCCTGTCCTAGAGCTGCCTTTGTCTCCAGCTTATCTTCCTAGAGAGCAGACCTGCTCCTGCTAACAGGTGTTTAGAGAGTGGAAGTCTGGTCTGGTGCATATAAGACTTAATGAGTAGCTCATCGAAGGTCAATCATTTTTTTCTGTACTTTGTTGTTTACTGTTAACTCTTCAAACTGCTCTAAGCACAAAAACAGTACTGTTCACATAAGCCTTCTAAAATTACAAGTTTATTTTTATAACATCCCAGCAAAATGAGCCATTAGGATCCCGCTTGACGCAGAACTTTGATGCATGTTGAAATGAAAGGGCCACCTCTTTAATCAAATGAAAGTCTGACAATTGGGGTTGTTTTGATTTTTGTGGGTTTTTTTTTATATGCAGTCTATTTCTAGTTGTATTTATGATAGTGTTTGCTTGCAAATATCCAAATCCTGAGAAAGGAACAGACTTCTCTTCCTCTTTCTCCTTTCATGAGCAGCATTCATTATGTGTAGGCTGTTGAGCCCCTCTTGCTTCCAGTGTTCTCTCTCCTAGGATCTCTTATTCAATCCATCCAAAAGTAAAAAAGTAAAGCAGAGTCCCGCGTGAAAGACTCCCTTGATGTAAAGACCCCATTCCTTTGCACTTCTCTACATGCATTAAATAGACGAGATGTTGTTCTTACAGACAACCTCTTCATAATATCTTGCACCATTTCAGTGCTAAGGCATGATGATGAAACACTCTGGAACTGAAGCATATAGTTTAGCAGAATTTTCTGTCATACATTTATGTACATAAGAGGTCCAAACCCAAAAAGTTAAAGAATCCATTTTGCTTGAGTTCTTGCAGGAGGCAAGTAAATGTCAACTACTAGCATTTTATACCCTGCTCCTATGTTTTACAGCATTTGAAACCAGAGATTAGGAACATCTATTAGAGGTGCTAAACCTATTCTTCTGAGGGAATTATGCTTAATAGAGAATACTTTTCACATTATTCTCTATTTCTGAATGACTCATGAAGTACAGATTTCATTTTTTTTAATGCAGAACCCTTTCTTGGCATTTTTTTTGTTTTCAAGTTTTCATATTCTGTTGCTGATAAACTTTGAGAGCACGCAGATAAAATGGTAATCTTTAAGAACTATAAGAGTCACTTTCACTCATTGTTTGGAATGCATGTTCTTGTCTGGTAAACAACTGGAGAAATAAATCACTCTGATACCAGCTATTAGTACAAGAGTAATTTGTCTCCTGTCACGCAAAGTTCAATCCTGTTGTATCTTATTTTAACCTACCACTCCTTCTGAATAATAGAACAGCAGATTTATCATTCATCAGTTGCTACTCTACTCCTTCTTTACTAACTCACAGTCTAGGGATTTTTTTTTAAAAAAAGGAAAAAATTATCCACTACAACTGTTACCTTGATCCAGATTGCAGCTCACCAAAGCCACTTCAGTCACCTCTTGGGGCTGGGGAGGTACAGGAAGGACCACAGAGTAAACAGAGATTTACAGTTGTGAACACAGTCAAGATCTCTGTTCGGAGAAACAAGGAGTGAAGGAGAAACAGTATGCCTTCCTCAAGGTGAAATAAATCAAGGCAAAAGCCTTTGCTTCCTCTTTAAAAAGAAATGAGTCAGTTAGGTTTCCTGCCTGATTATAAGCTGCATTTTGGATATTTTAATCATAAGAAATAACCATAAATAATTTCAAACTATGCAAATACCTTTCTTCCCCACATAAAAAAAAAATGAAATGCACTAAAATTACTTCTTCTAAAAATCCTGTGTTTGCTCACATGACTTATGAAGCAAATAGTTGTGTTCAGTAAACATTTTACCTGCAACAGAAAATCAAAGAGTGCCATCTTGGACCATTCATAATGATGAATTTCAGTACAGCCCCACTCAGCTTTGGGAACTTTACCATTCTGCCAGCATTTTTTCTTCAACAGCTGCTGATATTGTCCCCATGTTAGCCTCACTGAAGAATGGGTACTATTATCTGTTGGACTCAGTGAGGAATCCCAGAGAATAACAGGACAGGCTTGACCACCTGGAAAAAGGAAAAAATTATCATTATTATAGCACAATACTGTCAGTTTTATTTGAATGTTCTTTAGACATTGCCTAAGCATTAGTAATTATACCATTTTACAAATCTGGCAGGAGAATCAGCCAGGGACTAATATCCTTTGGTTAATGTGGTCTTATCCTACATCCATAACCACTCACCACAGGAATGGAAGCATAGGCATAAATGCCTTCAGTATATGGAAAACTTTCTTTGTTTGAAGCAAGAGATTAATGCACAAAATCATATAGTAAACCAAACTATTAAAAAGTTTCTAGGTAGGTTAAAAGCCTACAATGCCACTCTGAATCAACCGTATAATTTCCCTCTGATTCCAGTGAACTGCTGATTTTCAAGAGCTGGAAACTTATGCCAAAGGGGTTTTCTTTGCATAATAGACACACAGACACCACAAATCCTATATTCAAAGTGGATTTATTTTGTTATTTTTAGTATTTTTAAACCTATAATGTATGACTCCACAGCTCTGAAAGGATATCTGAGGATACTAGAGACAGTGAGCTTAGCATGAATAAAAAGCTTGACAAATTTGGGAATTTTTACCTAGATATGAGATCTGTTTAGTATAGCAGATATTTTAGCCAAATTCTTTAGTTCCTCTGTGTAAAGAATATTCTTCTCTTCCCTGAAACTAAGGCAGAGGACTTATCTTTGGTGAATTCTAGTGTTCAGCTTCACTGTGAGAATAAACCTCATCAAAGAACTTAAAATGAGCTATTCCAGTATAAGAACTGCTAAATACATTTCACACAACATCAAGAAACTGACATACATATCTTATTAAGAAACTCTCCTTTTATTTCTGATGCAATGCTACTGCTGCTAAAACTGCTAAGGACCCATGACTGACTACGGCTTGTAGACATTTAAACAAAGAAATCCTTTATATTTGAGGGTGTGTAGACAGATCAAAATATGTCTTAATACAGAGAGGAAGAACCATTTAACTTCAAAGCTTAACTGCTGTTTACTAAAAAGTGTTGGAACACATATAAAGCTTTAAAAATTATTCATATTTATCTTGAAGTTCATTGAACTTAGTCTACACTATTGCACAATTTTTTGCACAGTTAAGTGCAGCCTAAATTGTCTCTTTGGCTTCCATGTGGCTATGGTGACAGAGACAGATCTGCAAAAAGCTTTTAGAAACACATGAAGGCAAGAGGTCCAGGCCACCTTCTTCAGAAGCAAACCAGACAGAAAATAGCCCGTGGAAAACAGGTATCAGTGCCAACAGCGAGGCAAAAGCTGCCAACGTCAATGCTCCATTTGTAAGCAGACAGGACTGTGAAAAAAATCTCCACACAGCTGAATCAAAAATCAACTTGTTCAAAGGATGCTGACTGTTGTAAAACAACAGGTAAGAAGTTATCTTTGCCTGCACCTAGCACTGAAACATGTGCAAAGTTCCATCCCCCATTCACTAAACAAGCACGACAGACCAGCCCCACATGCATCCAGCCCAAGAGAAAGGCCAGCTCCTTTCCAAACCAGAATCCTGATCTTCCCTCTGCCATGGCTTGCACATACAAGGTAGTCCTTTCAAAGCCAAGCCAACCCAACAACCCACCAGCTCTTTAACTTCCCTCCCAGTTGCCCAGTCTTTCCTTAGAAACACAGAATGTGTCTTTCCATTAGGAATATCTATTGCTCTTTCTTTATGAACAGTATTACCTTTATCAGCACACTCCGCACTCTCCTCCACTGAAAAAATGAGCTGAGCACTCCTGAAAATCAGTCTTCTCCTCTACTGAGGTGTCTGAATAAGTATTTAGGTAACTTATTTGGGAAATCCTACCCATTTCTCCATCTCTCAGACTCTCAACCTATCCCCTACATTGCAGATGACTTTACCCAAGTTAGGTCAGCTAGGGACTAGACTTCCGAGAAAGCTGGAGAAAGTCTATCTGAGCATTGGAAATTCTCATACAAAAAAAAAAAGGACAGCTTTCCTCAGGACCAAATTTGATCTATTATTTTTATATCTCCAGTAATAACTTATGTAACTATTCACAAATTCTTCCACAAATCAAATACATCAACAGTTTTCAAAGAAAACAAACATCTCCTGTTTACCCAAAAAGGACAAGATAAACAACAGTAATATAAATACTTGAAAACTATGAATAATATCATGCCAGTTTCCATTAAGATACAAAAACATTTTAAAAAGACTAAGGTTAAATACAGGAAATGTTTGCATTTCAAAGGAAATGGGAGAAGAAAAGATGATCCAAAAAAAAAAATCTTTCAACTCTGTAATATAAATTGGATTACAGGAATATGAAACAGCAGCTTCAGTACAGAGCTGTGACTCAAATTTATGACACTTGCAGGAAAACATGAAGAGGCTGAATTAAAGCAGATAAAGGGGTCTGATTCATAGCTGCATGAATTGGCATGACCCCAATGAAATCAGTGGATCTTTTCTGATTCGAGCCTCATGAGGATGGGGCTGAAGTTACCTGAATAGTGAGGGGGCTGAAGGTTGTACCTGAACAACAACCACAACTGGGAAAGTTGAGTACATTTCAGAACAAGTCCAGTGTATTTTGTGTATCCTTCTTTTCTAGTTAGCTTTACATATTAAGACAGAGAGTTACTGCTTTTCCATTGCTGCAGCTGCACTGCACTGAATCTCGCCCAGAGCTGACTGGCTTCATTTTATTTTTATCTGCCATTTTAGATCTATATATCCACTTAACTATCCAAAGGCAATCGTCAAATTTGCATGGGAAAGATTTTTCAAAACTCATACTGAAACCATCTTCCTAGTACTTAATACACTTTTTTGAACATCAAAACATTTCTAAAAATGTCTTAGCTAAATTGAATAAGCTAACACAGATGAAACCTCAGGTTGCTGAGATTAGATGACCTCAAGGTACTCAAAGTTCTTCAGGTGCTGCTCAATGATGTATCACCGCATGGCTTCTTCAACACAGGCATCATCTTTGATTTCCACACTCCACATCACTTGGAAAATAAACTGCATGCTTCTGAACTTCATGTGGTTAGGAACCACATTTTGCTATTGCAAACATTACTCCCATCTTGTGCTCTGACTTATAGCCTACAGCACTTTTTCTAACTTCCTCAAAAGAAAATATTTTCAAACATGCCAAGAAGATTAACATTAAAACCAGAAAATGAGATAGTCAAAGCCCTTTCTCAAACTCACCATTGTTCACTGTAAGGCAGTACACCTCACCACTGCCACATTTGCCAGAAGAGTTTCGTTGTCCACATATTTGCAAGAAAGCAAAATTTCGTGTGGAAAATGAGATGGACCAGCAAATAAAGCACAATTTTGAAAGTTTAAGTTTTTAGGGAAAATAGAAGGAACAGACACCAAAAGCAGAGAGAAGTTAGGCCATTTATTTTTCTTTCATCCCTATGCACCTCATCGCAATGTTCTGTCCTGTGCTCATATGAATCTCAGTATTAAGGAATGCATGAAATGTGCATTAGTCTCTCTCTAGACTATGAGCTGCATTATTGCTTGTACATGAACTTCTCTACCCAACAGAATACTGGAAATATGCCTCTCATACCCCTTTGAGAGGTACAAAACTATGTGGAAGTATTTTAGAGCACTCTGGATGCAAAAAACAGTGTTAGTTTTTTATTCTTTGTCCTCACATTGGTGATTCGTGTTGCATAATTTTTGATGGGATGGCAAGAGTAAGCTGATAGCAGAGTATAACGTAGAAAAAACTAGGACACCTTTTATGATCATGCAGAGGCCAGTAAAGCAAAACAAGTGCAACCAGTGGAGTTATCATGTCATTCACCTATTTGCACTAAACCAACCGTGAAAGGTGTTACCCAAAGGAAGAGTTTCTTGCATGTTTGGGGACAAAAGTAGGTTCTGGACAAGTAGTGGATTGAGTACACAAGTGCTTAATACTCTCAGTTTAGTCAGACTCAGGATATCAGAAAACCAGAGGAGAAGAGAAGTAGCCATCAGCACATAATAGTTCAGTCTCTCAGCAAGTGGTGCAACAAAACTGCATAGCAACAGCTATTGTACCAAAAGCTGAACAAAGAGCCCAGCCTCGTTGCTACTATCTAAGGAGCCAAAGCACTATGCTTACAGCTGTCAGCTGAGACAGAGAAGCCAGAGCACAAACTCCAGCTGTAGCTCAAGCCTGACAAATACTGCCACTGTCCCACCCCAGTAGCTGAGCTGGAGGCCACAAATACACTCATTTGACTCAGCTCCTGTGCAAGACAGCAAGGTCACTTGTATCTCTTCTCTTCCTCAGGTTAAGGTTATGAAATAATGAAGTTTCTTAGTGCTGTATTAATGTGACCATCCCAAAACTCAGACACGTGAGGGTCAGCCCTCATTTATTCCACAATAGACACAATTTTATGATTGTTTCTTAGTGTTTTACAGGTTTGTCCTTTTTTTATAAGTGTTTGGAGACATTTTTCACATCTCACAGGTAGCAATGGAAGTAATGAATGACTGCTTGTGTAGGCATAAAATCGTTCTCTTTTAGACTCTTATGCCCAGCTCAAAGGGCTTTTCCTACCTATGCTACTCAGGCTTTTTACATTCAGTCAATTCATTGTAAAAGTATGAGAGAAAGAGTTACCATACCTGATTTTTCCAGCCTGGATGGAAGATGGAAAAATCAGACAAGCCACAAAAAAAAAAAATCAGTTAACATTTAAAAAGGTTCACAATTAACTAGGGAAGGTGAGGGCAGCAGACAGGGAACTTGAATACAGTATTTTGCTAGACTTTAAAAAAAGTCAGTGTCAGATCTGTGGGAATAAGGGAAATAGAACCTGTACAGGGATTTACTAAGCAGCTCTTTGAAACTGCTTTTGACAAAATGAATGACAGTTTTGAAAAGCCCATTTTTTAAGATTTTAATGCTACATCAAACATGTCTTGTTGGATCACATCACAACTGAGGCAAGCTAAAGGGATGTGTCAGGGAGAGAGATATGTCAGCCCAGAAATAGTGTACATTCATACACACATGCACAGTCTCTAATCCTGCCTTGCTTGCTTTCCCATGTGAATAACTGATTCACACAAGCCACTCTAAAAAACTTTACAGAGCCCACCTATCTTAACTTAAACACATATAGGTTCTTTAAATGAGCTAATTGCTCATATTATTTTTAAGAACTATATTTTTGGTCATTTTCCTAACACAGATATTTTCACATTATGCCAGATACAAGCACATAAATAGTAAATGGCTCAAGTAGTTATTAGGCATCTGAGTTCCAGCATATTTCCAGGCTAAAGAAATCATGAGAGACAAGGTGCAGCCACTGTTCCAAGTGCTCTGCTCAGCCTTTAGCTGGAAAAAATGAAGTGAGACCAAAATAGTGTTATTTTTCTTCTCATCACCTAGCAACACTCCTCTTGCAATAGGAACCTAGCCGGTTATGAGGAAAAGAAAATTAGAGGGCAGAATGACACACTCTGTCCCAGACAGTCCAATACATACTGTAAGGTGACAGACACTGAGCAACACAATGCACAATTAGCCTAATAGCAGTTTTCTGAGGTTTGCAGTCCGTCATCTCTGCAGCCACACTGTGCAGAGTTTCCCCAACTGAACTACTTTAATGCCTTATGACAGCTCTGTAGCAATAGAGCTTGCTCCTAAAAATAAAATAGGCATAATCTATCTTCCATGCTCTGCAACTATGAATAATATTCAGAAGCCTCCAAACTGTTGTTCCTAGAGATTCATTCCCATTGTTGTACAGGCTGCCAAGGGGAAGGTTTACAAAGCAGGAAGTCACTGGAGATCACAAGGTTGTCTTCCTGCTGTCAGACTTTAGAAAATCATTCTAGCATTACTTTTCTGTTTAAGAAATGCAGACTGATATGAAAATATTTGGTATAAGCTGATTTCAAAGAAAAAAATGAACAGAGAAAAAACAACTAGATGCTTCTGCAACATAGTCCTTTTGGATTTGTGACTGTACAAAAATAGCACTTACACTGAAGACATATTTAAGAAGGCAGCAATTTTAAAGTAGACTTCTAATTTATATTATATGTCTGAATTCTATCTTTCATTTCACTAAAGGTCAAAAATCAAATTTTTAATTGGAAACTCTATACTAATCATGTAACAGGCATATTGAGATATTTACTCTGTGTGTTTCTTTGGATAATATATAGATGTGTGTAGTGAACCTCAAAATGTACAGCAGAATTCACTGAAATGTAAGTTATTTGGGTTTTAACAACCAGGGAAGTACTTTTTAAAAACTTTTCAGTTCCCAAGGGGTTTAGTGCTATGAAAGAAGATTCAAACTTCTGCATGCAGGTTCCCTACCTCACTGAGTAGATTATCTGACCCTCTTCCTACCACCTGAGAGAGGAATTTTTGTGACAAGTTTGAACAGTATTTTGTTAAAGTTGATTCTAAAAGATCTGAAGTTTATTTAAAAAAAATCAGAAATACCTATTGATTCAGAGATTCTGGAATCTCTTTCACCATTTCACTGCAGGCAGTATGTACAATGTCATGCAATCTACAGATTGCTCTTTCTCTTTTTTCTAGTTCCAGACTCATGTGAGGAAACTGTTACTGCCTCAGCAATTCTATGATATTTGCTGCAAACTTCGAGGTATTCATCCTTTAGACAGGATAACTGCACTGCAGAAGCTACACACAGACACTGGCTTTATTTCCCTAACAAAGGGGTTAGTCCTCAGGCTTGCAGGAGTTAAAGGGGGTGGCTGCTGCTGCCCCATGGCTAACACGGAGCAGGAAGGAAACCTCTGCACCCCACCTGCAAGCTGAAAACCACACAAATGTGTTACCTTGGAAGAACTCTGATCTCCTGCTTACAGAAGGTAAGCTCCTGTTTAGCCCCAAGATCCTGTCCAAATGAAAGGCAAACACCTCACTCATGTCGAGAGGTCTTTTGACGATTCCACAGTGTCCTTGGTTACAAGCAGTTCCCGTAGTGCTGGGACCTCTTGCAAATACTACCAGGACTGCTTTGCGCGAAGAGACCTCTTGAATGCTCTCAATGGGAGAATCTGCCAGCATGCGCATGTTTAGGATGTCATCTTTGCTCATCCATGAGGGAGGGTTCTCGCTGTAAATCCTGATATTGCTTTCCTCAGGCTGGAGCTGTGCCTTTACAGCTCCAGAAATCCTCCCAAGTCTCTGGGGACCTCTCTCTCTGATAGCCATTCCTTTCTGCCCGTGTTCATCCAGTCGGTACTTTCTCAGCTCCAGAGCGATCGCTGCTCCCATTGTGCCCGCGGCATGTGTGGCCCTCCCTGGCTGTTGGGCAAAGGCCTCTTCCCAGCCCATAAAAGTGGCTTTTGGAAAGTGCTGCCCATAGGACAAAGGAGTTGCAGTTTTCTTTCTGCGCTTTGGCTTCACTGTGCCTCTGATGTTGGCAGGCTTGCTGCGCTTGGACCGCAGGGTGATATAAACTACATTGGGTGGCAGCAAGGTCCCGTTGCTACCAAGCTGGGGTTCCTGGAAATTGGGTGGTGACAGGGTGCCATCCAGTGGGATGCCCAGAAAAGGAGTTTGAGCTGCATCTTGGAGACTCCTGGAACTGATCTTTTGACGTCCTCCTTTGAGCTGAGGTAAAACATGACCCACTTGGCTGACAAGGAATCCCAGGTAGATCACACAGGCAGTGACCACTAGCAGATTCCTCCTTGTCCTTGGGCGCCTGCAAGTCCAGAGCCTCAGTACCCGTGAGGGCCACAGGCAGCAAATAAATAAGTTTTTGATTTTACTTGGCTGATCAAAAGGGGTCATTTCTCTAGTGAATCCACATGATGAAAACAGCATAAAGTCTTCTGTACATTCCCGCCAGGATGATGATGCATGATTTCCCTTTCCCAATTTCTGTTTCTCCTTTTCCAAGTAGCTTCCAGCATGGGTGATGGACAGAGGCTACTGATATGCCAGGGAAAGTGGTCAGCACTAAGGATGCTGACACTCCACCTTCTCAAACTGTTAAATTCTTATCAGCCACCACAGGGGAAATGATTGGCTTCAGAGAATGAATGGAGCCAGCTGCGTAAGCAAAGTTTACTGACTTCTAGTTTGAAAGATCTATGTATCTTCTTTGCAAACTGCAAAAAGAAAATAGTAGCATTTCCTTTCATTACTCACACATAGCATTTTTCAGAGACAAGTTCTAGATGAGACAATAGTATGCATGTAGGAATTTGTCAGGATACATCTTTTACTTTCTCATTACAGTATAAATCAAACACTAAAACTATTAAATACCAGCTCAATTTTCAATCTCAGCTGGATGCATTCCAGCATTAGAAGAAATGCTTATCAAACACAGATCATTATCTTTTTCTTACAAGAAAAAGTCTTCACTAAACCTCATGTTATGGAAATGCTGTAAATGATCCAAATATGAATCAGTGACTAGTAGTTAAATATGCACATATTCACTAACATAAAAGTATATTAGCAGTGCCAAATTTCCCTAGTTGACTATGAATATAGTTCCCATAATTCATAAATATATAATAAAACTGAAAGATGGTTAATCTTCTTCACTCTTGTGAAACCATAAAAAGAATATAGCTATAGTTTTTAAAATAAAATGACAGTAGCTTATATATCCTTTCCAAGAAACAAAGAATAAGCTCACATTGTATATGTATTGCTATAAAAATAAAATTTCTTACCCATTCAGCTTGACACATCCTTTGTTCTGGTAAACTCCTTAGATTAATAAAAGTAACTGAGTAAAAGCTGGCATTCACTTTTAAGTATGGTTCACTTTTAGGTATTTCATTGCAAGCTAAGAACTTTTGAGAAGCTAACTTTACTGAGAGGTGCTTGAATAGGAACTGCTATAAACTTACACGAACCTCACGTTATAAAAAAACCCAAACTAAACAAACCCCACACACAAAACCACAGCAACTTCTATTTTAAATTCCGCAATGAAAAGTCCTGTGAGGTATGTGCCTTTCAAAAGTACATTCCATCTATTTCTAACTCCTGAGGGCCCTCTAGTGCACTGCATCCAAATGTACAGAAGAAATTCCCTTTCCTGCATTTAGTTTTTTGCGTTTTTTTGGAGTTTGAAATACTGCCAACTCCCTGGATTTTAGAACTTTTGGGAATTATATATTGTTGTGATGAGAAGGAAAAAAACACATAGCCACTTTTAATCTGCTACTAAACAGGTCAGGAATGTCTCCTATTTGCGCTTTCTGAAGTGAGGCATAGCACAGTTCCTGTACAGCTGGAAAAGTTAAGGGCAGACAGAAGTTAAGGGCAAACCTCTGACATCTGACTCCTTTCCTAGTCTGAGTATAAAATAATAAAAGGTATATGTTCACTGTAATTCAAAGAATGGAGATATTCTCTTCTTCATGGCTAATACTAAAGGAGAATAGACAGTTAAGGAGTTAGTTTATGTTTCATATTGGTCCAATATGAATTTATAAAACCTTGTGAGTGTGTTTTTTCCTACAAGCCATCACTTATCCTTACTTTTCTTCTAAATATAGACTGTCAAGTTAAAATTTCAGTATCCATGCCCATTACCAGTAAAAGAGACTTTCTGACACCTGTTTTTTTCCAAATCTGAGTCTTTGGAGGAACTGGATTGTAAGAAATCTCTTCATCCACTTCAGTTCTTCTCTCTGTCTTTTTTTTAGTTCAAATTTGACTGATGGGACATGTCCCAAACAAAGAGAATTTATTCCAGAAGCTCCAGACAAATTGCTTGAATTGGAAACGCATCACACTGCAACAGTTGTTTTCAAATACCCAGCTCCTACATGTAGATAGCACCTGTCTATTATTATCATTTACAACTAAGCAGCACCAAAGTACTATATATCCCAGTTACTAACAGCTCTCTCCTCTGCTATAACAATTCTCTGAAATTCTCTGTAATCTATGTAATCTTTCTACTGCTTCTCTTTAAAGATTATCTGGAGGAAATTCTAAAAGGATATGGAGAGTCGTTCTTCCCTTCTCATTTCATTTGTAGCCTTGAAATCGTAATGTGGTATATACACTGATGTACAGCATTGACTGCTGGAGTTTTTTGAGGCTTTCTAAATGTGATAATAGCAATGGTATTTCTTTTATTTCTCATGTTCAGAAGAGAGAATTCAGGTAGTATTATATTCTTTGGAATGGATGGTGGTAGAAAATCAACTAAAAAGAATACAGTATCCTGTTAGTTTAACAGATGTTTGCCTCTAATTTTGAATTTTTAAAAGGCAAAATATCAAGTGACTTTTTTTATTTCAGCCCTTGTGGTGTACAGCTTCAGTGCCCTAGCAGATACCATAAATAAAGAAGGCTGAAATGACTATGGAGTTGTCTGGGGGAAAAAAAAAAATTCATTGTGTTTCATAAGAAACAAAGGAAATGGATTTTGTTCAGGTGGGTACTATTCTTCTTTCTGGAATCATTGTAACCCAAAGCTGCAGCAAAGCACTAAAGGGCACTACTAACCTGAAACAGTACTTTCTCTGTGGTCATAAAATATTTAAGACAAAGTTTCAGAACAGAAATTGTTCTGAAACAGATTAGAATTGTCTGATCAGATTCTGGCCTAATTTATTTCAGTCTGCTATCCACAGCTAGCCTGTAATGTCTGTCAGATTTTGTATTTCTTCCTTGCTCTGAACTGTAATTGTGATATGGCCATCTGCATCCATTAAATTCAGCTTTTCATGTAATTTCTTCATATATCCATATGTCAAGGTCAGTGTTGTACCTTCCTAAGGTTAGGAATACAAGAATATAAAAACTAATATATGAAAACAGCAATGAATGGAAAAGGGGAATTAAAGAAGTATTTTCTAGTCCCTAGGTGTAGTTTTTAAATGCGAATGAGTAGATGGATTAACTATTTGCAATTATTTTCTTCCTTTGTTTGTTTGTTTTGTTTTGTTTTTTGTATAACTTTGAAATTCACTTCCACCTGTACCTGCATTTGAAGAGGTTTTCTGCTGGTGCTAGACAAGCTGCAAAACCTGAAGCAGCTGGTGGCCTGCACTGCTCCTAGCAGGAAGTCTCTGGCCAATTTGCAGCGACAGGTGGAGTGTGCCAATGCCCACCAGTCACAAGGTCCTGCATCTTGACTTCTCTTTAACCCCGGGCACCTGAAAGGGTGTGGTTACAGACTAGGATCCTTAATGTGTAGGCTCTTGCTTTCTATGTGTAGGCACTTCAATGCAAAAGGTTAACGTTTTTCCTACCACTTTTTTTTCTGAATAAAATAATGCAACACATTTACTTGCACTGCCTTTAGAATTCTTTTTTCTGTGGGCTATATGAGATGATGATACGGAACACTATTTCTCTCGGATGCACTATAGCCGTACTGTTTCCATAGAGACATTCTGCTATTCATCTCTAAATGACACAAGGACAGACATTTATGCTAAAATGATTGATAAACGGTGCATTCCTAGCTTTCCTGAATCCATACAACTGACAACTTATTCTCCAGAGAAACAAAGTAGGCCCTTATTATGGATAATGTAGATTTGACTTGCAAAATATGAAGCATTACTTTAGAAGGCATGTGCTGTGTTTGTAAGGAGATCAATTTGGGCTGCCATCTGGAAACTGTACTTCAAGAGTACAGAGAGAAATATTTGCTTCGTGACTAAACATGCTGACTAATAGTCTGTGTTTTAACTGGTCCGGATCAAATCCTTACAGGGAAGTCTGCAAAGATCTCTTCTTGACATCACGTAAAAGACTTTCTTCCTACTTGATTTTGGTTGCCAAACAACACAGGGGCTTCCAAAGCAACGGTGCCAATTCTTGTGCTTAAGAAAAAACAAAAACCTGGATGCCCTGACCAAGCTCGGTGGAACCATGTCTGTGTTCCTGGGCAAGGGCTGCCAAAATTTAGGTGCCTTTTCTGGAGCACAAGTCCTGTGAGGAGCAGCTGAGGGAGCTGGGGGTGTTTAACCTGGAGGAGGCTCAGGGGAGACCTTACTGCTCTCTACAAGCACCTGAACAGGTGTTGTAGCCAGCTGGGGGTTGGCCTCCTCTCCCAAGCAACCAGCAACAGGATGGGTGGACACAGCCTCAAGCTCAGCTTGCAGAGGTTTAGGCCGGACATTAGGAAGAATTTCTTCACAGAAAACATTGCAATATACTGCCTAGGGAGATGGTGGAGTCACCGGCCCTGGAGGTGTTGAAGACTGGACGTGACAACAGGTGATTAAACACTGGAATGGACTGTCCAGGGAGGTGGTGGAGTCACTGCTCCTGGAGGTGCTTAAGACAGGCTGTGGCACTTGGTACACTCCATGGACTAGCTGACATGGGTCACAGATTGGACTCCATGATCTCCAGCGGTCTTTTCCAAACTAATTGATCCTGTGATTCTTCAATTAAGGTCACAGCACCAGCCTGTTGAATGCACAGCCGCACTTCAGCCCAAGAGGGAACTGTCTCATCCGCGCGCTTACGGCCGGGAGGACCAAAGGTGCCTTTATCACAACATGAATGCATTAATTTAAGTTTTCTCTTAGTGACTATTCCCGCCATACGGGAAGCCAGCACCCCTGGACATCCCCTCCGCCATGGCGGCGAGACAAAGGCAGTCGAAAACAACTCCCCCACCCCGCTGACCTCCGCCCCGCTCCCGGACCGGCAAGAGGAGGCCAGCGGGTGGACGCGGGCGGCTGGAGGCGGGCCGAGGCGCGGGGCGGCGCATGCGCGGGCGGGAGGCCGCGGTGAGCGGCGGCGGGGCCGGGCGCGGGCCCGGCGGGAGCGCGGCGGGAGGGGGCGCGGAGGGGCGCGGGCGGCGGGGCTGTGACCGCACGGAGGGACGGGCCCATCCCGGCAGCCTTCTGCCCCGGAGCGGAGCGCCCTAAATCTCGCCGTGGCGCTGAGCCGGGCACGGGGCTCTGCGGGAAGGAAGGCGTCCGGCTGGAGCGGGGTCTCGGGTATCCCCTCGGGGCGCGGTGCCGAGCAGCCGGGCTGCCCTGCCGGCGCGGCCGGGGCCGAGGGCCGGGCCATGTCCCGCCCGCAGCCAGGGCCTGCCCCGCCGCAGCCCCGGCGCGGCGGCGTCAGCGAAGCCACAGCGGCCCGGGTGGAGCTCTCAGCTGAGCGTTTTCCTGGTTCCGTGATAGCGTTTAATGAAAACAGTGCGCGAAGGATGTGTTTTAAAAGTGCTCACCTCAGGGGAGCAAAGATATATTTCTAGAGCAAGGGTGTCACGTGGGCACGTTGATCTGAGCCACCTCAGAACTCAAAGGAGTGTCCTAAGTTAAGAGTGAAACTATCCACCCTTAATGGTAAATGCGTTATAGGAGAAACGTGCAAAAAAAACAGTCAATACGACATGCAACATTTAAAGATACCTACTCAATTAACAAAGAGGTTCTTTGGACCCTTAGCAACAATTTGGATCACCACTGAGGTGAAAGCTCTCAGAGACAGGGCCTCTTGATTTTGTCCCTGTCTGCCGAAATCGCAGCAATGTGTTGCTGTTGCAACAAGTGAGCATCGTGATTTGTTGTTGTGGGTGTCATATTTCTGAGACAAGTGTGGAAATGCAGACCGCAACACTCCAATGGGGTGAACCAGTGAACTTAGTAGGAAAAGAGCGATGGGTACCAACAAAATTCCAACATCAAAATCATACTTTTTCTTCTGCTTGAGAACCCTGAAGTGCCCTTCAGTAAGGGCAACTTAGTGGGGAAAAAAGCCTTCAGTAACAGTATCAATTGCAGTTGTATCTGCTTGAGTTTCAGAACCACTGTGCTCTAAGAGTGTAGCAGCTTCAACAAATGTTTTGGTTTGGCATTTGTTACCTCTTAAGTCTTTGGAGGCACATATGCAAGTCCATCTGGCAATAACATAGGATTGAAGAGAAGAGGCTTTTAGTGAATTCTCAGAAGCTCTCTGATGTGGAAAGTATGTAGAAAAAGTATAGTCAACTTAATGCTGTCTGGCAATTTATTATTTGCTCTTGACATTTGGTCATGCAGTAGTAGAATTACTTAGCTTGGAAGGGACCTCTGGAGGTCATTGGCTCAACTCCCTGCTTAAAGCAGTGCTGTCATCAAAATTAGAGCAGGTTGCTTCAGGCCTTGTCTGATTAAGCTTCTTCTGAAGGATTTTAAATGGAGTTGATAGCTGGGTGTGAAATTTAGCTGAATTTGGCACAAAGTGTCCCAAGTTTTAGAAAGTTACAGAGTTCTAAGCAGAGTGAATGAACCATACTCTCAGTTGAGTGGGAGTTGTGTTTCCTCTCCACGTTTGTGGTGGAGGTGATGATTCTGGTTCTCCAGTTGTGTAGATGTCTTTACCGTGCACAATATAGAGATTTTTGGAAGGTGGGAAACAAGCAGAAAAATATATTGCCCTGCAGCACAGTTCTCTTAGTAGATACAAACTGAAATATTTTTAAAGTAACATCTCTCTGTGCAAAACTAAAAAGACTGATAAACCACTTAAAATAAATAAGTCATTCTGCAAATAAGCTACAACAGCCTTTAAAATTTGAAGGCAAAAGTGGTGATTGCTGCATTCACAGAGCTGCAGTGTAATCAGCTTTAGTTCTATATCCTTAACAGCATGAAGGTCTTCTGGGCAAAACCTGACTCTTGGCCTTACTTGTCCACTAGATGATTTAAGTGTATTCACTCAGTGAGTCAAATTTGATGGAATGAAGAAAGCTGATGTCAGCCTTTTTGTGTATTAATCTGTTCACAGCGTGTCACGGTGTATCCTGTGAAGTCTTTGAAGAAGTTGTAGCATTATTATTTGCGCTGCTCAGTGTCTGCAGGTCCTGGGTAAGACACACTTTGTAGAAGAATCTTAAACACAGTGAAAAGTTATTGGAGAAGCTTATCCTCTAAGTAGGATAAAAAGATGAAGAGTGATGGAGGAAAAGATAATATTAATGAAAACAGCTGTGCCATTGTAATGATACATCATTTAAATGTCATCACTGTTTCTCTTAAATACTCAAGTTAAAAATATATCAACATCTTTCAAGGGGAAGAATTCTAGAGATTAAATTGCTATATTAGTTGTGGAATCAAACTTCTCATCTGCTAGTGTAAATAATTTCAGCAGTCACTGATGGCCCTGCTGAAGCTGTGGATAAAAGCATAACCCCAGCAGATACAGTTCTCATTGTCCTAAGGAGTGTGGAGAAGGCAAAACTAGGTAAAATAAGGTGAAAGAATGTTCAGCAGCTCAGTTCTTGTGCAGAGAGTGCAGTCACAACCCCTTTTATAAGGCTGGGCAAAATTTCTACCATCCTATTTCAGCTTTTTTTTCTCCAGGCAGTAGCTAGTCCACTTACAATGGAGAAAGGCAAACTGCACTTGAGATGGTTTTTGATTCAGTGTAATTACTTTGAGCAGAGGATTTCATGTGTATTGCTATAACAGCATATCAAGTGTCCTGTTGCCATTTGAAGTTAAATTTCCAAATGCTTTTCTTATATGTAGTCTTTTAAGTGTTGTGTTAAGATTATGTACACAAAGTTCACATTGTTGTGGTTGTCCTCAGAGACATCTTTTCTGTCAAAGTTATACTCCATATCAAAAGTATATGTATGGCACCTCTGTTGAATGTAACCTCAAGATGACTTTCCCACTTTAAAAAAAAAAAAGTCAGAGGTATTCTGGGATGAAAATGATCTTTGCCTTTCTTATTATACATATGTGGAATGAAGAAAGAAATAGTAGAGGCAGCTTTTCCCTTTGTTCCCCACAGAAAAATGAACTTTTATTCTTATTTAATAATCAGCTAGAGCAATCCCTGTGGTTGCCTTATGATTCCATTTTGATCCCACCTGTGGCACCTGTGGAATTTCTGCCCCTGTTCCTGATTTTTTGACAATGGGTCTGTTGTAGCTGCTTCTGCCGATTAAGAGTTTGTCTAACCCCATTTTTTTAACACACCCCAGTGTGACTCCCCCTCAGCTTTGGCTACAGCAATAAGGAATATTCTGATTGAGCATCTCACTAAGGCATCAGTGCTTCCCGTAGCCCTCCCAGGTTCACATCCTCATAACCTTTGAGTGCACCTCTAAATTCACTTTTTGTGTCTTCAGACAAAACATACAATATTGGGGGTGGTCGTGCATCTGTTCCTAAGTAACTTCATTCATGTTTTATGGCAGATTTTCATGGGGTTCTACAGTACACTTTGTGGTTCATTTCAGCTTTTAAGAAGTTGATCAGTTGGGTCCTTTAAGTTTTAGATTTCTGAACTAGATTGGTATTATTTAATAATCCACATACTTAATTCCACTCTTTGATTTCAGATTCTGCCAGGACCTGCAGCAAAACAACACAAAAAGAAGCACCTTCAGAACAAAGATGAATATCGGGAAAGCTTACAGTGCTGTTAACAGCAGCAATGGAACAGATCTAGCTATTGGCTTTACTTCTTCCACAGTTGCTGTCCTTCTGTTTGGGACAAACTTTGTGCCTGTCAAGAAATTTGATACTGGTGATGGTAAACTTAACTATATTCTTTTCTTTGGTTTGCTGTTTTTGCTAATAGGAATAATATTTTACCACCAAATACTAGCGTTGCAATGTTAGTTGTAAAAAAAAATCATCACAGTATTAATCCAAAAATGTTTCATTTTGTCTGCTGTTGTTAGGGTATAAAGCAATAATAGTGCTTCAGGATGTGGCATATCTTTGAAGAGCCTTTTTATAAATTGTGCACTTTGACAGTGATGATGTACATTTCATGAGAATTTCACAATGGAAATTTAAATGTCCTTAGTTCTACCTTTATGGGGATCCTCGGATACATATGGTATTATTTTAAAATAAGGTAAAAGGTGTTGGACTATGGAGCATTGTCTTTCCATTGTGGACCTAACATATAAACAAAACCTGAAATTTTAATAGTTTTATTTGGTGACTTGGTAAGAGGAAACAATCATTCCTATTTCCTAGTTGGAATATTGTCACTTTACGAAGTTTATGTTAAATTTCCATGTTTATATCAAGCATAACCAATTACCAGATCCCTAGATGAATAAATCTGCATTATGTTATTGCAATATAGTAGCTGCATTGCAAGCTGGATATAGTATCTGCTCTTTGTGCCAAGTATGACCCTAATAAGACAGACTTTCAGTGGAAAGTCTTAGCACAGCTGGCATAAAGTTAACTGGTCTGCCTAACTGACCCTTTGACAATCTACAGAGATAGAAGAGATATGTCATTGATCATCCTCAGTGTCCAGGAATACTGGAAAAGCTTGAGCTTTGAAAAAGTTTCATCCTGTTGCAGTCATCTTTGTTAGCAGCTACTGAGGTGGTGGGAGAAGCTTGCAGCTGCTGAATATCGTCTTTGCCAGAAGTCCATCAAAATTTTAAAGTATTTAAGAATCAGGGCTTGTGTAAACTTTGGCCAGCAAAGTGTCTTTTGCAGCTCTGTAGGAAGAATGCATGATAATGAAAAGGTTAACCAAATTATAACCCACCCTAAAAATACATCCCTTGAATAAATTGTAAAAAGGTTCTCTGACATTCACAAAGGCAGTGGCCATTTTTTTTATTTTTTTCCTCTATTCTTTATCAAAGATAAACATATTTTGTTAAGAGATTCACACATGCAGTATTCTACAAATTCCCTATTGTGTGCATTTGATTTATCCACAGGCATGTTCTTCCAGTGGATTCTCTGTGCCTCCATATGGATAGTTTCTTTGGTGGTCAATTTGATCCAGAATTGCCCCCGGTTTTGGCCTCTGGCTATGGTTGGAGGTTTTTTGTGGGCTACAGGTGAGGATAAAAACATTCCATTTCTTGAAACTTTTCCATATATAAGATAGTAGTTATTTAGTAGTTATTTAGTTCTTTAAAGCCTCACCATTAAAGGAACTGTACCCTTATAGTAAATACTGTTTTATTATGCTTATTTTGTAAGAGGCAAATTCACACCAAAAGTAACATTTAAAATTATATGCAGAAAAAGTCTATGTTCAGTGTATTTGTTTTTTAAAAACACTGTTTCTTACTACCTTGCAGCTTCCTAAATTTCTTCTGTGCCTTCCAACCAGGCACAGAACCTAAAGCAAGCATTCAAGATCACATTCTATTTTTTAACTGATTTCAGTTTTGGGTTTTGTATTTCAGGCAATATTACAGTTGTCCCTATTGTTAAAACTATTGGCTTAGCTCTTGGTCTTTTGGTCTGGGCTTCTTTCAATTTGCTGACTGGTTGGGCAAGTTCGAGGTAAGTATGTTTTAAATATTAAGTCATTAATTAATTAATAACATAACTAATGTTGCCAAGTCTTCATTAATAACTGCAGTAAAAGCTTACCTGTAGAATCATAAAGTCATTCAGGTTGGAAAAGCCCTTTAAGATCAACTCCAGCCATTAATGTAACACTGCCAAGTTTACTATTAAAGAGGATTTATCCTGTGTATTAAAACTTTTTCCTTCTCACTGGAAAGTACTCAAGGTAACTATTTTAGCTTTTTGTATTTTGTCTGTTTTAATAAAAAGAAGAATGCCCAGTGAAGTTACTGAGTTGATAAATAATGTATTTCTTAACGTAAAACTAGCACATATTTGTATTTTTTCTTCTGGTCTGATAAAATAATTTAACTTCAGTTTTTAAATATACATATTTTTTTAAATGTACATTAAATTAATTGTTGTTTTTGTAAGGTAGACATAGCTTTTTTGCAAGCCAACTGAAGCACTGATCTAGTACTGAAAATATATACTTAAGCAGAATTATTTACATGAGTCAAGACTTCAAAGACTAGGTTACAATTTAACTATTTGTATAAAGTCATGCATCTAAGTGAAACTGGTTAAATATTCCAGGTTTGGTTGGTTTGGAATTGACCCAGAAGAGGTATCAAGACCAATCTTAAATTATATTGGAGCTGGACTTTCACTCATAAGGTAAAAATTGATACTTGTAATGGATTTCTGTTATGTAAAATATATGTTTAATAACCAACTACCAGGATGATTTAGCAAGAGAATGAATATTATGAAGGCTTTTTGGCAAATCAATTTACTACCATATTCGTGAGCTATCCATACCTGGCTGGTCAGTGTTCATGTAGATACAGACATGTTATCCAGTACAGGAGTGAAATGGTTATCCATAAACACAGAAGTTTGGGGGGTTTTTTTGTTTGGTTGGTTGGTTTTGTTTTGGTTTTTTTTGCTGGCATGTTCAAGGCAAAGCAGAGATGCACAGATTGGCTCCCTAGCAAGGTTATTCTAATGGTCCCCTTTCCTCAAATCCTGTCAGAGGACAGACTGACTAGAAGAATCTTGTTGAGAAAACCTCAGATTTCTCATCTCACTTCACTCAGTCAGGGGTACAAATCTTAATCTCATAACAACAGAATATACCACAGAAACCCTTCCCTGGTACTTTGGAGTCCACGAAAGCCCAGAGGCTTTGCATGTTTTCCTGTCTGTAATAGCTCAGTGTCTAGTAAGTCTTAAGGCAGACTTCCAAATCCCACGCAGTGTCCACTTTCAGGATCTTCAGAAGGGCTTTATTCTTTTGGCATGTTTGCTCTTTGTACGAATGCATAAGTTTTGCTTCAAACACAGAAGGAGGAGGATCTTTGTTATGTAGCAGTGTTCTTGCTTTCCAGCTGGGTGGTTGGGATCATGGCCCCAAATCCTAAGGGCTAACTGGAAGCATGCTGACAGAACATGAACATAATGCCTTTCAGAAAAGAGGGGTATTAAGAACGTGGAGATAAACCATTTCTGATTGGTAGGAGAGAGCTTCTGCTTTAGATTCATGATTTTTGCTTCCACTTTTCTTCTTTTCTAAGAATCCTCAGCATTGTATCCATTCCTGTGACATGTGGCACATGATTTTGGGTGGTACTGAGAAAATTGTAGCAGTACTGCTATTTCTGCCTGATGAATTCATGCAACTCACCACCTGCTTCCTGTTTCTGAGATACCATGGTGGAGTGACCAACAGGGAGAGATGTAGTGAGCAAACATGTTTTCCTGTCAAACTGCACAAAGCCTGTGTGTGTTTTTCTGTGGAGCTCAGAAGCAGGCTTTTCCTTTTAGCCTCCTCTGTGGAACCTATATGCTTCCTCTGGAGGAAACTGACATCCTTTTATACCTATGTTTACTCCATTGGTAAGAGATGAATCCTTCTTCAAATGGAAATGTTCTGTTTACAGCTAGGAGAAGAAATTCCTAGATCATTAAAATGTTTCTCAAAAAAGTAAAAAGCAATAAAAAAAAATTAAGAGGCAGATCCTTCCAGTTCTGATTGCGTGTATTTAGCTGATCTCCTGGACACAGGGTTAGGAGTTGTAATATTACCCTTTCTTCTCCATTTTATTCACTTGATGCACTGAGCAGCACTGATCAATGTCCCTTTTCCTTCTGCATGCCCACAAAGCCCTGTAGCAGCAGTATCCCTCACATATGATGCAGGACTAAAAATTGACATTTTTCCGTGCTTATAGTGGCCATTCTGTGCAGGTTTAAGTGGTCCATATAGAATTTTCAAGCATGTGTTCCATTTATGTGTGGTTTGGTACAAAAGGGCACTTTTAGCTAAAGCATCTGTTGTTAATGTGAGTGTAACTACACACTGTTAAAAGAAGATGTTTCAGTCACATTTCATTAGAAAAAAGATCCATAAAGTGATAAAAAAACTGATTTATTTACTCTACTTTCACTTAGGCTGTCTGTTAGCTAAGTTAAATTAATGACTTAAAATTATTACATTTTTATCTTTAATATATATAATCATAGTAAGTTATGAGTTTAAAGCATTTTTTAAATGCACTGCAGTTACTCTAGGATAATAATGAAAACAAAGGAATATGCCTCCAAATTAAACTTTTGTCTCTGGACAGTAAATGTTATGTCCTTTTGAGCTGACATGGTATTTATTGGTGTATTTTTCTCTTCTGAGTGCTGTCATATTTCTTTTTATAAAAACTGAAGTCCAGAGTTCTTCAGCTTCATTAGAAAGCACACCTTTACTGAGAGAAAGTGTAAGTACTCTACAGTTGTTATTTTACAGCAGTGAAAATAATAATCCATTTTAAAACAAAAAAATTGTGTCTGTTAGTCAGGTTTGCTAGGATTTATTGTAGACTATACAAAACAACATAAATATGTACTGATTGTATCTTAATCTGGGGATCTTGGAAATCATTTTGAATATTAGCAAGAGAAGAGGTATTCCCACATGTTCTTTCTTGTTTGTCAACTTTAGATGGCTTAGAAAGTCCTTCTTCATTATGATAGAGATTATATAAAAGTGTATTACTTTCTTATACGAGAAGAGGAAGTAATTTCAATGAAACATTAGCTGTATAGCTGTGAGGTGCATAGGTGAAAGGCCAAGTTTTTGCCACATTGCAGAACCAGGAGACTGTCAAGAGTTGCTGACTGTCATCATCAGCTGTGGCACAGGCTGGAGGCCAGTGAGGGGTACCAGATTGGTTCCTTAGGGAGCCCAAAGTATGGAAGAGACATGGAGAACCACAGGCTCCTCCTACCATTTTTCCTTACTGTTAGAGGTCAGTACTCAGTGTCTGAACAGAGAGCCCTGAGAGTTTTCTAGATCTGCTCAATGCTCCCTAGAGGTTCCATCTACCAGACTGAATCACAGAAGATGCTTTAAGGAATTGCACATTTTAAGAAATTAAACTAAACTGAATTTGCATGAAAACTCTTGGTTTTTTGCAGTCTATTAATGCTTCAGAAGATACCACTGAGGACTCATGGGTGAACAACCTTTCTCCAGCAAAAAAGAGACTCATGTAAGTTGCTAAAAGTTATTTTGCTGGTGCATGGAAAGTAGCCAAAGAAGATAGTTGAACACAGTGTAAGAGCAGAATTTGTGTGCTGTGGTTTCCTAGCAAAGTCACACGCTAATAAATAACAAGTTTTTACATACTAGTGTAGTGTGCAAATCTATGTATGAATAGTTGCACAGCTATTTCAATTATTCCATTGGTACTGTTGAGTGTGTCTAACCTTACCAATTAAGTATTAGGTACTACTGTGAAAAATATCATTTGGCAAAGTAAATAACAATATCAACTCAGTAATTACAGAGCTGAGTTTTAGCACCCGGTTGATTAGCACCACAGCATAGAAGAAGCCTGTGCTAATGACATGCTTCCAGGTGTGGTTTCCAAGTGAATACAGCTGGAGAAGGCGTGGCAGTATGGTAAGGAGACAGTCAAAGTGCTCCCAAGTGGAAGCAAGCTAACAAGAAGCTAATGTGGGGAATGGAGACTGCCAAGAGCACAGCAATCTGTGGAGAAGGGGCCTGAAGAGGCAATGAACCTGGGAAGTTACAAAGAATGTATAGATTGCAACAACAAAGGTGAGGGTGGGAGCGTTTTAAATTGAATTTTTGTGTGTTGTTACCTAGCTCTGCTTTTAAGAAGTCCTAGTTAGTTAATTTCCCATGTCATTAATCTAGATTGCTGGCTTTTGCTAGCAGGAATTTTCTGCACTGCTTGGCTACAAAGTAGAAGGAAACTATGTGAACTATTTCCCTACTAGAAAATAAAAATGTGCTAAAATATACTATTTTTACACCTAGCAATTTTTAAATGATACACAGTTTTTACCTGCAGTGCTGGGCTTATATGTGTTGTCTACTTCTTTAATTCATGCAAGGCTATTTTTCTCCAATTTTTGTTCTTTTTAAAGAGGCTGTAGCCTGGCTGTAGTAGCTGGAATACTCTATGGTTCCAGTTTTGTACCGGTACTTTACATCAAGGACCATGGAAGAAGAAATGAAACTGTATACACAGGAGCAAGTCAGTTTGGTAAAGGCTAATGGATCACTCCTGCTTCATTTTTTCATTGTGTTCTCCTGCTTTTTTGAAGGCATAGGGTGAAATTCTTGATATGCCTGAAACTATGCAATGACAATTTATCAGTTTTTCAGTACTTTACATGTTGTCATAATCATAGCCCTAGCACTCCCTTTTTCTCAGAGGTGAATTACACCATAAAGAAACACTCAGAAACAGCCCAAAAACTGCCATACAGGTATGTTTCTGAAGGCATTAAATACTAGCATTCTCAAAATACAGAGTTTGGATGAGTGATGAATGAGTTAAACAAGGGCACGAGCTTGCCAATTGCTAACAGGAATAAAGGAAGAGAAGATTGATCGTAACTGATGAGGAGAGCAGATATGTAACAACATAAGTAATTAAAACCGTGTTGTTTTTTTATTTGAAACCATTTAACATAAGCTTAATTTCCACTTTCAAACAGCATTCTCCCAGAAACATTTTTTTCCAGATTCAGGTTATACTCTATCAGGTAATGCATGCAGCACCTTGAGAGCAAAGTACTGCTGAGAACACATAATGTTGCCATTGTCATACACAATTTCTCCTGAATTCTGCAATGTGTATATTCCCCAACCAGGCAAAACAGATGTTGTCATTACCATAGCTGTCTTTCTTGTTGAGAATTTACAGCTTCAGGGAGACGAGTATCACCCACATGCAACATGCTTCTGCTTTACCATGTTGGAAATACTCTCTTAGCACATACAAAATCCATAAAGGATTTATTATTGTTCATAATTATAGTGATCAAAATTGTGATACATCCTTCAAGATTAAAAAAGGATAAAACTGAGCTATGTTTAGCTTACGTAGTCTGTGCAGTTGTCTTGCCCTTAAATGTACAGAACAAAACAAGGGCACAGGAATACAGGAACATAATTACAACCTCTCTTGACCATCTACAATTATGTAAAATCTCCACCCTAGTTTTGTAGCCTCACCTGATGATTTTCTCAAGGTTTTATTAAATTAATTCAGGAATATGTAATAGAGTTTTTTTATTAAATTAATTCAGAAATATGTAATAGAGTTCTGAAAATAACAGCATAGAAATGCTTAGAAGCCTCTAATAAGTCAACACAGCGTTTAGTTCATGTTTAATAGGTGTCATTGATTGTATGCATCCACAGTCAGACTGGCAGCTGAGTTCAGCACAATGAGATTTGAATTCTTAGGAGTAGCGCCTTTATGCGTTGTCTATAAGAATGTTATCAGTGAAAATAATTTTGTTTAAATTAATAACTGCTGTTTTTATTAATATTTTTTAATTTCTGTTTCAGATTTAGATTATGTTTTTGCACACTTCAGCGGAATATTTCTTACAAGTACCATCTACTTTTTGATCTATTGTGCAGTCAGGAAAAATAAACCTTACGTTTTTCCCCAAGCCATATTGCCAGGTATGACTGGTTTTTAAAGTAGCAATTAATTTCAGCTACTTCTTCAGACCATTTTGCAGTGATTAGTTCAAGTTGTGTGTTGGAATTGTGGTTCACCTCTCAAGTATCTTCATTTGAATTCTTGTCTCTTTTGAAAAAGCACTTCTCTTAGTGCTCTTAATTAATTAAGGTTAGGAGACAGTGATAACTTGTTCTAATCTGAAACTAGAACAAAGTGGCATTGCACATTTTCAAAAACTGATTGCCAAAGTAGAGAGCACATTGCCCAGAAAACAATGAACTTTAATTAATTTGCTGCTTCAGTTGGAGTAGCTGATTTTTATCCTTTGAGCTTTGGTTTAGTTTGCCAGAGCCAGCTTGTTGAAATAGTTAACATACTAAAATTCATATATACAATTGCTGTATTATGCTAAAAGTATAAAACTTCCACAAACTGCTGCCTGTACCTTGCTATGCATGTTTTTTGATTGGGATTTATTTTTCTAGGGTTTGTTTCTGGTGTGCTTTGGGCAATAGCAAATTGCTGCTGGTTCCTGGCCAATCACTATCTCAGTGCTGTCGTCAGCTTTCCAATAATTACTGCAGTAAGTATATAAAAAATAAGATCTCTAACTAGAATTAAAAGTGAATAGGTTTTTCACCCTTCTTTTTTTGGAATTGAGTTGAAATTACGATGGGTCTAGAGCATTTTTAGTCAAAAGTATACAGTGCCTCCTCTGCTTGTCTGCCCTAGTCTTTGGATTTTTAGGAACCTGAATGTCTGTTACAAGCACCATCTTGGTCAATGTCAACCATAAGAAAAACCAGAAGAATTGAGAGTGTGAGTCTTTAGGTTATATAAAAGCCAAAGCTTTGTAAACAGAATTACATCAATATTAACTATTTAATTGGAATGTTTAAAAGAAGAATTATTTTATGCTTTCATCCCAGGAAGTATATTTTTATCTGAATGTTTTTGAGTTTGTGACTTTTATCCCCTACTAGTTATTTTGCTTGATTCAGTCAGGCTTTTTTTCCTTTTACAGTTCTTGAACAAACAGAACAGATTATCTACTACTGAAAATAATGTTCTTATGCAAACGTGTGGAAAATAGGTTGGCCTGTTCTGTCTCTGTTTTATTCCTGTTTATGATGTACCTTTAAAGCATAAATTCCAATTGCTAGGTAGAAGTAAACTTTGCATTTACTCTCTTGACACTGCACTAGTTGGTGATGCGAGGGTGACAAATGAGAGTTAATAAATATTGAAACCAAAGTTTTTCTTAATAGCTGTATTTTGGAAGCAAACTAATGAAACAACTTTAATGGTGATTAAGCTTTGCCTCAAAATGCAGTAAGTCAGAATATATTCTGCAGCATGCAATAAAAAAAAAAATAAAAAAAAAAAAAAAAACCAACTTGGGATCATTCTAATTAGAAATTGAAGGATTAATGGAAAGCAGCTTTAGTAATTTAGTTATCAGTATGCCTGAAGGGCGGGGATGTAAAATCACAAAATGAAAAATGTAAGGACAGCACTGATGAGAAACTGCCTATCTGGACTACAGGTTCAGAACTGCTGGTTTATTTCACCCTGGAGAAAAATTTTAGAGGTGTATTCATCACATCCCTTTAACATTTTGTTCCATTTTTTAAAGTGCATCCCTCTCACAGTGCACATTATCTAGAAAGTGAAATAACCCCTCAAATAATAGTTGGCAATGTCATTAGGAAACAGCACCCACACATATATTCAGCATGAGACACTGTTTGCTGTCTGTATCTGTGTCCCATCAGCTGCATTGAGGATGAAGAGAGGAGGGTCACTGGCCAAACATCTGTCAAGTGTTTCTCAGAACAGCTCTAGTGGGAAGCGTTAACAGAGCCAGTTTTTGCTTCATATTCAGATATTTCTCATCAGAGATGAAAATTCAGATCATGGCTCCCTCAGGGGAAAAATTGTATTACCAAGAGTGCCTGGAAGTTGCTGTTGTGTATCACTTGTTTGCTGTTAGCCAGGAAACCTCTACAACAACATCACGGAAAATCAGGAGTTTCCTTGACCTGTCTCCCTGGCTGGCTTTGTACTTTGTCCAGATGCCAGCTATACAGGAAAAAGATCTGTGTTTCAGTCTCTTGATACCATACTGAACAATAAAATCAAACTTTGTCCAATAGTTAGTCATGCTAATAAAGGAAATGTTAGGAAACATTGTGGACTCTAATTTGGACTAAAGTGAGGCATGTTATTTGGAGCCTACTGAAAGAACATGTAACAGCTGGAGCAGACTCCACGGTGTCCTTTAGAAAGGACCTGTGCCGACTGCAAAAAAAAAAGGCAATTCCTTGACTCTTTAGCCCTTCCTGAAGGTTTTATTGTATCTTAGTAAATGTTTCAGTGATGTTTATGCTTTTGTCATTAGTGCTTTATTTATACAGAATGGAAAGACCTAAATGTGTTATCCAGACAAAATTCAACCAACCTGAGAGCAGTAATGAGAAGGAGTAAATTTTAGTGAAATGCTGTAACATACAAATTAATCTTATTCTTTAGGGTCCTGGCCTTGTTGCTGCAATGTGGGGAGTCCTGGTATTTAAGGAAATCAAGGTAATGTAATTAGGTCTCTTACCTAATATGTCTTGCTTGCCTCTAGCTCTAGAAACAGTATGACTTGGTATTCAGCTGTATCTCATATTTCTCCTCCTTGCAAGTATTGCATTATGAAACTGAAAGTGATATTATGCAATATTAAGTTTTCCAAGAAACCTGAAGAACTGTCAACAGTTTTTACAGGAATGAAGGTTTTAGTTCCATAGCTTTATGAGAAGCTGTAGATTGTAAGTGAAGACTGTAGCACAGCCAGGAGGCAGGATGCCAGGCACTGCCTGAAGACAGTTTTCGTTTGAGCCAGTTCTTTCAGTAGAGCAGGGGAATGACCAGTTGTCCCAATAACACATCAGCAAGTAGATTACATTTTTAGAGTCAGGTTCAACAAAGGATGTAAAAAGGTTAATTAACCTTTGTAATTACAGTGTAAAGATCCTAAATTGATACAGCAGTGATTGTCTGCAACAAGCTAATTTACTGTATTTTAGCATATAGGCAGAAGTTAGTTTTCTAGTGGAATTCGAAGCACTGAATGCTAGCCATGTAATACCAGGTTCTTTTTGCCAATCTATCCAGGATCCATAGGTACCTAACTTGCTATTGGAGATGAACTTTCTCAGTATTTTTGGTGACTGTTTATCAGGCATCATTGGATCTAGAAGTTCTGTGTCTCCCACTGCAAATTAGTATTGCACCACAGTAGAAGATAATAATGTTCATTATCCACATCTTTGTAACTCTCTAAGCCTTTCATTCTTTTCATATAATATCTGCCTAAATGAAACTTAATACTTTGTTCTACTTTTTTTTTTCAAGTGGTATCAATAATGAAAAGATGATATTTTCATTTTTCTCTTCTTTTGCCTGTACAGGGACTGAAAAACTACGTGTTACTGTCAGTATCGTTTTGCATCATTTTGGCTGGATCACTTTCCACAGCTTTTTCTAAAGTTTGAAAGGACTTTCTGGACCAGTAGATGGTGCTAACGTTTAACACAAATAGACAGTGTTGGTAGATCACAATGCATAATTCTTCTCAAAATGTGTGTCCAACATTTACCCTAACTTGCTTCAGACGAGTGGAAAATGAAAACATTTGGCATGAAAGAAAATCTGGAAATCTCTGTTTCTGTTTTTCTTGGGACAGTAAGAAAATCAAAGGACTTTATTAATCAAAGCTAAATGATTTTATTGTTACTAATTATTAGTTTTTTTCATTCAGGTGCTAAAATTTGTGTCATCATAAATTGAAGTTTACTGTTGTGATGGTGGATAGTGATTTTAATTTTAGTCTATAATACTGTATGTGTTTGCAAGCTGATTTGTTTATTAAAACATTTTCTTACCAACTTATATATAAGACATGTCTTGAAATATTCCTTATGAAACTGATACACATGAAGATAACAAAGCTTTTCTTTTACTTAGAAGCATTATTCTTAAAACTCACTAGTATGCATTAAAATATTGTCTTCCAATCACTTCAGACTTGTGAAGGAAATAGAGTAAAAAGGGTGCAGGAAAATAAATTACTTTTATTTCACAACAGTTACCATTATCACCGCTAATAGGGGCTGTTTATTTTCTTACTTGCGGCAGCTAATAAATGCAGAGATGTTGTCTGAATCTCCTCTTAGTCTTTTCTTCAGTGCATTAGACAACCCCAGCTCCTGCTGTCTTCCCTTGCTTGTAATTTCTCATTGTCTTTCCTGATATTTGAATGGTTTGGCTGGAAGGGACCTTAAAGATCATCTAGGTCCAACCCCTCTGCCAAGGACAGGGATGCAATTCACTAGACCAGGTTGATGAGGGCCCCATCCAGCCAGGCCTTGAACACTTCCAGATATGAGGCAGCAGCTTCTCTGGAGAGCTTATTCCTGTCTTTCACTACCATCTGAGTAAAGAATTTCATGTTAACATCTAATCTAAACTCAACCTCTTTCAGTGTAAAACCATTGCCACTTGCCCTGTCTGCCTGTATTAAAAGTCTCTCTCCCTCCTTTTTATACACCTCCTTAAGCTTCTGGAAGGCTGCAGTGAGGTTTTGTTGAAGTCTTCTCCATGCCGATCTCTCAGTAAGTGGCCTAGGTCTGTGCAGAACACCAAAACATGGCAGTCAGGCTACAGTCTTTCAAAACCAAGAAGAGCAGCTGTAAGATTATGGGTGTTTTTCCCCATGGGATTTGCTAACTCTGTTCATAGTTCCACATCACAGCTTTTTGCCATCATGTCTTGATATTGTTAGCCTGTTTAGATTGCAATCATTTCTTTCTCCCTTCCGCCTTTCTTTGTCTGCTCTGCACCAGATTTGGTCTTAGAACTTCTACTGAACCTGCTTTTTCCTATCTTGTGTTGTTTATTCCTGCCTCGGTGTCAGAACTTGGTGCTTGACTGGCTTTTTCCCCTCTAAGACATTTCACTAATTTTGGTCTCTATGTTAACCTTTTCCTCCAACAAGGCAGCAGCATTTTTCAGCCAGATGTCATCTGCAAATTTAATAAATGTACTCTCTAATTGCTATAAATAATTAATGAAAATGCTGAATCATAGTGGCCTTTACTTACACTTTGGTATCTGATACCTTTTTTAACTTTTCGGGAACAATTGATTAAGCTTTGAGTACAATTTTCCTGTGTCTTGCAGTGCTTTTGTTTAGACTGCATTCTCAGAGCTTTTACATAACATCTGATAGAACTGTTCAAGGTACATGATGTGTTCTACCCTAACACCTGATACTGAACTGAAAACTGGTATTTTTTTCTGTCCAGTACCCAGGTCAGGCACAATTTCTCCTTGACAGACACTTGACTGTTACTTACTGAGCCATTTTTCTGTTGACTCAGACAAGGAAAAGTAATATATTCACTTTGGTTTTGAAATAACTTGAATTAAATGGTACATTTATTAATTTCCTTGGTTCTGTTTAATTTCTTAAAGATCACAGTCTTATGGATTCCCCTCTTAAATATTCCAGGAATATAGTCCGTGCCAGAAACTTGCTGATAGACAAAGAATTGGCCAAACCAAAATATAACATCCTCAGGCTCCTCAGATACACATATATGCTTTAATGTGGCAGTGAGGTAATAGTTTATGTACAGTAAATTACTAGTGCCTCAGTCCTGCTCCCTAGGCGGTGCAAAGGCAGCAGCAGGACAACCTGCCTTGAGCAAGCAGGTGACAGCAGAGGGACAAAGGGGCAGTTTCCTGCCCTGCACAGTTTCCTGCCTATTGTCCCCCCCCCCCCCCTCCGCAGCCCCTCTCCTAACCAGGAAGAGCCACACTCTCAGTGAGCAGTGAGCTCTGCAAGAAATGTCCCTCCTGCTTCAGGCAGGTGCTCCAGGCCCTGCACAGGCTGTTCCAATGCCCCTGCATGGAGGATGGCCAGAGGGTGCTGGTTTTCCAACCACACTTGCCTGTGCTTGGTCCACCTCAGGTGCAACATGGATGCAGGCATGCTGTCAGAGTTTTGAAACTCAGGGCTTCACGGTGTCTGGAATTATGATCACTTTAGGTAAAGAAATGTCACCTCTAGATAAAGAGAAGAAATTTGGATGCATAATTACCTGCTGAATTATCGTATGGGAGATGTTATAAACCTTACATTCTGTTTATGATCTCTATAATAGCCATGATTTTAAAGGCTTAGGATATTAGGCTTACTACAGGAAAAAATCCCAACCAAACCAGTGACCAGTGGGGTTTTCTTCTTCAGAAATAGACATGGACCCAGCTCAGCTGTGGAGAAGGTACGTGGTCCTGTGGCTGCCATTATTTCCATGATCATGAGAGGCAGAACTGCAGAACTTCCACCCTTTCTGCTTTCCCTTTCTCTAATCCTCCATGCATTCCCTGGGATAGATGATCTTATGGCTTCTGCTGTGTCTCTTGAGGGATGCTGTGAACTTCTAATACGGACACAGCATCTGTCTACTGCATATGACTATAGGAAGCAGTTAAATCTTCCAGGGCAGGAGCACCCTTGCATTTCCTAGTTTTTGTACAAGACCACTGACTTTCTGGGGGGGAAAAAAAAAAAACCCCACACAAATCCTGAGCTCCTGTCCATAGCAGTTGCCATGTAAATAAATGTTTGTAGTCTGAGGCAGTTCTCCAGTCTATGTTGTAAAGCTATCAGATGTGCAGACTTAATTGCTGACTGCTAGGGTGTTAATTAAAATTCTTGCTTGTGACAGCTCAAGTATGACCTTTATTAAAATGTTTTTAGAAGCTATCCTATTGGATTTGACTTGTTGACTGCAAGAAAAAAAATCCCACCTCTTCCAGCACTTTTCTGTGAAAAATCCCATGTGATTTTCCAGAACAGTTTTTGTGTTGTTCGCTTGGAATATGTTGTATAAATATTCCCCTCATTTCTGAGATTTTCTTGGTCTTGACATTTCCATTTAGAAATAACACTGCTACTTCTTTCATGTGAGGATGGTGGATTAACAGCATGTTTATAGAGCTATTTGTACAAAACAGTCTGGCGGTAACTGAGTTTAGCAAGAGAAAATTTTGCAGCTAATATAAATTATCATGATTCTGTTTATATCAACATGTTTTTGTATAAATGGAAGAATCACATCTCTTGGAGAAAATTAAACTTTCAAATATTTGCTTATGCCTGTTTAACAACTTTTCAGAATATATTTGATTTCGCTTAAAGATTTTTTTTTCTGGTAATACTTTGAGGCAAAGTAGCCTTTAAAATTTAGGCAAACTGGGAGTTCCTTAAAATTTTTGTGCAGTCTTGTGAACCAGGGAATTCATGTAATCTCTTTTTAGATTTCTCTTACCTGTTTATTTCTTTCCCTGTGTTTATTATCAATGAATATTTTGAAGCTCACTGCCCTTCCTTTTATTCCTTCATATTCTTAGTAAAAATTATTGTACCTGGAAAATAATTTAAGTACAATTGTTGCTGTCTTCAAATGTAAACAGTAAAAACTATTTTTTATTCCCATATAAACTTTATTTTTTATTTATATAATCATTTTCTTTTTTAACTGATAGTCAGGGTAGATTAAATACTATTTCAACTGTACGACCTGATTGTTGAGCTTTCTTGCATCTGGCCTGAAAATAAAATGTAAATTAAGATGATTCACGCTAACGATTAGTGTCTGTTTTCTTTTGACCTTGTTTTCAAATTGAAAACTGATGTTTAATGCCCTATTCCATAATTACTGAATGACTAATGGATTCCACTTTCCTTTAGCTACATGTAATGCTGATAGATAGTGACTGACTATGAAGCACTTTATTTTAATTGCTGAAGTAGTGATTCTTACATTTTTTAAAATCTAAAATATATTTAATTTCTAGTGTAAATTTAAAATACTGTTTAATTAAATGTAAATACCAAACAGTTCTTGTGTCTCTTACTGCTCTGAGGGGCCTGTTTGAAAGTCTAACCTGAGAGAGGAAATAAAGGAAACAGGACCTGCGTTAGTCCTGCTGCTATCAGTGATTCAGGCAGTCCTTGTGCAAGTAACTTGGCATGACCTCAGGTTTTGGTATTCATACTGGAACCAATTCACTGGTACTGACATAAACCGTACCTGGAGATATGCAAGTTATTGCCCCCGTCTTAGCATTTTTCACACTGCTGATCTTCTCAAAACATCTCCTGCAGAACTGGGAAACAAATCACATATCTTCCAGGGCCAAAGCAGAGAAGAGGTGGAGAGGGAGAGGTTTTTCATCTCACTACTCATTAAAATTAGAGAACTGGTGGCAGCAAGTTTTCTGTGCCCTTGGTTTGCTGCAGTGAGGGAAACTGTCATAGCACTCTGAGTTAGTCTCACTGAGCCTGTAGGCAAACCTCAGAGGGCATTGTTCATTGACACCAGTCAGGGATCAGAATAAAAATTCTGCTCTTTGTGGATAGAGGCTGGGGAGAGGAACACTTGTTCAGGAGTTGCAGAATGGTGACTGCTCCCCACCTGTGTTTGTACACCTGAGCTTTGATCCCAGTGAAGGAAGAGCCCTGGGAATACAAAGGCCACAGCCTCTTTGCAGACCTATCCTAGGAGAAAGACTGATCTGAAAGGATAGCAGTATTTCACATCAGGTGATGCTCTGACTCTGCAGTTGATTTTGTGCACAGTTGAAAGGTTGGAACTTGTATAAAAGCATATCATGGCTTGTGTTCCTTGCAGCATACTGTGCTTGTCAAGTTCAAAGGAAATGGTTTAGACTGTAGGCTTGTCTTACTTCCAGATGTACTAGCAGTGAGCATGCATGATCTCATCATCAATTCTGCTTCAGATGTTTGTGTCTAGCATTTTTGAGTGATGTGGTTGAAGTTTAGTCCATAAATCCAAAAACTTGCATTTCTATCTAATCTTTATATGATTAAAAAATGGCCTCGTTTGGATGTTTCTAGAAGTTTGAAGCATAACACATTATGTGATGTTGGTAATGTGAACAACGAGATATTTATTATAGATAAATTAAGCACTTGCAACTTGTGACTTGCTACATACATTGTGTTTTCTTGACTTTCAAGTGCCTAGTCACCACAAAGGTTCTGCTTGTACTCTTCTAACTTTGCAGACATTGAAGTAAAATGCTTGTCTTTTTTCTTCTTAGTTGATTACACTGATTGTAGTTTAGAGCCAGATAGACTCTTTTTCTTAACTTAGTGGGCAACAATCAACTCAATAAAGCAATAGAGAATTTCACAGAGAGGAGGAGAAGCTGAACTATGTAGACATCTGCCTGTATGGGGTTGCTGATATTATGCCACGCTATTCTTTAGCAGATCACATATTTTCATACTTTTATTTGGTAATTGTCACATCCCTAGCATTTCCTTTTTTTACAGAAAATAGTGGTAATCCAGTTAGACTGATCCAATTAATAAACTTCTGCTATTGAATCTGGATTTCACCCATTGCTCTCATTAAGTGGGTCAAGTTGATGAAGTCATGCCACTACCCAGCTGGTTTGCTGCTAACAGAAACCTTGCAGTGAAACCAATGGATAGGATTGTGAGGGAGGTTGTGAACTTATAGGCAAAAAATCATCTTTCTTCATTGTAAAGAGGTCACCTGAAGAAACGGGGGGGGGGAGGGGGCAGGGGGAAGAGCACTTTAACCTAGCACATAAAGAGCAGGTCCCTGCTACTTTTTTCGTGATTGTTGGGACAGAACTGCTCTTTCCTAAAACCTTTTATTTTCCTCTTTGTTTTACTTCGCTGAAAAGATTTATTTTTTTTTTTTTTACCTGAAGCTAAACACTTTACAAACGTCTATAAATTTACTGTGCCCTGCTAGGCTTGCAAATTTATTTGCTGCTTGATCTATTTAGTATAATTTCCATGCCTTAACAGAAAACATCTTGATTTTACTAGAAACTCAGAATCCTGGCTGCTTTAAACACAATTTTGCATATGATTTGTTTATTATCAGCTATGCCTTACACGTTGCATATTAAATATTGTCTGCTGTTTATGGCTGGGGCTGTTTAAGGACGAGATGTGTAAAGTTTCATAGTCTCTTTCAATTTTAAATCTTCATAAAGTTGCACTGTGATAACTACAACTTAAAACACAAGAAAGGGTCTTGTTCACTTGGCCTTCACAAAATATGCCCTGACCAGGATTTGGAGGTCTCTTGCATTTCTTTCATGAGGAAGATCGAAAGGAGCATGGTTAGACTCCAGCAAATGGACTTCTGTGTGGCTGGAAAGCACAAAGAGCTGCCATGCCATGAAATTGCTTCAGAATATTTAAAAGAATAAAGCACTTCAGGAAAACTGTTCCCCTCTGTCCTTCATTAGCTAAGTCTTTGTATCTGTTGCTAGAAACATTAGCTTTCAGATTACTGGCAACTTTCTCATGGAAAATTAGTCAGAATATCAAATTTTATGGCTACCATCAAAACATTGCAAGGAATTATCACAGATTCAAGTGACCGAGTTGTGTGTATCTACAAATACCTAAAGGTGTAAATATCAATATATGTGTGTAGACATGTAGAGATACACTCTAAATTAGGTCCTTTTAGTTCAAAAAGATCTGGGAGTTTTTGTAAGTAGATACCTGAAAATGCCAATTCAGTGATTAACAGCAGTTAAAAAATGCTAGCATGTTTGAAATTATTAAACAGTAAGTGGGGAAATATCACTGTGCCAGTGTATAGTTTCAATTCACTGATCACTGAAATACACGTTTAATGGATTTTAAAAGTCACGCAGAAACAATACAATCTTCCCTTTTACAGAATAATTCCTACTCTAAGTAGCACAGACCAAGCCTGAATTATAGAACCAAAATATGATAACAGCATTAATTAGAAATAGCATGTTAATAGGGATTGATTAGTCACTATGGGTTATGCAAGAAAAGCTGAACAAGCAGTAAGGTTACTAGAAATGAGGTTTGAAAGAAAAAAGAGAATAACTTTTTCAAAGCATGATCAGTGTTTTGAAACATTCTCAGAAGATTTAGTATCTATTGGTATTATAAATGGGTTCTGAGGCAACTAGTGAAAGATAAAGCCATTTCTGCCTGTCACTACAGTTGATCTGAATTGAACATCTGGCTCAAGCCTTTAAGCCACCTGTTTTCCTGAAAGAACTATTTCACTAGAGAAACTTTTTAGTTCCAGACAAAATCATTTGAAAACCATTATTTGCAGACTTCAGCTATTCTACTGTGTATAGAGAGCATATGATATTAATTTCATTAAGATGATCATATAAATTCCATGGCCAGTTAAGCACATAAGCACCTTTTCAGTGTAATTTTTCAACACCTCTCATTATTTGGATATTCCCAAACAGTGCCATTGTCATGGGTAGTACTGACATCCAATGCTTAAACTAGAACCTAAACTTTATCATTTAAAATCGTTTCCACAGACCAAGAGCATTAAACTAAAAGTCAAAACTTCAGTAAAAATTCTGAAATATTCCTTCTAACACAGAACTTTGCACAAAGCAGAGACTCTTTCTGACAGGTGAGTATCATTCAGACTGTACTGGGCCTATGAAAGGTTACACTGTTTGCTTTATATCTTCTGTGGCTTCTGTCCTGCTACTCACTGCACAGCAATTTCTCTGTGGAATCATGTGATCTCTTAGTACAGGTGGGGACTACTTTTGATTAGGGGTGATTGTATTTTTTCTTCAATTTCTGTCCAAATTTGTCACCGTGGTTTGTGTTCATTGTGATGACAAGCACAAGGAAGAGGAAGTTAAAAGGCAAAACTCCAGAAGATAGTAAAACAGAAAATAGTAAAGAGAAAAAGTGTAATGGGAAAAGCAGAAGGAACAAGCTAGTAGAAATTACTGTGATGAGAAATAGAAGCAGAACATTTATATAGGACTTCTACTAGAAGGACAGTGAGCTTTTAATGAAGATGTGGCGAACAGGCAGAAATTCCATCAGTACAGAAAGTACAGATGACAGATCAAATGAAGGGGAAGATGATTGTCTTTCCAGTGCAGTAATAAAATTAAGAAGCAATGAAGTTATAATAACAGTTTCTTATTACCTGAGTTAAGGGGATTTCAGCAACTCACTTTGGCATATTGAGCAGATTATGCTTCTAACTTAGGGACTGTGGCATGTTTTAGCATAACTTTGCTCAGATAACAACTTGGAATCTGTCTCTTCCCACCTTACACAGAGGCTGAAAAGAGCAGTCTTTGTACAATTTTACCTGAGAATGCTTTCAGTATTTCTCCCCAACCATGGCAATGGGTCAGCAGCATAACTTATTTTCCCAGTCACTCAAGTAATAATTCCATTTTTTCTCTGTGTGTTTTCTCTCAAAATAAACATGACTTGGCAAAAGTTTCCATTGTGTGTTCATTTTGAAATCTGTAGGCACTGAAGCTGTCTTATAATGTTTGAACCTATCAGAGAAAGGACACAGGAGAAAAGAATAATGGTTTAGTCCCCTTATGACTACTTGAATGACTATTAGAAGCAAATTCATTCAGAAAATTTTCCTTGTATGCCACTAAAAATACAAGTCCATTGTTAGGTCATATTTCTGTCAGTTTCATAAGGAAAATAAATACTATTCTACTTTACCAGGAAAATAATCTTTCAGTTTAAAGAGTAGTTCTTAACAAATAGTAGTGAACTGAGCATCATGCTATCATTTTATTGATAGGGCAGTGTCCTAACATTATCATTCTTTAAAAATGGCTTCAGGGAAGAAAATACTTCTGCTGGTGTTGTGATGAAAACTCTGCCGGGTTTCATATTTTTAAATATTTAAGCCTAGGCCCAAAGCCAGTACCTGGAGACAGAAAGTATGCATCTGTATATCCTATTGATGCCAGTTTGAAGGGATTATCTTATTTTCCAGAATCTTGTCTTCTGCTTCAAAATGAGATTAGAGAGGATGTCCTTCAGCTGGAGAAGTTTCACAAGAAGATCTGAATGAGCTATGTAACAGGCTCAGCAGTGGGTGGAATTGTAGCAGTGCAATAGTGTGCCCACAGAGCCTTTAATAAGGGTAGCTAAAATGTGCCAGTCTTGATGGAAGAGTGAGTCAGGTGGACAAAATGTTTGTGCCCAGCCTGTTCCTGCATTGTGAATTGAAGTGAAAGGGGAAGAAAAATAATTTAAGAAAGGATATTCACAAAAGCATCTTCATTGACAAGAAGCTAGGGCAAGGTAATTTTAAGGAGTAACAATGTGCTCTGATCAGGAAATTATTAAAAACGTCTCTTAGTAGCCAGGATGCTTTGAACTATTCAGTAAAGTGTTCTTATTTTGACCATACTGGTGTCTGTAAACTTGGGCAGCTGCAGGGCAGAAAAGGTGAGTGCTCTCTCTCTCTCTGTAACCATGCCCTTATACAGCAGTGACTTGTATAGAAAAGAAGAAAGAAAATCTGAGCTGCTCCTATAATCACTGCCTGTTTATGAGATCAATATTAAAGAGATTTTTTTAAATCATATTGCAGCAGGTATCAGAATAAACCATTTTTTCCCTTTTAAACATGGTTAGGAAAAACCCCACTGATTACATAGCAAGATCATCATCATTGCTTTTTTATATTCCCCTTTAATTCGTCCATACTTCTACATTTTACAAGATCAAGTAAATGTGGTTTCTCCTGCAACACTTATTTTATATTTTTAGTATAAAAATTTTCCTATCAATTGCCAAATACTGACGATTCAGAGAAATTGTCATCACCCAAACCAAGCTGTCAAATTGTTTAATAAGAATGATCCAAAACATCAGCATGGGATTTTTGGTTCAGGGAGTTTTTTTGCATTTTTTTGCATTTCTCGTTTTTATTTATCTTCCTATGGAATAAGATCTAAGAAAAAACAGAGATGTGTATGTAAACTTGAAGCATAAATATATAAAGAAGATTAACTTATTTTGCTGCATTAAAATTCACAGCAGTGAAAATAGGCATAGCAGCATTACAAATTCAGGACTGTCAGTTGTCATGAGCAGAGTTTTCCAATGCAATTTTCTCGAAAATAAAAGTAAAATCAAAGATAGTTTATAGCAAGCGACCATTGCAGGTTAACATCCTGGGTTGCCTTATCACACTGAGGAAGAAAAATTATTCTGTTTTTTCTACTAAGATAGACAACCGACCTAAGGAAGTTATGCATGGACTGTTCAGTGCTAGGAAGAGGTAAATTTTGGGCACTGTCCAAGGAAATGCATGTAGGAATGCAGTTTTTAAATGCTTCTGCAGAAGAGTTTTATATACCCCACCAGAAGATACGTTTAATCTGAACTTGCTCCTCTTCAGCAGTGTGATCAATAAGCAAGTCAAATAAATAGGGAAAGGAATGTTGCTCCTGGATGGTTTAGCTTTTCAGTCAGATTAGATCATGGTATCACTGCCTTGTAACATTAGGGTTTGTGACATCTGCAAAATACTGGGAAAGAAATACAAACATGCTATGAAACTTCAGTTTGAACATAGTAATAAGAGTTTGGGTTGGGGGTTTTTGCATTTGATATTGTGGGGAGTTGGATGTGTATACATGAATAAAACCTCTTCTAGCCCATAAAGAAATCCTTAATTTAAGTTACTTATGTATCATTTTCATATTTTATTTTTTCACACCAGAATATCTCCCTACAGAAAAGAATCAAAATAAAGGAAGAAACAGGGAGGAAACTCATGTGCTGTAAAGATTTGCTAAAACTCCTAAAATGCCTAAGCTTCAATGCAAATATTAAGAGTTGTTTTCATTAAATGTAGAAAAAAAAAAAAAAAAGCCACCCATGTTTATTGAGATATAAAAATTTTTGTGTTTAACTTATTCCAAAATACTGCTGCAACTAGGAAAGTGTCATGGTGATACGAGAAAAAATGTTACTGTAACAGAGAAGATTCAAATATTATTCTTCCATCAAAGCATAACAGAGGCTGTAGATGTGTACAATATTTCCATATTATTATAGTTTTATAAATAATATGTTGGGGGGTTTTTTGTCATGTCGGAATCCAACCACTGGCTAGTAATTCTGCTTCTTAGGTGTTTTTCCTGAAGGAAAACTTGTTCACAGCAGTGCAAAAGGGTCAAATGTCAGAGCACATGGGAATAGGTCTGACATTATGGAAGCTGAGCAATATAAAAAAGAAAAAACAACAAACAACCTGTTGCTCTGAAGAACTGTTCATTTCCATTCACCTTGGAGTCTAGGAGATCCACCATGTTGGCTTGGTAAGGTGTCTATTCATGCTACCTGGACAGAACTGAGATTGTATCTTAAGATTTTGACTGATTTTCCTTCTAGGAAACACAGAGAGAAAAGAAAGAAAGAAAAGAAAAAAACCCACCTTCCTACTTCTTTTAGACAGAACATGTTTGAAACCAACAGAAAAAATTATTTCTGCTATTGACTAACTAGGAAACTGAAACAAATGAAAGCGGGCACATGAAGGAGAACGCTGTTTATATTTTTTCTTTAGAAAAGAGAGGCACCTGCAAAAGAAAAGGTATTCTCAGGTAAAATAAGAGCTAAAACTCAAAATGCCAACAGAAGAAGGATGTCTAACTATTAAGCTTTAACATTGCCCTTTCTCACCCTAAAAACATCTCAAGAAATGTATACATTAAGCTGCTGGCTCTTGCTTCTAAACTTTTACAAGTCATATATTCCCAGATGTGTTTCTCTGCAGGATTTTCCAGTTCATTAGCTTTCAAATTGTTTCACTCCATATAAAACACGAATTTTAAATATGCATAAATTAAAAGTGCTCTTACAGTGAAAAACATTTACTTCAGCAGATTCTCATGAATGGAACATGAGCAATTATCAGAACAACATCATTCATGCCAAGAGTCTGTCTTAAACATCCGTATTTCTGATTTCCTCCTCCATTCATCTTCACCCACAATTCACTTATATCATGAACTAATCTTTTTGTTTGCTTGGTTTCATTTCTAGGCATGGAGTTTGGATTAAGATCATTTAAGAAGATATAGGAGTTTAGAAGGACAAAAAATATGCCGGAGAAGTGTGTGTAGTTTGTTTAACTTAGGTAAAAATAGGACTTTTAAAACACAGTGTTTGTTGAGCTTCTAACCAATTGTTTGATGGGAAAGTATTGCAAAATCATCTGTTGAGGAAACAGCATTTTAAAGGTGAAAGCTCATAATGCGAGTATTAATGAAGAGGAAAACGTGAAATTAGCCTTCTTATATGATTCAGGAGAAAGGAGATGTTTCCTGGGGAAATTTAAAGTGTTGCAGGCTCAGAGGCCAAGGCAGTTTGGGATGTAATCTTCAAGACGAGGTGACTTTCCTCTCATGGTTTAAATCAATTAAATGAAGGGATATAAAATGAATGGGCATAGCCTCTTTCAAGGACTTCAAATAAATTGTCCTGTTTAGGTGACACTCCCTTCAGTTTCTATTTTACTTCTGGCCTTACCTCACTTTCTCATTTACACAGTACACAAAGATCCAGTTTTAGACTATCATAGTAAACATCCAAACACCTCCAAATTCAAAAGTTTCTTTTCACTCTGTACTACTCAGATGTTTCTTACATGAAATGTTCCCTTATTGCAAAATATACAAACACTTGTGTCTTTATGGTAAGAGAATAAAGATCAGTATCCCTAATATTATTTGCTTAGAATAATTTATCTAATGATTATTACAAAGATAAGTACATTATGTGTCTCACTCATTTCTTTTTAAAGGAGTGCTTGAATTTTGGTTGTGGTATAAAATAACTATGATATAAGGCTTGAAAAAAAGTATAGAATTACAAATATAGATTCAAAATTCTAAATTTTTGCAAATCAGGGACAAGTACACCCAAGAATCTTTTCTAATCCCTCTTTCATTTAATTAATAAAATCAAAACAGTAAATTTAAACAACTACCTCAAAATTCATCTCTCTCTAGGTGTATTATACCTGGATCTATGTATTAGCAAATAATGGTAAAAATGGTAACATTTCAAAAGAAAAAGGAAGACACTTTTAGAAGGACCATCTTTCTGTTGATGGCTGAGCATTATGTTATTGAACACGAGGAGGGCACACTGAGGAATATTCAGTGATTTTGTTGTCACTAAAACTACCAATAAAAAGAAAGAAAGACATCATCTGCAATATAAAAAACAACAACAAAAATAAAGACACGCGCTTTTTTCACATTTTAGTCTTATTCAAAATCTAATATAATATTTTTTAATTTTATCACCCACCACCCCTCTAAAGTAAACAGTTATAGATCCTCTGACGTAAATAGAATTCCCAAGAGAACTCTAATATTTTATATTAATGCAAATCTACCTTACCTGTGGGCTAGAAAGATAGAAGTGTAACAGAAATCCAGGTATTTTATTGATTTTATGCAATTTTTTTACTTTGAAAGGGTTTATTTTGAAGGGATGAATAATTCCCAAATATGTTGTACAGGTTGTTTTGAAGGTGGAACGATGGGAGGAAGATTATTTATACCCAACATAAAGAAGAAATTCATGGCACATCACTTTCTTTTCTAATGCGACATTTAACTATGTTTGATTGCTGTGCTTAAATGGCCAAAGTTATTTATATAGTTAGATATTATTATTATTATTGCCTTTGGCTTCAAATTTAAAAATTAATTCGCAGACATCATTACTGCATAGTCCTTTGAATATACTCCAAGGTCTCCCAGCTGCATTAACTTTAACATTCTACCCCAGCGCCTGTCAAGGGGGAATCAGTCTCTGAACTGCACTTTATTTAGACTGTTTATTTGTTTTTTGTTTGTGGCTGTTTGAATTCAGCTCACAAACTGGGATTCTGTTACACCTTGTGCTCAGGCAAATTAACATCTGAACAGTATTTGTTTGTTGATCTACAGAGTGATTCATTACAAGCTACGAATCACAGTTACTCTTGGCAAGGCTCCATATTGTTAAAGTGTCCCTTGCAGTAAGTAGAACTGCTGAGATAATTACAATTTGAAACTTGAAACTTTAAGGTTACTTCAGTACAAACACAGGGAGCAGGAGTTTTGAGGCATTTATTTGAATCCACTAATAATTAGGAATGTTCATATGCTTCTGCAATTGAACTTATTTTTAAAAAAGGGTTAATATCATCAGAAAGGTAAGTGGGAAATAATTTTGTCTCCATTATGCTAGGTAAGTAATGAAGCAATAATCTTGTTCTCTCAGACCATTATATGTGTCTGTCTCAAAACATGTTTGCATCTGTTTTACAAATATTATTCTGAATGTACCTTGGATCATCAGAAAAATGGGGGGGGGGGGGGGGGGGAAGAGATTTCCTAAGATGGAAGATGGTATAGTTATTACTAGACAAGATTTTTTTATTTCTGTAAAAAAAAAAAAAAAATCTTTTTCCTGCTTTTAATATGTTTGCATCATAAAAACAGTAGAATTTTCTTAATTGGTTTTGAGAATTTTAGAAAACTCTCTTTCTAATGATGGAATTTCTTAGATTTTAGTCTTCTGTTGAAAGGTATTCTGATAAAACTGTTAGATGCTAAGATGAAGTTATATTAAGAAATTCATAACCTGGAGTTATACAAATGTCTGTCTATTTTTTTCCCCAGGTCTCTAAAATAATTTCTTAGGAAAAAAATAGGGCAGCTATTCCCCCATAATAAAGGAAAACAAATTCTTTACAAAACTAATGTGGAAAATAATTCAAGCCTAGGTTTTTAATTGCAAATTTAAAGTCTTATTCCTATCTGTTTAAATTCTATATTGTGTCACACATGGTTATTTAAGATGCTGAATTAGGATGCACAAGAACAGCATGGTGGCCTCCAAACTCTTCCATCTCTGGAGCAGGGTTTGTAAGGGAGCCCTGTGGTTCATCTCTCAGGAGCCAGCAGTGGAGAAAACTTTCTCAGTAGGTTATTTGACCCTTTCTGGGGAATTTTCTTTCCTCAGCATGTTACTGTCTTGCTTATTTCTACTGGCAAAACCTATGCCTGTAAATGTTGTTTCACTGGATGAATATTCTAGGTACTAAAAGTGGTTCTCTCTAAATAACTACAAATTTTATGCGCAAGAAGCAACAGTGAATCCTCTCAAAATAATTCTTCTTTTACCCTCTTTGATGTATCCTTTCACCAAGAATCTCATTCTGAAATGATGGGGAACTGAGCCCAAATTGCCATAGTAGATGATTCCTAAATTGCTGTCTTTGGGGATCTCTTCTTTCACTACGTAGGCACATGGTGAATTTTCAGGAGACTAAATAGACCCATCCTACCCTTTCAAACATTAAAAATAAAAAAGAGATTTTCCACTATTGTTATAAATATGTTGCTGTTAGGAAGCATTTATTATTTAGTTTCAAATGCTGATGGTAGAATTGGCAGTTTAATGAAATGTTTGCTCAGCTTACTAGACTAAAGAACACAGTATTCAATTTCACTCTGTGAGACAGAAAAGTACTTTATTTAATCATTGCACCAGAAAGTGTAGCCCGCTGGGAAGGTAAACTTTAAAGGTATTTAAGACTTTACTGCAGTTCTGTGAAAATATAGTGCTTGAGTCTACAGATAAAGATTGTAGATTTTTCCAAGAAAACTTGAAATAAATTCTGTATGTCGATTATGAGTCCATTTATTACTAATTTATTTCTATAAGTTAATGCACTGTGAATAAGCAGAACAGGACTAGAAGCTATTCTTCTATCTAGCAGACATGTTGGGACCATACAGGAGAAGAGGAACAAAACTAGAGATAATGAACAGAGACCTTTATTATGGATATAAAATGCTAAACAAGCTGAATAAATCTAAATATAACAGAGAGCTGACAAGAAGATCCTAAACAATTTAACTTGAATTTGTGCTCCAAAGTTGTTCAAATAACAGTTTACTGATCTGGAAAACTAGGGCCTTCTCAGATAGAAGAAGAAATGTGTCCACATATTTTTGTAACAGCAGATTATTTTATTTGTGACAATGTCTTCAGTTAAAAATGGGAATTAACAGAAACATGTTAGAATTAAAGTCAGAAAAAGTTAATGATATTAGCAGACTACTGCTGCATTTTGCAAAGGGTAGGAAAATCTGCATGTTCATGGATTTTTTTCTCTTCTCAAATCAAAATAAAACATTTTGGCAACTTGACCAACCCTTTTTCTAGTTTCTTTCTTATCATAAATCCTACATTCTTCTCAAACCATTCTCCTGACTTTCCTCTTATAAACTAAATTCCTTAATGCAATTTTGTTATGTTACCACGTCTTTTTAACCCTCTAGATCCAACCTAGATTACCCTAAATGCTCCTGAGTAAGCTTTCTGCTGCAGCCACCAGGAAACTGACAGGATGAAGCTGCCATGAACGCAGAATGGATTTGCTCAGTTTGGACAAAATGCAGTAGAATAGTGCAAGTGTGCAGGAGTGTTTGGCAACAAGGGTAAAATGAAGTAATTGACACACTTTGCTTGTAGAGTTGATCTGCTTAAATATCTTAGACGTTTTCAAAATGAGAAAAATAAGTTAGGGTGCTTGGGAAACCATAAGCAGAGTTCTGGATGCAAGTGTTAGAGGACCCAGGCAAGCCCTGGCCAGCCCTTGTTCCACCCAGTCCCAGCAGATATTCCCTGTCTGTGAAATCTTGGGCCTCTGAAACCTTTTGGGTTCACTCTCTCTACAGCAATCTATGCATGGGGGGTGGGGGGGGAGAGTAGAAAAATGAAAAAAAAACCATGTCAGAAGCCTGTCTTTGCAGGTCTCAAATTATGTAATTAGGACAAGGTTATTTCTGTGGATGGGGACAGAGGGGGAAAATGGCCTGAAATGGGCAGCTGTGAACACTTCTCAGAGAATTCCATTGAGAAAGGGTCAAGCCTCAGTGGGCCCTGTGCTTCCTGATGGTCGGTTTCAATGTTTCTCTGTGGTTACCACAGTGACATCATTGTTTTGTTGTGGTTTACTAGGGAAAGTGATTTGTTCTTGATCCCAATTATTCACATTGTATTCGTTTCTGTGTTGTGATCTCTTTCCTTTGTTTATTTAAAATTAAATTGAAGAAATTAATATTTCATGAACATTTTAATTTAATTGTGCAAAGGAACACAGAAAGCAAGAACCAAAAAAAAATAAAATGTATATCAAACAACAACTTTGAATTACTTTTCCAAAATTTGAGGGAAATTCAAAACTCAGAATTATAAAGGGTCCGTTTGCAGGTTTTTATAAGGCAAAATAGAGGAGAAAAGCAAATGTTGGCAGAGGTGCTTGTCCTAGTCTCTGCAACCTGCATTAGTTTAGTACTTCTCCTTTAGTGACAGCTAAGTTAATACAGAAGCATTGGACTACTGTGGGGTTTAAAATGTTGTGGTGCTTGTTCAATTGAATTACATCAGCAGAAGTCCTTTAAATTGAGAAGCAGTACCAGCAAAACTACATTTTTCTCAGTAGAGCTCACAAAACTCGTTTACCTGTTTGGTACAGAGTGATCTTTTTAATACACCCTCATTTATACCAAGAGTGTTTTGTTTCTTCCACACTTGACTATGCTGGCATGGTAAAGCACAACTGAATTGAAAACATTTAAGAACACAAATGCGTGCTATTTCTCAACCTTAAAAACTCCTGTGCAGGCAGAGCAATACGTTCCATCATGAGCAATTTAAGCAAGAGGCATGTTTCCCCATATATTTTTTTCTATTTCTATTTGCTATCCCCAGCTCAGCTTACAATTTTTTTTATTTGTGATAGTCCCCTTCGATCATTATTATCATTGGGCTTGTTGATATTTTTATTTTTAAAGACAAATTTGTTTCACTAAAGGAAATGCCTTTTAAAGAGATTTTATCAACAGATAGATAAGGACAGAAGGAACGCTTCTTTTTCTTGGTCCTTTGAATGAAAGTTGGCTTTGAAAAGTCTTATCACTGTATTAAAGATAAGTTGCAGACTGTTAAATCACAATTTGATTCCTCCAAGAAAGTTAATTAATCTTCAAAAATGCATTTTAATCACACATCCTATGCATCTCAGCATAGCTCAAGCATTAAGTACATGAGACATTACTTTTCAATAACAGGTGAAATGAACAACATTAATCATTTGAGAAATAGGAATCTTAATCAAAACTATGTTAAAAGGATATAGTTTGGGATCCACAATACTGGACCTCCAGATGACCACGTTTGTTTCAGATCAGTGTTGCTGAAGGTTGTTATTACTTGACAGCTGCTCTGCATCAGCTTTATTGAGTTACTGGTTACGTTTCACACCCAGCTGACAAGGCCCTGAGCAGAAATTAACCAAGTGCTACAAGTCCCCAGTTTACCTGGCCAGTGGGGCTACAGGCCAAAGATCAAACTAATACCAGAGGGGCAAGACCCATAGGCAGAGTGTTCTGCCTTTCCCTGGGGTGCATTTTCTCCTTCACAGCTAACAACTTGGAATTTTTTTGAAAATTTGCACAGAAATCTTTTCAAGGAGCTTTGAAAACTTTCAAGTTAGATATTTCTATTCAATTCCCTTTAGCAAAGTACATTAAATTTGATGTCCATTACAAATAGACCCATTGACTAAATTCATTTGCTCTAAACAGGGACATTTCTACTAATGCTCGCTGTTTTGTTGCTTCTTATGATCTTTCAACTATTTTAAAGACATGCTATCAGTATATTATTTTTAAAATAAGCAATTTCTGAAGCCTGAATTTAGTTAATACCATGTCTCTGTTTTAAAATGTCACTTACAAAGTACTTTCTTTCCCTTTGCCAGATTTTTTTTCCAGTACAACAATTTTCTCTGACACTTTTAACTCAATAACAGGAATTTTCGACTTTGAGGTTGGTGACCTCCTCCTTTATAAAAAGTCAGCTTTCAACTACTTTGCTTTTTAGTGAAATAACCTCATAACATTTTCCATAGCAAGATGCTATGATGTAATTGCTGTTGAATTATGATCACTGCAAGATACTATGAACAAGAAAAGCCTAACAAGCAAAGTGAAGTAATAGCTAAATGTATTTTCTTTATATAAACAGTCTATTGCAAAATTTCTCTGTGTGTGAGTTTTCCTTTAATAGGCATTGTACTACAAATGTATGATGTTGGTGGAAGATATGTTCATTCTGAGAAGACATGGAATTATTTAAATTGATTATTTCTAAACACAGCTGTTCCTTTAACATATGGAAAAAACTTTGTCTCCATTGTCAGCTGGAAAACGGTTAATTAGATTCTCATCCACATATAGAGACAATTAGGCTAAAAGCTATAAATAAGGCACCTGACAGACATGAGGCTTCTTCTCCTCACCTGTGTCCTACCAAAACATTTTTGTAGACTAATGCTGTACTTGGGAAGGTTGTTTTTCACAAATATCCCTTCAAACAGATTGTTTAGTTTTAGCTTTTGGAGGTTTCATGAGCCATCTGATGATTGGTAGGTATTATTTAGAGTATCATATTAATGATTTGGGTTATAGAGTACTGTTGCTTTTGCTTAGTTGGAAGACTGAGGGATTTCAGTTTTAATATCATGCCTAACACTCAGCTAGGAGCCTGCTATATTTTGCATACATAGTGCAAAGAACTTAAAAACTGTTTGATATGCAGCTAAAATAAACAAAAAAAATACTGAATGCCATTATTGGCTTTCTACTGTTCCTTCAAGAAAAAAATCAGATATTTCAGGGTTCAAGCTGAGAATGCTTTCAGTATGAAAGCTACTTTAGATGGGAAATTAAGTGCTATTAGACAGGTGTGATGTTTCCTTAAAAGCAGAAGCAATACAAACAAACAAAAAAAACCCTTTTATTTTAGTAAAAGAAATTCAGCAAATAATCATAAATTATAAAGCCACTCTAAATCTTGAATCTTATGATTCTGCTGAATTTAAATCCTGAGAAAGATAAAATTTAAAAAAAAAAAAGCTCGTCTCAAAGAGGACAGTCTTTGAGAAGAATGAATTAAACAGAAGTTGTCAAAGATGCTTTCCATTCGTGCTGCTTGCTATGCAACATCTTTTTTTGCAGATTGTTCTTTCATAGTTTTAGAGAAGTGGGGAATATTAATCCTGTATGGCTGCTGGCAGGGCTAACATCAGGCTGGGGAGTGGGCACCACTGAGTTTCCTCAGGAGACTGAGGGCAGACCTCACTGCAGTCTGCAACTTCCTCATGAGGGGAAGAGCAAGGACAGACACCGATCTCTTCTTTCTGGTGAACAGTGACAGCACCCAAGGGAATGGCCTGAAGTTGCGTCAGGGGAGATTTAGGTTGGATGTTAGGAAAAGGTCCTTCACCCAGAGGGTGGCTGGGCACTGGAACAGGCTCCCAGGGAAATGGTCACAGCACCAATCCTGACAGAGTTCCAGATGTGTTTGGACAGTGCTCTCAGCACACAGTCTGGATTTTGGGGTTGATCTGTTCAGGATGAAGAATTGGACTTAGTGATCCTTGTGTGGGTCCCTCACAACTCAGGATATTCTATGATTCTGTGATATCTTCATTATTTACTACAGTACTGGACTAGTCTAGCTCACCCCATAGTATGAAATCTAAAATTTGGGTTGAGAGTAAACTTCGGCTCCTGTTGGGCCAGAGTTTTCCAGAATGTGTTTTCTAAGACTGCTTCAAACAACTTCTGATTTGTACCATTTAATGGAAGGAAAACACTGTGGTTGTCTTAGACTGAGATTCCTAGGGCATGTTATGCCTAAATAACTGAAGGAGGAGAAGGCATCCAAATTACAGGAAACCTTTCTTCAAGGGTTTTTTATTGCTTTTTAATCTGACTGGAAATGTAAAATAAACTGTGCTAGGCTTTGATTCCCAAATGGTGTGGATATCAACAAAAAGTTATGCAGAATTATTGATTTCAAGGGCTTTGCTGCAGAGGACAAATTTTTTTTGCAAACACAGCAGTAAAATGCATATCTCCTGAAGGGAGCCTTGCTGTAGCTAGAAAATGGCATGATGTTTGGGGGGTTTATGGGACTATAATTTTATTCTTTGCAAGTGAATTTTCATTTTTGGTAGATAAAGAGCCACCAGTCAGATTCGCACAGGAGAGAAATTACAAATTTTCTTTTCATTTCTTTGATATGAGGGCTGGCTTAAGGCTGCTCTGATGCCATTCCAGTTATTTCAGTCAATGACAAGCCACAGAAAGACTGTTCCAAAAGTGAGGACAACTATAATTCAATGGTACAGTCACATCAGAGGGTCCACAAGCCAAAACTGAAGATGAAGGCATAGTACTGAGTGTGTTGATTGTCAGTTTTAGTAGTCCTCTAAACCATGAAAAAACTCAGCAAACAGAATAAGTCTTCTGCTTTCCGCCTGCCAATACATAAAGTATAAACTTTAGGAGAAAAAAAATAGTGGTTTGTGATCTGAAATGTATGATGTGGAGAAATGCTTTCAGTCTACAGACTTCTTCAAAGACAAATGTGAAAGATAACTGCTTGACTGCTTGTTAACTTGCTTAAATTTGCTGTACATGACCTAAAACTTCATTAGTTAACATTCCACAAATCAAACACTGTTGAATGCTTCCACAGAAATATTATGTGATGCAGGGAAGGGGCAAGCTATAGGAAATGTTTTGGTCCTCAATTAAAACAGTATTGCTTGTGATTTGGGCATAGATATGTGAACAAATATGCTATTTTGAACAGCTATGGCAGAACAGTTTGAAAAGAAAAGCAATCTAAAAGTTTGACAATATTGCAGATATTCATCTCTTGAGAAATACGGCCAGAAAAAAGGACTAAAGAAATGAGAAATAGATGATCTCTTTTTTTTTTTTTAGGTTATTTTATTATTTATTCCCTTCCTTCTAAACAGAAGCAAACAATTTGTTCTCTAGAGCTCTGGAAGGTTAATCACTTGCAGGAAAATAAGGATGTGAAGAATATCTAAAGAGTAAGAGCTAAAAATGTCAGATGCCTGGGGATAAAGCAAATATTTCTGTGTTTTTCAAATCACTGGCTATTGTGATTTTTTGAACACAATGAAGAATATTATTTTAAATAAAACATTGCCTTCTGCATAAGGGGAATTATAAATGGATGCAAAGAAAAAAAATCAGTTTGGAAGTGGTGAAAGACTGTGACCAGTATTCAGCTTTTTAGTGAATGAGTGCAACAGGCAGGGAACTGCTCTGCTGTTGGAAAACACACTCCCATGCATGCCCAGCACCAGCTGAATTCTTTTCAGAGTTGCCAAGTTGTAAGACTAGGTTCTGCAGGAAAAGACACTCAGAAAGTTAATGGTAGAGTGTATCCAAAGGGTGTTACAGGGGTTATCACCCCTTTCCTTATCATCTTTCCGAGCAAGGAAAAATAATTGGATCATTGCACATAGAAATCTGTTTTCAAAAAATATTGGTTTTCTCCATAGCAGGTTTTCTGGGTCTTTCTCAAGACGTTTAAAGGAGGTGTTTGCAAAACTTGCTCAGAAATCCCTATTTCTGAGGTGAGTTTGCATCTGAACACTTCATTCAAGATGTAATATTTCACCTCTAGCTTAGAGAGAGGCAAGGGGCAAATGAAGAATTTTTCAAGGTTTATAAAATTCCTGATATATAGTCTCTTAGTACCCTTTTCAGTAGATTGCTGTAGTTGCTTAAGTTTGTCCTGGTGCTGGAGACAGAGAATCAGTATGTATTTTACACATTTTGGATTTAGGGCTCAAGAATGGAACAGTATTTTAAAGCTGAATGATTATTTCAGAAAGCTGATTCTCTAGTGCTGTAGCAAAAAAAAAAAAAAAAAAAAAAAATTAATAGTGGTTAGTGTCAAGCCTCCTGATTTGCAATATGTAAGTGCTTTTGGTATTGAAAAGTCTGGAGGGTTTTTTTTTTAAGTCTTGCTTTTTAATTACTTTCTTTCTGTTAATTTGTTTTGTGTTGCTCTGTCTTCATGACTCCCGTGCCCAAAAATGCATCCAAATTTGTAGAAGCTGGTTGCAGAAGTGCAAATTTGACTTCTGCATTCTCCTGCTGACTTCCATCACTTTATGATCTGCAATTAAGTGATTGGAAGAGATTGCCTTAGTTGTAAATACAATTTCAATGAAACACCTTCTAAATCATTTTCTGATTATACACTCCAATCACTTCTGTAAGGCATGTTCCTGCTACATTTTGTAGCCTGCTTTCATTGACTTGCTCCCTACAGACAAGTTAATGGTGTTCCTGCAATCCAGGGCAGGCCTGAAGCAGGCAAAAAGAGAATGGGGCTTTGGTTGACAGCGAAGGCATTTAAACAAAGTTTTTTCACACAGTACACTTTGTGATTGAAACAGAGCTATTGCTTCAATGATCCGACCTTTTTCACAGTTGGGCACAATTTGATTAATTTTTTTAAGGATTGTATCTCCCAGGGCACCATGTTCTGCGGATACACTAAATGATCTGTCCTACATTTTAGATGTATCAGGGCCAGAGTTAATTAAAATATATACATGCTGTGTAATGTAACAACAGCACTGAGGCCAATCCTGGCTCCCAAGGAAATTATCTACACTAACCGAAAGTTATTTTCTCTCTACACTGTGTGGCTGCTTCTTATATTAAAGTCACTAAAACCATCTTAAGCTTTGAAGTTCTGCAGCTTTTTGGCTGGTGTTTTCATCAGACGTTATTCATCCTCCTAAGGCATCTGTTCTGCTTTCAGAGCAGATATGAGCACTTCTCAGTAATTTATTCCTGTTAAAAATTAAAATGCATTTCAAATGTTTCATATTGGCAGAGCTGGAGATGATAGTCTTCTTTACTTACCCCCATGGCATAAACTGTAATAGTGTCAATTTTTCTTTATTAACCTAATCTAGCACCTGTGGGATAATTGTTTGTTCATTATATTCATATATATATTTATGTCTTTCTTGTATCTTTCTTATCTAGAATAGTGTCTTCTCCTCTTACCATCAGTTTTAATGACTAAATATATCTTGCTATGAATATGCTTATACCTATTCTGGCTGTGAAAATTTATCAGGCAACCTTGTTTCTCTACAGATAAGAAACTAGTAATGGAGATGATTCCTGTCATTCTCCTATGGGCAAGTAAAACGTATTCTAGGGAACTGACTTCAAATAAGTGGTCAAGAAATTTGAGGCAAGGGTTTTACAATGAGGACCATGAGATTTTTGAAGGAGTACAAATACAGTCTCTAGTATTTCTTCAATGAAAATTGCCTGTTTAAATCTCACTGAAAGTCCTTGAATTTTGAGACCATCTTATGAAGAATATTCAAATAGCTTTCATTTTAAACCAGCAAATGCTACTTCTTGCTTTGGAGATACACATAATATTTCTAAATTTTATTTTGAGGATATTGTTACAGATCTCCACATACACATAAAAATAAATTATTCATCTCTTTAAACCAAAGAGCACAAACTTTTTGGTGCAAGAATTGAAATGCGCTGCAGAGATTTATGATGGATAAAATAACTTTGATTCAGTTTGTCAAAGATGCATAGGGTATCCACCTTTTTAGAGCATCGAATACTTTTTGGACATGGTTTGTGGGATGCACTTCACAAGAGACTCCATTTACCCTTCAAGGACTGTTGGTAATAAAGCAGCTTTGTAGGTTTGGACAAGCATTTTCCACTGTCCTCTTGTCCCATGCAATAATGTCATATTAGCCCATCCAGAGAAGTAACAAGTACATCTTACATCTTGACCGTAATTAGTTTTCTCACCTCTACCATTTCTGAAGGATAGAGGGTTCTACTCTTTTTTCCTATCATGGTAGAAAATTTCTCCTTATACCTGTCCCAGTCTTGCACATGACCATCATCTGTTCATTTATTCTCAAGGCAATACTGTTTTATAGCTTTCCCTTCATCAGTGTTTAGTCCAGCAGCTATACCTAGAGGAATTAAGTTTATTTCCCTTGGCCTTCACTTTTTCTATACTGAATTATACCACTTTCTTTTCTGTGCTATTGTAAGAACAAATTGTGGATCCCTTCTGACAGGTGTCGTAGCATCCCTTCCCAGTTTGAACTGACATTTCTTTAAAAACAATTGCACAGAAAGACAGATGGAGTTTCTGGTTAATATTTTAGTTTTGTGTTCACAATGTAAGTGAATTTTTGGTGGGGTGTGTGAACCGAGAAGTGGACTGCAAAGGAGGAGCAATCCTAAACTGGACTCCTTACTCTGAACAATGGTCAGACCTGAGAGGGGTTGAGGAGGGGTCAGAGAAGCTGTCTAGAAGCCGAGTAAGGAAAAAACAGATATTGTTTCAAGGCACTTTGTTTTTATAAGGCTGTAACGCAACAAGGGCAATAGAGCTCTCCTAACCTGTGATCCTGGAAAAAAAATGACATCTCTTGAAGGATGCCTGGTGGGGAAGAGAACTTAAACTGAATGTAAACAGTTATTTGGCCATCTCTTTTAAGAGGCCAAAATATGTGGCAAATGCTTTCCTTAAGAATAACTCTGAAAAGAATGCCACATAGCATTTGTAGTAGAAGCACCTAGGTCTCTTAATTGTCAGAGCTGCTGCTTGTAAACTGAATCTTGACTGCTTCAAATGTGATCTAGAGTTCCAACAGACACAAAATCCAGCTTAGTGTACTTGTGTTTTTATTCAGGATAGCCTAATAGGAGACAGAATTCTTGTAAGACTTGAAACAAAAAGAAGCAGAAACTGGGTGTGCTGACCTGAATCCATAATTAACAACTCTCCATTCATGGAAATTCTACTGAACTTTCTTGGCCTTTTATAAGGCAACTGACACAGCTGGGCCTTCATCTAAACTTAGCTCTTCTAAGTTACTCTAGGGGAGTTTTGTTATCTGAAGCAAAAAAGAACCGTAACCTAAAAGGAATTCATGGAGGCAAATTTTTAGTCCTCACAAGAGGCAATAGATGGATAGTATTGGGTCAAGTATCAGTTTATCACTGGCAACTTCTTTGCTTCTTTCTCTCCTCCAGCCACTCCCTCCTCCCCTAAAAAAAGATCCTCAGATTCAGAATTTCCTGGCACCACAACTGAAGGTGCAGCTTGGAGTTCGGCAAAGGCATTCTAGATGGATATGGTATGAAATTAGTTACATGCAGTCTGAGAGTTTAAGAGCAAATTACAGCAGTGTAATGTCTCTGTAAGCCAGGAAAGAAACACAATGAAAGCGTAGCTCAGGCAATGTGTTGGCTGAATTCTGGCAGCTGCTGGACCTGCCCATGAGCCATGCAGGCATCTGTGGAATGCCAGCTCTTCCCCTCTCCAGTTGCTTTAAAAGTATAAAAAACAAACCACCAACTATAAACCGTGCTACAGTCTGTTCATACAGAATGCTGCTGTGGAGTAGGCATCAGGCATCATTTTCTGGTGCTTACCTTTGGGATAATGTTGCCTGATTATTCTTCTCTATCCACACTCCTGTTTGGGAACTGAGAACACTAACAGCTTTAATATTTTGACCTTTTCTGCTTTTCATTTCTGAAGAGCTAACAAAAAATGCTTCTTCTCTCATCTAAATACTTCTTTTCCAAGAATCTGTCTTCTTTTTTCCAAAGAAAATAAGCTGTCTTCTTACATTATAAACCTCTCATCATCCTCACTCTTTTTCTTCTGGACTCTCTATTGGCCATTTCCTTTGAGAACGTTTCAAAAACATCCAGTCTTGACCCAGTTATATCCCACCAGCATCAGCTGGAATAAAAGAATAACCCCTTCTGCATGTGCTTTTTAATATGCATCAGTGTAACAATGACATTTGGGGGGGGGGGGGGGGGGAGTTGCAGCAGTCTATAAGCTTTGAAGTTTTTGGTTCATTCTAACACCAGAATTTGTCGTAGATGTCAGCACCATGTTAAACGTCTTTAAAGCCACTACACGAACCTTGCCCATTTGCTCTCTGTATGTGCATTTCTTTCATTATTTAAAATATTAAATTATGGTACACATGTGAACCTGTGGAACTGCTCCCATGGAACATCTGAGGGATTTTTTTTGCTTTCCTTTAGGATGAGACACATACAATGACTTTGTACGAATCTTTCTACCTGTTTATACAATTCTCCCTGACGTTGTTACAAAGTCTCTCCACACACAGAGTGTAGCTGAAGTTGCACTGATCATTCTGAGTTTGAGATAGATCCTTCTAAGGACCAGGTATGAGGCTTCATTAAGACATAAAAATTATAGAAATAGATGTCAGCTCTGGTAGCAGTTAATCAGAGGTGCGCTGTGGGGGTATCAATATTCAATCAAACTTTGTCTTGGCAGCTGCTTTTTTTGTTGTGGCTTTTCATTGGTTGGTTGGTCTTTTTAAGAGTTAGGACATGTGAAGCTTTGAGTAATGAAGAAATCATGAAAGAAAATCAGATTATTGTGGATAACTTACTCTTTTTAGCTCTCTATAAAACTGTTAGTACTTCAATATTAAATATCTCCTGTTTTTTTTTCTAGATTTGCCAGTAAAGTCTGTAAATAATGGTAGTACATAAGGACATGCCTGCGGCAAAGATGTTTCAACAACCGGTGCTTCTTGTTCTCTGTATAGGAATCACTTTTCAAGGAATTTCTCCTAAACTATTACACTTATTTTCTGATTAGAGATATAAAAAGCAATTCTACAGTGCTTTACTGAGAATTCTTATCTGAACAGATTCCTACTAGTTTGGGAATGTCAGTAATTGAGGGGACCTTACTGAGCTTATAATGGAGTCCTAAGCTGTGCATCAAAGACTGTTTTGTTGTGATACCTCAATAATTGACATAACAGTATTCACTGCAGTGATGAATAGGGCTAAGATAACCTTCTGTAAGTCTCTTATTTATGTATTTTTTTATTGCTTTTCTATAGGAGTTTGTACTAGATCAGATACAATTTTTTAGGAAAATGTAGTTTTGATTCTATCTTTCTGGAGTGATTGTGACTGGAATCAAAAGTTAAAACTTACATTTCACCAAAGTGTGAATGATCATGTTGAATTTTATTGTCATACAAAACTACAATTACTCAAATAATTCGAAATTCTCACTCTCAACTTCTCAAAGTCTTTCAAACAAAAGCTGGTGTAATTTTTACCTAATCTATTTTTTATTTTAAAAGGAAGAAAACTAACTCACATACTTAAACTTCACCTCTATTTCTACTTAAACCATCTTTCTGGAAATTGTATTCCTCCCTCAGTTGAACTAATAAGCAAGAGTTCTTAGCTCAACTTCTTTGTTAATCATCAGTTGTGTAGGAGTAATTTTTTCTCAAGATCCTTAATTGTAAGCTTCACACTCAATATGCTGAATCTGATAATGGATTATATCCAGGCAATTTAATGTTCTTTATCAAATGTTGTTGGGGATTTAAAAACTAAAATAACCCCATCAGAATTCTTGTACTTCATGTCCTAACTTGAAAACTTTCCTATTTTTATGGATTAATAGGGCTGTGTGTTTGCTTGTACTTTGTCAAACATCTCAGAGCAACACCACTACAATTTCAAGAATCTTAAACCATGAAAGTGCTGTCATCTGCTTAGTATCAACATCATTTTATGGGGTTTTAGCACAGAGGACAGTTTCCTGGGAAAATGAATATGCAATTTTAGCCTTGTTTGCCCTGTGAATGTCAAAGTCTAGTTTGAACTACATTATGGTTAATGGTGATGGTCTTCTCTTACCTCTGACAGAAATTTAGTTCCACTTCTGTGAATGATGTTCAGAATTTTACTGCGCTTCTACATATTGCATAGCTCACTTGCTCAAGACTGAGAATGTAGTTTTTCAATCCCTTGCCTATCCTGTTTCATGAAATAAAACAATTTAATTCCACTGGGATTAATTGGTAGCAACAGAGTTTCTGCAGAATATTGTGCACTCTTAAACAAGACAGTATTGGCTTTACCAGCTTCTGCAAAACCAACGTGCTGTGTAATCCACTTTTATTGCTCTGTTTCATGCTTGAAATGGAGGAAATATGGTGCCATTTTTGTTTATTTCAGTAAATTCAAGGATCTTAAGGAGTTCACTGGAAAAATCTTCTGAAGGGTTTGCTCTGCCTAGCATATCACACTCTGCCCAGCTTCTTTTGTCATGCCTTTGGGTAAACAACTGAATGAAGATGTTAGAAGATGAAAATCTTCTCAAGCAACTCGTCTCCACATGGTATGGCTCAAGGAGACCACTTCATCCTAAGCTGTACAGGAGGGCAGTGTCATTTCAGTAAAACTAATAAAAATAGTTAGCAGCTAGAGACTATAGGGATGATTCTATTTCCAAAATCAGCCAGGCAAGCATGTGTCAGTGTTAAAAGGGATATTTCTGCAGCAACAAGGATGGTCAGCCCCTGCAATGGAGTAAAGCCATCCTGCTCACCAGGCACAGTGCCAAACTGACTCACTGCTCAGTTGTGGGCTTGCTATCTGGTGTTAACCTCTTCATATGCAAAGATTAATCTATTTGTTTTAGCCATTTGCCTCAAGTGTCTTTTCTGTTTTAAACATGACATCCCCAAATTAATACCCAAAGAGTAATACCAGTCCTAAGTAAAGGCAGATTTACCGGAGATCCCTCTCAAGTTTCTCTCAGAGCATCATAATATTTCATTTGTTGCTGCAGATCATCTAGTTACTGTCAAATTAAAAGTAATAGAAGAGATAATGTAGAACAAAAAGTTTTGGAAAAGTTTTTGTTCAAGTTTATCTCTTTGACTTCTCTACTTTCAATAATCTACACAAAACTCTTGTGTTTAATGCTTTCTTTTCCTCTTCCTTCTAATTGTTTTTATTTGGCACATGCTTATCCCATCTTCTTTTCTCTCAGCAGGAATAATCTGAATTGCTTTCTCCAGACTTGGGATTCCACTCAGCTGGAAATCATACTAAGCAATTCTTTATCTTATGAGAAATGTGAATGCATTTCACATGCCATGTAGTGTCACTAAGAAAACGTGCTGCTGCACAGAGGCAGTGCCTGGGAATGCCCACCACACTCTTGCCAGTCTCTCATTTCTCTTGTCATACAATTAAATCTTAAAGAGTTATTTTTACAGAGGTCTCAGATTAATTTGAAGATCACAACTCTGAATAGAATTGTGCTGATTTTTTTTTAATAAATTACCTGCTAGCCATTTTTTTCCATATTATGAGGGAAGAGTTCCCAAGTAATTTTTGTTTTTTGGAGGGGGGAGGGTGGAATCTGCATCTAAAATATCATGTGTTGTGCAGAGAATTATATCAAGAAAAATATACACAAACTTCCTTGTAATTATGAGGTTCTACAAGTTTCTCTGCACTTTGGAAGACAGCAACCTATTTCTGGGTGCTGTTTGCTTTCTCTGTAGGTTGCCATGAGGGAAATACACTCATTATCCTGCTCCATACTTATTTTCTTTGTGACTGAAATTCATTTTTCTTTTACATGTGCATCACAAGAATATGCTGTTTGCCCTTCTTTTAAGTTCCCATCTGTCTTAAAACAAACAGTAACAAAATTCAAATCCTTTATGGTCAATAAAAGGTTTTTTGTCTCAGCCATTCTATCATTGCAATTATTTTCAACTAAGGTACATCAACTCTTTTAGTGATAACTTTTGTCGACTGTCTTTCTTTTTACTGTGAATCTTGTGAGCACTGAGAGGTATGAAATATAAAGTGAGGATGATTTTAGATTACAGAAACTGGAACTTAAACAAAAAGAAAAATCAGGCAAGACTTTAAGGTCAGTTTGCTACTGGCTTTAAAAATAAGTTATAACGCTGCCACAAATCAAAGTTGAGTTCCCTCACCATGATTTTTTTTTTTTTTAATTCACAACATAAATTTCTTTCTGTTTCTGGACGTTGCTGCTTTCCAAAACTGTGGTTCAGTACCTTGCTCCTGTACGTCCTAAGGTTCACTACTGACAGTATCACGAGTGCAGCATTTTTCACTGCTACCACCTTATGGTCGCTCAGGGCTCATAAATCACTTCTACAGGACAAATCAAGTGATGCAAATAATTCAAGCCTTTCAGGACAATTTGGGTTGTTTTTGGTTTTTTTTCTATTTCTGAGAATTATATTAATAAATCTTGAAATAATCATGCCTCACTCAAAAGAGAAAATCCCTAAGGAAATGCAAGATACCTGTATATGTTCTCCATGTTATTTCCCTTAACTGTTCTGATCATTTCAGACAGGTCAGTCATCTTCCTTCCTCTCCCCTCTGTGAGCCCACAGAAACTCCCTTTTGTCTCTTTCTGCAGTTGTGTCACAGTCCCTCGTTTGGTTTTACAGACTTCTGTTATGAAACTTACACCTCACTCTTTCATTCTCTCCCTAGAGACACCTTCCCAACTATCTGAAAACTTGAGAGCCTTGAAATAAGAATTCTTGAAGTCCCGATTTAGCAGGTGTCCCCTTTGTTCTCCTTCCAAGGAAATACCACCATTTACAAAAGTTGCAATAGGCTGGACAGTTTTCCCTAATTCCTACAATTCCGTCGTTCATATAAATCCTTTTGACAAGTGCCAAAGGTTTGGTGATCTTTCTCTTTGCCTGGCTTCCAATGGTGAAAGAGATGTGACAAATCAAGGCTTTGCTTGATTGCATTAATAAATAATGTATTCAATAATCTAACAGTTTATTTTCTTCCACCAAAACTAATAAAGTGCACACAGGTGGTTCTTTTTTAGCTGAAAACCCCTGTATGTTACCTTTTCAGTCATTTTTTTTTTAATAGTATTTTGCTATCATGAGGGAAAGAAAAAATGTGTAATTTGATCTTATTCCATGTTTAACCTGATTTTACAGTGAGTTATCTTAGAAGAGACAATCATCAATTCTAAGTCCCTGCAGAAGAAAATGAGGAAAGATATTAAAATCATGTCTACAGTCTTTAATGGGTAGATATAAATATGATAATCAGTCTAGCTCCAAATCCATCAAAGCAAAAGCACATCAAGTAGCAAAGGTTCATAAGGTCTAGATAAAAATCCCTTTCAAATATTCTGTTAGTCTATGTATACAAATTTACATTCATTAATAGGCTTTAATGTGCGTAAGGAAAATGGATTCAGCTCTGGGCTATTATTATAAAATATTGTGGCACATCTGTTAGAAGAGAGTAATCTCAATATCTTGCTATCTAAATTCAGTACCTGAATAACTCAACTTTAGCACAACACACTTAACAGAGTTAGCAGCATGATTTAGTGAGCGTGGAGGGACTTGCTTTGTTTCTCTTTATATCTAGGGGTGTTTTTGCAACATATAGGTGAATATTTGACTTCAAAAATAGAAGATAAAGCACACTTTATCTCCATATGCTCATCCAGGAAAGCATGTTTGGAATCCCTTTGTTAGAAATTCATGCAATGCATTATGTATGATCTTGATTATATCTGAATATTCAGGTTACACATTAAAAATATAGAAAAGAAACTCCTCTGTCCTCTGTGACACCTCAACTTTTCAAATTCAGTTTATTCTGCGATGTCACAAGGATGCTAGCTGACTTGAATTGATCAGAATTCCTTCTAAGACTAGACCTGCAGTGTCCTGGCAATCCTAAAAATGCATCTGCATTGCAGTAATGTGAAAAAATCCTTCTTTGTACCTAAGTGCTACTTTAAAAAAATGAGGTCATCTATACCTGAGGTACATGTTGTAGAAAACCTGAGAATAAAAAAGCATCCATTTATCACAAGTCCCTTTAAAGAACTTTGATGTAATAAGGTACTATTAGCTTTTTTTTTTGCTGTCATCAACGCTGTCATCTATTTTGTCATATACAAAGCCTTTTCATTTTGCAGTCAGGCCAAATGGTATGTCTTCTCTTCCAGTCAGAATAGTATTTTCCCACTCTGAATAGACCAGCTCCCAAAGAGTTCACACCTACAGAATTATTAGCTAATGCCTATTTCAACAGTGTCTGGAACGATACAGCTACTTTAGACACTGAGTCACAAGGGCAGCTTCCCCTTCACTTTCAGGTTTTGGTGAAATTTCAGGAGAAGATTCTTGGTCCAGTCCTTTAATTCATAGAGAGGAGTTGCCAAAAGCAAAGTTAATTCAGTCAGCCTCTGTTCATAATCTCAAAATGTCATGAAACTCAGAAGGAATACCATAGAATTATAGAATGGTTTGACCTGGAAAGGACATTAAGGATCAATGCCTTCCCCTGAGACACTGAAGGAAAAAAACAGAATCCTTTACTGCAGTTAAAGACCAACTTTAGAAAAAAAAATGTTTTTTATAATATTTTCATATATTATGCTATTGTATTTCTTCTGACAATACTAAGAAGTAGCCTGTAGTACTTAATGTTTGAACGTGGCTATTGCCAAATGGCTACTGCTCCTGCATTCCTTTTTATAATGTTGTTTGCGTACGCATACTATTTCTCTCTATTAACTACTCCATTATATATTTTCATCCTGTATAAGCTATCCAAAGAGGGCATGGTTAAGTGGTAAAAACCAAAAAAATCAACTACACAAAATTCCATGTCTCCTCAAGCCTTATGTATTGTATAAGGCCGTGGTTTTTCATTAATTTTTCTTTGAAGTACTGCTATAATACTACAGATCAGAAGAAAACCTAGGAGAAAAGACCTGGAAAGAAAAAGACAGCAGAGATCTGAAGCTGATGGAAGACACTCTCTGCTGTGATTTTTTTTTTCCTACAAAGCCTTGGTACAAAATAAGTTAGCAGTGCTATTCAAAAAAAAAAAAAAAAAAAAAAAAAAAAAAAAAAAAAAAAAAGCTAGTGATGCTATGTAATGTTGTTTTGTGACAGAAGAGCCTTTCATAAAAGTAACATAAAACCTGGTAGTCTCATAGTGGAAATGGCAACTGCTAGTTTGTTCAGTATTAAATTTGTAGCTGAGTTCTTTCAAAACTCAAAGCTAAAGTTGCTTTCAGGAGCTTTCAGATATTTTCTTTACTTCTTTACTTTTTTTACTCTCATCTTCATCTTAAAATCACATTATAATTTATTTTCTTTACTTCTTTACTTTTTTTACTCTCATCTTCATCTTAAAATCACATTATAATTTAACATGCAGCTTTTATCCACTTATAAATCCGACTATTCATCTCATATAACTCTGGGGATATGTCCCTGAGAAGGGCAGAACACAGGCCCTGAAGTTTTCTGGGACAGAAAGCTCTGAGCCCAAGAGCTTGCCGACCTGGGGAGGGCTCTGGCAGCTTTGTTTTCTGTGTGATAATATAGGCCTCTCCACAGAGAGCGAAAGGAAACAAGGGGAAAAAGAAATATAAGAATGGTAGGGGTATAAAAGCAATACAGCATGGGAAAAGGGGCAAAAGTGGAGAATGTTTAGGCACTGGTAAAAATCTGGGGGAAAGGGTAAAAGGAATTACAATTTATGGGAGTAGGATAAGAAAAAGAGAAAATAGGAAGGAAAAACAGGTTCCAAGTTTCAATGGTAAGATGTACCACTGCTATAAATATTCTGAGATCTATAAGAAAAGTAAGAAGAACAGTATGTGACGTGGTGTTCAGGAGTCAGAGCTGAATAAAGGAAAAATTAATTGCTCATGAAAAACAAATACTTCATTCAAAGCATAGAATTATAATAAATAGCCACGTTGGTTACTAGATACCTTGTGCATGCAGGGCAGGCACGAGTCTTTACCTATAAACCATTTTGTTAACCTATTATTAACTTTTGACTGTTGGACTCTGAGAGGCAATATTAAGAAGGGAATAGGAGACAAGTCTTATGTACTGTGTTGGTGCCAATGGTCTGTGCAAAGCTGTTTATAAATTGCAAGCTGGCCAAATGGCAGCCATGCCTGCTCTTTTTGCTTTCTCCCTCCCTTCTCCCCAAGCTTTTTAAGGTTAGCAATTGCACAGCAAATAGACACAGCAGAAGGATTTATTTACGGAGACCACAGCTTCATAACTCCTCATTAGTTTCCATTCCTTCTGAGAATATTCAGTAGATGTTGCAGAAGGTCAATATCTTCTGAGAAGAGTTCAATAATATTCTGGTCCCTCTGCTAAGCGTCCTGTACCCTTAGACATCCAACAAACAGCCAGAAGTTTGTTAGAGAGTGTTTTTTATTTCAACTTAAGAACCAGGATGTATTTTGGAGTGAATGTTTGTTTTTGCATGCATAAATCCCACATTTAACATTCCATAATGGGGCGGGGGGGGGGGGGGGGGGGGGGGGGAGTGTCAAAAAGTATAGACTCTAAATACATTTATCCTTTATCCTTACTGTACTGGTGTTAGACCATAATTCAAAACATTGTGTTAACATGCAGCTGCTGAGCTACACAGTATTTAATGCTAAGCTCTTCCATACTTCAATGGGGTCAAGAGAAAAGGAAGAGAAAATTAAATAGTTATCTTCAAAGCCCACCTTGCATAAAACCAATATGTGACCTGAAGGCTGCTTTGGGGAAGTTGATGAATAAAAAGGATGAGAGTTGCTTATATTATTTCTTATAGTAAAGTTTAATGAATTATAAAATTAAATATGCACGAATAAAGATTATACTAGCTTTGGATATGTAGATGAATGGTGCAATAAGTGTATTTTCATAACGTTGTATGACCTCAAACCATAGAATTATGCACAGCTTTGTATATTGGAGTATATGTCTGGCTTGAAATATGTGCACAGTTCCTATATTATTTGAAGATCTCAGGACATAAGGAACCTGGTAAACATTAGAATATGAATTGTGTAAAAATATTTTCAGATAAATGTTTGTTGCAACTCTTCATCTTTATTTGCACAGACACGCTGTTAAGTGCAGTAAGGCTAGATTCTGAATCTGAAAGAAATTGAATACTAGGAGAGAAAAATATTACATCTTTTATATCCTAACCATAAGATAGCAATCAGTGAGGTTATAATTTAATTCTTCAAAATATAATTATACATTTTCCCTGGAGCCAGATGAGTTCATAGAGATGAATCTTTCATTCTAAGAATGCCTGTCTATTTCTACCTGAAGTTCTTGCTATTCTGTTCACTCTTGCACCAAAATAAAGCATAGATCACAACTATATATACTGAAAGTCCTCATCACCTGCAACCACTACCTCTATTTTCTTGAAAAATGAAAGAGCTGTAATTGCTAAATTACATTAAAATTATTATCAACACACCTTGCAGAGACAATAGGATGAATATCAAACTAAGATTTCTTTGTTCACTTCACAGACTCATACAGACACCTGGCCATCATTATAGTAAATTACCAAAGCCGAGAGTTTTTGTCATTTTAATACACAAGCCTTTTTTAATACATTTTTTTGCCTTTTTCAATCCCAGTACTATGAACTGCGTCACACCACCTTCAGAGCACTTTCTGGGTTTTTGTTTTTTTTTCTCTGGCTCTACAAAGGAGAAGAGGAAACAGGGCTTGAAAATTTAAAGGTTTTGAGGCTGAGTGTAGATAGAAAAGCATTCCTGCCTGAAAGGTGCTTTCTTACATGGCTGATGTGGTAGACAGAGATTTCTCTGAAATAAAAGATGAGTCCTGCTCAGCTAAGGACTGGCAATATGTTACTCCACTTGTGCAGGTGACAAGGAAACAGAAAACAAAAAAGTCTGTTGTAAGATGAAATACCATGGAAAGATGGAACAAGCTGCAAAAAATAAAAAAAGGCATCTGTGTAAGCTAATGTTATTAGGTATGCTTACAGTAATTGAGAAAAGGGTTTCATTGTCTAAGGGGAAGTTTGATGTAATTAAGAGATGTCAATATGCACCGAAAATGTAGTGTCCCAGAAGGAAAAAAAACCAGAATACTTACATGCAACATTAAATGAGGCTTCTGAGCATAAGAAAATTTTAACGGGTAGCTAGAAATTCAGAGGAAAATGGAAAGGACAAGGTTTTTATCTTCTCTGATTTCAGTCCCTTGACTTAGTCTGAAAAATTTCAGAGACCTTAAACAGAATTTCTTGGATGAGCAAGAGAAAGCATTATTCCTCCTGGCAAAACGTCATGTTAATTATAAGATAAACTTTGGGGACTGAAAATCTCTGAATGGTTTAGTGGAAAAGTGGGGCTATACTTTTGTTCCCTTTATTTTTAATGATGTATTGACACATTCTATAGCACTGTGTATATTCTCCATACACTGCTTCATTGAAATGATGTAAGGGAGAATCTGAAATTAAAATTCCTGTGTAAATCACTGACCTTCAGCCCCTATGCCTTTATATAAGTGAAATTGTAAGCAAAATCTGGCAAGAATCGGGCAAACATGGCTAACATAGAAGCCAGAATCCTTTCTACTCATCAGTTATGATAAAAAGTTTTGATCACATTCTCTCTATATGCATACTTGCCCATGCCTGACTCAGAATATAGGAAATCAATCTTCTTTTCTTCTTTCCCTTTGAAGGCATATTTAGGTGCTGAATTATGAGTCCTTTCCAATAGCCCTTTAGTACACTACTAAGTTAAATTGATTGCAAACAAAAATTATCAGTCTACATATCTAAAACCTATATTTTTTGCCAAACAGCTACCTTGGGATCATTCTTACCATTCTTTCAATAGGCAAAGATGTTATCTTCTGGAAGGGATAGTCATCATGGCTATGGAAACTTCAGCACCTCAGCTAAACAAAATAATAAATGTGGATTTGTAGCTACTTCTGGGACAATCACAAACATCTATTTGTACTATTGTGTAGGTGTGTGTGAAATTTTATTCCTGTGGAAAATGTCTGCTACTGTTTTAAAAATATTGTCAAAGAAACTATATTACATTATTAGGCACTTCTTATACCCGGAAGCATTTAAGATTTACCCTATCTAAATTTGTGCAGAAAAATGTAAATTTATGAGTAACTTTGAACAGGATCCTGACACAGAGCTTGAATTTCTATTTCCCTAAGCAGATGGTAGAAAAACATTTGTGTGGCCATCAACCACAAGCACGAGGCTTTGAGGCTGGCATCTTTTCCACTGATCCCAGTGGCTGTTCTGCAAAATGCATGTTAGCTCCTGTTCTCCCTCTGAGCAGACCCTGGAAGCTCTTAGGGAGTAGAGTGGGAGATTGATCTTCTGAACTTCATCAGAAAAAACTGCTGCTTTCCACCATGAGAGCAACAAACACAGTTTTATTAAAGACCCGTGTCAGTATACCCCATTCTTCAGCCTACTGTGGATGAGTAATGTTACAGGAACAGACTGCTTGAGGAAGTACTTGCCTTACTCGCTAAAATGTTAGGTGGTATCAGAAGCTGTCTACTACAGGTGGAATAAAGCACTTTTCAAAGCAACAGCTTTTATTTGCATATCATTGAAAAGAAAGTTAATAAAATTAACATAACTACTTTAGATTTAACAATATTTAGATTAAAATGTGCAATTATCAGAATCTCAATATTCCCAGGTCATGATCTTCCATTTTAATTCTCTCTCTTACTGGAAGTTACTCTTTTTAAAGTACATTCTGGTGTCAGACACTGTGCATTAAACAGTTATTAGAGATCTTTAACTGTGAGATAGCCGCTAAATCATACGAACTGTCAGCGACTTGAAGCAGTAATTGTCCAGAAAATACAAGGGAAATCTCATTGCAAGGGATGTCAGGAACACATAGAAGGAAATACTGATGAGAAAATGGTTTCCTTCAGACCTTTTCCTGTAAGAGTTGCAAATAAAATTATTCTTCTCCAACGGCTTTACATGTTAATGTAACAAAAGTTGTGCAAGAAGTGGTTTTAAAAAGCTTTGCTTTTTAATGGCCCTTCAACTTTGAACTGAAGACCCACATGGGTTTGGGATTTGGTAACCTTTGTTTCATGTTTCCTCTGTGGTCTGAGAAAATTTCATCACTTGCATGTCAAGTTGGTGCTATTTACCTTTCACTTTTAACTAAACACAGGAAAACTGTCTTTATTTTAGATTTCAGTAATAGTAGAAATATGTAAACAATTCTTAATGTAGGTATCTTCTTTCCAGGTGTTACCTCACTGCCCAGACAAGAGAAATGTTAAGTTTGGCTAATGACATGCACTATCATTCAAAATGATAATCATTCTACCTTACCACAAGAATCAAAAAGAATAGAAGGTATTTAAGAATGAAAAAGGAATAGGATATCTGTGAAATTCAAGTAAAGCAAAACAAAAATATTTTGTATTCATTTGGAAGATAAATTGCAGTAAATTACATTTTCCTCAGAACGTTTGTTAATTAGTGCGTGAGAGAGATTTATATCAGCTATCCTGTGAAAATTAAATTGCTTACAATTTAAAAGTGATTAGTATTCAATATAGATGCTTAATCTTTTTATTGATAGCGATTTAGTAGAGTTTTTCATAAACCATATTGTCAGTAGTTTTGTTGCAATAACAGGCTGAGGCACATGGTATTCTGCATTTATGAAACAACTGAATATTTTGTGATTCCCTATTAAAAACAGCATGAGTACCAGAAGATTTAAAGCAGACAAATGCAAAAATCCTGAAACAACCCTAAATTGCTTTCTTTTTTTCCCTCTCTCACTTCTGTTAATGTCAACAGAGCAGTCATGCTCTAAACCCAGCAGCTGAATCACAGTGAAGGTTTGAATCAAAGACATCAAATCAGGGTGAGTTCATTTTTGATCACTAAGAAAATCTATGGAATTTGTGAAGGCAAGAAAAGAAGATTCTATGGAAAAGACATGTAAGTAACAATAAAAGAAAAAAAAAGAGTAACAGCACTATCTCCTTCTTGAGATGGTAATAAAATTAGAGAAGAGTGGACACTATTTTCAGTTAGTTTTGGACATCAGGACAACACACTTGCTATTTTTCTGTTGAAATAATGCAATAAAAATCAATGTTCCCTGAGCTCATAAAACTGATCTCTGAAGTTCCTGTACCAAGGAGACCTTTTTGGCTTCCTTAGGATAATTTCTATTATGTCATATTTAAAAAGAATATTAAACAAAAGGAAATTCCATTAAATCCTTTTAATATTGAAAGAGTATATTCTAGAAAGGAAGCAAAACAAAATCAAAGTATTTCATACCTCTGCCGGAATGAAAATATATTTGTCTATTTGAATATTGATCCATTAAATGTGGAAGAATGATCAATAAACACTGATGGTCCATCTCTACCAGTGCTGACTGTCCATCATACTGAAAGACAGACAACATAGCAACCTGTCTTGATGGCTTATCTTGAGTCTTAGGATGAATAGACTGATGAAAACGTCTGTGCAGGAGAGCCCTGTGCTTTTTAAAAAGAGTCCAAAACAAATCTATTTTATACTTCTATAGTTTTGTATTGCTGCCCATCTGTGTGCTAGCTAGAATTACATGCTGCCAAATCTGATTGTAGCATCAAAGTCATAGTTGCGTAACTTTTCCTGCAGGAAAAGTATTGCACAAGATGTAATCTTCTTCATTCATCGATCCCTTGTACTGAAATGGTGTGTTCTACAAAAAAAAAAAAAGAAATTTTTTTTAAAAAAATCCTAATCTCCAGGGAATTCAGCTGAGAGAAAGTCAAAGATTTGTTCAGCTAAGTCAGAGCAGCTCACGGCATTTTTCACATGCAGACCCCAAAATAATTTCAAGAAAATCCTAATACTGTTGCTGTGGTGGTCCTTAGAGAAGCAATTGCCACCAGTGAGAGTCACTCCTTTTTGTCCCTACTATTTCCCACTTCATTTTCACAGAGGGACCCAACAAGGAACTCAACAACAAACTAGCATAAGACACCTGCAGCTGCTCTGAATGCCTCCAGAAACCAACTTTTCTTAAATAGAAAATACAGCTAATGACTTGTTATCCTTACATTCTTTTATTATTTGCTGTTAAAATAATCATGTGCACCCAAATATTTTAAAACCTAAACTTTTATAAGCTATACTACTCAATGTATACTTCAAAAAGAACTTCAAAGTTAACTCAGTTGACCTTTTTAAAGCAATATACTTGATTTAAAGGTAGTTCTGGGCAAGAGCTTGTGTAGCTCCCAACCAACACGGAGACTGCAATGCTTGCTAAACAGCAATTCCTTCTCTAGGAAAATACATGTGGAATGTAATAAAGGAGGCCCTAAGTGGAGATAAGCAAAAAAGAAAAAACATCACAGGAATGCTGAGATGGTTGTTTTCATCAAAGAGATTATCTCAAGCCAAATAAAAGCAGTCTGGCAGACTTAAAATAGGATGCTAGCAAGAATATTTGGTGACTATGAGTAAAAATGTAAACATCAGCCTTCAGCAGTCTCCAGCATTTTATAATGGCTTAAATAGAAATTCTGGGAGTGCATATATAGAAGCTAACTCCAAGTACCCTATCACAGCTCCCTATAGTCAGTAGAGCCTTCCAAAAGAATGAAGTTTAGAATAATCCTTGTAAGTTTCAATGGAAACACAGGAACATGAGATTGCTACTACAGACATCTAGATTAGGTGCCTAATCCAGAATATATGAATTAGCTGTATCTCTTCCATTAATTTGTTCTTTTTTTTTCCCCTTGTTGTTGCTGTAGGGTTTTTTGAGGGAGGGAGCTGGTGATGATACAGGGCAGTACAAAGAAACAGTCTTCTCGTTGTTCCTATACATGAGTATAGGTACACTGCTACCCACATTTTTTTGCTCAGATGTATTTGTTGTCTAATCAAATTTTGTGGATGAAACATCTAAATTGATCCGGTATTTTCACTCTCAAAAAAAAAAAATGGATTTGGAGGCCGGTAAGGATTCTGTGACTCAGTTTCAGCTCTAACCTCTGCACTAATGACAGGAACCTCTAGGTATTGCTTTCTGAAATCATTACGGAGCAACTGAGCATCCCTTGATGGCCTTAGTCAAGAAGCTGTAGGAGGGCCACATGTGAGTTTCATAGGCATTGCTGGTGTGCAGAGTTCTTATGACAAAGCCTGAGATCTCTTTAGAAGTGTCATGTGAGAGCAGCCAACCTTTTTATGACTGTTGTTTGGGGAATTTACCAACCAAATAGATGGAAAGGATGCTGACATTAAATGGACATAAAGGGATGCTGAAAGTAGGGATTTCTACTTTAACTGCATGTATGGACTGGCAGTTCTTCATCAAGGCAAGCCTAATGGCTGTCCTATCATCAGGAACACTTACCCTCTGTGGCCCACAACATAAACCCAGTCAGGAAACCACAAGAGACTTAGCAGCCTCAGAACTGTGCACTGGTCTGTGTCACTGCTGTACTTGTATTTACACCCCTGTGAGGCGAGGCCTGGCTCTGTTTGAGGTAGCACACATCAGCTGACTCCACACCCCTTCTAACAGGACCAACAGATACAGCAACTGCACTTGGGAGCCACCCCATGCAGATGCCATGGAAAGTTCATGAGCTTTTATGAAAACCACTGGACAGCACACAAGAGTAGGAGCGTGAGGAAACAAAGCACTCGAGTAATGGCAAATGTTTTCTCTGTGCCTGTGGCATTCTGCATCTTCCAGTGTCCTTGTTCTAACCAGAAGTGAGCCTCAGGGTGCCAAAGGAAATGGGATATGCAGCACATAATCAGTGGCCATGCCACATGGGGAGATTTTGAATGATCAACTCCTATGTCACGTGCAATTTTGCCGATCTTGAAATATGGCAAAGTACATTGTACTAACACATTTTGGAACTTTCAAAGATCCTGCTGATTGTATTTTTTTGCTCCCCTACAGAGAGGGAACTGCCAATCTGCATGGGGTATATTGTACCCAGTTAATTTTATAGGCCACGTGGAAGAGGGACTTATGTCCTTGCTGAATAAAATTTCAATTTAAATGTAACTCTCTGCTTGTTGTCTAGAAATGTGGAGTCACATTTAATTGGCTTGCATTGATCATTTGAAACTGCTTATTAGTTTAATGCAGTGTTTTGACGAAACTGTAGCCTTCAAATAAATGGAGAGAGAGGTTGCTACTGGCAATTGTATTCAAATTTTCCATTTACCAATATCTCGATTTATGAATAGCGTATCTATAACCCCAAAGATTTTCTGGGGCTTTTAACAATACACAGAAGTGGAATCTCAACAAAATTAAAATGTGGAGGCTGACAGAAAAGCATTACTGTTGCTTCTGTATGTAGCTCTTAATCTGGGTCCCAAGGAAACACTAATGGTTTTGAACAGGGACAAGAGAAGTGCAGCACTGCTAGAATGGAAGTCTGCAATATCCCTTATAGGTAGGGATACTTATAGGTAGTTTAGCATTTATAAAGGTATACATACATACATTTGGTATTACAGCACCAAAGACAAGTAAATTAGTTCCTCTATTTGTATAAAGGTTTTTCAAACCTGCTGACTGTTGTTAATGCAGTGTTCAAGTAAAAGTGGCCTTGCCAGCTTATGAAGGAATTAAATAGTTTGCAAATAGCACCTGTCAAAGTGGGGAAAAAAAAACACCCAAACATAAAACCAATGAAGTAAGTACTGCTTGACTTGGACTTCCTTTGGTCTCATTCTCAAAACTTTGGACGAAGAAGAACAACAAGACCTGACTGATCTGACTATTGCCACTCATTCATCTCAGGAAAAGCTGTAATACACGGCAGCTTTGCTGAAACCAACAGGGTTTGTTGATTGTTTCCAAGGGAAGGAACCACTCCCCTGAAGTCACAAACTTTGCCTTTGCTAGTGTTCAGTAACCCCTTCATCATGCTGTCATAGCAAAACTTTTATATTTAAGCCTTTGAGGTATATACAAGGGAGAAAAGACTTCTTGCTGTCTCAGTGGTTAATTGGCATTATCAGAGCTCTTATTGTGGTAAATTCTTCTTCAAAGTAAACTTTCAATAGCTCTATTGTGGCTTGATTAAACTTGTTTGTTCTATTTTTACACCAGCCTTGCCTGCTGATCCCAAATATATTACACATTCACACCTGAAGATGCCCCTATTTTTTCTTCATCTCTTGTTCACACTTTTAATTGACAACTTTTGAACTATTGAGTAGCAATACCCCGAAGTTGCTATGTGAACTGTGCTAAACTTTAGCTTGTGGTTTCATGTACTGAGTTGGACTTTGGTTGAAAATGACTTTGAAATTCCACACTGAAAAAACATGATGTTTTTGGAGAAGTCTTTAAAATAAAGGGGCAGAGTTTTCCCAGATTCTCAGTGGCATCTACACAGCATCTGTGAATGGATGTGATTCTACATTTCAGTGTTTGCCATGCCACAAACTATATATGTTTACATGACATTTCTGGCTTTTATAAAGTCATTATAATCCAAATAAAGTATGCGTGTCTTAGTTGCAAAGTACTCAAATTCTCATCAGGCAATAAGTAATAAATATATTTTTTTTTTGTTCTGAAATGTGACCTAGGGCTTCTCTGTGCTATCATGGTTCCAAAAGGAAAGGGTACTTATGTCATTTTTGACCATGTGGATAAATGAGAAGAATTTTACAAGTTTTAAGTCTGCAAACAACAGCTGAAGTGTAGCAGGAAGGAATATAATACACATAAGTCTACAGAAATTTTCCCCAATTGAGCCCAAACTACATAAGTGTAAAGCATAGTTTATATGGTGTTTCCTCTGGTCATTTAGTCTACTGACTAACTATCCCCATTATGAGAAAGTCATGTGTTATTTCTTGTTTGTGCTTATCTGGCTTTCAGCTCTTCACTGCTGCTTCATATTACATCTTTCCCTGCTGTATTAAATATCCCATTAGTACCCAGCAGAAGTAACTGCAGGAAAGTGCTTATAACCTATAATCATGTTACCTTTTGAACTCTATTTTGAGAAAGTAGAGCAAGCTACTCACTAAAGATATTATATTATTTTTTAACATGTTCTCATCATTTTTCCTGGTTTTTAACTTCCCCTTTCACTAATTTAAATTATTGAAACTGTCAGGAAATTAGGTCAAGTGTTCATGAACCTGTGTGCAAAGATAATCATTAAACTCTGTAATTGACTTAGCCAGATGTTTGAGGCACTCTAAGGTGAAGATCATTGGGCCAAAGCAGTAGAAAGATGTTGGACTTGTTTACATGTACCTCAAAATGTTCTTTACCTACTTGCCTCTATTTGTTCCTCTTATGTTGGCCAGCTGATCACCTTGAACTTTTGAGTGAAAACGTCCAGATAAAGAACATTAAAAACTCTTAAATGCTGTTACACTACAGAGCCTTCGCTAGACATTTAAAAGTAAGCACAGCCCCAGTTTTGCCCTTTCTTTTAAGTTATGTGTCCAACAATTCCTCTTGATGTCCCTTGCTAAGGAACACCTTGGTTTTGCACCATAGTCCTTTGTTTATTTGATTTTTGCCAGCATATCTGATCTATACCTTTGTAAGGAATGATCTATAACTTCAACTGTCTGATTTCATTTACATTTTCAGTACATTTAATTCCTGCACTAGAGAATTAAAAATTGCTGCTTAAACCTATCTGATTTTTTCACTATTCTGCCTTTCTTCCCCCCAGAATAGTATTGTTTACACTTTAATTCTAAATACTGCACTGCTAAGGTGCTGCCAGATTTCCTCAGGGTTTTTATAGATCAGTATCCCAGAAGACTTCACCTTTGAAACCTCTGATTTATGAAGTCTGCTTTTTGAAGCCTGCTATTTTTATTTTTTTTGCACTGCACCAACCTTTCAAGCCAAAGCCTTCCCACAGCTGTATTTTGTCCAAACATGTCAAAAGTTTCAGACTATTTTGGGATTTGTTAAACCACATGTGGATGCTATAAAGAAGAAATAAAAATCATGCACATGCAATAAGCATGCAGGAAATAATGACTGCCTAAAGGTGGCAGCTTTTCAAACGATTTTGTGATATTTTTTATTTCATTTCATGAGGAAATAAACAGGAGAGTAAAGCTTGCCCCAAGGGAAAAAATTGTCCAGCATTGCAGTAAAGATGCAACATTTTTAAAGCACATGCAGTAATACCCAGTTTAAACCACATGACCAAAACGGGAATCATATGCCAGAAGGAACAATAAATTAATTTAAAGCAAAAAAAAAAAAAAAAGTATTTCAAAATTTTTTTGTAGAAGTGCCTGCCTCACCTTGATTTTCCATGACTTTCCATGATCCAGCCATGAATAAAACATCTGGGGAAAATCTTGCGTCTTGCTTAAAATCTTGTGACTTTTAGTAAAAATTACCCAGACTTCTAACTTGCTAGATGGTGAGATGTCCTAAGAAGGATTTGACCTGCAACATTTGTCAGGGAAAGGGATTCCACAGAAACAGAACAAGCAGATAGCTTGAAGTGTAACTGATGTTGGTTGCAGCAGTATTAAAATCTGGCTGATTTTAAAACTAGGTAGATGTTTGCATGGATTCCCACCATGGGTTTGATTGCAGGTTACAAATACTCTTTTTAAAAGGTACAAATTTCCCGCCGTGTTCTGCAAGGACACCAGACTACCTCCAGCTGTACTCAGTGTGGATGGTTTGTATGCAGAATGCCTTCTTATTTGGGGTTTTGGACTATATTCTCTATTATTGAAATGGAACTATTTAAGCTAAACCTACTTCAGCACACAGTTACTGATTCATCTTTTGCAATAAAAAATTCAAAGTTTTTATTTATTTACAGAGAAATGGAGACCTCAATGAAGACAACCCTATGAGGCATTTAAACAATAAAGCATGAGAAATACAATAATTGTTGCTTCATAGAATTCTACCCATCAGTTCCTATTTATTTGTTTTAACATTTTGGGCAATTACAAAGTCAGAAAAGGAATAATAATTACTAGTCTGTTTTTCCTCAGAGATCTGACCATTAAAGCTGATGTCAAGAAATGTAGAGAGTCAAAACACATACATTAAATTGTATGTGTTTAGATATGCACCACAACTTTTAAGCAAGCAATAAAGGCTGGAGACAAAAATTGTATCAGCTTTTTGAAATCCCAGAGCATTTATACAAGTAAAATTCATTGCTAAAATGCTGCTTTCAGGCCACTGGAGATACAGTTCATTATCTGCAAGGTTTATTTGACTTTACTTCAATAGAATGCAGAATCTAGGTATTCATCTGCCTGAGCCCTCTGAAGACTTAATTTCAGAGCACACCTCTAGGACAAAATGGAGTCAGACTCCGTAAAAAATATAATGATGGCCCCTGCTGTTTCCTTTAATATCAGCATGTGTCAGCACCAAGCAGTACTGATCGTCTTGCCTCCTTTCATGTCAGAGCCCAGTGTTTAAGGCTGTTGAGCCAGGTGAGAAAAATTTCATTCAGTGCTCTCATGTCTGAGGGGAGTACACAAGGGACCAAGGCTAACAGAATGAGCTGGTTCTTTTAATGAAGCAACATTCCTGAGCAAAAAAAAAAAATCCCACACTCAGCCAGAAAGAGAGCACAAAACACAGCATGCCACTACAATTCTAGCTGCTCAAGCACTTGTCTAGAATTTTTGTTTTATTATTCCTACCACAAAAATATTTCCTGTGATTAACATAGGAATCATCCTGGGATAAAATACAATGACAGTCTAAATGCATTCTTTGATGTTATCTTACTCTTCATTAAGATTATACTTTATATGCTCAATGATATTAGAAAATTCAAGAATATTGGAAATAAATACTCTCAAGGGGAAAAATTATTTTCATAGTTTTAGTCAGCCAGACATTTGGGGAAAACATCAAATATTTTTACTTGAAATGCAAAACTCTTACTTAGTCTTGCAAACCTGTAAACTTCAGCTATGTTTCAAAACAAAACACAGAAACAAAATAAGTAAAAAAAAACCCTTGGACAGTAGGTCATATCTTCCTATGGTTTAACCATATGTTCTTTGTGGTTCCTTTGGAAAGGTTTTCTCCATTCATATTACTCCCAGGGCTTTAGAAATGTACGATTAATATTGAAATCAATATCTCTTTTTGGTTCAAGCTGCTTATAGAAACATTGATTTTATTTTTTTTTTCCATGCACAATTTAGTGAAGAAAAGGAAGAAAAGCTCACCTACCTAAAAAAAACCCCTCTGTTAATGTAAGCTCCTTCACGACAGGGTATCAGCTGTTCCCAAACCCAACATCTTTACTAGCTCATTCATGCAATTTTTGTTTCATACTTCTCAAAGCTGCAGTATTAGATACAGGTAAATGTGATACTTATTTGCTGATCGCATCCAATGTATATCACTGTAAAAGAACAATCTAAATAGTACCCCAAACAGTGAACTCAAAGCCCCACTGAATTTAGGTCCTAAATATTTACCAGCATTAGGAGAATGTTATGATACTGATCACTTGTAATTATGTAGCAATGACCTTGGGTTTTCTGAATTTCACAGCTCCCTTCTTTTGTCTCTGTTCTGTTCTTTGTAAGCTGTTTCAGAAATACAAAACTAGAACTGTAAATTAAGCCATTATATAAAGGCATTGGATAGGAAACCATACCTACTTAACAAAATGTAGGTTCATAGTAGAGAACTTAATATCTTCACAACAGTGCAGTGGCAAACTGTGGACATGGATGGTCTTACAAATAATGTCTCAAATGCATTCTTCAATTCAGTGGTTCCCACTTTTGATAATGCCTTCTTATATCGTGTATTTGCCCTCTAATAAGCCCTCCTTCCTCATACTGTAACTCTCAGCCTCTTCCTCCTCACTTCTTATGAGTTTTGGGAGATGTTATTAGTTTTTGGGTTTGTTTGGGGTTTTTTGGAGGGGGCGTTCACTTTAACACGTTTGTCCCACATGTCTAATTGCTCCTTTTCTTGATGTTAAATATTTCCTCAATTCAGCTTTTTTCTTGAAGGGAACGTTGTGGGTTCACATGTTAAGGCACTGGTGTGTAAATAAACAGTTCTGAAGGCTCTTGGTGTCCACTGAGGATAATTAATTAATCCTGGTGATAAGCAGCCCAAATGTATTGCAATTCCGCTACCATACATTAATTTCTCTGACTTTAAAGCTGACTTTGCTAATTCTCTAACACAGATGTTTCATAGCTGAGTTACTGAAACACCTTCCATTCTCAAAACTTTATATACTTTTACTCTTTTTTGAGTACATTCTATCAAAGTGGGACTTAATTTTCAATGTTTGTATGTTTGGTACCATCTCATGTTCAAATGTGCAAATAAATTCCTAGTGAACATTTTATGAACTTTGTACTTTTGATATTCAGCTGTTCATACTTGGGAGGTCTGCCTTTTCTTCTAGAACCTTAGGTGCTTAAAACAAAAATTGCACTGGCTCAAATATGAAGGACACAGGTAACTTGGAAAGAGTCATATTGAAAAAGCAAGATACAATTCATCTTGCATCTTTCAGTCATTTGCAGTTCAGTTCCTATAATGTTCCCAAATGATATAAAAACTTACCAAAGCCATTAACATTATACCCGTAAAAAATCATACACAGTCATAAAAATACTGTTACAATCTTTAATCTATCAAAAGCCTGGAAATGGCTGGTTAGGGAGATATATCATTAGCAAAGCTTAAACGTTTGGTTGTTTGTAAAAATGTACTTTCAACATTCCAGTGGCAGCTTTGAGTCAGGCATGCCGGTGAGGTTTTATTTGATTTAGTCAAAACACCCAGCTGGAACAAACAGCTGGAGAAAACTGGGGAATGTGGGAGGAAATGAGCAAGTTTGGTCTGACTGTGGCCTTCTTCACACCAGCTGTAGAGGGACAGCTGGGCAGAGTCACCAAAGCACCCAGTGGCAGAGGGTACTTTTGCAGAAGAGAGGAAAGCATTTCAGTGAGCTCAGAGCTAAATTACTGCTGCTTCTACACCATTGCCTTCAGCCAATCTACTGTCTCATTCACAAAGAAAAGACAAGTAAGGGGAAAAATATTCATCCATTAATCTCTCCTCTTCTGTCTGCCTTTTTTTTTGTGGAAAAGTGATATTCATTCTCTGTGATACCCCCTGTGGCTGCAGCCTAAAACCTAGCAGGGGAGCTGTGATCACCCTGCAGCTGGGAGCTGTTACTAGAGCCATATTTTGTACAATATCTTTAGCTTAAAATAATTTGGCAGAACTGATTTCTGTTTTACGACTCTTGGTGGATATGCATTTCCATTTTAAAAAAAGGTTTCTGCACTGTTCCTGTAGTAAAGCCCTCCAGGTGAGACTATAGCTGTTTTTCCAGCAGAGGAATATCTCTCCCCTTTCTCCAATGCAAGTGCCAGTAATCCCAGCTTAGCTGCAGCTGTGCTGATTAAAAGAGCCTGGAGAGGGAAGTGAGAAGTCAGGAGGTCCTGCAGCAGAGGTGCCTGCACAGTTAGCCTGGCCCATTAGTTCTCGTGTCCCAGGCTCTTCAGGTTCTGTGGGGTAGACCCTATTAAATCTGTAATTGTGAAATGGGAAAAGTAATCTTTATCAAAAAATAGCCCATTTTTGCAGTACTGCTTGAGGCACAAGTATATGAGATAGAGAGATAGATAAAGGTACTGTAGTACAGCTTAACGTTTGGAAAGAGCTGCTGCAAATGAAGTCTTTTCTATCTTTCTGTGCTTAGATATTCTTGTGCTTCTCTTAAGTCCTTTAGTTTGCTTTGCTCTGAATTCAGGGAACCAGGATGTAGGTGTTAAATGAGGAATACACCCTCTAAAGGTAAGAGTTGTCCTGTAAAATACAAATGTCTTATTCTCAGTTGTACTGTCTGCAAAGTGCATTGACAGAACTTTGAATGCAGTGAAAATTAAATAGAATTAAGCCAATTATGTTCATTTTCACGGCTAAATCTTTTGGATTGTAGGATTGATGTACACAATGAAGGATTTAGATTTTAAATGCTGTGTTCTGAACCCTTATCTGTGCATTAGTTATTCACATATCTGTAGTGCAAATCCTGGATTTTGGTCATCAAATGCCTGAGAAAACAAGAGTCACTTCTTGGGCTGTCATTTCTAAGTATAAACAACATAATATTCATGAATGCAGATGGCAACATGGGCCTAGTTTTACTTTCAGTGCTTCATCCTGCACTTCTTTGTGTGCACTTTCACTAGAAACACAGCCAAACAGCTGACAATCTAGTCAGCACTTCCAGCTGAAAATTTGCTTTAGGTAAAGGTTCATTAGGTAATGAACAACTCCTAGTAATAAAACCACCATTGGCAGCAATTGTCTTGTGGATCTTCAATTTGATACATGGAGCATCCTTGAAAGCATTCCTAATCAAACAAAGGAAAATTCCAGCATTAGGAAAGAGCAGAATTATATCTGAGATCCATACTTCTCACTGCTTGGAGAAGCCTGGCAACAGGCAGACTTTAACTGAATCTATCTGCCCCCTGTAGGTCAAACTTAGAGATACAACTTTTCTCCTACTCAAACTGCATCTGCTTGAAGCTTACCAGTTGTAGCATTAAGCCAGTTTGGTGCACGCTGCTTGTTAACCTTCAAAAGAATAGCTGTAGCCTGCAGATAAGTAAACCTTTTCTTCAAGTTGAGAAGGAATTCTAACTTATTTCCTTTGTGGCAGATTTACACCTTAGTGTATTTTTATTTTTAATAATGACAATTATAATGATGAGGCATGCAGCAAGGATTTCTTTACTTCTGTGAAGTTCCTTCTACCTAGCACCTAATGTGAACAATAGAAAAAAGACTACAAGGTGCTGGAGCTTCACAAGAAACTTATTTGAAACTGTCTAATAATTGCAGTTATTTAATTCTTAGTTCAAAATTTGATTTTGAACTCTGTCATAGACACATGAGATGACTCTTCTTGATAGAAAATGGCAATTATTTGGACTTAATGAAACATTAATGCATTCTGTTAGTTTGTGGTTCGGTGGCACAATGTCTGTTGAATGTTTGGAGGGGGTTGACCCCCACTGAAAATTAAGTTCCCTCAGTTTAGATACTCTTTAGATTGAATTTTAATTATAGAACTGCTGTAGGTAGAAATAAAAGCAAATACTGACCACCCCAATGAAGTCCAATATCTTCTCAAAGCTGTTTGAAAAAACAAGCAATTCTGATGAGTTATTTCTTTGCTGTGCAAGGAATTAGTCTATCAAGCCTATTGTTTTCTTGAAAAAAATTCTTAAACACCAGCATGCCATAACTTTTTACATTTTAGTCGGGAGGAAAACACTTATTGCCTTTCTAATACACAGACATGTTTCTTCTAATAAGAAGCAAAAATACATTCAGGTGAGGTAAGCCAAACCTATTTTTCAAAAGCTGGTCTCTCCTCCTTTTTCTGCTCAGCATTCCATAGTTCAGCAATGTGTGTGTTTGTAACTCTAACTTCTTGATTTAAATAGAGTTTCACTGAGAGAATGGGCTGGAAACTGCTGCTGCTTCTTTTTGTGATATTATGAATATGTAAGAAGTTTAGAAGAGGGAAGATCTCAGTGGATTTTCCGGAGAGCAAGCATTTATTTGCAGCAAAATTAGCTTTAATGAGTATCCTTACTAAAGGTTCTTGAAAAAGAGGAAGGCTGAAAAGTGACAGCTCCCACTGGGGCTGAGCTTCAGAAAATATATGTGAGTGGTATGTACCACATTTGGGGGTTTTCCCTGCTTACTCTGAGGTAGAATATTTTTGACTTTTGCAGTGGGTCAGACTGCTTTTTAGAGAAGCAGCTTGCTTGATTTATTATATTATCAGGTGAAAGGATCTAGTCCAAACTTGGACTTACACATGTATGGTTTGGACTTACACATCTTAAGTAGTTACGACTAGATCAGAAGCAGAAAGCCACAGAGAAACTATACAAGACAGAAAATCCTTTATTTAGAATGTAAGCTCTGTCTCATCCTGCACTGAAGAGGTGAAGCTTTTATTTTACTTTTTCTTGAAAGAATACTTCACTTATTATTCACTTTCTTGGTTCAGTTTCATCTTCTGTTTTCTCACCTTGGAAGAGCTTTTCAGCTTAGGCATTAGCCCTAGAGTATGTAGGAGTTAGATTAAATCTTAAACAGTTGTTTGAAGCAAGTGTGATCTTACTTGATATGCTCAAAAGCTAGTCCCCACCGTATAACAGAAATATTTTATGGTTGTCTAATCCTTTTGATCCATTTTTGCCTGTACATTGCCTCTTACTGGTGCTGTTAGAGTAGATGTCAAAGTATTACTTAGGGTTTCCATACACAACAACCTTTTTGTGAACCCCTCTCTGTTCTGCATTCTTTTATATCAGAAATCAAGAGATTGGCAGTTCATGTCTATTTTGTAGACAGCTTTCCCATAGAAGCAATGTGGACTTAGATTTCGACTGTGATAAAGATTTTTCTCATTTTCTAAATTCACCTTTTTGTGGGTGTGTTCACGTGTGCACGTTTCCTTACTCAGAGAAGTTTTCTTCCTTCAGCACCTGACATGGCTGCTAGCAGGTTACGAGTGCTTTCTGACCACTGGCATCCTGACAAGCTTAAAAAAAAAAAAAATTAAAAGCGTTTGAGTCCATTTAAAATTTAACTCCTCTCTCGAGTTCATCTCAGCTGACCAACTTGTTTTGAAGCATGTCTTGCTGTGCTGCTAGATGTTAGCCTTCACATCATAAACCAGATTTTAACTGTGTGACTGTTTAAGTAATAGGGAATACCATGATACTGGTAACAGTAAAATCAAGGGCCAGATAGGAATGTCTCAAAGTATTCAAGTAAGACAAAAATCTGTGAAAAAAGTTTTCCTCATAAGGAATATGTTTTTGAACACTCCTCTTTGTTCTTTCAGATTGTTTTCCTTAGCAGTAGTCATGAAGAGTGGTTAGTGTGTAAAAGTAGTAACACGATATTGGAAATAAATTATACTGTGCATTTTTCTACATTTCAGTGAGTGTCTGGATTGCTACAAAGGGACTGTATTTATAAATTTCACTTCCCCTTAGTTGAAAAACCTCCAGTTTTTTATCTAAACTACAGAAAACACTTGGTTTCAAGCAGATTTGACTAAATAAAACTGTGCTTCTCAGACCTCTTGCAGCATTGCAATTTTAGGAAGAGGAAAAAAAAAGAGAAGGAAAAACGATTAGAGTATTGAGTTCTTGGGACCTGGCTGTGTTTCATGCAGCAGCAGCAGCTTTCCTTGGGACAGAGCCGTGACCATGCACAGAGCCCATCCTTTGCCTGCCACAGAGCAGATCCCAGTCTGTGAGGCAGAGCCCGAGACAGTGTGATCCTGGAAACTTTCATGTGTGCCAGAGAGGGGGGAGAGAGGGAGACCTAGAGCAGAGGCGAGCAGGGAGGAAGGCAGGCAGAGAAGGGAGCTTGCTTCACGCACTGCTGGAGGCTCCCAGAGGCAGACTGTGTGTGCAGCACTCTGGCTGGTGTGCAATTCAAATGACAGCGTTCATTGACTTTATTCATTGAATCGTTGAAGGACAGATATGACACCCAACTGCTGCTTCTACATGTTCTTGCTCATTGGCACTAAGGGTAAGTGTCCCTGGTTTCCTTTCTTGTTTTGAACATTGCAAAGCAGATAGCTGATAAACTTCCGGAGCTGATTTCTTTTAAAAACTAAGATATCTCAGTGTTATTTTACATTTCTTCATGTCAATTATTTTTCTATAGAATCGAAGTGTAATGCAGTCTCTCAAGGTTACTAGCTACATGTCAGGATCAGACGTTTTTGCAATTAACGCCTTGAGAGTTACTGGTAATAGTTATGAGCTGAAATTTAAAAATGAGAAACAGGTTAAACATTGCATAAATACTTGCTGTAAATATTTATTGAAGGTACCTACAGAATTGTCTTGACTCAGATGCCACGAAATCCTCATTTTAGTCTCAGTTCAGTAGTCTGAAGTGATCCTGTGCAAGTGCTACTAGAAGCTACTAGGTACCTCTCAAAGGGCAGAATGCGTTCAGGTAATAGGAATTTTTTAGCATGATAGACAGCATAACATGCAAGAAGGAGACTGAATTTATTGCTAGTTTTCTTTCAGATGCAAATCACTGCAGTGTGGTGGGACTTACACTGGACATACTGCTTATTTTAGTAATGTTTTCTTCATTTCATTTGAGCACCCTGTTTGTAAGTGCTTCTTATGACTTGGTAATGCTGTCCCTGTGAAGCTGCTGATGCTGAAAGCACGAATGTTGAACCTTCCTAATGATTACCATTTTCTGTAGTTGTAATTATTATAAATTGCTTTCCATTGCCTAACATCAATGCTAAAATAGTATTTCATTAATCGTGTAGATGAAAATAGCTACTCTTTATATTATGAACAATTTTGTTAAAATAATAGGAGCAAAATGTTGGATTCTGTCATCTTCCTCTGTATTGTGTAACAACTTGCTCTCTTTCCTGCTTTTAAATGAAATCATTTTGGGTTCATGTGTTCATAGGATACTGCTTAAGATAAAATTTGTAAGGGGTATTGCTCCCACTAGGAGTTTGGGAAATAGAGCTCCATACACAGTTATTTTTCTAGTTGCAAAACTCAGTGAAATCAGTGGAAAAACTTTAAGCAATTCTGTATGTTTTAGAGGACTATATAATTGCAAGCTGCATGCATAAAAAACTCCTATGATGTTAATGTATTTGGAATTTAAAAAAGCAAAAATAATCACATAGTATCAAACCTGTGAGCAAGGTCTGGTTTCATATGCACCTGCATTTTCTGTAAGCTATAATTCAGTATTTAAAGTGGTATTTCCAATTATGCAGAAAAAAGCTAAATGTTTTCAACAAATTAAGCCTTTCGAATTGCTGTTTTCTATGCCAAAAACATTAAAACATAGGAACATAGAAACATTCAAAAAGATGTGCAAATTGTTGCTATTTCTGCTGTTAAGTTCATCTCTGCTTTATGGAGTTTATAAAACATATTGGAATACATTTAAAGCATGCTGCAAAATAGGAGAGCAGATGAGGACTGTGTATGACTACTGGCCTACTAATTATGATGGCCATTAACTTTTTAGGTATATATATCATATATAGTGATGAATAAAAGAAAATCACATGGCTCAAATAGATCTGTTAAAGTGAGAAGCAGTGAATTCATAGATTAAAGCACACTCATGCCTGAAGTCTCTGACACCTGTTAGTGCTCTGTTTTGCACCAAAATTAGCTCCTGCTTAGCGTCAAATTTCCTCACCTTACTCAGTGCACAGTTCACAGCTTCACTGCCTTTTGGAGTTCTAGCCAGCAATGCAAATTACAACCACACCTACAAGCTGGCTGATTTCATCTGCTCAATAGACTTCAGCTCTGCTCAAGCCTTTAGGTTAACTGATATTAAACATTCCTGTAGGAAGTATAGCTGTCCTTAGAAATGTTGGGGTTTTGTGGACTGCTGTGAGTTCAGCTGCATTTTGTTGTGGAGGTTTTTATGTTTGGGCTTCTTAATTTTTAACTTCTACGAGGTCACAGATCCTTCTAATTCTTTATAAAGTTAAATAAGAACTATATATTGTACCAAAGTTACTTGTCTGATTTACCCATGTCCATTCAAGCTGTGCCTCTTTAGTTTTCCTTTCAGTTCAACAGCTAAAGTTCAATCACTTTTTTTTTACTTTCTTCTTTGAGATTCTTCATTAAATCTTTTTTTTTTTTTTTTTTTAATATATATATGAAATGCCTTTCCCTCCAAAATCTAAATAATCAAACTAATTCAAGCAACTGAGCTTTGTATGTTATGGCAACCACCTGACTCTCTTCCCAAGTGCAATACACTATCCCAGGTAGAGGTTTCTGTGAAAACGAAGCAGCATCTGTATCATGATTTTTGACAGCACAACAGCAGTGAGTATGACATTGAGATAAGTAAATTCAGACTCCAGCTGTGGAACTGGCAGCACTGGAGGTGTAGCAGGATGAACTTCTGCCTGGGTGGGTCACCCCCTTGCAAAGCTAGCAGGTCACTTCAGGTGTGTGGCTGGCACTGCACTGGCTGCTGCTGCATCTTTTGTCTTAGCAAAATAATCAGCTGTAATTGCTGCAACCACTGCAGAGCACGGTTGTGCCTTCAGCATGCCTTTGATTGGCTTTCTGGGGACAAAAGCTATTTTATCTTCTTGGACCTTGGCTAAGTGACAGGATCTCAAACAATTCGTTTATCAATCATTAAGCAAAACAGAAGAACATTAATATTGAAAAGTATTCAAAGTGAGTTTCAAAAGGGATTTAGCAGGCTCATTGTGAAAAAGAATTACAACTCTTACAATTTTAACCTTTTATACTCTGTGTCTCTACCTGATGCTCCCAATCCTATTTCTGCTTGTACTTGCAGTTCCTTTAGCCTCCTCTTTCTGTTCTCCCTTCATATTTTTACTTTCCTTTACCCTCACTTTAAAATGCCAAGGACAACTCTCTTTAAACCATCTGAATTTCATTACTTGTTCTGCTACTTCATGCAGGTGGCAGCTGTTTTCAAGGCCAAGATCTTTTATACCAAATGCTTTCTGTCAAATGTGGGAAGGAGACAATCCTGAATCCTTCGTAAAATTGCAAGTTTATGATTGTGCTCCTGTTTACATAGTTTGTAAAATATTTTAAGATTCCTTCCAGATTTGCAAATAGGAAATTGAAATTAACTCAGCCTTTGCACAAGCTTGAATAATCATTGTGTAATAATAATATTTGGTTATTTCTTTCATTTGATTCAGGCATTAGTCTGTCTGGCTTTCCTTTAATTAGAAGAACAATGTGAGTCTTTTGTGAATATATATATGTGTGTGTGTATATATATATATATGCATAACATGAAAATCCGTATTTTTACAGAAAATCAGGGATGCAGGCTAGATTTCCTGAGGAAAATTTGCTCTAATAACAGAGGGTAGTGAAAAATCTGCACAATGGTAAACTGAAGCTTTGAAAGTTAGATCCTACAACTGCTGCGTGGGCAAGAAAGTTTTTCACCTCTTCTTTAACAGCACCAGGAGCCACCCAAGTTGAAAACCTGCACTGACTGTTTATAGCAACTCTACCAGAGTCTGACCATTTGCTCTGAAATTTTATGTGCAGTCTGTGGTCTTTGAGCAAGAAGACAAGAAAACTTAACCAAATTTTTTTTCTGAATATGAGGAATTAGTGTTTTGCCTACACTGATCAGTTTGGATAATCTTGTATTAAGCAAAGTGTTTTCTTGAACAGTACTTTTGAAATATCCCTCTACAATATCACTGTGCCTGAGAGACAATGGGCCATCCCACTAGAGCTGGTGAGGCTGCTCAAGCCTGCTTGCAGTAAAGTAAAAACAACCTTTTCTGATAGATGTTGCTTGTTGGAAGAGAACAGTGTGACACTCAGAGGATCTGTCACCTGTCATCTCAGCATACATTTTTGGTTGAGTGCCATGACTTGGAAGCCATCATATCAGACTTTGAAATGGCTGGTGCAAGGCTGGGAGGCACAGGAAACTGAGAGGATCAGGAAGTCATTCTTGTTGTGTCTGAAAGACAGAGGAGGTGAAAATGTATTGAGAAGGACTGAAAAAGGACAATGAAAGCAGAGACAAAAGGGACAGGTAGATGGAACAGTGGAACAGAGAGCTGAGGGAAAAGACTTATGCTACTTAGTAAGGGAAAATGGAAATCAGGAGGATTATTAGTCTGAAAGAGAAGTGACTGAGGAAAGGGATGTGAGAGAGGGAGCCAGCAGGGAACAGTAAATTAATTAAGGGAGAAGGACAGGGAGATCTGAGAGAGGGGAGTGAGCATCTGAAGTCAGAGGATGGTGAGATCAGAACTAGGCTTCTGTACAAAGAGAAGGGGATGAGATGATGGGAAGCAGGTAATGATCAGACAAGAAAGGATGGGAGTGAAGCAGATGGGGTGAGGCAGAGATGAGCATGAGCAGTAAAAGAGCTGTGCTTGGTACGTGAGCACTGTGTTACAAAGCCAGGATGAAGCCCAAGATTGCCCTTTGACCTACTGACTTCTTTCAAAATGTCTCCTCCTGAGTAACACCTCAGCCCAGAGGCTGGTAATCAGTGCTGTCAGATCACTCTGCCCTCAAAAAACAAAGGTCTGGAGAGCTAAAGGATCCAAACTAGTGATGCAGCATGGTGACCTGTAAGAAAATACTGGAAGGAAACTGATTTCCTCTTCTAATAGTTGATACTACCTATGTCAGAGAAAGTTATTAATTTTGCAAACTCAGTGCTTAGGAATTTAGGCAAAGGACACAATCTTAATTTGTACTATGTAGTCATACTGAATTTTCTTCTTGTTATATCTTGACAAAAACACGTGCTTTGTGTCCTGCATTAAAAGGATGAATCAAAAATTATGGTGAATTATGCTGCCTGAATGACCCCTTCTTCATTTGCTGTAGAAGATTAAGGTAAAATGTGGATGAGGCTGGGGATCCCAAAATGAAGGCCATTACATAAAGGCAACTGAATTCTGCTATGGCAAACACTTATCTTCCTGTTTCTTGCTCTAAAAGCCTTACACTGATCCTGAGGGATCTGGGCATGTGAGATCACTTAGCAGAGTTTATCCAGAGAGGATGTTAAATCACCCAGTCCCCTATAGCACAGCTGGTCGTGTACCACCCTGCTGTTCTGTATCAATCCCAAGGCTTTATTTGGTCAAAATGTTTCATCTCAGTCAAGTAATTGTTTCCTCCAGAGAAGAGCAAGTGTCAATGCAGCGCTAGGAGTGGGAGAGGCTGTACAGTCACTGAGGCTCAAAGACATGCACAAGTTGGTCCAAGTAGGTGAACATTACCTCTTTCTCCTCTGTTCTGCAGAAGAAATAACTGGCTTGACCTGGGAGAAGAGACTTCCCACTGCAGAGCTGATTGTCTATATTATGGTCAATGTAGGGAAAATGGCATAGCGCTTGGAAGGGTGGAAGTGGTATTTTTAAACTTAGGGATATATTTTTTCCCTGGTTTTTATTTTTTTTTTTTTCAGTTTCAATTTAAAAAAAAAGTAGTTAGCAATACATGCGCTCTTCTTTGGAATAAGCTAGGAGCAGCATCCCTTAATGAAAATGCCCACATCATAATTAAAGCCAAAATTTGTGTGTGGGCGGAAGAAAAGGACTAAATTAAGGAATTTAAAAGCCATATGATTGAATGCCTTGATTAGGCTGGAGTACTCAATAGCAGTACAGTTGGCAAAGACGATCTGCATTTTTAGAAGTTTCATTCAAGAAGGTCCATCTACCACAAAAATCTGCTCCTTGACCTCATTTTCTGGACTCCAGTTCCATGTGAAAACATGTGAATCCACTGTTATGTAGTCTTACCTAGAAATTATAGACACTGGTTTTCAGACACGAATTCTTTTCTAGTGATCAAGTAACACTGCAAACATGCATTTATAAATCCTACTTTTTTTTGAGTATGGACTCTCACATCATGCAGAAAGAGTACAGCCACTTTCTACTTTTCTAAAAATGTATCAGAAACAGGTATTTGAATAGCTGATTTTTCTGCACCCCTAAGACTTAGATGTCATATGAGGTCTTTCTTTTTCTTAATATGGTTTAGCAAAAATGAAACACCTAGTACATCTTTCTGTTCTATCACTGTTTGATTAAATTTTCATTTTTTCTTCTTAAATATTTCATTTACATATTCACTGCTTTCACATCATCATTTAACTGGATTGGTTTCTTGGTTTCTAGATTGGTTCGACAGAGCAGGCTCTCACTGCTGGCAATGAGAAAACAGTGTCAGGAACAGACACCATCCTCTTTTAGGTGTAGATGAAGTGGCATGAAAGGAGGAGAAGGAGGAACTATAGACTATGTGGAGGTTAAAACCACAGCAATCCATGCAAAAAAAATTGCTTAGCCAAAGTGCATCCAGAACGGAGCCACGCGTCTGAATGCTGTTTCTTGTTTTATTTTCTAAACTGGATATTCCAGACTTCCAAATATATGCATTTAATAATGTGATATTTCTTTATGTACATTAATAAATGCATAAAATCTACAAGTTATAATTTAAAGATCTATTGCTCTTAATCTGCACGCACATTTTGATACAACCTGCAAAAGAAGAAATAAGTGTCTGGTCATGGCGTCCAAACAGCTGGGTTACATGATCTCAGACGTTTTTTCCAACTTAATTTACTCCCCAGCTCTGTGGTTTGACCAGCTAATATTATTCACTTCAAGAAAGTCAGAAATCCTATTAACTTGAGATAATTTCTGTTTTATGCACTTAACTGGAGTGTCACAATTTTTAGTGGTGAGTTATGTGTACTCACAGTAGAATGTAACCGAGATAGGAAAACTTGTGATTTTTAAATTGAACCAAAGATTAATGGGTCATAATCCAGTAATAATGCATTTATTTAAGCAACATTCTGCAAATTGATTTTTCACAAAATAGTTCTGTGAGCTCTTAGTAAACAGATTTGCTAAAATACTTTCAAGTTATTTTACTTCAAAACAGAACAAAGGATTCCATATTTTATAATACTTCAGGAGGGTGGAATCTCAGAGGGCACATGGCACAGCCACCTCCCAAATCTGAACTTGTAGTCCTATATTAAATTTAAATTCTTAATAGTTATAAATGGTTCTTAGTAATAAAAGTATGTGAATAAATAAAATATATCAGATAATTCTGTCTCCGGCTCACCAAGAAATAATGTATTTTCATTGTTACAAGGTTTATCTTGAGTGTGCTTCAGAGTTTCACTTCAAATTATGCTGGCTTAGTTCCATTGTGAGAATTATAATTGCAATCCTTTTAGCCTGTACTAAAACCACAATGAAGGCAGAAAAAACAAAAGCAGAAAGAAACCCAGATTATGTTTCATATTTCAAATACAGCGTTAGGGCTCCCAAAGCGCTTTTTCCTCTGTCTGGAGTCCTACAAACAGCATAACTGAGATTGTTTTTTGAATGCTTACTTGAGATTGAGCTACCTGGGAGAAGAGGAAAAATAGTGGAATCTGAAATTGTGGCTGATGTGCAGCTTGCTTAGTTCTAGTGTGTCCGTGAAAACTAAGAGACTAGAGAGCAAAAGAAGATGGAGAAAGAGATAATAGAATCTGCCACCACCACCTTTCAGGTCCTTTTCCTCAGACTATTTGGGCTGGCTGTTCTCAAACCTATTTTTCTATCATCAGCACTGCAAGATGCTCATTCTGCCACATTGTTGGGGTTTTGTGGGGTTTGTTTCCCCATCACAAGAACATATCAAAGTTGGAATAAATGGCATAACTTAGCTATAACTTCTGTTTGGGGTCGGGTTGAAAGTGTAGATATTCAATAGGAAAGAAATGCAAGACAGATTTGCCCTTTTCGACAGAGGAAAAGTTAGGCAATGGGTTGTGGTCTTTTAGGTTGTTTCTGCCTTGATTACATGTTAATTATACCCAAATAATTCTTCACTGGTTCTGCCCTTTTGCAAATAATGTGTTCTCAGAATATCCTACAATCTGAATGTCAGGAAGTAATTTCCATGTTCATTGCCTTTCTAATTTCATCCCCCTTTCTCATTGCAGCTTTCTCTTAAGGCTTTCCTACAAGTGTTTTCTGTCTCATCTGCTGGATTTCTTTTTTACTTCCATGCACAAATGCACACGTACACAAAATTCCTCCTGTATATGATATTGTGTCATGAAGTCACTTAAATCTGCCTTTTGTTTATGGAAACTTAAGAGAAATATTACAAATGTCTGTTGTTTGTTAATTTAAATAATTTAGTTTTCACTGGTCGGTGTTTCACTTTTGCTTACTTTATGCATGGCTGACTGGATTAACTTGCTGAAAGCAGCAAGCCTGAAATGAAGTTCTTTACAGTAATCTCTAACTACTGTCCTTATGTATTGAAATTCAGAATGCTGGTTAACTAGATGAGGTGAATGATTGCTGCTTGAGGGACACTAATTTATTGATAAATATCTGTCCTTATCCTTTTTGGCCAAAGTAAATTTTCAATTATTGGATTGCTCTGATTAAAAAAGAAAAAGAACTTTAATTACCTTGCTACTGAGTATAAGATACAAAAATAAATGTAATATACCTGGCAAATACTGCAGTAGAAGAAAACTTTCATCCTAGGATTAAAAAAACTTCAAAAATTCTAGGTATGAACATCCAGAGCACTTTCCAGGGGAGAAGCACTACTTGCAACAAACTTCTTTTCACTTTGGGGCTCAAAGAACCAGGCCAAACACATTCAATAGTGGTTGTGAGAAAGAATCAATTCCTGGGAGAGGAGTTTCTTTTATTTTGATGGCTAACCATTCCCCTTCCAGGCCTTCCAGGTGGGATGGTACTGACTAGCACAGGGTATTTAACACATTTGGATTGGTGCCTTCGTTTCTGTTCAATACCTAACACCACTTAAACAAACCCCTAGTGTTTCATATGGCCAGCTTTCTGCTTGATAATGCTCTGCTGTGAAAAAGAAATTAGGAAAGTTGAGGAGTTATACTGATGCAAAAAACACAGGGACAAAGGAAAGCTTACCTTGATGAATTTTCCATTGGAAATCATGTCAGAATATGGAACTAGAACTTGTTTCTAAACAGAAATAATAGTCAGATATCATTTAAATTCTGTTCATTTGGGGAGAGGAAGAAAAGGGGAGGTGGAGCAATAGAAAAGTTTGGGTCTGTTCATTAATTTGTGTCTGTTAGATGTTGTGCTGAACCCTTATCCTCTGGAAATGCCCAACAAAATTGGATTCAGATGGAACTTATTTTACTTCATATTTGGGGCCTTTAGAGGTATTATCTCTTTCTGTTCTTTATGCAGATCAGAATATTTTTATTCTCAGTTCCATGCAAGCAGAACAAGATGACAAATAAATAAAAGTTATAAGCACCAAATCCTGTTGCAAGGTGCCATGTCACCAGTCTGAGTTGTTCTACTGGCAGTTTCTGGCCCTGGAGTGGGTTTATCTGGCACTTAGACAGCAAGGATATTCCAACCCCATAACTGGATTAATTAGACTGAATTATCTGTGGCATAACTGATAACGTTATGAGATTGGAGGTGACATTTTCAAAAAGATAGCACAAATTTTCTGCTTTGGAAAATGTTTCTGAAATTAAAGCATAGCAAGATGTAAAGGTACTTTATGAAATTAAAATCCAAGATAATTACCAGATTGGTGTACAATAGTCATAATATATGCACCATTTTTGCTAAAGTCCATTGCACTATATTGTGTCTAATGGAAGCAACCATAGACTTAGGTATGTAGTTCAAGTACTATGTATTCCTAGTTTGCTAAAGATAAATGTAATGCAATAAAACTGAAAGTGTATTTCTGGTTGCAAAAATAACAGCTAAATATATTTTAAAATGCTAGTGTTTTAGAAATCAATCTGTCATTCTGAATAGATGACACTGTGTCACTTGCACCCAATCAAACCTAAAATTAAGAACACAATGCATATGCATTACATACATTTAGAAAATGTATAGCTTTCAGGGCTGGACAACTACCAAAGCAGAGGAGTAAATTAGAGAAAAGGCAGTGTGATGATAGAAGTTTAATTACACTTCTGTGAGCACATTGTACGGATATTTAAATCCTTTAGGCCACAGACACTTTGCCTCAAGGATTAATGCCAAATTATCTATTACCACAAGACCAAGGTCTGTTCTGGTACACAAATTTTGCCCAAGATGTTACTCCAAGTGTGGGTACATTAACAGCACTAAAGTACAAATATATAGACTGTTTTGTTCTTGTATAAAAGTGGAATCTATTTTCAGTATGCTATTTATGGACTTTAAACTTTTGTTTTATTGACGTTTAATAATATGAGATTCCTGTTACATTTTCCCAGATATCACTAGAAAGCTTCCCCTAAAAAAAATTAGGAGAGTCTTTATTAAATTACATGATAGAAAAAAAATGCATTCTCACCAATAAAGTTATAACAAGCTAAATGAAATTATGCAGAAGTTAACTTTTTGTGTCTATCCTGAAATGTAATGGACTAACTTCCTCCATTGCCTCAGTCATATATTATTCAAAATTCCCTTGTTTAGTGGGAAGAAGCTGAAAATTCTGAACAAAACCAGGAAAAATAATCTTAGAATGAGCTGCATCTCTTCATTCACTTCTACATATTGTAGTAAGGCTCAAATTTGGATGGACAATAAATTGTTTTTAAAAAACATCTTTTTAAGTTGTTTATTATTTTTTTCTGTTATTCGGTGATTCAAATGTACCTGATCAAAGTTGGTCAGTCACTAGTCACTTCTATTCTTTGTTAATAATAAATTAAACATCTTGTAAGCTAAATTAATTCATAGTTGTAAACTTTTATAACCTTGTTCTGATGATTCATCTTTACAAATGACGGTGATAGGCCTATGAGGCCTGTTCTATGTTATGCAAAAGGTTTTTCAAAGCCATTTCACATGCTCTTAATATACCTTTCAGCAGAAGGGGATATTTTTTAATCAGCTGTCAACTTGAAGCATTCAAGCTAGCACAAAAATTACAGGTGAAATCAATTGTAACTTCAATACTTTCTCAGCTGATTCTGTTTTATTCGAAGAAAACATTCTGTATCAAAGCAAAAATATTTTCAGTCTTCTGTTTCTCCAGCCCATCTCCCACTGTGTCTAGAAGTATAGCAATTTAAAAAAGTTATGTAAGACTAGAAAAGGGCCACCAGTTTTGCATGAGTATCTCTGAAGAACTTGGGCTTTTGTAGGTAAAATAATTTTCCATCAGAAAAATACAGGGTGGATTCTTCAGTACCACAATCATTCCTTGGTTCTTGTCATCTAAGGAGCCTTTTTAAAAAGCAATTGGATGTCCTCAACCATTTTGAAGTGCTATCTCACTTAAAGTGAGGAAAAACAACTTCACTTATTTGGCTGATGGAATTCATGAGTCATTTTGGATTCATGACACTGGATTTCATATTATTCAGATTCTTGAAAGCACAAAAATATTTTCCTGATATTATGATATGCCTTTATTTGAACCTATATGCAACACAACTGAGACTGATGTGACTACTAGGTACCAGGCAATGAGTAATGCCTTTGGTTAGTTTCAGTGCTTGTGACTCAGTCCCATCAGCCCAGAACTGTTCCCTTAACAGGGTCACACTTGCTTGTTTTACGGAACCAACAAGTAACCATGTTAAGCCTGTGTTCTTATAGTGCTTATGTGCCTTATTTGGTTTCTCAAACAGCCCTTGTGACCCTATCACTGTATTTCAAAGAATGCACAAAACTAGCAAGCCAAATGAATCAATTTAGTTGGAAGCCAAGCCATGTTGTCCTGGGAACATCTTGTTCTTGGCTTTCCCAAATGCGTTCCTTCTTTTGATTTCATTTTATGACTGCTTGAAGAGGGGCTGTCATGTTCTTTCCTTAGTGATTCTGCAGCCATGCAACAGAGGAAAAAGCCTTACCATCTATACTAGATGGCAACCCAACTCATGCTTATTCCTTTAGCAAAGGAAAGCAGAGTTAACTTAATCTTGTATTTAAAGACAAGCAGGGAAAGTTATCCACTTTCTTCATCACAGGCGTCATATAGCAATAAGCATCTCAGAGTAGCCAGTCTGGACAAGCTTAAAAGGTGCACAACAGGCATTCTTATTTTCTTTTTGAAAACTTGAGATGAATTAGGGGGATTTCAGGGGACCCTAAACACATGACAGTCAGAAATATTTAATTTTCAGTATCATGAACATGTTGCTAAGTAGAACATTTTTCTGTATTGAGACAACAAGCATCAGAAAGAGGTTTGTTTGTGGTTTTGCTGTTTGTACTGATACCAGTTCACCTATTTCTTTTTACCTTGTTCCTGAAAAATTGCAAATATTTTGATATTTATGCTGAACATTATGAAAAAGAAATTTTCTGGTACAGAATAGCTGAAAATATGCAATTTTCTCTATGTCACAGGAAGGCAGGAGATTATTTTTTCTACAAGGTGTACAAAGAAGAGACTCTTTTACTTGGTATCTGCAAAAGCAAACCTTCTGATAAGCAAGTCTGTCACAGGTTTATCACTTTTCATCTTCTTTCAGCTGCTAAAAAAATAGTACAAACAAGATACAAGAACAGTGGTTCAATTTTTTCATAGTGGAAAATCAATCAAATGTAGAAAAGCCAACAACCACATCACAAAGCTGGAGTGAAGATCATTATCTTGGCATGGTGAACTCCAATGTCAGTAAAGTCTGTATTTGCAAAACAATAATTTTTAATTGTCATTGTTGCAGTGCTATTTTATCCATTTTCATCACATAAAAGACTGAAATTTAATTTCCTCAATCCAAAAGATAATTGTTTGAATTTTGTCTAGCATTTTACAAGATTTTTTACTGTCTAGTCTCCTGTCTACATTTGTCAGCTTTACCAAATATTTCCTCTGAGAGTTGAGGGCTTTTCCATACATAAATCTCTTGCAATCAGCAGAGTCCAAACATCTGTCTTTTTTTGCATAAACAAAGTGTTGTTAACAAGTCAGTGGACAAAGACCAGTGCTTTCACTGATTTTATAACTAGGATGAAGTTGTTGAGTTTTGAAGCTGTGTTATCTCCTTTCCCAGGCAGATATTTACATGCCAGGGTAATCCAACATAGCACAAAATGAGTAATGCAGAGATTCGGAATGGATATCATCAAGGCTATAAATGTACAGAAAATTCAAAACATTGAACATCATGAGGGACTTATTCTTTGTGGCAAAGTACAGATTTCTAAAATGCAAGAACAAATTCATTAATTAGTTCAGGCATTAATATTATTTGAATAATCAATAACAGTTTTTGGAACACGCTGTGAAATTCCATTGAATGGCACTGTGAGAAGATAAAGACTTTCATTGGAAATTGGCACTGCATGGAGATCAGCCCCTTTAAGCACAAGGTTCAAATCAGTGTAAATATGTCTCTAGTGTGTAGGATAAAAAGCTTGACAAAATGTGAGAGGTTTTTCGATGGTCAGTTTGGGATGTTTTCATTTATGGTGGTTTTTTTCCCATACTGATGTCTCTTACCAGATGGTTTGGTAGGTACTCAGATTCGAACAGGTAACTGCACTTAAGGGAGCCTCAGTTGCCTGCTCAGCTTTTTACCAAGAAAGAGACTTAAGACACTAAGTACTGCACATATATATTGTTTGCTAAACAGTATGCCTACATAAGCTTTTTTTTGCTGCTTCTTTTTGGGTGGAACAAGGGTGGAACAAGCTAATCATAATGTTCTGAATACAAGCACAGAACAGCTGAGAAGTTTATGAACAATATGTAAGTGTGTATTTACCCTGTGATTAGGATGTAGCACTTTTTTGGTACCTATATGTAAAAGTCTTAAGGAACTAATGCTCTTTGAGTAATTGCATAGGTTATATACCTGTGGATAAAAGCAAGTCAACTTTTCAAAATCATTCATTGGTGGTTAGCTGGAATATGCAACTTTCTATGCAGGATGCTTCTGACAGCAAGGATAATTCTGTACATAAAGAGGATATTTATCTCAGTTTTCTGCAGCTACAGCTCTAACATTTCAATTTTCCGGAACTGTAAACCTTGTCAAGGGCTTAACCGGAAGAAAGTTCTTCCATGAGAAATCTTTTTATGAATCTGAAGTACTTGATTGAATTTCAGGTAATTTCTATTAGTCCAGGAGAAAAATGAGGGCAAAACAATCAGATGTTGTCCAAGAACATTCCTTTTTAATCTGGGAAAGTTGTGTGAAAGATTTAAACTTTGTCTTTGAAAATAGCCTGGAAAAACCGTTGCATGTTTCAGAATTAGCAGTTTGCTATCTGAACAAGCATCACATCAGAGTTAATAAAGTTTGTAGAGAGTATTTGAAGTGTTCCAAGACAGCAATGAAATTTAAAATAGAATTTCTATTTGGTTTTTGGGGTTTTTTTGTAACAGTATGTATTAAGCCAAATGGCAGCTCTTATAAGAAAGTGATACTCCTTTTTGAGAGTGCTTCAAAAATTAAATTAGCAGACCCTTGCAGAAAGGTACTAAGTAGGTTTAGGGAAATTTTGGAAGTGCATAACACTGGGTAGTGTTCTGTCCTGATGATGCTTTTCCAAAATATTGTGGACTGAACAAATTTAATTCTAGAGTAATTTTAAACCCTCTCCATAGTATGCTCTTGGGAAGAAATTTATCTCGTCCAACAAGAAATCTGACTTGGCATCCTGCAATCCGTTACAGAAGCAGTATATCAGTCATGCCTTCTTGGAAAAAAATAGCGATGGCAGAATTTGTCCCTCAGGTGCACTGGTGGGAATGGTAAGGTGTCATGCATCTGCCCATGTGGGTAATTCGCAGCTGCTGCAGCACAGAGGACCGGAGAGCAGAGGGCAGGCAGAGTCCTCCAGCTGCCCTGCCCATCCCTTGTCAGCATCCCTCTACCTTTCCCCTCAGCACTGCTTGAATTAAGTCCTGTGCTCTCCAAAGTTCCTTCCTACTAAGCCCGGGCTCAGCAGAGCAGGACCTTATCTATTCTGACCAATATCTCCACAGTTTTTGGATCAGACTGACAACTCTTCTAAAGGATTCATAATTGGCCCCTTCATGATGTCTTACTAAATTTTCAGCAAAATTGTGTCACAGATTCAATCTTTGTTGCCTTGTTCTTTGATCCTTGATCCATTTACACCAAGAAATTTCTTTAAAATTAGAGTATAATCAAACATAGAAAGATCTGACTTTGTATAAAGGGACTTATCTGTCTGGGTCTAAAATTTCAGCACAAATTAATGTCATAGAATAGTTTGGGTTGGAAGGGACCCTAACAATCATCTAGTTTCAACTATAGCTTGTCTGGTATGTTGTTATCATGAATAACAAAACAGTCCTTTAAAATAGTGGCCTTGTGTAATTTGTCTTGTATAATTAACATTTTGATCTTATTCTGAGGTTTAATAGGGTAGTATTAGCTGTTTGCTTTATATCAAAGGAAATTTTAATTAGCCAGCAATACAAAATATTTTTGCAAGTTTAAAAAGTGCTTCATATACTATTTGTAATTTCATGTCCAATGAATTGATACATTTTTGTTGCTTGATATTCACATTCAAATGTAACTGAGTACTTACAAAGGTGTAATATCAAATACCTTTAAGCACATCATAAAATATTTTTTTTTCCCTGTTCCTATTTAGTCACCTGTGATTCTTTGGAAGATCGTGTTTCTGGAGATGGCACCAGGTGCCCCCTGGGCTACTTTCCGTGTGGCAATATCACCAAGTGTTTGCCCCAACAGCTGCACTGTAATGGTGAGGATGACTGCGGGAATCGGGCTGACGAAGACAACTGTGGTATGTGACTGTAACTTTTCTTTGTGCCTCGCACCTGTAGTCACTAAAACCCAGGCAGTGCTCACACCAAACAGGAGGCTGTGGACTCTCAGGAATAGGAAAGTTACATTTTTGCAGAGGGTGCAGCAGGTCTGCTTTAGCTGATAAAGCCACCCAGCAAACCATTTGCTAGAGAAAGAAGAATGGGCCACGTTTTTCTTTGTATGTGGTATCAGTTATCACTATCCATTTTTTTCCCTGCTTTGAGCTTCTTTGTACATGCCATTTTGATGTCTACAGATGGATGTATGTGATCTATCAAAGACTGCTTTTGAGGAGAGGTAGGTGTGTGCTCTAACAGAGTTTATGAAAAGCTTAATGTGACTTCATGCAAGAAACATAATTAAGGAGAATTTTCAGAAATTATTTATGCCCTAATTTGGGAGAAACATGTGAGTCTGTGAGTGTACTGTGCAAGTTGAGCTACTGGCAGGCTTTGTTGGTTGAAAATGTAAAAATCCCAGGGCATACACATAGACAGGTCACTTGGGCATGCTGTTTTGATCCTTGTCACTCATAGACTCTCTGGATGGTAGCTGTGATCTTGGCTTGTAGGCTTTGGCTTTACTTCTACTGCAAACCAGGTAAGGTCAGGGCTTTGCATAGGCACTTACCTGTCCATGCTGCTTATTTATGAGCATGGCCCTGGCACAGCTTTTGTCTATGCTGAGTAGCATCTCTCATGCAATATTTGGACCTAGCTCATAGGTGGGATAATCTGGAAAGGGATCCCTATATTCTGTGAGGAGGTAATTTCACCATTTTGTTGTGAGCTAAGACCACAGGGAGAGAAAATCGACCCTAACATTTTATTTACTGTTATTCTCACCTTACTTACAGCCTGGATATTTTCAGAGGTGCTTTCCAGAGCTGCTGATTTGGGGCAGATGGGGGAAGTAGACTTCCTATTCCTTAGCAGTTTTCCTGTAGCCATGGAGAACAGCCAGGTGCACAGTGCCCCACCTCACTTGTTTCCTCCAGCTCCCCAGAGCCAGGCAGCTGAACTGTTTGTCTGTCCCAGAAAGGCACATAACCATCAGATCTGGGTGGGAATGGTGGGAAGAATTAAAATATTAGGTGAAAATTCCAAGCTATGTATACTGAAAGAAATTTTATGAGAGGAATTTCAAACAAAATATGGTAAATGCATTTTTTACCAGGACTCTCACCAAAGTCAGTGAGGTTTTGAAAGTAGTTGTTCTCATTGTAAGTGAAGCTGATTTGTGCACCTATGTGAAGTATCTTGCTGTTACACCCATGCAATTTCAGTGTCTTACTTCGTATGAAAGTGATTTTAAATTATAATCCCAAATAATGGACCTGCATGATTTTGTAGTTTTATACCATTTGCTGGTGCTATAAACCTGCTTTCTGTTGTAAATAAACAAAATCCTGAACAAAAATGGCTTGCTCTATTTTTCTGTACTCATCTCGACCTACACTAGCAGAAATTGCCAGTGATGATGCCCTTTCATGTTTAAGAAGTCCACGGACAATAAAGGGTTGCTTTATCCATATTTCATTTCTGTACAATATCACAACATCCATTGTACAAGGACTTGCTAAAAGATACAGCTTAATATGCGGCTAATTAGGATATACACAGTTTTGTAATGGGAGGTACAAGACAGTATAGGATCATAGAACTGTTTAGGTAGGAAAAGAAATTTAAGACCATTGAGACCATTAATCAAAGAGCTCTTTGCATCTCATCTTCTTACTGACACAGAACTGAGGTATTCTTGGATTATGAATAACCAATTTCAAAAATTCAATTCGAAGTAGCACGTGTTGTCAGTGAGCAGGGAGTGCTGCAAGAAGTGATTTAATACCGAACCCTGGAGCAGTGAATAGCAAAGTCTTAGTAATGCCTTAGTGTTATTCTATGGAAATGAACATACAAGACAATTTAGCCATGATGTTGAATTCTCTTCCGTGTATAGTAATTCAAGAATTAGTTAGCCTTGATTTTTGAAAACCTAAATTACAAAAGATGAAGAGTCATCATATTCATACTGGGAAAAAAATATGCTACTGGTGTTTTTCTCATATCTTGCTTGACCCCCTCTTCTCATTTAGAAATTCATTAATGTAATATTCAGCAGTAATGTTTTCTCAAAAATTGGTATTGGAGTCAAACTTTGTTGTACAGTTAAAGAAAGAGTGACTTCCTTGTCTGAATGTATGCAATGTCCTGATGAGATTTTCTGCAATGACTTCACATGTAGTAAGTGGGGGGGATCTTTGTGGAGTAACTCTGTTTTGAAACCATTCATCTTGCTTAAAATACAAGAAGAGGTCTCAGTGATTAGCTCCTGAGACAGAGAAACCGTCTGTCTTTTTTTTTTTTCTTCCCTACCAGGATCACCTCAGTATGCCTACCTCGTTCCAGCAGTTATATCTGGCTCCTTCTCCCCATTTTTTTAAATTTACAACTAGTTTTCAGTTGAAGTCACTGCTCTTAATTACAGAAAGAAATTAAAAATTAAATTCTTCCAGTGTAGTAATTGTTTCATGCAGTGCCATTGGAAATTTTAATCTTATCCACAAGGTGTTCTAATTAAATAGCTCAGCTTTTCAATTTCTGAACATTTTTGCATCAATTTGAGAAACTTTGAGGTAACTGGTCTATGGGATTCAACCCAACAAATGTGGGGGAGGAAAAAAAAATCAACGTAGACCCTCTAAGGAGTTCAGAAATACCTTTCTCTTTTTCTCTTTTTCTCTTTTTCTCTCTTTCTCTTTTTCTCTTTTTCTCTCTTTCTCTTCTTCTCTTTTTCTCTTTTTCATGCATGTATTTCAAATAAAGCTAGGCAAAGCAACAGTTTCCCTACTAGTTTCTTCAGTAATGATAAAACACTGTCTCAAGCCTACGGTAAAACCAGCTGTATAGCATGGAAACGCAAAGCAAAATATGTCATTAGATGTTTCACTCCAACTATCTTGCAGTGGTTCCTTTCTTCTTTTAATGAACAAATTTGTCTCATTCCCCACTTCATTTCTATAAGGAAATTATGGTTTTAATATTTTTAAGATTGTATTTGTAAGAAATTGTTGTTGTAGTCTCTGAGAATATTTGCAATATTAATCCTGTTTCAGGCACTATGTGCCTGGTAACAGCAAAACATGATAATGAATATTTCAAACTAAACCAAATCCTCACTGAGAGATGTGTTTTCAACTGTGCTGTAATCATTGCTCATCTCTAGCCCAGGCACATGGAGATTGGCTTTATGGTGCCCTCTTCAGTCCTTCTTCCTCTTTCGTTTCCACCATCCCCTCCACACCCAAATAATAAACATAAAACTAAGATCCAGAGTTGTGAAAATCTCAAATTAGGATCATAGGTTGAGTTGGAACAGACTCAGCCTGCTGTGTTAGTGCTTAACCTCAGGGTGTGGATACCCTGCTTGCCAGCTCAGCCTCAGCATTTCTTCCCCTTCTGGAAAAGAGTGAATTATAGCTGTTATTTCATAGTAGAGTGAGGCCACTCATCTTTGAAAACTCATGCATTTGCAACCTAGTTTGCTTTCCAAAATGAATAAAATGCTGTGCGCGATACCCTAATGGGGAAGAGCTTGAGGCAATGTAGTAAACTGCAATAAGAGGAGGCTGCTGGAAATTTATCATGCCCTCAGTTATGGGTGGCTCTGCTTGAACTATGGCTGGATAACCTTAAATGTGCATGGAAAATGCAGTCTTACCTTTTGAACTTGAAAACGTAGTCCACCAAGTAGAAGTGGGTACCTCTTCAAATCTGTCATGAAAATAATATTTTTAAACAAAAATAATTCGAAGTTTTGTAATTTGTCATAACACTTAATGGTTTTGAGGAATTTCCTTTTTTAGACTTGAGAGAGCAGTAAATTTTTCTCTGCTGTTCTGTTCTATGCTCATCCTTGCTGAAGTACCGAGTTCTTAATTAGGCTGAGGTCATTATGAAGCAATTTAGCCTCTATCATGTTTCATTTGGAGTTATTTTTGTATCTATTTGCAAAATTCAAAATGTGTAGGGAAACAAGATACAGCCATTCCAGCATCCTTCCATGCCCAAGCTTGTTTAAAGACCAAGTTTGCAAAGCAGAGCAAGTTTGATACTGTTTAGCCCTACTGGGTTTGATTTCAAACATAATGGCTTCAGCCTGATTTTCCAGGAAAAAGCTTTTCCCATTTATTTACAGCTGTAAGATTTGATTCCATAGCCACTTGGCATTTATAGGTGGAAGGTTAGAAGTTTTGTTTACTTCATTGCCTTTTAAACCTGAGCAAGGATAAATAGGAATAATCACAAATTCTGCTCACATAATGCCATGGCACTGTTGACGTGGAAATTGTTCCTAAAATAAGTAACAAAGGTTTCTCACATCGAAGACATTGCTGCTGCAATATGACTGTTAATGCAGTCTAAACAATCTCTAGGCAAACTCTTTGATGTCCAGTGGCATACTAAGCATGCCAGCTATGTACTCCCAAGTACAAATTCATGGAAAGAAGTTTTGAGATCTCTGCCTTCACAGTGATATTTAATGACAAAACAAAAACAAAAATAACAACAATAGATAAATAACAACAGTTGATTAATGCAAAACAAACAAAAAAACCCCAGAACAACAGTATTTATGATGTAGATTTGCACTGAGCCTACATGTGTTTTCTAAATATAAGATGTGTGTTTCTCTAGATGAACAAATCTTGACACACGAAATATTGGAAAAAAATTATGAAAAGTTAATCATAACATAAACGTACTCCATGCATTTGGAAGAAGAACAGCTAACACTGTCAGTAATGATCCATGGTTATTTCTGTTTTCAAAATATCTAGAATATCTTTAGAAACACACAAAATGTTCTTTCATGTGCTCCAAATTAAATATTTCAACTTTAAAATTTACACTATCTTTTTCTTTTTTTTAAATTTTCTGATATGCCTTCTTCTTAGGGGGCTGAATGAACAAGTTTTTGTCCTAGATAAGGGTCAGCTTTCCCTGACTAAAATTATCCTACTACTGCATGCAGTGATAAAAGCACAATGTTCTCAGTCAAACAACTTCTGTGTAATTATCTCAGCAGGATACAGCACCGGGTCAGTTGCCATTTTGTAGTCATAGCACACTAATTAAAAAGTGCTGCAAAAATTGTTAATGCAAGTAAATTTTGAGCTACTGAGAGACTAAATAGATGTTTTTCCTGTCTGATTTTCTAAGACTTTTGTTGCAATATTGTTTCTCATATTCCATACATTCTGCTGGGTCATTCGCACAATTTGGTCATCAGAACTGTGGATTAGCTGTGCTGTTAATATGATGCCAGTTTTTGGGGAGAAGCCTCCCAGTAAATTGCAGTGAAGCTTACATCTAATTTCTTATTTCAAAACCACCCATCCACTGTCAAATTTAGTTTGGGAAAAATATAGAAACACAGTCAGACCTCAAAAGGCACTGGGCTTTCCTCTGGACTTTACATCCCATCTGGCCAATTTGGAAACATCTTTTATAAGTCTGGAAGACTCAGATTAATCCCTATTGCTCTGTCACTAATATAACTATTGCTGTGTGTCGGCATCCTGTAGCTACAGGTTCTGAAAATCCCTTTTATGTAGAGGTGCACTCATTTCTTTATAAATAATCCTGCTTTCAGATTTAAAAGTTTTTCCTAACTTCCATTAGGGTTTGATAGCGCACAAACATGCACTTAAAATCTATACAGTTATCGGATTTATTATGTTCTGTTCTAATTTAAAATGCAAACAGTATGACTGATGCAATATCTTCAGTCACCACCTGGCTCATGAAGCAAAGCCAATCCCAGTGAGAACTGACCTGGACTGACTCCACTAAAATCAAAGGAGAGGCTCCCACCCTCCTCAGTGAGCAAGGAATCGTAACTTACCTAAGTCACGAAACCAATAAAAAGCTCATATGCTTCATAACCCCAGTGTTTGTTACTCATGTACCAGTCTTCCTCAACAGATCTGGAAAAGACTGGAAGCACTGTGCTATCAGAGGGGTTTTTTTCACTTTAGATGAAGAAATCTAGGTTGTGCAACCTGTCACAGAAACATCAGGTATATTTTACAGTCTCTTCCCATGCAGTCTGTGATATAAATTTCATAAATTAATGCCTCAATCCTTTTTTTTTAATCTCAGACTTAATTGGTAGAGGAGGTATAGTTCATTTAAAATTAGTGTTACTGTAGTATCACACTACTGAATAGCTCTTCTGCTCCATTTCAGAACTTGTTGTTAATATAGGCTCTTCATTTATTACTAATACGTTTCTAGAAGAAGTGTTTATGTGTAAGTAACACAGGTGTAAGTCCTACTTAGAATAAAAAGTATCTTAACATAAGAATTATGTTACACATAAGAATTATGTAAAATTCTTATATTAACAAAAGAATTATGTAAAAAAATGCAAGTACCAGAATTCTTACTAATTTCAAAACAAAAATCACACGCATTAGCCCAAATCCCTTGCACCTCTGCAAACCAGACTCTTTTGTCATAAATGGGACATTAAAAACCAGTAACTGCTGTTACACATTTGACTACACTTTACATACAAACAATAATAAAGGAAGAATGGAAGGAAAAACGTGCTAGTGTTTAATTCTATCTTTTTTTGTATCTTTAATTATGTAGAGCGGTTAATGGAACAAAGTAGCCTGAGCTATTTTGAGAGCACATGTTTCCTCAGTGTTTAAAAATTTGGCTTCTGGACAATTTTGCTGATAGTTCTGCAAAACTGTTTTTTTGGCAGCTAGGCAATGGTTGCAGTGTGTCTGCATTTGTTTTTTAATCACGGTGTCATAGCCACATTTTTCTAGTCTAGTGAAGCAAGAACAGGCATGCAGATTTAATTTGTTTCTGACTCCAGAAGAGTTTTTCTCTGGCTAACTGTATTTACTATTGTGTTGCTCTCAGCCCTATGAGTTCTCAGAACAAAGGACAGCATTCTGCTCCCCAGTTGTAAATTCACTTACAAACATTTGTCACACACGGAGGTTTCCCAAAGAACTGGGGCAGGGAGTGGCTGTTTGAAGCCTTGCACCTATTTGCCTCTAAAAGCACAGACCTCATCTGTTACCGTGTGCCACACAGTCACCAGGTGACTGGCTTGCCTCACTAAATAAGTTACAACAGATCAGCCCCTTATTTAAAAGGGACCAATAAAAATTCAGCAAGATAAACATAGTAACAACCTGTATAAAGTAATGCTGGTTTCGTATGTGTTTCTTTGAAGGTCTATAATCATACACAGAATTATTGCAGTTTGTAGGTTCATTAAATCATCTTTTAGATTCCCATAGCAGAAATCTAAATTTCTGTGGGGTATTTCGAAACATCTGCACAAAAGATGTATGTTTTAATGTTACAAGATTGCTCATAGGGGATGAGAATTTCTTTTTTTTGTCTCAGCATATTGAAGAAGGCCTTGATGGTTTTTATATTTCAAATTAATACTAGTAATGAAAAATGTTATAATTGGTCTTATGTTTTCCTGGCATGGTGTTTTTCCCATCATACTTAAAATACAATTTGAATGTATGAGATGCTATTCAGTTTTGAGCCCTGGATAGCAAATTCTGTTTGTGAAGCATAAAGTAAATATTTGACAGTCAACAGTATACTCAAAATGTAACAAATACCTGGGAAAAGATAGGATTTTCAAGCTTCCCATGGAAATTTTTCATATATGGCCAAATTTCATTGTCATTGCCATCCCTCCACAGTATATGGCACTGAAATAATAAGGTTTACTCTGATGTGCAAATATCAGCACATGGAATAGCTTTGCTGAAATTTTAAGGGTTTTTAATCAACTTTGCTACTGCAGTTTTTAAATATTGTTGGTAACTAAGAGGAACTTGCATTTCATTATACTTATGTCTCTCCTGGTCTCCACTGTAGTGGCTTACTGCTAAAGGAACTTCAAAGCAACTAAAGATTCTATAGATGTATCCATGCTATTAGAATATTTTAATTTTAAGAATTAAATATACTTTGAGAAAAACAGAATATAAAATCAGAATAATTACTATAGATTAAAAACATTGTTATAAAATTAGAAAACCCTACACACATGTTTCACAGGAATAAAGATGAAACATTGTGTATCTTTTGGAAATTTGAACCTTCCAGTTTTCTTAAAAGTTGCACTAGCTTAATTAAATTGCCCTAAAATCATAAAAAAAACTTGTGTAAGCATGTAATCTAGTTCATCCAGAGAACTGTAAACCTAATGCAAATTAGTTTGTTTTCTGTCTGGCTTATTATGATTGCATTGTCACATATAAACAGACAAGATACGTGTGATTTCAATTAATCAGCAGGTACAGGACATAGTACTGTACAGTGACATGCAGATTGGTGTGGGGTAACTTACCTTTGAATTGATTGATAAGGTGTCCAGCTGTAAGTTCTTAATTTTTTTCTGCTCAGATATTCAAACTGAGACAGTGAAATTCCACCCTAACTTTCCCTCCCTCCAGGCACCGCCGATCTCGGTTTCGTAAAATCTCCGTGTGGTCTTGGTCTTGCTGTAGGTTATGAGGCTGTATCAGGATGCCTTAACACCGTGGAAAAGGGCAATTTTATTCCTTAATCTGTAAATATTTTTAAAGGAAATTCTTCTTGTCTGGAGGATATGGGTTTTCCTTGTACCAAAAGACACTTTTTGTGAAAAGGCTGAAGTCATTCCTTACAGCAAGCAAAAGTTTATTCAAGCAACTGACAAAAGGAAATACGTCCATGGGTTATGAACAACAGAAAAGGCAAAATCAAAGGGTGACACAGTTTCTCTTTAGAGTGTTTATGCATTTAGCTGATGACATTTCTCTGTATAATACCCATGAAGACATGGCTGAGAGAAGGGGGAAGTCATATGGAGACCATCCTCATCATAAGCTCCATGCTAAGGGATATGTCTTTAACTGACAATAGATGATACTTTCTTGTAATGCCACTGTCACTGGATCTGTCCCTGAAATGATTACTCAAATCTGTAGTTTGTCAGGATTAACATGCTCTTTCTCATTCCCATCAGAAGTGGTAATTGGAAATTTTCAGCAAGAAAGAGCATGTTAATCTGTTGTCAGATAAATGCACTCTGCCACTGCTTATTTCACTTATCCCATGTAGAGGAAGATTTGGTGATGTCTTGTTTTCTCAGATCTCTTTTTTTTTCTTCTTTTTTTTTCTTTTTTTTTTTTTTTTTTTTTTTTTTTTAAGAGAACCACAGCCAACATAATCTATTTTAGAACTGGCTCAGGGTAAAAGTAATTTCTCATCTGAGCTGTACTCCTTCAAGTGATAGATTTGGGATTTCGAGACCAGTGCTATTACCAGTCATATCTTAAAGTGTTTGGAGAACCTCGCCTCAAAAGACGTAAACAGGTCACAAACCTTCATATAAACTCTAAACGACCAAAAAGTGATTTACAGTTCTGCCACTGAGTGTTCCACCGAGTGGTGGTACCAAATATAGTTCTTTGCACAATACATTCTTTCGAGATTTGACAAAACAGTTTGGATAAAACAGAGACTGTCCCATGCTTGGGCACAGTTTGGCCCAAAGCATATATTTCTGGAGGTCAAAAGATGTTTAATAACTTGTTTTATTATATTCAGATATGCTTTTTATTTCTAATAGAAAGCATGCCATGAGAAAAGCCTACTATTCAAAATGAACTTACTAAAAACACCAAACAACCAAAATGATTCCAGTACAAAATAATCCATCTTCTCTTTGAATTTTTCCCCTTCTGTTTTATGGCCACCCAAAAATACACAGCTGCTTCTAGACTTCCTCAAGAATGCTGAGGAGCCTCCCCTTTGCAGCAAACTGCTCCGTCATTCTTGTCACTGTAGGAGGCACTTCTCATCCTTTTTCTTTGCAGCAGATGTGAAATGCATTGATGGTCATCTCTTGTATATGCTTTGTCACATGACAAAGCATTTTAAAAGTACAAAAACGTGGAAGAAAATGTCATATATCCACTCCTTAGTGTCAGAACAGGAGGGTTAGAATTTATGGCTCTTAACTGCTAACAGGTGGTTCGTTGTCCAAAACTTTCTGTGAACATAATTATGATTTAGAAAATCCAAGAGTATTTTCGTACCATATTCCTGACTGCAAAACATTCATTTGGTATGATTTATACTTCAAGAATAATCTCATTTTTAAACCATCTTTCCAAGTTTCTGTTTAAAAATCTTACCTTCTCTGTTTATGTTGAATTCCCATATATTGCTGAGTCCAGTCATACAAATGAAAGTCAATGGATGTCCTCCTGTTAAATATTCAGGAATAGTGATAGAGAAAACCTCATTGTGGTCCCATCTACAGGGCAGTAGGTTTTTAAGGCTCTTCCCACTTGACAAAGGATCTGTTCTCATTATTTCATCAATTTCAGATTCCATGCTGCAGGCAGTCCTAAAACTGAGCTGCTTTTGAGCATTGGAAACAGGCTGGTTTGCCAATACCTTTCATTTTGTCCAAAATGCATTAAGCTGCTTCTGAATATTAGCTTAATGATCTAGAATGGCACAACGGCTAATGGATCAGAGCATGTAAGGTGCTCTTGAGGAATTTAGTAAAATATTCTTAAATGTTTTATCAGGTCTGTCTTTTCTCTCACTGGAGCAATTCCTGAAGACAGGCACTTATGTTTGCTTTGAATCTTTCATCTTTTCAATTTATGCATAACAAACAAATAACTAGATGAAGGATAGTTTGCCTGAAGTTACTTAATCTTTCATAGTATCATTAATCAGTACATATAACACCTCTTTTCAGCTTAGACAACAAAGAGGCAAGCATCTCTCAAAAACAGTTTCATCTGTGGGCAGGTGACTTTTCAAGGTCATTTCCCTGCCTGTCTGTGAAAACAACAACTGAGATGTAATGTGACTTGAAAAATAAAAAGCCATTTCAGAATGGGAAAAGTTGCAAAGAGGAAAATATTTTTTATTTTTCCCTGCCTGTTTTGAAGCATATATATATATATATATAGTAATAATGCTTACTTAAATATAAAGGTTTATAAAGAAATGTCAATGAGGAATTGTATTTAAGTATAACTAAACTATTAACCCGTGAAATTGCAGGGGTAAACACTATTTCCAGTACATCATAAAGGTGAATTTAAGACTAATTACTAGCAAAGCAGAGCCATCCTGAGAGTTCTTATAGAAATGTTGTTTTGCAGTAGGTACCCTTAAAGTGTGCTGCTTTCAATTGTTATGGGTGCTTTGGCTCACCAGCTAGTGAGTGCCATCCCAAGGAGCATTTCTGCCACTGCTGTATGTTCATTAAAAGAGATGCTTTAAAAGCTGAAGAGAACACAGACTCAAATTAATAAAACTAAAATACAATCACAGCTTTTAAAGGCAAGTTTCCAGTCCCTTTCCAGCCTGTTTGGAAAGTGGCAACCTGATCAGTCAATTTGCAGGACTCAGATATACAGTAGATTTCCAAGAAATAAATAACTAACAGATCTGTAATTATTTCTAGCAGCACTATATCTTGAAATGCCCATTCTTTGGAAGGAACTAAAAATTTTGCTCTTAAATTTTGTTCTTATAGCCATAAACTACTCAGTTCCAGTACATCTATGCACAGCAACCAAACGGGTAATATGGAACCATGCTGCGTTTAAGATGCACATTAAGCTTAACATGAACACTCTGACTTGAATATGTTACTCCAAGTCCCTTCTTCTCCTGAAAAGCAGTGTTCCTTTGGCCTTCATCTAGATTTTCAGGAGAGAAATCATAGGCTATGATAGTGCAAGACATCCCTCTGTACTAACTAGTCAGAGTCATAGTAATCATTTCAACTTTCCTGGTCAAAGTGGCAAACCTGCATGCTTAAGGAAGTATGAAAATATGGTTCCCTCTCATTTTTAGGCACCTAAATTAATAAAAAATTCTGAATTCACAACTATACTTTTCCATGTGACTGTCACAGCAAGTGTTGTTATTGATGGTATAATAAGCTGTTACTTGTATGCAGCTCATATTGTTTGTAGTTATGTATGATTAAGCAGCTGTATAAAAATATCTAATGGTGTACGAAATGCTCTGGAATAAAAACCTGTATTAATTAGACAAGAATTGATGCAACTAAATTAAGTGAAGACATTTCTAACTTCCATTTCTATTTTAATATCTTCTATTTGTGGTCTGTTTATGTTGTATGTGTTTTTTTGGTTTTTTATTAGAGGACAACAATGGATGGTCTCTGCAGTTTGATAAACATTATACAAAGGACAAATACAATAAACTGAAATCTCTGTATGCATTTCAGACAAAGACGCCTGAGTGCTGTAAGTAATTACAGATATTATTTGAGTGATTATTGATGATGATTCCTACAAAGAAATACAGAGCAAATATATGGTTAGCAGGAAATTTAGTGCTATTTCATTTATCCCAAAACAGAATTAATATCTCAAAGGAACAAATGCTAATATGAAGTTAGTTTCAGTTCCATTACAGATGATTCATTTTCTGCAAGAGAAGTGTCAAACGTATTTTAATTAGCATATGCCAGTTAGGAGGGCAATATAAATGTTTATCTCAATATGCTGATACTCCTGGAGAGACTATGGAACTGGCCTTCATTTCAGAGTGAAATGAAGGCAATATTGCTCCCAGTTCACTTCTCTGTACATCAAATGAAATCTGCAAATCCTCTCCACTTATGCAGGTCTTTGTACAGACTTTTGGGTTTTGCTGTCTACTATGATGAGCAAAGACTCCCTGACCCATTTTTGACCCGTTTTCACCCACCGAATTGCGCTCCTTCTAGTAATAAAAGTGCTGAATAATCTAAAGAACTGCTGCAAAAATCCCATGCCAGATTCCTGTATATCATGCTTAAGGTTCAAGAGCTTTTACAAGCTCTTTCACAGAGGTAATACAATTCTTTGTGTCCCTTTATATTTATTGTTAGAGTCCTCCCAGGTCTAAATCAGTTCTGTAAAAATATGTGCCTTAATTATGTGCAAAGAGCCTGATATGTCTGTCTTTATGCTCATTGTTCTTTTATACAACATTTCTTTTTTCTCTATGTCCTATCACAACACATATCCCCACCTTTTGTCCCAGCCATGTTCTTGTTCTCCTGCAGTGGTTGGTGATGTGCCAGCAGAGTGTACCTGCCAAGGGCTGGAGGTCTTCTGCGATGCTGCCAAATTACGTGCTGTCCCATCAGTCTCTTCAAACATAACCATAATGTAAGTAGAGAAGTAACCTGGTGTCTTGTTCTGTTCTGGTTTGACTGTCACTCCTTCAACTTTTTCACAACTACAGCCTTATAATTATGATCAGCTGATGCTTGTCACTGTGTCTCTCTGTTGACAAGTACTTTAATATTTTAAGTACAGATTTTCCTTACATGAAAGGGGAGAAAAGAAACTAAGAAACAAACTCTGTGAACTGATGATTTCATGTTTGTAACAGTGATTTGAGCTACAGTTTCAGGATATCTAAGAAAATCTACAGAAGAAATTATTCCTTTTTAGACACGATGCTTAGAACCCGTTTCTTATTCTTTGATCCTGCCAATATTCCCAGTCTGTGTTTCTGTCTATAAAGTCAATAACCTTGAACTCAGTGGAACTCCCTGCTGGAGCAAATCTATTTAGTTCTCATTTGATGTCTCTGAATACGCTATTATTTAAAAGGATTTGATGTGGGCTGAGTCATCATGCAGATGTGTATGTGTAAGCCAGACTTTTTTTTTAAGAGATCAGAATATGGTTGATGTGCACTTGATTTGCACACTGCTGTTTGAGAATCAGTTTTAGGTGTGGTGAGCAGGGAGCAGCATCCTGTGTCCTTACCTGAGGATCTCCACCATAGATCTGGGTCATGGATCTTTCCTTTTGATACCAATGTGTGTTCACATGTGGCTGAAGTTCTCCTTGTTGGGTCCATGTTCAAGTACTCCAACACTTCATAACAAAAACTGATGTGGAATGTCAAACATCTATTTAAACTGGCTTCTGGCTCAGGATCGAAAAGTAGTTCAAAAATACTGACCCAGTTCTAGCAGGAGAAAAAACAGTGAGTTGGTTCAGTGGCTTTCAGACTAAATTCTCTTCTAATCAAACCGTGTCCTGAAGGAATTTTGTTCTTGACAGGACACTTGAGTGTTCCCAGTGGATATGGGAAACAGAGATGCATGAACTGGGAAATATGCACTATATGCAACTGAGGTTTGAAATAAATCTGTTTTTTATATTCAAATCTTTTTAATTCTTATATTTAACTACTATTTTGTCAGTTTTTCCTGAGGACATGGACTTTTTTATTATGACATATTTTTCTTCCTGTTTAAATAGATAAAAGCATACAGAAAAACAGGAGTAGCATGTTCAGATAGTTTCATGTTGCTTTTGTTTTTTAGCAGAGAGAGCTGCCCTTATTTAATAACAAAAGCACTGTAAGAACCTGGACAGTAGTTTTACTGTATGCGTTCATTCCTACAGGTCTCTACAGAAGAATCTACTAAAGAAACTTTCTGCTGATGTTTTCAAGAAATACCAAGATCTTAAAAATCTGTAAGGGAGTGCTATAACACAATATACCTATCTAGTGCCTTAAATATTCATCCTTTCCTTCCCCCATATGTACACACACAGAGCTTAACATTTAAGTAACAAAAGTCTGGTTTGTGCCACCCTTTGGTACCTCATGTGTACCCTGTTTGGCTCAAGTACCTCGATCTGATATCTGCCTTTTTGCAAAACCATTATTTCTGCATAACTAATGGTTTATTTTTATAGATTGGTTAATACCAGAAAAATACTAAATTTTAATTTTGTCTGAAGGATTTTACATTTATAATAAACAGTAATATGTCAAAATGAATTAAAGTAAGTTAATCAATTTATTCTGGGAAAAAATTTTGGAAACTCAAATTTCTCATTATCATGGGAAGCTCATTTCCATGGCACATGGTTTTACTCCTAATTATGTCTGGTATTGATTTGATAATGCCCAACAAGTCAAATTATTACGGCAATACAATACTGTGTTATGTTTTCCAGCATGTAATATACATGCTGTACAAAAATCATAGAAGTTGGGGGTTTTTTACAAGTTTTCTTTATATAGAAGTAGTGAAATAAAAATTAAATGCAAAGTCTAGAGTAGAGCTTCTATGTAGCCTATTCAACTGTGCTACACTGCAGCACCATCTTGTGTTCTGAAAGTTAAGTCCCAGTATATCCCTTAAATTCCTGAAAGGTAAGTTTTCACTAAAAGAAATAAATCCTACCTATCTGTGGAAAACTTTTGTTTCTAATATCAACTTCACACCCTTCTGATAGATAATTTTACTTTTTCCAAAAGGTCTTGAGCAGAAACCCGTTTTGTAAAAGCCAATGTCCAATTTCTTACTGCTTTCCAGCAGGAGAGCATCCAGTTGCCTCCTTAGCTGGAATTTGATTTAAAGGACTTATGTTTAAATATTATCCAGAGAATAATGCTATAATGACTTAAAATTATTTGAAAAAGACTTGGCATTTGCAGTTTTTACTTTTCAACTCATTACTTCATCAAAGTAGATAAATCCAGAATTTTTAAAAATTGCATCTTTAGTTGACAGAAGATTAATAAGATTTGCTGTGTATTTTTAAATATATTATCTTACAAGTGCAATATTTTGAGAATTCTCTGGTACTAGAAAAAACAAATGGAAATTATTTTAATTTTACATTTGCTGTGCAAAATTTTGGTTGTAGCAGCCATCTAGGTAAACACAGAGATCAGGCCACACAGCTGAGCACTGCAAGGTTAAGACCTAATCAAGGAGGTAGCAAAACCACTCCACTGTTCATCTTTGGCAAAGCAAGCATCCATTGGAATGATTTTTGTAATTTTACTCTTTGTGTGAATTTCTTTAAAAACAACCTTGCAATCTTTGCAGTTATAGCTGTGAAATGGTTATTGTCAAATTCAAGGTGTAACAAATATAACAGCTTCTTTTAAAGTATCAAATGTGTATTCAGTTTAGCTGATAGATTTTAATTGGTTTATTATGTTTGCTTTAACTTTGCTTGTTTAGAGAATAAATTGTTTTGGGTTTGTATCTTCTTAGGTATCTTCAGAATAATAAAATCAGAGCCATATCCGAACGTGCTTTCAAAGGTTTATACAATTTGACAAAATTGTAAGTATTGCTTTTTGAATACTGAAGTAAAAAGCAGCAAGCAGAGTTCTGACAGTCTCTCTCTCTACTGGACTCCATATTAGGAACTTGCAAAGTGGTCCAAAACTTTAAATCAGTGATTGAATTGAGAAAGTAAAGACAGATTAGGAAGTCTCTGTGCAAATTTATCTGATAGGACAGTACTTTGAAAAGACAAGCTGGCTCCATACTTCCATCCTATTCCCCAAATCTCCAGAATGGAAGAAGGAGGCAGTATGGAAGCTGTCCTGCAGAAAGCCAAAGAGGATGAAGAAGAAGTAAAATGGAAGTGAGAGCTTGTAATGGATGAAAATTCTTTAACACAGTGTTTTGTTTTACAAATGCAATTCCAAGTAACCAGTATAGGTGATGAAAGGAACACTTTTTTCTTTATTTTGCAGCAACTTTTTGAAAGGTGTCTCTAACTTTTAAGGGAAATGCTTGGTGAAAGACAAAACCGATAAATTGCGCTGTTTGCTTCAGAACTTCTAATGCAATGTTTCCAGAAGGAAAGTTTTACAGAGCTGTACCTCTCATTCTTCCCATCACACAAGTGCCGCTGATTATCTGTTATTACAGCTGCTGTTATTATCTTCCCAGACCATTTATAGTTCCCCTTCCCATTCATTTTCAGCCTTTCTTTTTCCATTATTCTGGTATCTACATTTATGACTTATATCCTTAACAAAGACTGAATGGTATCCTGGAAACTTTCACGGGACAAATCACTCCACAGAAGAAAACTGGAAAGGGTCTAAAATATGACACAGTGAAAATGTTTATCTGGCTCTGCTTTCTTATGGATAAGACGAAGTGGTGTACATAACTGCTCTTAAAATCCTCACTACAGAGAGTACTGCCTTGCTCTCAAATAATGGCATAAAAATTACCAAAATCAAAAAAAAAAAAAAAAAAATTATGAGCAAAATAGGAATATTCTGGTAACTTGTCAAGGAAAAATAATCTTAAAATTAATTTTCATGTGTCTGCTGCTAAATAATAATTCCATTCATTCATCTTTTGTTGGTCTTGTTTTAGATACCTGAGCAACAACAAGATAACAAATTTGGAGCCTTTTGTCTTTGCAGACCTCCACAGACTTGAATGGCTGTATGTTGTTTTCTTAGTTGTATATTTATTGACTTAATAATTAATTTAAATATATATATAAATATTTTGATTGCTTTCATTTTTGTGCATAGCATTTCTTTACACTAGCTAATAACTAAGGAATGCCTGTTTCACTGTGCAAGGTAAAAATGCAGCTGGCTTTGGTTAGAGCAGAAAATAGTTCTTGAGCCTTAATGGCTTCAATGAGTGATGACTCATAACAATAGTAAAAAATGTTTGTTAGTAATTGCTTGTTACAAATGAATATATTGAATAACCCATGTACTATAAAAGAGTAGACACTTTTTTTGGGCAGATCTTTTCCTGCAAATAGTGCTTAAAATATCCAGGCAAAATTACTGTCATAACCTCAAATATTGGCTTATTACTGCTTTTCAGAGAGATTTTGACTAAGTTATTAAAAATAAGCAAATTATATGTCTTACATTCTTCTTCATGTTTGAGACTGCTGGATTGCCACATAATACTATTAGGTTGTGCTGCTTTGCTTTTACATTTCAATCCATTCAGTGTCTTGATTTAAAAGCCTCAAAGGAAAACACTTTTTCTAAGTTGAAAGAAATTATTTTCTCTAAGTTACTTTTTTAAATTAAGTTTTTCTGAAAGAAAATTAATCCAATTATATCTTAACCTGTCAAGGAATAGTGTGTTATTTTTTTAAGAAGTTTGGCTGGACTTTTGAAGAAATTCACTGCAAAGCTTGTTAGCTTTTATTATCTCTTCAATTTAAGATGGAAGTCAATTATCAATCTGATATATATTTTGCTGTAATTCATAGGATAATTGAAAACAACAGAATAAATCGAATCTATCCATTAACATTCTATGGACTCAAATCCCTTATTCTTCTGTAAGTACAAAAAAATATTTAAAAAGGTGTTATTTAAAAGAACAGAATAGGAAGGGCATATGCATTTAAAAACCTTTTTCCAAGGACTGTGCTTGTCACCCCAGAGTGCTGGCAGTACACCTGCAGCTTTGCCTTACCCCAGGCAAAATGGGCTGGAGTAGGAGGATTTTGGCAGCAGTGGACATGCAGTGTCTGAAAAAGTATAGGGAGGAGTGCAGGGAAAATAATGAAAGGTGTCACTGGGAGGGCAGGGTTGAGGCAGTTGCAGCACTGGATTCCAGGTGTCCTCCAGAGCCATGGTATGACAGGAGGAGTCCCACAGCTCCTGCCCCTGGTAGCAGCCTGATGTCCCTCTCCAAGACCCTGTCTATGATCTGCCACTGCCCTCTCCAGCCCCAAAGATGAGGAGCCCTCTTACCCTCAATCCCGGAGGGACATCTCCCTCCATATCCCACTTCCTTCATCATCCACAGAAGTGACATGTTCTGACTGAATAGTACATTTTTATTGGATTCCTACATTTCATTTTAAGAGCAGTGAAGTGGAGTGAACATCTTTCCTTTACCTGGTCATTAGCAAGCTAAGTATAAAATACTGGCACAGAATGCCACAGGGAAAATACGTGGAAGAATGTAATACTACTTTCAAAATTTTTCAAGATTGGAAATTTTTTTTCAGAAGTACATAAGAGGCATGAACTTTTTCTATAATGTAACTGTGCAAATATGATCAGCTGTGCTATTCCTCTTTTTCTTTAGAGAGATGATGAATAATTCTCTTGCTCGTTTGCCTGATAAACCTCTGTGCCAATATATGCCAAGATTAAACTGGCTGTAAGTCTACCTTATTTCACTGGAAAGATATTATTTTGTTGTATTTGTATGGCACTTCAAAGCGACTTTTTATTATGGGGTGCTGGATTTTGCAGAGTGCCTGCTGGGTCACTGCAGAGCTGATGGCCTGGAGTCATCAGTTAAGTGTTCAGAAGTATTATATGTCTGCCTCCCATTCTCCTCTGTGTATTTAAGTTTTGGTAGTATTTTTCTTCAATTACCTTAGAATAAGTGCCTGAGTTTATTTTCAATGATTGATGAGATTCTTTTATATCTCAGAGACCTTGAAGGCAACCATATCCATCACGTGAAAAATGCCACTTTCATCTCCTGCAGCACTCTAACTGTACTGTAAGTAATTGAATATGCTAGCTAGCCAGAGTGAGATGTGCTTATGCTGTACAGTCAAGTGATTCATTACAACTAATATAAAAATTTCCTGAGTATTATGGTTATTTATCTCTTGAGGATATAAAATTAAAATGTTTGGTTTGAAGTGAGCACCACACAGAATATCCACTGTTTATATTTTACAGCAAAGTTCAGCATTGAAATATATAACTCGACTTCACTTAAGAGACTTAGACTAATACTACGATTTAGAAATTTTCATTATAACCTTTTTATTGGAGTGAAAGATTTCATAATGAGAACAAATACAAAATCTATAGTTTGTTGCTTATTTTGATTGGCTGGTGGGTTGGCTGGCTCATCAATTTTAGAATTTTCTCCAAAGTTTCTTCAATTATGATGTAACCATCTTCAGAAAATCCCTTCTACTTTTTGGTAGAACAATAGGCTCCACTCAGTGAGTGTCACTTTCAATTTTTAACTCTTCTGCAGTACCCATGTTCTTGGCTTTCTCGTAATTTTTAAAATCCAGGTAGTTCATTCAACGAATAAGCTCAGTGGAGGTGAAATAAGAGTGAGTGAAAAGTTGCATAACCATGTACCTGTGTCTGAGACATGATTAGGTCCTAAGCCTTCCAGCCCACTTAATCCTCCTCCTGCCCTCAGTCAATTTTCATGGGTGTATGTGTGTGTATATATATATGCAGAAGTACATGCACATATGGGATATATAGGCAAAAAAAGTTATTTACCAAAGGACAAAATGCTAAACTTCTAGACGCAATTAGTGTGGTAACTAAATTGGGCAAATATTTGAAGAAGAAGAGAACAGAGAACTTTTATAGTTTATAAAACCTTATGTCCAAAATCAAATAGACACCAAGAAGAAGCAACATAAGTTTGTTTTATTCTTTCAGGGTGATGAGACGAAATAAAATCAGCTCCCTAAATGAAAACAGCTTTTCTTCTCTCCAGATGTTAGATGAATTGTGAGTAGATTTCTTCTTTTATTTGTACAAGTCACACCGTTTTGTCATCTATATTAGAAATATCATTCATCATTAATTCTATTTCATATAACATGCTCTGGAGATGGCATCCTTCCTTAGGGTATTTTTTTAGAATATATATTGAACAGGAAAGAAGTAATCAATAAAATACATCATCTGTATAAATCATATTGGGGTTTTTCTCAAATTATGTTCCCTGAATAGAATAGTATTAATTATTCTTGTATCACTACAATCCAGGTGCATGTGTGTCTTCAGAGTCTTTTAGACCAGTTTGACAGTTTTTGTTGGACTGAGACCTTTATTCCCCTGTTATTAGGACTTTTGCACAATGAGTGTAAGGGGAAAGGTAGAGATAAAAAAGCAAAGTAAATGTGTGCTGTTTAGCCCATGTGCCATCATGAAACAATATGTTTAATTAATTTCTAAGCTTCTACAAGCCAAAATAATGCTATTTTACTTTCTATTTGTTGGAAATAAAATAACAATAAATTATGTATCTAATGGTATGTCTGAACTAAAGAGACAAAGCAAGATCTGATAGATCTAGCTTCCCACCTTGTTTTAACATGATTCTTTTACAGTCCAGATTTCTGATAACCTAGAGAATAATTAATATCTTATGTAGCAAATAAAATTATGGATATTGAAACTGTAAAACTATTCAGCAAAATTACTGCGTGTAGTAAGAACTTACTGTAATCTGTGTGTTTCTGCAGAGATTTGGCTAACAACAAGATTGAATCGCTTCCACCATATATATTTAAGGAACTAAAGGAGCTCTCACAACTGTAAGAATTCTTGGTTTTTATTATTATACATAACTGTATATTCCTCATTTGATATGATGCTTTCAGTCATATGTGTCAGGAAAGAGAAGAGCACATTTGTTTGGATGCATCATTTAGGTTCTTCCTAAAAAATGCACCTAAAGCAATTATATCTGGCAGTTTGTCCAGAATAATTTTGTAAAAGACGTGCATTTTCGTTTCCCAAAAGACAGAACGTTCAAACTCTACCTTTTTCTAGATCTTGTTAGTACATACAAGATGAGCTATGCTAGCTACATCATGAGAAATTAATAATTGCATGGGAACACTTAACATGATACCAGGATTAAACTGTAAAAGTAGATCGACTTTGTTTTTAGAACAAGGTGTAAGGAATGTAGCCAAACCTATTTTTGTTGTCTTTACAGGAATCTTTCTTACAACCCCATCAAGAAAATACAAATAGACCAGTTTGATTTTCTAATTAAACTCAAATCCCTGTAAGTATCAAGTTTTTATAATTTGTCTATTCTCTTTGTGATTATGCATCTCCATCAGTAGGACATGATCCAGAATATGTTTTGTAAAAGATTGGCCCTGAAGAATTTAGGGAGAGTTTTCATATGTGCACTAACACAGCAGCTCTAACTTGAATCCTGCCAGCAGAGCTCTTCCTAAAGTTCTGAGATAGTGCAGCAACATCCTTGCAAATCTGAAATTATCCTGCAGTAGATTTAAGTACATCTTCACTGGTCACTTCACACCTGAAGTAACCCCCTTGGTGTATAGCACGGTAATTTCAAAATCAAAAAATAATTTGTTTCGGAAATGACCCTTAAAAGTCCTCTAGTTCAACTCCACTGCAATGAGCTTCAACTAGATCTGGTTGCTCAGAGCTCTGTCCAGCCTGACCAGGAATGTTCCCCGGGATGGCGTATCCGTCACCTCTCTAGACCACCTATTCCAGGTGTTTCACCACCTATTAAAAAAAAAAAAAATTCTTCCTGGTATCTAGTCTAAATCTACTATTTTTTAGTTTAAAACCATTACCCCTTGTCCTATTACAACAGACCCAATTCAAAATGGGTGTGGAGATTAAAAAACAGATGTTTGCTTGGACAGAAGTGGAATAGGAGTTTATGATTTGACTTGATATGATTATGTGTGAGCTGTAGCCAGCAGTATACATACTTTGTTGATCTGACCAGTCCCTCTTAGAGTGTTGTTCCACTCCCTCATAGTGACTGGAATCCCCTGGCCAAATTCTACTAGATTTGGTAAATGTCTAATGAACGGAAAATACTAAATCTGTATAAGTCTCATGAAAATAAGCAGCTGAGCACAGGAAATAATAACCAATTACCTGCTTAACAGTCAAGCTACAGTATGATTTTATCCTTTTACCTATTATTTAACACCAAAGAACTCATACAACTCAGTGATCATGGCCTTCCACTTTTTTAGTTAAAAATGTTAAATCTTGAGATAGATCGATAGGCAATTGTATTTTGGCAGTTTGTAGGACACCAGTTCCCTCTTCATCTGTTTGAAATAGTAAAAATAGTTGGAGAAAGCACTCCCTAGGACTGCTAGCAGGACTTAAATAAAAGTAGCACACTTCCATGTCGGGGTTTTCTCATGTCTGCCAGCAAAACTGCCCACCAATCCACATCAACTAACCAGTAAGTCTACTTTTCTCCATTTTTGCCTAAATGTGTTCAGAACCCACATGAATATTACCTTCAAATCTTTGAAAAATAAATCCAAATAAGTCCCCCCACAAGGAGATCCGAAGACCCCATACCAGTTGCACATCTAACCAGAGAATGGGATGGAAGAATACAGAACCTGAAGTTCTAAAAGAACATCTTACAGAGTTAAATTTTATGGATCTAGCACTGCAGGGGAAAAGATATTTCTGCTTTCATATATATATAAAATAAACTTTAAAATAAGGAATCCCACCTGTGTGTCACAAAAAAGCCAGCATTCTTTTCCTTACATGCTGTGTTCTGTGTCCCAGTTTCCTGCTGTTTTTGATGAAATGAAGACTGAGCTCTTGGGTTGGTTTGTTTGTCCAGTAAAGCACACCCTGGGATAAAAGAAAGAGATGTGTAAAAATATTAGTACTAGAACAAGTTGTTATTTTCCCAGAGATGATGAAAGAACATCAGTAGAATAGCACTTTGAAAGGATGACATGTTAAGCAGACATTCATGAATTCTCATGACTGAGAGCAGCACTAAATGTTTTCTTCATGAATCTTGAAGAACAGTGAGTTCATCAAAATTATTTGCAATTCCTTTTTATTCCACTTCAGATTTAATGTAGACTTTTTGGTCAAGTTTGAAAAGGTTGACAGATTAGATGCAATTAAAGTTCTTCTCTGGTTTCCTATAGTCATAAAATCACAACTAAATGCTCATAAAAATTGTTTTTTTACTACCAAGTTTCAGTGGCCTTTTACTGAGAATATATTTTTACAGCAGCTTGGAGGGCATTGAAATTGCTAACATCCAGAGGAGAATGTTCAGACCCCTGAGAAACCTTTCCCACATGTAAGTAGATTATTTTAGAAAGTTTGCTTTCTTTGGCCTGAATTTTACAATTATGGAATACTGGATAATTGAAAACAAAGGTGCATGAAAAGCAGCACATGAGCAGTTGTTGAATTTTGACAATTTTTAATTTATTTTTCTTCTTTCAGATTATGTTTTCTGAGTTGTTACTAGATAGTTGTGATATTTTGACAACCAATCTAGAATGATTTCTCATCTGTTTCTCACAACCAGATATTTCAAGAAATTCCAGTACTGTGGATATGCTCCTCATGTGCGCAGCTGCAAACCCAACACTGATGGGATCTCCTCCCTCGAGAATCTTTTAGCTAGCATCATACAAAGAGTGTTTGTCTGGGTTGTATCTGCCATTACCTGCTTTGGGAACATTTTTGTTATCTGCATGAGGCCTTACATCAGATCAGAGAACAAGCTGCATGCCATCTCCATAATGTCTCTCTGCTGTGAGTAATCCATATCTACAGTATTTTTTAGTCTGCTTGTAGCATGTATGATATTTTTTATTATATTGTAGTGACATATTTCCAGCATTGGATTAACTCTACTTTCGTAATTTGGCAAAAAAGCCCACAAAATGCCGTGGCTTATATACCGGGAGGTGTCATTAAGTGCTGCCTTTGCCAGCTGGGACATTCCAAAGGTTTCATGTGTGATTTTCATGCCACTTTCTTCAGCAAGAAGAAATAAATTTCCAATATTTCAAATATACAAATCTATATTTTACTATGCATTTCTCAGTAAAGAGTGATTTCTGCACGTAATTATTGTGTTCAAATATTTTATTCTTTGCACAAGCATAAGGTTGTTTATGCAAATATAGAAAATTAATCTATCCTAGCTCCCCAGTATTAGGAATTGGGGTGGTCTTTTTTATTTTAGTCCTGAAAGCAAGACAAGTTTATGGATGAACTACTTGGCAGTACAATCACTACAATCCTGAGTCTCTCAATACAGGAGAGTCTATAAGGATTGCACAAATGCAATTAGATGCGTTTTGAAAGGTAGTTGTCAACATTATATAAAATTGTTGCAACATTTCTAAATACAGCATGTCAGTGATTTTGAAACTTGGTTTTTCCCCTAGAAACAATCTGAATACTGAATACTATGCAAAATTTTTTACAAAATGCCCAAGAAGCCTTTAGTTCTATGTTGACAGGTCATCTCCCCTAACTAGTCTTAGAAGACTATGCACATAAGTTTTGAACCAGCATAAGGTGGAAAAAAATAAACTTCAAATCAAGCAGAGATGGCCTACTTGAAGAAAATTATCTTAAGCCAAATGTTAATACAGAAATAAAGAAATAAGACCTAATAAAAAATGGTTGGAAGTATATTTCTATAAATACAGTAGCATATATTTCTATTTGCAAATCAATTTTACCAGAGCTTTAAAAAATGGAAGCAAGTATGAAACATGGCCTGAGAGTCCAAATGAAAAGGAAAACAAAAAAAATGAAAAAGTAATATAAAATTATACTTCCTTAATTGTAGTTCATAATAACATTCCAGATGCAATATTGATTTTATATCTATGTATTAACTAAATTGTAAATAGATACTTACATGTATTTATATGTGTGTGTGTGTGTGTGTGTGTGTGGCTGTTTTCCAATATACATATAGAGAGTGGGAAATTCAGATGTGTAAATAATGATGTTAAGCACTGTGCCCACAGGTGCTGACTGTCTGATGGGAATATATTTATTTGTGATTGGAGCTTTTGATCTTAAATATCGTGGAGAATACAACAAGCACGCTCAGTTGTGGATGGACAGTATACACTGTCAGTTGGTTGGATCGCTGGCTATTCTGTCTACAGAGGTGTCAGTCTTACTGTTGACTTACCTGACTTTGGAAAAATACATCTGCATAGTTTATCCTTTTAGGTGTTTGAAGCCCAGAAAATGCAGGACAATTTCCATTTTGGTTCTTATCTGGATAATTGGGTTTGCTGTTGCTTTTATCCCACTGAGCAATAGGGAATTTTTCAGGAACTACTATGGCACCAATGGCGTCTGTTTTCCTCTTCACTCAGAACAATCAGAAAGTTCAGGAAGTCAGATTTACTCTGTTGTGATTTTCTTAGGTAAGTTGCATTTCTTCTTTATGTATTACTAGAGCTGCAAAGGAACCACACTTTCAAACAAATAAGATAGCGCTGATGTTCACACCTCCTTGGATTTAGATGGTCCAGGAAATGTTTAAAGACTATTTCCAATATAAATGCTTTACTGTATTACATGTGTACCTACCTATCTTAAAATGAATGAAGGGCTGAGAAAGTAGAAATTATTGACCATTATATTCTTGAATTAATAGACTATGCTAGAGAAGTAGAGCAATAGTAAGGTCAGAGAAGAACTATTTAATTTTAATCAGATGGTAGCTATTTGCCAGTTATCAGTGAATAAAATGAATACCTGAGTAGAGGCAAAAATTCAGTCTTCAGATGAGGACAGACTCAGATTTTTTGGCCACTTAATTCCATGGGACTAGCAGTTTAGATTAAAAATTCTTCTTTATTACCCAGACTGCAAATAGGTGATGTAGAATTGCCATTATGATTTTAAGGTACAATTAATTTTAACTTTTAAACAGGTGTAAACTTGGCTGCTTTTATCATCATTGTGTTTTCCTATGGGAGCATGTTCTACAGTGTTCACCAGACAGCTATTATGGCTACTGAAATTCGGAATCATATTAAAAAAGAGATGATCCTTGCTAAACGTTTTTTCTTCATTGTGTTTACTGATGCACTATGTTGGATACCTATTTTTATTTTGAAACTCCTTTCTTTACTTCGAGTAGAAATACCAGGTATGTCCTTTCTTTTATGTGGCTATTTCAACAGTGCCTGCATGAAATGTTTCGTCTACTCCATAAGAAAAATAATTCAATCAAATGAGCTGTATTGCTGCAATTAACTTCATGTTCTACATCTATATAGCTGTACACACAATATAATGAACTATATACTTTTGCTATTTAATTGAACTCTACTACTATAATCATGAAAGATTAGCCACCTTTGAGTTAAATAAAAACCTCCAAAATTCAAATCATTCAAGTCTGTCTGCATATAATATCTATAAAGTCTACAAAATATATTTGAAAATCAAGGCTGATTTGCGTTGGCTTTTCTCATCTTAGGATTTTGCTGGTTCTGTTGCCTAAATGTCTCAGGACAATGTAATATTTTCTATCTTGATTTAATAATGTAAATTATTCTAAAATAACTTCATTTTACAAGCTGGTATTTATAGTTCAACTCATTAAGTTACATAAAGCTCTGCTTACCTTCATGCTGTGAATTTATTCCGATGTAAAAATAGTGTAACCTGAAAGACTAAAATTGCACCTTAATTTTTTCCTTCCCTTTGCAATACCAATAGATGCCAGAAAAAAGCCTCTTTGTGGGGGACTTGTACACCCTGTTAGAAAGGACATGTGAGCATGAACAGAACAATCAGCAAAAACAGATTCAGACTCAGTGTACAAATGTATGTCACAAGGTTACATTGGCAAGAAAATGTTTTAGATCAGACTATTTTTCCTTTTGTGCTGACCAGGAGGGCTGGGAGTTGAGATTTTCAAAATTTGGACTTGCATCTCAAATGTCTGGAAGTTACGTTGATTATGTCAAATATTCAGTTATTTTAAATCTTTTAAAATTCCTCTTCAAAAAGCTATCAAACCACCTACGATATTTGAAAGAAAATATTGTGAAAACTGGAAGCAGCAGTATTATAAGTCAAGAAACCTTGAAGAAATTTTGCAGAATCACAGGTTGATCTTGGGTTCAGCAAATTAATATTCTGTGGTAGATGAATCAGATTAAGCAGTAATTACTCATTTCATGAAACTCAAGACATGACAGCTTACTGTCCGAATTGACACAAATTGTAAACCTCATTTGGTAGCATTTGTTTTTTGTCAGTGATACATTGTGACAGTTTTAGAACTAAGCAGCTGCTTGTTTCCAAAACTGTAGCCAATGTGATGGGTTGTCAACAGGAATGTCTTGATGTTGCAACAAAGTTGTAAAACTGGAGAGGGCCATGGGGGTGGTGTCCCGTATGGAGAGAATCAAATAAGTTTCTTGTGCCTCTTTGAACAGTTCTACAAGTTTTATAAGTCAAACAACGCAACAGAGGGCACCCACTGACATCTTTCAGCACTTTAATCCTGTCCCTTCTCCAGCTGCCCCTCAGTAACTTATCTCCCAAACAGTAAAGGATGAGAAAGGGATGTTGCAAAAATGCACAGGCTGACATAGGCAGACAATGAACAGAGAAATTCTTACCAACAGGAAAAGAAGGAAATAAGGAGGATGTATACAATCCTCTTTTTCAGGGGGTGGAATGGAGAAGTTCTGGTGCAGAAGAGAAAAACAGGCTCTTTGGGGATACAGGGAATGGTGGATAGTTTTGCAGGAAGACAGAACATCAGGGGCATCATTCGGACTACATATCATCAGTCCTAGGAAGAGGATGGGGAACAGGGATCACAGGAAAAGATAAGGAGCAAAGCAGAAACAAAAGGTTTTGGGGCAAGAAAAAGGGGCTCAGCCAGAACAAGAAGTCTGTTGGGGAAAATAGGAAGTTATGGCAGAGAAAAGAAGGATAAATGGAACTTCTGGGAGAATAAAAAATGTCAGCTTTTGCAGGGAGTACTGCAAACAGAGGGAGATAAGAGGCAGTGCAGGTGTAACAGAAAGAAGAAAAAGAAAAGCACCTGTTGTGCCAGGATCTCAACCTGAGAGCACATGACCTCCCCCTCTCACCAGGAAGCAGTGCTGCATTGGCATCAAGTGCTTACGCAAACTAAGGGGAGCAAACACTGGGATGCATATTACAGCTGCCTTTCTTTTTCCCTCCCTAAGGTACCATAACTTCTTGGGTGGTGATTTTTATACTGCCAATAAATAGTGCTTTGAACCCTCTTCTCTACACTTTGACTACACGACCTTTCAAAGAAATGATTCATCAGGTTTGGTACAACTACAGACAAAGAAGATCCAAACGAGGTAAAGGCAGCCAGAAACCGTACGGTCCGTCATTCATTTGGGTAGAGATGTGGCCAGTGCATGAAATCACACCCAAGGTTACGAAGCCTGTGCTTTGTACAGACTCTTCTGATGCTTCAGTGACTACACAGTCAACAAGACTAAATTCATACACGTAATTACATTTTGGATCCTCACGGTGACATCAGCACTGTTACCTTCACATCTGTGGGCTTGCTGCTTTACAGCCATGAGGAAAATGAGGGAGGTGTGACATCAGGGCTCACGTGAACCATTGCGGGAAGAAGAGGGAGCCATGTGTCTGTTTGCAGGTAGAACTGGCATTTTACCATCTCACAGAAGTACCTGACATTTTGACAATTCATCCTAGATCAGAATGAGATATCAGTTGTTTGTGGTTGATAACAAGTCAAGAGTGTGGGGGGAAAAAAAAGAATTGTCATTCAAAGCATCTCACCCTGAAAGCAGAATGTCTCAAAATTGTCTATTTATGGGGAAGTGCGTGTGTGTGTGTGTGTGTGTATTTTTTCTTTTAAGTTCCCATTTCAACAGCTGATTTTTTTAAAGATTCAATTGGTTTCCTCATTAAGAAATGCATTTTCTCCTCCTAAAAAGTTTCTGACTGGCTCTATTTAGGCTGCATCATCTCTTAAAAAGCTTTAAAGAGCAATAGCCATAAGAAAAACATTTAAATTTCATAATTAGGTCAGTTAACTATATTTGGGAAAGCTAAACAAGTGAAAATAATATTAATTTTATAAATTTCCAGACTATTTCACTCACGTAAAGGCAATAGTGAAGTTGTAATGATAGTTCTAATACAGTCGCCAGGTTGGACAAGGCCTTGATCAGCCTGGTCTACTGGGAGGTGTCCCTGCCCATGGCAGGGAGAGGCTGGGACTAGATGATCTTTGAGATTCTAATTCAGGCAGAACCAGAACTGTGGTGAAGAAAAAAATAAAAAGGAGAGGTCTGGGTTTGTTTTGTTTTGTTTTTTTTGGTTTTTTTTTCCCAAGAGAGTGTCCCCCAGCTTTAACTGCTGGCAGTTCCCCCTTCTTATTCTGGAAAGACTGGACTGAGTAATCCCAGCATCTTGCTGCTGTTCTTTTCTTCACTTTTCTTAACACGCTACCAAAAGTAGCTCACCACAGCTTGCAGACTTCAAGGAATTCCAGTCTTAAGATGTCTCTCTGTGTACAAGGGAGATGGCCAAATAGAAAATTATCAGTCTTAATGGCTGTCATGACATCTACATTTTAATCACTTTGTACATGACTGGACACATTACGAAGTAATTTAAAGACCACTGCCATTCAAGCCATTCAGCACTTTTTGAAGCATTATTTTACTTCCCAGAATTATAAGGGTAAAATAAAAAATATCCCATCTGAAATGGTTCCCTAGAGGCAGTTCCTTCACACATTGTTACTGAAGAGAATCTTTTCTATTATGAATTATTACAACTTCCCTTCTTCTTTCAGTACCGTATTCAGTCTGATGGCCTAGAAGCCCAAAAAGGTAAAAAAAGCTTTTTTTTGCATTGATTTGAAACTGCTTTAAGTCAAAAGATAATTCCAATGTTTGCACTTAACTTCTTAACAGTATAAGAAGGAGAATTTTGAAAAAGTGTGACTCACACTTCAATTGTTTACAGAACTTTGGATTATCTTGAAACTGAAGATTGTTACGCATCTTGTTTCCCCTACTGTATGTTCTACTGAAATAAAATATTATCTGCTGAACAAAACGACTTCTTTTTGAAGCTGTTTAGCAATATTTTGGGTTGTGGGGGGTTAAAAACACCTAAGCAAAATCCTGCCACATGGATTGCCTTTAACTAGGACAATTACAACTCAATTCAGTAGAACTCCTTACTCTGAGGGGCCAAGCCCTCTCAAGGACTGTAACTGCCTTTGCGGGGATATGCAAGGATCCCTGACCTTGCCATTACTTGTTTTTCACTACTAGTGATTATGGTTATATTCACTGTCACCTTTGTTTCTATCAATAATACAGTAATAGTCAATACTTCGGAATTTTTGCAACACCTTTATTGTTTTGATAAGCAAACTACAGTGGGTCTTTCTCAAAGTCCTATAAGTAAAAATAAGGCCAGCTAATAAGTCATGGCAGAGTCATGTCCTCCTGCAGCCTGCCATTGCATCTCAGTATTACTTTTTTTCACAGTGCCTGGTAAAGGTACAGGAGTGACAGGACAGCAATTTATTACAGTTCAGCCATCTTTCAGACCTAAAGGTTCTATTAAGAGTAAGCTCTAGACTATCAAGCTAGTCACTGCTTAAGGCAAAGATAAAAAACAGGACCAAATACTGGAAAAGCTCTGACATGCTTCCCCAGCGATGGGACATGTCACGGATTCTTTTCTAACTAATGGAAGCTTTTACTTACAGTTCAAAAGAATCCATCCTATCAGTAAACAATGCTGTTAAACTTCTACCCTGCAGAGGTATATGGTCCATGATAAGGCACTTTATTAAAACAAAATGTAAGGTAGAATTGTTTGCAGTAATAAAATATCTTGCAAAAAATAGTCCGCAGGTTTAGACATACATTGTAATACTGCTAAAAGGTTTGGGATATACGATTTTTCTACAGCTCATAAATAAGCCACAACTTGCCACATTATCCCATACTCAACATGAAGAAAAAGTGTTCATAACAAAAAAAACTGAAGTTAGTTGAAGTTTCTCAAGGGTTGGCAGGGTTTCTGCTGGTGACAGCTTTTAAAAAAGGAGGGCTGACAATTCTTTATCATAGGATACCACTCCCCTACCAGTAATAACTTTTGAACGTAGCATAATACTAACTTTGTATATACCACGTTAGCACGAAAGAGAGGGAAAAAAAAAAAAAAAAAAAAAAAAAAAAAAAAAAAAAAGGAGAGTATGAGATCGCTTGAGCTTCAACGAAAAATCTAAAAGTCAAAACTGATTCCCTAAACAAAGTTTTTTTTTTTATTCGGTAGACTAACATAAAACATCCATACGAGAGCCCTCAAGTATTTGTGAAAGAATTCCAGGGGAAAACAAAATTCCACGTGAGCTCCCTAAAGCAAAGGGGACGGTGGAAAAGGACTCCTAAAGCAGCCGGGGCCGAGCGGGCGGCTCGGCGGGCAGCGCCAGCCTCAGCCGCTGGGCTTCAGGGACTCGTAGCCCTCCCTCAGCAGGTCCCGCCACGTCCTGAGGAACCGGGCGTTCTCCGAGCACTTGGTGGCCAGCTCCTCCACCTGGGCCGACACGGCCGACGTCGCCTCCAGGATCTTCGCCAGCGAGAAGGCGGCCTGGAGGGACGGCAGAGAGGTTGGGGGTCGCCGGGGCCCGGCACCGTCCCCGCGGGTGCCCCGGAGCCCTCCCGGGGGCAGCGCGCCGCACTCACGTCGCCGATCTGCATCTCCACTTCCTCCAGCAGCTCCCGCGCGTCGCCGCCGGGCATCTCCGGCGGCCCCGACCCCTCGCTCCCGCGGCGGACCCTCCGGGGCTCGGCGCCGGGCGATCCCTCGGGCACGGCCGCGGGCGGCAGCGGCCCCGCCTCGGCCATGTCCCGCTCGGCTCTCCCGCGCCGGGCGCGCCTCCCGCCCGAGCGCCGCCCACGGCACGCCCAGTCCCGCTCCCGCCGAGCGCCGTCGGGCCGCGGATGGGCTGGCAGCGGCCGCAGTCGCCGCCCCCGAGGGCAGCTCTGGGAGCTGTAGTCCTGCCCCGGGACGGGGCGGGGAGGACGCGACCCGGGGCCGGGTGCGCAGGCGCGGCGGGGCCGAGGCCGGCGGGGTGTGCGCAGGGCGGTCGCGGGAAGCGGAGGGTGCCCGGGGGCCGCTGCGATGCTGCTCTACGGCTGTCCGTCCGCCCGCCGAGGTAACGCGCCGGGGCCGGCTGGAGGGCCCGGCCCCGCGGCCCAGCCCGACCGGGGCTGAGCTGGGCTGGGCTGAGGGGGCCGCTCGGCGCGGCGGGTGGGGCCGGCGGCTGGCGCGGCGCCGAGGCAGAGCAAAGGTCGCGGCTGGGTCGCGCCGGTGTCCGGGCGGACGCGGGGCCGGAGCGGGGCCGGCGGGCGGGGACCCCGTGGCTCCCCCTGCCCGGGGCCGCTGTGCGCCCTGAGGCGGGAGGACAGCGCTGTGCGGGAGCGCTGCCCGCGCCCCAGCTGTGCTATTGACGTGGGTTATTCACCTGCGGCGGGGTGAATGGGCGAGAATTTTTGAGCGACACTAGGTGTCACCTCCTTTAAAGGCTGGAATAAAGCAGTGGAACGAGTGCCCTTACTTGGGAAGTAGTTGTGGAGACAGCATCCCGGCAGCTGTTACTAAAGAGCTGCCACAAAGTTTCTCCTTGGAGATTGCCTGGTTCTTGCAGGCGTTTCCCATCGCACTCAGCGTCCGGGAGCTCCCAAAAGCGCCGTGGCCCAGGCACTGTGCGCCCGCTGGGGAAGACTTTGCCAGTCCAGCGTTTGCACCCACCTCTGTTATTATCAGACGTGTTCGGAGCAGAGCTTCACTTCTTTTGCATATGTGTAAAATAGTTGATTTTTCTTAAATATCTTGTGTGATTCTTGATACCATCAGTTATGGTCAAATAAATCCTGAAAGTTAAGTTAAAGTTTTGTAATATATATGTATGGATGTAGCTGTTAGCAACCTTATAGAGTACTTGTTCTCAGATCCTGCCTGGTTGCAGGTGAAGGGTAACTAAGAATAATGACGTGGTATGATAATAGCTTTTATGTTATGTTGGTTGGGTACAGAACTCCTGTAAAGGAACCAGCATGGACAATACTCACTACCTTGTGTATAGAGATCTCTGTCCTAACTTCACCAGGCAGGGTTATGACACAGGATGCTTGTGCTGGCCTTGCCAATTGCCATTCTCAACTAAACATTTCAGTCAAAGCACACTGGTGATTTTACTTACGTAGATTTGCAGAAATACTCCACTTTAAATATGGGATCATTCTTCATCCATGAATATAGGGAATTCTTTAAGGAAGGAATAGTATTAGTCAAGGCACATTAGTTCACAGACCTTTTAACTATAACTAGTTTTCATACTAACGATGTTAGGTTTTTTTTAATACAAATCACACACATAAATTATTTGTTTCTAAAAGAGGAAAATGATAACATGTAATAGCCCTCTGAAAAGAGTCCTGGTTTGATAATTCAAAAGTTTATTTTTCGTCCCTTTGCTTACACAGAAATTCTAGTTTGTTCTCACAACAATTACTGTATCTGCAGCAAAGGTAAAAGTTTACCAGTATTTACTGTTCCTAGCTTTGCCTAAGCATACTTGGATTCAAGTCTGTGCTTTTACTGTAGACCATGGCATGTACTTTAGATGAACTGTCTTATATTAGTAGACCAAGGTGTGTGTCTCAATGTATGTTGAGATGTCAGAGCTAAACTTGCATGTCCTGTTTCTACCATTGTTAGGTCACTTTTAATGCAGTCCGAAATAAACCTTTTGAAGTTCAAAATTAAATCAGAACTTAAAATGTGTTTCACCTGTGTTTACTCATATTATCCTATGTCAGCTGTGCATGGCTGGCCTGTGTACTGAGTAAAGAATGCTTAAAGGGGAAGCTTCTTTTTTTTTCCTGATAAAAAATTACACAGCATCCTCCTAGCTTGAAAATTTAAAAATTGGTGTTTATTGTTCCTCATCTTTGTTTCACCTGGTAGCCTTTGGGAGGGGCAGGCTGTCATATTTGTTGTGCTACTTGCATCTCTGAAATTTTGAAAAATTTGGAAAACTACTGATTTGACAAAGTTGTTTCTGGTTTTTGCAGCACGTCAGTGCTTTCATGCTCTAAAGTTGATCAGGAAGGATTGCCTTCTATCACTGCGTGTCTCACGATGTGCCTCTACTGCCTCTGTGCCTCGCATAACTACACACTACACAATTCATCCTCGGGACAAAGACAAACGATGGGAAGGTAAAAACACTGCATTCTCTAAAAAACTATGCTTTAGTATTATTATTATTGTCATTGCTGAGTTTTAAAGATGCTGAAATGGATTGCTTTTTTTTTCTCTTTATGAAAATTCTCAACACTTAAATACAGTAGTAATATTTCAAATGAAATTTTTGCTTGGTATCTCACAATGAGTGTCTTTAGTGCTATAAACTAGTATGCTTGTTTTCGTAAAGAAAATATACAAGCAGCTTTTGGTTTAGTGATTATCCTAACAAGATTTAGTTATGCTCAGTATGTGTCTGCTTGGTTTTTTCAGTTGTTCTTACCATGAAGGTTTAGTGAGAGAGAGGTTAGAAGAAATTGGAGATTGGCTTATGTTATTATCATTTTTTTCTGTTGAAGGGGTAAACATGGAAAGATTTGCAGAGGAAGCTGATGTTGTCATTGTTGGAGCAGGCCCTGCAGGCCTTTCTGCAGCCATTCGACTCAAACAGTTGGCTGCCGAGCACAACAAAGAAGTGCGTGTTTGCCTGGTGGAAAAGGCCTCTCAGATTGGTGCACATACGTTGTCTGGTGCTTGTCTGGAGCCAAGGTCCTTAGAAGAACTCTTTCCAGACTGGAAAGAGCGAGGGGTATGTATGAGATGTAAACTCCAAAGTTCATTATTAGATTGTAATGAACTTCATATCTGACTGATTCTGGTATGTGTTTGTACCTGGTAACATTAGTAATTAGTGCCATTTTAAAATACATTGATGGAACAAAACAAAAATGAAAGCCTTCTTTGTAGTCTGTTTCCTATAGTTCAACAATGCTAAAAGTTTTCTGTCTACACAGATATGCTGTGGCCTTTGCTCTTTTCTGCAGTAGTCCTACTGCATATACACAATATGTCAGGTGCAGCCTGGGGTGCCCTGCACTTGCTTTTGCACTTTGTGCAAAATCCAGCTCCTGTGTACAAGCAGGAAGGCATTTGGTCCTTACCAATGACAGATCTGTGCTGGATCTGTGCACTTTTTTTGGAGATGGCACAGAGTACACTGAGTTCTGTGCAGACACTGTGGTGGAGCAAAGGCCTAAGATGATTGTAGGAGGGAGGTCCCAGAACAGCCATCTGACTTGCAGCCATCTGCCCACTATCACCTGAGGGCTGCAAGAAGTCAGCCATCAACTCTTTGGTTTGCCTCATGGTGATAAATCTGCAAGTTGAGGTGCCTTCTTTAAAAAGGTCTAGAATATCATTGTAGTACAAGCCTGTGTACAATAGATGTTACTTGCAAAGCCAAATTTTTTTTTTAACCTCAGTAGTTGTGTTGATTCTTGCCTGGTGACTGCCTCATAAATTACTTTATCTTCTCTCTTGTGATACCTTCCTATAGAAATGCTATACTAAACCTGTACTTGACTGCCAGTTTGATTGTTTGATTTGTTGTTTCTGTTGGATTGGTTACGAAAGCATTACTCTCTACTTCTTCTATTTTGTTTTTGTAGGCTCCACTTCATACTCCTGTAACTGAAGACAAGTTTGGAATTTTAACAGAGACATCTAGAATTCCAGTGCCAATTCTTCCAGGTAAAGTTTAGTGAGGGAGAAGAGAGTCAGCTTCCTCTGTGTCTTTTTGAACTTGTCCATGAATCAAACCGAGTTTGATTTTGGTGTAGCAGCGAGTGTATGTAGAATATTACAGATTACACCTCTGAGTAGGTGATGGCTCTGATAATACATGAGATTACCTTGAAGATAGTAGCTGTAGATGTGACATCTGCTGTGTACAGTTTCAGTTATTTTGCTTAGTGTCTGATGTTTGATATGTGGGTGTGTCTTTTTTTGCCTAGGACTTCCAATGGTTAACCATGGAAATTACATAGTACGTCTGGGCCACCTCGTGAGTTGGCTAGGTGAACAAGCAGAAGCTTTGGGTGTTGAGATATATCCAGGCTATGCAGCAGCTGAGGTACTGATGACGTTGGTGTGTGTTTATGAAAAATGGCTTTGGAACCCCCTTCATTGCAGCCATGATCATTTGTACATGTGCAACATTCATTTTAACTGATACGTATTGTGAAAACTGTTTCTCTGTCCAAATTCCCTGGCTCAGATCCAGCAAAGTGCTAGTGGATCATACAGTATGTGAATAAATACATAATCTTCATGTTTTACCATTAAAGTCATAGTGCTTAGAAGTTCTGCTTTAGAACTTTTAGTGAATAGATTCAAAGTACAGTTTCATTACAATTTTGTTTGTTTGTTTGTTTAAATATTTCCAAAGGTACTTTTTCATGAAGATGGTAGCGTGAAAGGGATAGCAACTAATGATGTAGGCATTCAGAAGGATGGAGCACCCAAAGTAAGTATCTATCTTCCCCATACCTAGGGGTCTAATTATAGAAATTGTGATACATCTGCTTCTACTGCCATCAGTAGTCTTGCTGCAGCATAAGAAAAGTTGTAAAATTCAGTACCTGTCCTCCCTCTCTATTTAATTGGATTGATTACCTGTGAAAGTTCTAGTCTCAGAACATTGTAAAATTCTTCTGAGATAGTAGAAAAAAAACTTCTCAGGAAAGTTGTCTTGTAGGAGATTATCTAAGGGTGTTTTGGCATATGTGAAATCTGGAAACAAGGGAAAGAACTGTAGGAACTCCTGGAAAAAAGGTCCAAAGGTGAAGCAGAAAGCTTTAGGCCATCTGGTAACTAGCAACATGTAAGAGTGTGTGCTTCTGGCTGGTTTGGTTTTCTTGATATTTAAAACTGCAGTTGCACTTGCTGAGAGTCTGTCTACCTTGTTGGGACAAGGTACACAGTTGAGTCTTTATACCTTTATGCTGGTTTGTCATGTTTCTTCATCCAGACTACCTGCCCAAGTGTCAGACTTGGATTTTTGGTTTTTTTGGTGGAATCCAGAACCTGCACTAAGTGTGCTGTTTCCCTGTATGATATGTTGGGAGAATGTGGCACCTCAGAGTTACTTGGACCAACTTTCCCACAGAATTACTTGACTACGTAAATTAGGAGTACAAGTTTTTTTTTTAACATTTACTTTCTTTTTTAATAAAGTTTCGTTCTAGTTTCCTAGAGTTTCAAAGAGGTATTTACTTTCACATAAATTGTGGGCTGTTTTTCCCCATTTAAGGCAGTGAGTGTGAAGAAAAGACTCTTTCTTGTTTTGAGGGAATATAGCCAGTGGAGGTATAATGCGTTTTTCCAGTGTAATATTGTGTATCTGCTGTAGGGGACAGACATGCTCTCCTTTTCCAATGCATGCTATGTCCGGAAGGTGGCACAAGTAATGTGTGCAGCTTCTGCTGTAGTGAAGCTTCATTAGGAGTTGGGGTTTGTTTTAAGATGGGTAGGAACAATTTTAGGTGTATTTCTTAACATCCTCAAAACATAGATTCATTGTTTCATTTTTTGTTCTGGGAGAATGTGTCTCTTAACTTCTTTAATGACATAATGAGTATGCCTCTACTGCAGGTTTTTTTACTGCACTATCACTCTATTCAAGTATTTTAGCTGTCAGTTAGGTCTGCTGGTACTACCTCCAGTTCATAAAGGCTCAGGTAAATAGATTTCGTTTGTATAACCTCCAAGGCAAGAATATCTTCAATGTGTTTATACAGAGCCTAATCAAACAGACTGTGGTTAGTGAATAGATTTTCACTTGCAGTCAGCACCAACCAAATAAAAATTACAGTGGTAAAAATACATTGTAGAAAGTTGCACATGGATTCTTGTGTAGATATTGGAGAAGGTTGTAAACTATGAAGTACAACTCTGTCACATTACTGAAATGTTTCAAATGAATTAATTTCTAATATTTACAATATGGAGTTGTAGTTAATTTGTTTTATATGAAGCTACTTCAAAGTGGACACTATATATTCAAGAGGTAACTCTTGTTTAGTATTTTGTAAAATTCATTCATATTCACATTGATAATCAGGAATTCAAAGAGTACAAAAAATTTCACAAAATCCTGTGACTCCTGTTTAAATGTAATTCTCAGCTAGAGGGAACATTTTCAAATGTAACCTACAAGCAGATTGCACCTGAGAGACAATTGAAAACCAAAGCAGTAATCTTCTTTTGAACCTCTGCTGGCTTACCTTGAGATGGTTTAATTGGGTAATGCTGGAGAGCTTCATCCAAAGCTGTTTTCCTTGTCCTTTTCAACATTAAACTTTCTGACTGAAATCAAGCTTTTTTTGTTATAAAAAATTTGTAAACATAATCTATATTCTTGCCCAGTGTGCTCACAGATGCAGGTGATGTACTCATACAGCACTATGCCAATTCTCCTTACCTGGTTCTAAATCTCATTGTTGGGACTTTTTAATGAGAATTTTTTATGGTTATATTTTATTTAGTTTATGTTATTGTATGTTTTAACATGCCAGATTGGAGTAGTGCCATTATTCTGAAGTAGTGGGTCCTTTTGGGAGCAGGGGTGATTCAGGTTTTTCAGATATGGTAGTTCTGTCTAGTCTGTCACGTGTGTTGGGGCACACACACACAATGTTTCATTGTAATGTGACTTCATGAGCAAAAGTTAAAGTGTGAGGTTACAGGTAAGGGTTCTTTTTCTGTCAGAGTTCCTTTGCACCTTGTGAATGAGCAAATTTGATATAAGTATCCTCTGATCTGGAAAGATTCTTTTTTCAGTGACAAATAGCTATTCACTCTGGGGCTGCTTTACTGGAATCCACTTCCAAGACTTGCCAGGGGTGTGTCATGTTTAGGTGGGAAAGACAACTGAACTGGAACCATAATTTTCAATGGTTTGTAGGTTCTGAGATGTGTTACCAAGTAGTGTAAAATCACTTTATTACCGCTCCATTTTCTTGCTGTGAGTTTGGTGTGGCACAGACCTAACTGCTGATGAAATGCTGTACTTTTGCAGGCTACCTTTGAAAGAGGCTTGGAACTCCATGCTAAAGTCACAGTCTTTGCTGAAGGTTGCCATGGACATCTAGCCAAACAGCTGTACAAAAAATACAATCTAAGGGAGAACTGTCAACCCCAGAGCTATGGCATTGGATTGAAAGAGGTATCACTTGCATAATTTTAACAATTAAAGGAAATACCATAAGACTCCAAGGTAGATTCTGTTTACTTTCTAACTAATTTGTGTAAGACATAATAATTAAAGAATTGGAGTTACGCTTTCAGACTTCAGAATCTTTGCTGTTCTGAAGCTGATCAGAGCAGATGCTCCCTGAATGTCATGACTGTTCAGCTGCTGCTTCTCTTGTATCTGTTATAACTACAGCTACCTTTGAATCTGCTCTGTTAACATTTTCAAATTACAGTTGCTTGTGAAATCTGTTTTCTGTACTTGTACTAAATGAGAGAGGGATTTGTGCTGCCTAATTTGGGGGGGTGGGGGGGGTTAGTAGTTAGTGCATGAGGAAGAAAGGAAATACTTTATATGGCTTTCTGTATGCTAGTGAAAGAGAGGAGAGCTGTTTCAGATAATGAGTCGTGGTCTCTGAAGCACCTTCTGGATGAGCCTTTCTTTAAAAATATATCACTGGGCATTTAAAATTGGGATAGGAATGAGATTTCCTTTCTAAAATATTCTGTACTCAGGAAATATCACTCATGAAAAAGAGCTGTATTATTTTAGAATATGTTCAGAATTTTGACCATAACATATTCTTTATTACTTTAATATGTGCTTACAGCTGCGAAATATTTGTTAAATATTAGTTTACACTTCTCTAGAGGATAACCACTCTGTAAATGACAATCTTTGTTGCAGTTTTTAATACTGAAATTGTCATTAAAGAAGGGTTTTCCTGTAGAGTTCCCGTGCTTCCAGATGAGACTGTCTGCTTTAGCAAATAGTGCAGTCCAGCAGGGGTGGATCTGAAGTACTTGGTGCTGATGAGCTGATATCCATACTCTACAAGGCTCGAGTTTATTTTTACTTTGGACTAGCTGTGATCTAGTCCCATGGACTGAGTGCCCTTTCATGACTGGAATGCTTTAGATGGACTTTTAGGACCTGTCCTTCAGTTTCACATTAAAGGAAACCAGTTCATGCCTTCCATTGCTGCTGTTTGATGTGAGTCAAAGCACAGTAAATGGGAGGAATCAGAAGTCCCATTCAAAAACTTTAATATAAACTGGAACATAATTGTAGATGTACCCTCCATGCTTGAGCTGATCTTATGGTGCTCAACTGCCCTCCTGTCATTAGACTGAGCCTCCCTGGTGCAAAGATGTTTTGTGAAATGAGCAGAAAATAGACTCACTCCTGAAAACATGAAAATGCTTCTCCGAGTTCACCATGGGTCAGTGGAGCACTGGAAACATCTAGGAGACAGCAGAGACAGTACGATTTGTTTGACAGAAAATATTAAGTCAACTCAGGCATATTGTTTTGTCCTGACCTTGAAAAACTCACAAGATAATTCACTGAATCATGTGAAAAAATAATACTTTCAAATTAAAAATTCAACAATAAGCATTGCATTCTGTGGCAGAAGTATCTGTCAAAGTCGCTAATATTAGGAGTCTTGTAGTTGAATGAAAATTTTGGGTGTAGTACTGGAGTCTCAGTTATATTTTCTGATACACAACATTTAAAGAAAGATCCTAATTGGTAATCCAAAAAAGCATACTAAACAGTTGGTATTTTGCTGTAGGAATTTTTGCATTGCTCATTGGAGTAAATTAAGTTTCTCCTATATATAATCATGTGTTTGTCTCTTAAGGCCATTACTTTGCAATCTGAAGTAATTTTTTGGTCATCTTCATTTCAGTTATGGACTATTGATGAAAAGAAATGGAAGCCAGGAAGAGTGGAACATACTGTAGGCTGGCCTTTAGACAGACATACATATGGAGGATCCTTTCTTTATCACTTGAATGAGAGTGAGCCTTTAGTTGCTCTTGGATTTGTGGTAAGTGAAGTTAGTTTTTCCATTCTTGTTTGTTGTTTGATCTTCATCTTATGCAGTTTCTTTTCTCTGTTTTAATGAGAAAATGTAAATACAAGAATAGGAACAGACCAAATTTAGTCCTTTCTAAATCTTAAATGTGCTTATGCCCATATTAAGGAAGGCTAATTTGTCATATTAATCTGTCTTTAATCCAGTGTCTTTTATTGAGACCGGTGAGAAAACCTATTAATAATTTCTTTGCAAACCAAGCGAATTTTGGTAATGGCTAAGCCAAATGACTAATCAAAACTGTGCTCAAAAAATCCTTGTAAGTTAGGAAATCTAAATCACATGCTCTTTGTACACTTTCATTTCCTAATTCATGTGTCAACCTTGTGTGTAACTCCACTTTTTGAGAGAAGCGTACAAAGTGGAAGCAGTGCAGTGCTACAAGCAATGTCCCTTTAACTTCTGAGCTCTTCACTTTGTTTTTGGTATTCTCCACCCTGTTGGCATTGCCCGCTTTAGCAGCTGCTTTTCTGAATTGGGCAGGCAGCTTCTTCCTGCTTATTTCCACTTTATCAGAAGCAGTGAGATCACCAGAGATAGTCTGGTGTCATTCTGGCACCCAGGTGATGCCAGGAGCAAGGATTGGAAATATTCTCTATCACCTACAGTTCAAAATGAAAAATTCACTATTTACCCTGTGCACATGCTTCATCACAGATGTTGTAAAAGTCAAGCATAGAAATTGGACTTTCAGCAGCATGGGACTGAGCTGACACTTCTGCCTCCTAGATTTCAGAAGGATTACAGATTGTGTGGAAAAACTCTGGTTTTATCTGTTTTGTTAGAAGCATTGTAAAAACTTGCTAACTTTCTCAGACACACTTCCTTGTCCTATACAGATTTCCAATATTGGAATTAATAAGTACATACAGTAGATATTCAAATTCTGTTTGATTCTAGAAGGGCTGAGAGCTCTGTTTCTCACAGAGAATGGTAGGTAGTCAATAATGTTCATGTTCTCTCCAGAGAGGAAACATCAACTTCTGTGTGAACACACAATCACTTTTTTTTCTTTGACCTTTATACCTATTTCAGTCGGAGATGATTCTTGTGGTAGGGTTATTTCACCTTTATTTTGAAACCTTTTCATTAATTTTGTTTTGTCAGCAATGCAGATGCAAGCACTGCTCTAAAAGCCGTGAGCTGCCACAGATACCAAAGTCTTGATTGCTGCTGACTCATGATATATTTTGTTACTTATCTCCAATAAAGCTCACAGCAACCAGAAATAATCCCTTTCTCAAAAGAGAAAAATTCAGCAAGAAAATTATTTTTAAGAGTATCTTACAGATGGGAAATGCAGAGGATATATTTGAGCACATTCTCAAATGCATAACAATCCTGGGCTTCCAGCCCACTGGCAATCTTTTTTACCCCATTTTCTGCTTTCATCATTGCTCCCCTGTACTTTATTACAATGGCTCACCTAACTGGAAATTATAATTGACTACTAAATAATTTGAAGACCTGTTTAAAGTATGAGAGCACAAGGACATAACAATTAAAAAATAATTGTTTACCTCTTTTTACAGCTTTTTTAGGGCAGAGTTATAAAATACTCTGAGTTATAAAATATTTATTAAAACGAGTTTTTCTGCTTATCCTACCCATTAAATCATGCTTGATTTAATCCTTTTTATAACAAAGACAGCTGAAAGGAGGTTACAATGCAATTAAATATTTTTCATATTTCAGGTGGGGACGAGAGCAGACTTGTAGCAGCAAATTTTCAGATTTGCCTCTGCTGTACCATTAATAGAATATATTTTTGCCAGTAGTTTAAATTGAAAGATCCTAAGGTTGCTTTAGTATAAAATAGATTTAAAGACTTGATGTGGTAATATGCAATTGTTCTAATTTCAAATTTTTGTGGAAGTTTCATACCTTATTTTTATTTATCTGCATTTTTTCTTTTTTTCAGGTTGGTTTAGATTATCAAAATCCCTATTTGAATCCATTTAGGGAATTTCAGAGGTGGAAGCACCATCCTAGTGTACAGCCTACTTTGGAGGGTGGAACAAGGATTGCCTACGGTGCCAGAGCGTTAAATGAAGGTGGTATCCAGGTAATTTTTTTCATGAAGTTTTTATCTTCAAGTTCTCTATGGCCATGTATTTAGTGCTGTAGATTTGTGCTGCATGCTGTACCAAATGTTTTGCTGGACAGAAAAACCTTCTTGTTTTGCTGGGTACTGGCTGCTGAGATTTGCTAGACTTAGGCTCTGTCATACTGAAAATCTTCTGACCTATTCACTTTGCTTTCTAAATGAAATACAGAATCATAGAAGCATTTAGATTGAAAAAGATTATTTACAACACTGAGTTCAATAACTAGTCCAGCACTGCCAGTTCCACCACTAAACCATGTCCGTAAGTGCCACTTAGGGATATGTCTTACCCAGGGGTGGCAACTCAACCACTTTCCGGGGCAGCTTGTGCGAGTGCTTGACAGCCCTTCCCGTGAAGATATTTTTCCTGATATCCAATCTCAACCTCCTCTGGCACAACTTGAGCTCCTTTCCTCTTGTCCTATCAGTTGTTATTTGGGAGAAGAGCCTGACCCTCACCTCAGTGCGCCCTCCTTTCAGGTGGTTGTAGAGAGCAGTAAGGTCCCCCCTGAGCCTCCTTTGCTGGAGCTAAACACCCCCAGCTCCCTCAGCTGTTCCTTGTAAGCTTCCTGAGCTCCAGGCCCATCGTGAACTCTGTTGCCCTTCTCTGGACACACTCCAGCACGTCAGTGTCTTGTGAGGGGCCTAAAACTGGACAAAGGATTGAAGATAGAGCATCACCAGTGCCGACTCCAAGGGAATAATCACTGCCCTGGTCCTGCTGGCCACACTATTTGTGATCCAAGCTAGGATGCCATCAACCTTCTTGGCCACCTGGGCACACACTGGCTCATGTTCAGCTGGCAGGACTCCCATGTCTTTTCTGCTGGGCAGTTTTCCAGTCACTCTGCCCCAAGCCGAAGGCACTGCATGGGGCTGTTGTAACTCAAGGACTAGACACAGTACTTTGCCTTACTGGATGTCAGTATAATTGGCCTCAGTGCATAGATCCATCCTGTCCAGATCCCTCTGCAGCAGATCAACATTCCCACCCAACTTTGTGCAGCCTGCAAACTGACTGAGGGGGCACTCAATCCCCTTGTCCAGGTCATTGATGAAGTTATTAACCAGGTCTGGCCCCAGTACTGAGCCCTGGGGAGCCCCACTAGTGACTGGTTGCCAGCTGGATGTAACTGTTCATCAACATTCTCTGAGCCCAGACATCCAGAGAGTTTTTTACCCAGCAGTGTTTCTCCAAGCCATGAACAGCCAGTGAAGTGGAATTTATATTGCAGTCAAGTATGTTCAGCAGCAAAGATGCCACAGACAATCTTTTGTTTTGCCTGGAATCTTGGGGAAGACAGGGCAGTACCACTGATCTGCTCGTGTGGGGTCTTCCAAATTATTTGTTTATCCCAGCAAAAGGAACTCCTTTTCAGTGCTTGAGCCTTAAGCCACTGATGGTGCTGAAACTGTAATGTAGTTTGGCAGGTCGATCTTTATCTCTTCAAGTACAAATACCTTGAGTTTCTTTCATGCACACCTTTGAATTTCTTCTTTCTTGGGAGGTGGAATACTTTGTTCATTTTGTTGACTTAAGTAGTGTAAAAGGTAAAATTTTGAATATGTATTCATCAAGACTTAGTCAGTTGAAAGGGCTGGAAAAGCTTGCAAAAATGATCTGGAGTTTACATTTAATAGTTTTAAAGTACTTTCAACCTGTTAGCTTCTCATCCTGAAACACAGGGCATGGCAGTATGTTCTGTACTCCCTGATCCATCTTCCAGATGCTCCTTTCAGTTTGGACCTTAAAAGTAGCCTGAGTGTTCATGATTTGCAGCCTGTGTGTGGGGCCATGCCACTCGGCCCTCTTGACTACTTTGCCTTCCCTTTCTGAACCTATTCTTTAGTGTAACTGTGGCTTCACACAGTTTTGCAATACAAGTGGATTTCATCACAGCGTCGCTCTTGTCACAGTCATGTGGAGTTAGGCTTTTACCCCAGTGTGCTTTCCTGGCAGTGAGTCATGTGGGTTCAGGAAGCAGCTTCTTCATTACACCCATGCTGCTCATTTAATCAATCTGAGCATTGATTTTGTCCACTCTGCAGTGGAAATATGTCATATCACACTGTAACACAGCTGTGTTACTGGCCTATTTAAAAAACCACACATAATCATTGAATTTCTGGCCTTGGTGAAGTAGCCAGATTGTGACTTTAGTTGCACCCTCCCTTTACTCAAAACCTGTAGCTGACAGAACACAGTATTTTTCAAGTCACTTACAGACATTGTGCTAAGTTACACAGTAGAGCTACAGATCTTGCACATTTCTGCCTCATCTTTGGACGTCTTTGCTGGATTTAAACCAATATGTCCCTTACTTTGCATTGTTCCTAATATAAAAGTATGCTTTGCTTTGTTGGTTTTTTGGGTTTTTTTTAATTCTCTGTAGATAGATTTGTCTAGGTGATCATGAAGTCACTCTTTGAAAAGACTTTTTTTAATACATGGCTTCAGTAAAAAAAAAGCTTTATTGATGATTCACTTAGGAAGAGTTTTAAGATTAGCTCTTCTTTTGCATGTGTTGCTTTGATTAATAACTGAAGCAGTCTGACTCATTTGTATCACTGTAGTCCAGGAATATTTCCTTATGTAAGTCATTCTGTAGCTCCAGTTTGATTTTGGTAATGGAATTGCATCAGGTGTATGAAGTTACCATCAACCTCAGCTTTTTTGTTATAGATAACTTTATGACCATGATCTTCAGTCTTTAGCACCGAATGAAGGGAGAGTGCATGTTTTTTAATGTATGTGGAAGGAAGGATCAGAGTTTAGTAACTTAATCTCTGTAGCTACTATTTCTTATGTTCATTAAAATCTCAAAACAAAGCTTTTAAATTCCCATGCACTCTCTATTTTGTCAAAAACTCTTGAAAGGTTTAAGAGTTTTGTGGAAAAAAAGGTGTTGCGGTTGTTGAGCAGTGTATGCTATGAATCAGAGGAAAAAACCTTTATACTGACAACCCATTTAAGTGTCAAATATTAGAGTCACTTAACAGATTTTAAGCCTTGATCTGAGCTAAGGGGAGGAAGAACATGAGGTTTCTTGTCTGCTGGCAGGAAAGACCGCAGGGAGCAGGTGTCTCCTCCTCTAAAGCAGCCTTGTTTTATGTCTGTATCTCAGGGGCATGATGTGTTTCTTCCACTAAGTGTGAAAGCAGGCACCAAGTGCCATAGTAGTAATAATGAGAATTCCTACCAAAGCTGCAGTATGTACTATGTATTACCTTTTGTGTTACATGACTCATCTTTAATCTCATTTATTCTTTAACAGTAGTTGGGTCATTCTGTGCATATTATGTGAAACAGTGGTTGCAGAAGAAAAGTACTTGATCACCATCTTTCTATGCAACTCAAAGAGTCGGTCAAGAAGTCTTTCTATGCTTATGTCAGTGCTATACCATTGAATCCTAACAGATAACACAGAATGGCTGTTTTCTGTGAAAAGAGAGAACATCTTACATGCTTAATTCCTTTGAAATAGTGTTATATGTCTGAACTTAAAACTTCTTCTCCCAGAAAAGTAAGTTGTAGTTGTGTTTTCAGCCTGAATTACCTTTCCTATGAGCCAAATCACTAAGTCTCTGATAAAACAAATTGCACAAAACACAGAGGAAATGCTGTGTAATATAACTTTTTTTAGTGTTTGCTATATGACTATACAAAGGTAAGCAGTCCTGCGTGACTACTGAAGAGGTAATAGTTGAACAAGCAGAAGAAACGAAACTTTTTGTTTGGGTTATGTTAAATTCCAAGGGGTCTATTTTTTTGACATTTTTCATTAAATTCTACTACTTGTTTAGTATTTAGGTTATTGCGAAATTAATTCTTTCAGATAGTTTTAATAAAAGCAGGATGCTTGATTAAGATGTGATTAAGATGTGCTTAAAGACTTTTGGAGGAAGGGTATGTTCAAAGCTTGCCTTCCACAATTTGTGACTTAGGCTTTGATCAGAGCTTTCTGCTCAAAGTTCTACAGTCAGTCTGCATTTTGAAGCTGTTCCTGGTCTAAAATCTTAATCACCTTGGTAGCTGAGGTATTCCTTAGTTAATATAAGTGCATAACACAGTTTATTAATACTATTGACCTGATATTTGCAAATCATCTTGGCTGCCTTAGGTTTGTGAGTTGACCATACTCTATGGCATTACGCTTACAGATTGGGAGTAAGATGGTGATTTTGCACCAAAATATATTTGTTGGCTGTGAGCAACTTCTAAAATAAGGAGGGGGACAGGCATGATAGCATTGGGCACTTTCACAGAAAAAGATTAGTGGAAAAAAGCACTGTGTGGTGAGATGAGTACAACTTAACTGTGTGGAAATCAGGGAAACAAATGGGGGTTTGGGTTCTTTATTTTAAAGAATTCACTTGAGGTTGAAGGAGGAAAGTCATCAGTTGGTGACACTACTGGAGCTTTGCTGCAGATAAGGCAGCTGAAGAGAGGCTATAAGGAAAATGTCACTTTCATACTCAGCACAAGTACAGTGTCTGTTCCTATATGCATACTATACTCAAACTCCTAAGTGGACTACCTGGTGTATGTTTAGAGAGTGCATATGCCAAGTCTGAAAATGGAAAGGACACTCAAGCCTTATGCCAGTTTAATTTCCAGAATGTTATTTTCACTTTAACAAACAAGAATAAAACAATCACTTTTCTTTCTGTTTTCTCTTCAGTCAATACCCAAACTCACCTTCCCAGGTGGATTATTAATTGGTTGCAGTCCTGGACTCCTGAATGTTCCCAAGATCAAAGGAACACATACTGCAATGAAAAGTGGCATGTTGGCTTCAGAAGCCATTTTTAGTCAAATAATCAATGAAAATCTCCAATCAAAGACAATAGGTAAGATCACTGTAATTACCTTGTGTTCAATTAGAACCACCACCAGCTAACAGCAGTAATTAATCTGGCTGAATGAATTAGTTGGAAATGTGAATAAATCATGAAATGGGTCTGTTTAAAATATATTTTATTGCTTATTTACTATTGATAACACAAAATGATTTATCAAAGAAATTAATATTTGCTCACTTATTCATAAGTATTGATCCTACTTCTAGAAGCTGTAATGACCATCTGAAAAGAAAGCTTGTGCTTCCTGTATAAGTAAACCAGAAGTTTCATTCCTACAAACACAATGAAAAGTAATGCTTTATGATTCAGAAAGTATTACTGAAAGCCTGCCAGAACAGGGAAAAAAAAAGGAACAGATTAAATGCAAGCAAAACAGCATGAGATTTTTCAAATTTTCTCTTACTGTTGTTAGGATCCTGTTTTCATTCAATCCTTTTTTCTATTAATCTTTTAGTCGTCTCAGCTTAAGACTGTGTATTTTATTTTATACATAATACAAGCACATTGTGGTCACCACCTGGTCCTGACCACCTTGTAGTGATTTGTTTAAGCCTTAGTTGTCCCCTTAAATCTGTAATAAAGTCTGTAGAGAGAGAGTATTAGAATTTCAGTCACTCTGGAGATCAGACACTACAGCCAGGTGCCACATGATGATTATTTTGGGAATCTCCTCTCTGTACTGATGGATTCAGGCCCTTATGAGCTCTCATTCAGCTGAAATGCACCATACACAGAAGGTGTGCTGAACAATTAAAACTTCAGCTAGACATGCTAAAATGCATAGGATCCATCTGAAGCTATAAACACTGTTGGTGGGTAGTGTGCCACTCCTGTCCCACTTTCTTCTCTTTGCAGGGATAATGTGCTTTATGGGAAATACAGACTGAAGCATGCTTTTCATATGTAGACAGGGCTTAAAACTGATTATTTAGAATATTTATTCCTATACAGTAGTAATGGAGAACGGTGAAGGGAAAACTCTCAAATAATTTTCATTTGAAGAACCATTATTTTTTAAGATAATTACTTGACTTCAACTGCACTGTGGTAGATGTCAAGTGTGAAATGTCTAGTATTTGTGAAGAATACAATCAAAGAGTTTAAATCAAAAATTTGCAGTCAAATGTATCTCATGAATGTGCTGATCACACACATTATCTAGCGCTGGCACTATCCATTGGGCCTTAGCCATAGTTACTGAAATGGGACTTTGGTTGCAAAACTTTTTTGGAAAAAGCTTTTGAACCTGACATTAGAGTTGCAAACCTGGCTTTGGATCACGGGTAGACTGTCCTGGTCAGCACTCAGAATCTGTGAGTGAGTAGCTGTCTTCTCACAGAGGTGCCAAGGTAGCCACATGTCTGATTATACTTTGCTGAGGTTTGAGGCAATTTAATGCTGCTTGTGGCTCATTTTAATAGAGGCTACAAAGGAGCAGTACATATCTGCCAACAAAACAGGTCTCTTGATTCAAGAAGCATGCTGTCTAGTATACTCCCAGGTCTGAAATTCTTATTTTGCACATTTCATTGCTAGTCGTTGCTTTTATTCAGCATCTATTTTTTTATTTCAAGGATAGTTTTGACGTACTGTAGGTACCTAACAAGTAATGTACTGCCTTAGGGCTTGATGTGCAAGAATATGAAGAAAACCTGAAGAAGTCCTGGGTGTGGAAAGAGCTGTATGCTGTGAGAAACATCCGACCATCCTGCCACAGTGTACTTGGTGTGTACGGAGGAATGATATATACAGGCATATTTTATTGGATACTGAGAGGAATGGAACCATGGACATTAAAACATCCAGGTAATTTCATTATTTCCTGAGGAAGATTCTAAATTTCTATGTCAGTCTTTTTTCGTCTTGGTTTCAGCTAGTGCACACATGTGGTCCAGTGGTGAGGCCTTAAAGTGTACAAAAGAAATGGGTGATAAAGCACTGAAGCAGACTTTGTCGTATTAGCTACCACACAATGTAAACTAACACATTAAAACACTGTTTAGTATAATTTGGTGTAGTTTTTGTCTTGTGAAAAAGGCTACCTTTTATGAAATACCTCATTCTGATGACAAGGGATGTTAAAGCAGCTTAGTTAAATTGATCTTGAGTAATAGCAAATTGCAATTCTATACTGAAATTTATTAAAAATATATTTAGGACCAGATTTTGCTCAGCTCAAGCCAGCCAAAGACTGCACTCCTATTGAATACCCAAAGCCCGATGGAAAAATCAGTTTTGATCTCCTGTCATCGGTGGCTTTAAGTGGTACAAACCATGAACATGACCAGCCTGCTCATTTAACTCTCAAAGATGACAGCGTCCCTGTGAGCAGGAATCTGGCTGTATTCGATGGACCGGAGCAAAGATTTTGTCCAGCAGGTAGGTACAAAAATGTGTGCTTCAGCTTTTTCTCCAAGATTAAAAACTGAGTACTTCAGGAAGGGTCCACCTGCCCTACTACTTACTTCAAGCATTCTATCCCAATTTCCCTCCGAGAAGGAGGTTCAGTCGCAGATCGTAAAATATGTCAGCAGTGCTTCTGTGATGAAATAACTGTTAACGTGTTAGAAGAGAATTAAATCACAATAGTAATATACTTCCCTCATTACACTTGCTGGTAAGTATACATGCAGGTGGAATCTGTTCAGCAAAGTGATAGCTCCCTTCTTGTCTTTGTAGGAGTCTATGAGTATGTTCCTCTGGAAACAGGAGAAGGATCAAGGCTGCAGATAAATGCTCAGAACTGTGTCCACTGCAAAACATGTGATATTAAAGACCCAAGTCAGAACATTAACTGGGTAGTACCTGAAGGTGGAGGAGGACCAGCTTATAATGGAATGTAAACTAACGGGAGATCTATTCAGTGACTTCTGATCACCAACAAATATGTTGGAGTATTTTATGCTGCAGCATAATTGATGTAACAGCACTGATTTGAATGTTGAAAGAGTTTGAGACTAATGTGCCATTCTGAATTTTACATATGACTGTTGCATTAAATGGAAAGTTGGTGCCTTCTGGTTAAACCCTAGCCTTATTTAAATAGGACTTCTTCACAGGAGCTGCATGGCAGGCAAAGTTCTTATCAGGACTGACAAAGAAGTTTTGGATCTTGGATTTACTGCTGAAGTTCAGTGATAACAGGAGCCATATCCAGAACTGTGCGTATGGTGGAATAATTTAGGAATAAACCCACCTTTAAAAAAGTATTTTCTCTCTCTAGATGGAATGATTTACATGGAATCATACCTAGCAGTCAGGGAAATAGATTGGTCTAGAAAATTGTCACTGCTTTAAAGTGTTACATTTTACATCAAATTTACAGTTTTGGGTTTTTTCCTGATGATGATAATAGAGAATATTTACTATAAAGTGGTTTAAAAAAAAATACCTGCATCTTCATTCTATGTCTACCAGCCTTTTTATTCCTTAAAAGATATCAGGCCTGCTCTAATAGGAACTATGAAAATGCCCAAATTCTCTTTGTGTGAAACCAAGCTGCTTAGGAAACACTATTAAGCTGTGAAAACAACCACCATTCCTTTACACATTAGAAAAACACCTGAGTTACAAAACACAAGTTACTACAGCTCAAAAAAATAAGAGAAAAACACATCACCTTTGAACAGTCTGTCTTTATTATTATACTTTCGTGTTGTAAACACTGAAAATTGCAGCAGAGGGCAAATGAAAGAAGCAGCTCCATTTATCCTTTTGCATGAGTTAGTGCATAGATTTAAATGTTTAGGGAAAAAAAATCAAGCAAACATTTTAGCATAAGCTGCTTTCTCTTTCTCCTTTTGGGCTTTTATCTTCTGCTTGATTTTGAGTGTTTCCGTCTGGATAGCTGCTCAAAAAGAAAATGACAGAGTTACATCTCTTTACATTAGGTCTCCTCATAGGTTAACGCCAGGTCACTGCTGGAACTTACCCATGTTATTTCATAAAACTGCATTTAATCTTTGATTAGGTCAGATACTAGCAACAAAAGCCTTGTCCCTTGCTTTGTCTCCGCTGGTAAGGTAACCACATAGAGGAGTGTGTAGCATGGTATTGGTGCCAACACAGAACTTAAGGAGCTAAAAATCTCACCCATTAAGAGCAGGAAATTAAGCTAGTAAGAGCCCAGTGAGATGCAGACATAGTTCAAGAGGAATGCTGCTGACCTACATAGGCAGGTCTTCCAGTGCAACAGAAGCATCACTGCTGTATAAATTCAGCTTTTCCACCTCAGTGGGTTCTGTGCTCAGAATATCAGTGTTTAAGAAGCTACCATTTTAGGCATCACACTGGTATGAATTCCAACTGAGTACTACCCTGGATACTTTAAATTCTTAAGGGAATTTTTAAAGAAACAGCTTATTTTACCTTTGTCTTCAGGGGCTATTTCATGAGCCTTTTTAAGATCAGCCTTAAATAAAAGAAAAATATAAATTAATGATCCAACAGAATTTTAAATTTAAAAGGAAAAAAAGAAGCGATCATTACCAGAGCTTGATCGAGATCTTTTATTCCCTGCCATCCTTGAGCCCGTCTGTAGAGAGCTTTAGTATTTGCTGGATCTATTTTAAGAGCCTGTAAATTTAATAAAATTGTCACATTAACATTTCTTATACTTCACAGCCTCCCATCTCCACAAATGGCACAATTCACACCAGCAGACAATCTTCACAGTTGGTTTGAGGGTAAGCTGTCAAAACATTAACTGTGTAAAAAGGAATGCTATAATGCAGCACACTGAATAGCAAGTAATCAGCTTCAGTACCACTGCACCAAAAGTGGTCTTTTGTGAAGGATGAGCATACACGAGGCCCAAATGGAACAGCTGTGTGTGTATATTTAGACAGCTGTCAAGGCTGAGGAGTTGCTGCAGTTCAAATTATCTCAACCTTGAGTCACACAGGGCAACTCACTATTGCAGCTCCTTCCTTCGCACTAAAACCTCCTCAAATTGCATCATAAATAAAACAAAGAGATTTCCTGTAAAGATTTTTTTCACTGTGGGCTAGAAAGATGCATGCAAGCAATCCATCTCATCATGCTTCAGGAACTTTGCCAAGTTTCAGTCATTACGCCTCTTTTGAGCTGAATGTTTTCAATAATGTGTATATGCCGGCTCTAGTATGACAATATCAAAATAGGAAATACAGTGGCTGGGCAAAGAGATTGTTCCACTATTTGATTACTGTGATTTTTTTTTTTCAGAATATCTCAGATAATTTGGGCAGCTAGCTGTTACCTTATCTTGCCTTTGAAAATCACATTTTTATTGCAGTTAGTTCTATAGTGTGTCTTGTGTCTTTATTTTTAAAAATATAGTTTCTCAGTGTTTAGAGGAAATGTCTTCACAGCAATGTGTTGCTTTATTATTTTATTAACTTTAAATCATCAATAGGAACCATATTTTTTTTAATCACTTGGGTATTGGCTGTTAATATGAAGGAAGTATTACTGTGGGTGCTCCTCTTGATCCGTCTACTATAAAGCCTTCAGCCTCCTCTGTAGTAAGAATTAGTTGTCTGGACTGTATACACAGAGGTAGCATTCTTTGGTTTTACCTTGTCCATTGTGTGTACAGCCATTTCAATGCAAGGTTTGTTTGAACAGGTTCAGCTGTTCATAATTCATTATTTACACCAAACAATGCATGTATTCCAGGCTGCTAATTAAAATTGCTTTTGGCCTTGTAAAATCAGAAAAGAGAAAGTATATAGTTTCTCATTAACAATTACCTAAAACTTCATTAGCTAATTTTAGGAAACTGATGTTCTGATTAAAGCACCGGTACAGTTATGAGACATAAGCTAAATACCTTACAAAAGTCTATTATAGCTACAGAGTTGCCTTCATCTAACGATTGTTTAACCTTAAAAAAAGGAGGTGTGATTTTCTTCCCACAATAGCAAGTATTATTAGTTGTAGTAATTTCTACCTGTAACACTTGTGTTTCAGTTTTTACCATTTTCCAGGTGACAGGAATCACACAGTTTTCCTATTTTCTTCTTTCCACATTCCCCATTTGTCCATTCTAAATATAGGTTTATGAAGGTTTTCCACTATCAGCAAGCTAGAAAGCAAGACAGCTTGCTAATGACCTCACACATGGCTTAGCTAAGACTCCTGCTTTCAGCACGAAGCCCTAGGAGATGCTGCTCAGGATCCTTGCTACCAGATAAGAGTATTCTTTCCTGTGTTTCCTTCAAAATATTAAGAGTTTTACTGAATTATTTAAAGTTTCCTCAAACGTACTAAATTTGCAGTACACCCATGTCATGGTTCATTTTTTTCTTTAGTTCTACTGGTTTTCTTTTTTTCCATATTTATCATTACCTTGTTTCTTTCTTCCTCTGCAGTCATTTTATTTCACCACTAAGCCTACCTGAAAGGTTAGTTATTTAGTTAGAAAGTCCCTGCCATGAATAAAATACAAGGCCATCAAATCCAGAGGCAAGGAAAACATTTTCTCATACTAGTCTTCCAGAAAAATGTATTCCTCTTTCACTGAACACAGTTTAACTCTTTGTAATGTTAAGAAGTAGCTCTGCAAACCAAACTGACAATGATGTGCATTTTTCCTGGCAGTAAGCAACAGCCCGCTTTTGTTTGTTTCTAACGATTCATTTCAATTTCAAAATCTTTTTTAAAAGCCACATATTGCAAAGTTAGTACTAACTTCACCATGGGCTTCCACTTTTTTACTTTCAAATCATAAGCTTGTCAGAAGACTCTTTAAAAAAAGCTCTGTAGTCTTGTCTGTACAGGCCAGTTCTTGACCAAGATACTGAACATTATATTTACCTCTGAACAGCTCTCAATGGCTCCCTGCCAATCTGACAGTTTTAGTTTGCAAGCACCGATGTTTAGAACACAGGTCAAAGCAACAGTCTTTAACTTGGGTTTGTCTGCCTCCTCTGCCACTCCTTCAGAAGCTTCTACATACCTGCAGAAAAACAGATTCACACATAACATCTTAGTGTTGCAACTTCCATTTTGTCCTGCCCTTAGCTGTCTCTCCACAGATATGTGTGAACTGGCCTATCCACACTACTTTGAAAGCAGCTTCAATTCAACTATTACAAATATTTATTAAACTAAATATATAAAATCCACCCTAACAAAAACCAGTCAACTCACTAAGGAATGTTTTCCCTGTAACTCTTTAGTCCTCTGCTGTAATAGCACATCCTTTTAGACAGAAGTATTGTTCTTCTACAGGAAAACATTAGAATTTATCTCAGTTTATTTTCAAAAAACATGTTGCTCATCAGTGCCAAAAAAATCAACACCAGCCCTGCACCTTTCATGTTCATGAGAAGCTTCATCTCTTCTTGAGTTGCCTCAATAATCTCTTGATAAGCTTAGGAATTGGTGGCTAAAATCTGAAGCTAACTTTACTTTGTAAGGGAGTGTGGTTTATGAGCATTAGTAACACCACCTTCTTCCCGCTGTCCTTCATGACGTTTCCTGAACTTCAAAACTGACACTGGTTCAGGATGGAGCCACAGCAGTTACTACATCTCTGTTTCGAAAGCAAATTTCTTAATTTATAATGTGCTAATGCTGTCTGGTTTTTATTTCCAGTGGCAAAGGTCTGCTGCGGATACAAAAGTTTTAACTCCTTAGTGGTCTATTTGATCGAACCTCTGTGAGTTTTAGTTAAAAAACAAAAATTGTCCTTGCATACATTCATATTTTAAGCATGCCATGAATTAATGTCGTCTTTGCAGATCAGTGCCTGTGTACTTTTTACATGCCCTGTCTTTTTTGTTGTTCATATACTACCTTTGGATCACAAAAATTAGCAATACTTAAAAAGTAAATTAGATGCTTTGTGCTTGTAAATTAGATGCAGTCCCAGGGCTTGTTCCACTTGCTAGGCATCATGCAAAAGATGTGAACCAGAAGAAAGAGCAAACAGTAAAAAGGTAAGGAGACTTATAACACAAATCTGTATTATGTTTGAAAAAAATGGAACACATTTATAGTATTTATAAATCACATCAAAACATAAAAAATCCTGCAGCCATTCTGGAAATAAGATTAGAGCTTCCAAGTAAAAAAAAAAAATCAGTGAAGTGAGTATCAAGGGAAATAATAGGAAGTAATACATTTTTTGACAAAAGGAAGTGTAAATTTTAACATATAAAGTATTTTTTATAAAAATACTAAGAAACAATGAAACAAGAAAGATAACAGAAGATTATAATAATGGTTACTGTATGTGAAAAGAAAAAGTCAGCACTGTTAGATGGTGTGCCAGGTGAATTGTACCTAAGCCATGGGATACCCTGGTAAGAGCTACTCTATTCCTATCAGTTCTGGTGACGTGCCAGCTAAAGGTCACCATCCTACATAAAGTATTAGATTCTATGATACAATAACAGGGCATGTCCATAAAAGTATAGCCTGTAAGGAAGAGCTGGAAAGATCAGATTTGTTTAGTCTAGAGAAATTACTATGATTTCCACCTACAAGGACAAATAAGCACCAAAGCAGCTCAGACAGGAAGAGCCTTCACTAGGTGTGCTTAAAAGTGAGCAAGACAACTAACTGGAAGGGATGGTGTAATTCTACCTGGCATTTACATAAGAATGGGGAGAGAAAATGGACAGATACAACACAAAGATCCTTAAAGATCCTTAAAGATCCATTCCTGCCTTTTTAATGTATGATTTCCAAAAAGGTTTGCATAGAAATCCTTTTAACTTTGGTGTTTCTGTTTCTATGACGGGGTTTTTGAGGGCAGGCTGAGACACTGCATCTTGGGTTAGTATCTGTAATAAAGGATTCATTTTACGGTTCAGAAAGATGACATTTATTTGAAACCCAGTCTGCTCAAATCTCAGCTGAAGCATTAAACATGCCTGATTTTTTTTCTTTCATTATTGTTACTGTTGCTTAGCCAGTATTCATTAAGGAGGTCAGGGTAATGGTCAGTAAGTATAACTTTATTTTTAGGAGATAAAGCAAAAAGCATGAAAATATGAAAGAAGCGGTATGGAAACAAAAGCAGAAAAACTATGGTTTTGAAGGCGAGTCTGAATTATGCATGGAGTCAGGATGATGGTATGGACCCTCAGAAAAAAAAATAGTAATGAATGAGTAAGGGCTACCTTTTTCTTTTTTTTTAACTTATCAATTTCCTAAACCTGTTGTTTTTTATAAATCATAGAAAAAGTATTTCCCTTCCTTGCTGTCCATGAACTACCCTGGATACTACTGTGCTTTTCTTCCCAGGTATGTAGCAGCACAGCGATAGAATTATAAAGAGTATTTAGTCAGTTCTGAGCAATGGTTCCTGCCTATAGCTCTTACCTAGCAATGAGGAGAAGACCTACTTGATTCTATAGCTAAAAATCAACCAAATGTTACCCAAACTCAGAAGGCTCTTTGTTTAAAAAAGAAAAGAGCACGGCACCAGGCACCTTCTAAATGCACAAATCATTGCTTAACAGGGGTATTAATTTGGGTTACAGGAACTACCTGATTGAGTGATGAGAGCCTTACCGTAAACTTTTACTATACTTTTTAGCTGCCATTGCCCAATTTTGCGATTTGAAGAAAGAATTTCCTATATTCTTTGTGTCTTCTGCTATGGCCACAATCTTGTCAACCTAATAAAATAGATGGGAAATATAAAATATGAATGTACTTATGAAGGAAGTTGTGAATTAACTAATGTTTAACAGTACGATCCCAGGCCCATCCTCTTTCAAGGTTTATAAAATCTCAGAATGGAAACACTCCAATTTTAGACAAAATACTACCTTCAAACCACTTCTGTAATATTCTCTTATTTTATGTAACACAAATGACTGAAGATGAAATTCCTAGTGGGTTTTCTACAGTATAAATGGTGAGAAAATACTAGAGAAGATATAGCAGTCCAACTCTTTTCCCTAAATGCTGCTACCCACACAGAGCTATATATAAAGGTGTTGACCATTATTCAAAGAAAAGAAGCTATGTTAACAATTATTCAACTAAGACTCTCTTATTCCTGATGAAAGGTTGTCTTCTGCTTCTCAGAACTGTATCACTCACGTGAACTCTGCACACTCTCAAACTGGAAGTCATATCAACACTATTCTCCTTCTCTCTGAACACTAAGCGTATCAATAGAAGGAGAAAAGAACAACTGCCTGTTTCTTTATCAAATCCATCACTTCTATTTCCAGAATTGTATACACTTCAAGTTTCTTCTCCAGTGGCAATAAATAGTTCACAATTACTGCTGTCTATTCTACCCTACTAGAATCAGTAACCGTTGCAAAAACTGATCAGCATGAGACCAATGTCACCATGGTGTCTGTAGTTGGTTTGTGTGAACAAGTTTTAAGTTAAAGGGCACAGGCAACCTGCCAAGTTTGATTCTGCACTACATCAACTGCTATCCAAAAACATCTTTTTCAACAAAAATTGAAGTGCTTCTCAACAGCCAAGGAGTTTATTTTCTAGCTCAAATGGATTTTTACAATTCTATCTCTATTTGGAATCTACTCGTGCAGCCCCCTTTTCTTCCCGCTCTCACAAATCACTGTATGATTTACACCGTTTGTCTAGTTCACCTTCATGAGAAAGTAAAAACCTGCTGAAGAGCTGCTTTCACCAGTCTGCTCCCTAACTCCCAACAACAGATCTTCCTTCAGTTTGAACAATCTAAAAGTAAACAAGTACAGGGAATTAAGAACAACTAGCTGTGATGTAGTAAAAACCTTTTTAAAAGGCTGATCCTTTATTTCTAGTAAGTGGGTCAGAGTCTATTAAAGGGTGGGCATTTTAAAAAGTGTGTAGGTAATAACATTGTTAGTCATCTGCAGGATGGAGTTCTAGTAATTGCAATTTGACATTACAGCACAAACAAAGATAAAAAGAAATCAAGAATAGAAAATAAGTGACAATTTAAAGTGAGGTCTTAGTTACTGGGGGGAAAAAATGGGCTGCAATTAGCACTGGAAAAAAAGAGATAACAATCTCTTCCCACACAGCCTTCTCTTTCTTAAAATGGAATGTCACTATTTCATCAGGACCTCAATCCATTCTTAAGAAAAAAAGCTTAATGAACATCATCACAGACACCATGTAACTCAGATTACCTACAAGTCTTGCAATCTGTAAAACACCCAAGAAGAAAAATACTTACATCTTTTAAGTCTATATCTGAATCTTCAGGAAAATCTGGATGAGCATCTCCAGATCCATCCTGGGGAGTAATTCCCCAATCATCTCCTTCCTTTAGCTCTCCACATTCGGCGATGACACACAACTGAAAAAATGAAGTGTGAATAGTAGTATTGCTTAATAAGACAATTTTTTAAAAAAGTAGTAACTTCCAAGTGCTCTTTGAAATTTCTAAAATTCCATAAAAAGGCTTTTTCATCTGTTGTTTGGGTGCATTTATTTCAGAAACCCATCACATCATTAGCCTATCCTCATCAAAAAAGGCTTTTATCACACAACGTGTTGCGTTCAGAGGATCAGCATTCCAAAAACACCAGACCCACGCTTCAGAGAGAGGCTGGAAGAGGAACCAGCAGCAAGTTGAAGTGCAGCAAAACACAAGACATGGAAGTTCTACTACATTAGAGAAGATGGTTCTTTCTTCAACTGCCAAGTCTTTTAAAGTTAGAGGTATTAATTCATCAAACACCCACAAACTGCTATGACCTACACACCAATTGCTTTTTCAGAAACATGGCTTCTGACATAAAAATTATAAGAATTACGTATCATTTAGGTGGGATTGTGAATTCCACTTTTTAATTTCATCGCCCATCCTACACTTCTAGCAAAGGCTTCCACCCTCACAGCTGTGTTGAACAGTAAATGGTTTGTGCAAGGGAAATGTACAGTGCAAGAACAAAAGCCTCTTAACAAGGACAGTAAAATGGAAATTACCAGTTAGTAGAAATAACTAACATTTAATAGTTCTAAATATTACACCAAGCATTCAGAAGAAATGATTATACATCACATAATGAAATAATAAACATCATCCCTCAGTGCTCTGCATTTTGCTTACCTTAGCAGGATTTTCTCCTTTTACTTCAACGTTTTCTAGTATTTTAACTACACCCATTCCTTTGATCACTTGGCCAAACACCACATGTTTCCCATCCAGGTGAGGAGTAGGCACCGTTGTAATAAAGAACTGAGAGCCATTAGTACCAGGTCCTGCATTTGCCATGCTCAGCAGACCTGGTTTATCATGCTGCATTGGGGGAAAAAAAATTACCATTAACATTTAAAATATGTTATAAAACCATGTGGAAGATTCTGTAAGGCTGATCATAAACATAGCCAGGACAGTCGTAACAACTTGGTAAACCAGAGAGTCACATACAGGTGGCAACTAATTTTACCTACTGTGACTGAAGAGGACAAATGCTCAGCTCTGGGTCTTTACCTGCCCCCCACCAATCTAGCAAGCACTGCCACATGTGTGACTTAATGCTGTAACACCCGTCTGCTGCTTCTACACTCCATCCCTGGCATTGCTGCTGAGTACAGGCAGATCACCTGAGAAACCAGGGAAGTTCCTCCCTGAATTATTTAAGACCACTGGCCTTCAGAAATGAGGCTAAGCACCACTGAAACCACCTTTAATGCTGCATTACTAAGATAGGTATGTAATATGAATTTGGAAGGACTACTCACACAAAGTATGGTGTAGAACTGTGGAGTTTAGAGGACTGTGGTCTTTAAAACTTACGGCTTGGTGATTTTGTTTGGGGATTTTTTTATCTCCTTCACTTTCCAAGAGACACAGTTTTTAGTCTGTTGGGATTTTTAACCATCTAATTATTTTGCCACTTAAGCCACTGGGCCTCAAACTAAAAGAAAATTGTTAAACAGCCCAGTGTAACAGATTCTGTGTATCTTGTTTCTTGCACGTACTTTTTCCTTTTTTGAACTAAGATTTCTCTTGTTCCATCATGTAGATTATTTAGTTTTCACCTGTACTGCAAAAATGTGTTTTTCATGTGTGTTGTGAATGTCTTGTTTAACTGGCACAACCCAGCCATGAAGATATTATTCTCCTCAAGTTGGTCTGGTTATTAAGTGCAATGAATTCCATTTAATGTAAGTGAGGATGTTATACCAAGACACTGGTACACATCTAAAGCGATCATGCTGTGGTACTGCTAAGAAACTTCATACTGTGGGAAGGAGAGGAGGGGCAAAAATGATGATAGCACGGAGGACACAGAACCAGATTTCAGAGCTCAATGGGAGGTTGATTAGTTGAGATAACAGTCTGAGCCTGGTGTATTTAAGCATCTGTTTTTTTCCCTACATTCTCTACCAGTTCAAAGAACCTGTTGTTTTGAAAACTGTTTTCCTACACACTGTTTGGATTTCCACGATGGTAGGGAGACCTCCTTGCCTGAACTGTTCATCTGGTTATAAGGCGAAATAAGTCGGGATCTTTTCAGTCAGGATTTGGCGTAGGAACTCTGGGGAAAGGTCCTACAGAAAGCCAGAATCACATCCAGCCAACAGAAAACCACTGGAATCTTGGCTTTGTCTGTTCTAATCTTGAAACTCACCCTGGGAGTCAGATGGCAAATGACAGAGGAGCCTGTGTTCCAGAGCAAGGAAGGCAGCTGGTAGGACTGCAGCTTCCAAAACAGTATCTCCCACTTTGCATTGTAGTTGCTGGCAAACAAGTTAAACAGAAGGCTTGCCCCATAGCAGATTTTTGTAAATACCATTTGAGGCTGGTCACTGCTTCACTGCCCAAGACCTATACATCTTACCTTTCCTCCCCCTTCTCTCCCCAGTTACAGCTAACACTAGACAGCAATGGTTTGTAAACAAAAGAACAAGGAACAGTAAGTTCTGGTGTTGCCTTACACCTGCAGGTTTACCTTTTGTCTGTAAAGATGTATGGGGACAAGTTGGAAATTATAGAGAACAGTCTGGTGCCTTCAATCTCCCCACTTATACACAACCCCATTTCATCTGGGACCAAATCTCAAGGTTAGTCCCAAATTATGACTCTTTATTTATAAAGAAAACTGTTGTCACTCATGAATTTTCTTGCTGTGTTTTGAAAAACACTGCAGATAGATGGAATGTCTTTCCCATTACGGTTTCTGCTGTCATTTTCTAAGCTCATAAAGCAAGCAAAAAAATCTGGACAAAATCGGATTCTCTGACCAATCCAAGGCTTGCAAAACTATGCCATAGTAACAGTGTTTGGGGTTGTGTAAACTGGGTGTTCCACCAGAGCAGAGCCATTATCTGGAGCAGCAGCATTAAGAAAAGCCTAGTGGGATTGATCTGTGATGATAAGCTGACTACTGACAGAAGTTCTGCAGTTTACTGCAATTTGCAACAGTACATGCAACCAGCACAAGAGCAAACAGTTTGTGTCCTTAAACATCAACAAAAACAACTCTTTGTTTTCCGAGACAGTGGGTGAGAACACTGCAGGGCTGCTGGATTAAGTGCAAGAAACAGTGAAATTCTATGTAACAGACATTTAAATTCCCAGTAAAATCCTAACATACTGATGGATAACAGGAACCAAGCTCTCAGACTCTGTACAGGATCCAAATGGGTTCTTCAACTCATCTCTGGCACTTTGACAACATTTGTTAGAGCTGAGAAGTACAGAGAAGTACAGAAATGGGAATAATTTGTATCATGTTTATAATTACCTCCAGATCGCAAAGAACAACCAAAAACATAATGACACAAAGTCATCTTCAGGGACATGATCCTGTGACAGTACCAATGAACAGACACTGCTAGCAGCAGTGCTGGGGGCACCACCTGAGTGTCAGACTGCACAGCACACAACTGGAATTATCTTTATGATGAATATTGGAGTCACATTTCCAGCTATTGCTCCAAACTTAAGTCCTGTGAGGAGTGGCTGGGGAAGCTGAGGTTTTTTAGCCTGGAGAAAATAAAAGTTCAGGGGTGACCTTATCACTCTCCATAGCTACCTCAAAGCAAGCTGGGGGATAAGTCTGTTCTCCCAGGCAATCAGCAACAGGATAAGAGGAAATGGCCTCAAGTTGCATGAGGGGAGGTTAAGATTGGATATTGTGAGGAATTTCTTGACAGAAGGGGATGGGCTGCCCAGGGAAGTGGTGGAGTCATCATCCCTGGAGGTGTTCAAGATCTGACTGCATGTGGCACTTAGTGCTATACTCTAGTTGACAAGGTGGTGTTTGGTCAAAGCTTGGACTCATTGATGCTAAAAGTGTTTTCCAACCTAACAGACTCTTGATTCTGTGAGCCTGATACAGAATTTTGACATCTAATTAGTGGAGGATTGCTGTATTTTCTTTTCCTAAAATACTGTTTGGGGGCAAGTACAACTGGAGTCAGGGCTTTGCTTTAACCATGGGACAGTGATGTCTGTAAGTTTTTTAGTCAGTGTTATGGTACATATGCTGCCATATATAACATGGTATGAAAATTATTAATGCTAATGCTGACAATTGTTATTGCTGCAGCAGGAATAACATCACTGAAATGTCACAAACCAAACAGAATTAGTGGTTTCAGTAGAGTACCTGATAATGAAAGTTTTCGTCTTCAAATTTTTCACCATATATGCTTTCTCCACCTGTGCCATTTTGGTTTGAGAAATCTCCGCCCTGAACCATAAACTGCTTAATAACTGTAAAATAAAATAGTTATAAAATGTATCAGCAAGGCACAAAAGGCATGAGGGGGAAAAAAAAAAAAAAGTAATTCTAAGATGAAAAGCGATCCTTGTCCCCAGCATCTCAATGGAACCAAAATCCATTTTTTATTTACCAAGTGTCACCTAAGTACTCCTTTTCAGTTATGTGGATATCACTTGATATTTAAACCTTTACCTGAGATTCATTTCAACCTATTTACAACTCAGAGTAAACTGGTTTTGCAAAATTACTAGTAAATTTTTAATTTACTATTGTCAGTGCATGGTGAGAACATGCAGTCATTAGGAGGATCAAAAAGTGAAAAACTTTCCGTCAGTAAAGTTATTTCTTTAACAAGTACTTGAAATACTATTTAATATTATTTCAAATATTCTTGGTAGACAACTTGTGTTACCAATAGGAAAATGGACGATTTCACAAAACTTACTTCTGTGGAAAGGACATCCTTTATAATGGAGAGGTTTTCCAGTGGTAGGCCCTGTTCCTTTTTCTCCTGTACATAACGCACGGAAATTCTCAGCAGTTTTAGGTACAATGTCAGCAAATAATTCAAAGACAATCCGTCCAACTGAAATGACAAAGAGAGAATGAGACATTTTTAAGTCTTGTCCTTGGCATGGCGATGTGTTGAGCACTCTATGTAAAAAGAAATTAACGTCTCAAGCTTTATTATATTCTTATTTTTATTTTGATTACTATTCAATTTCCATCTTGGGGTTGCTCCACGGCAATTGCTCGCAGAGTTACACTGGGTTTTTAGCAAGGTTATTACCAACAGTGAATTCCCCTGCCAAGAATAATGTAGGGGAAATAAAGACAGATTCTGCAAAAAACTAATGAAAATTTCAAACGCGTTTTCTGCCAAAAAAAAGGTGTGTGGGAAATCACACACACATATATTAAAGCCAAATTATGAATTTTAATGTGCACACTTTTGTCAATTTTAGTGGATTTGTAGTTTGTTCAATCAAAAGTACGTAGAATACAAAAAGACTGTTTTGTGGAGACTTTTAATCCATAAAAAAGCTTATGCCAAACACATCCCTTACTCCTCACTCTCTTAAACCTGAATTTTACTAAGACACAGTGGTACTTAATATGCATATGAATAATGGCTATTTACAATTAGAGACACCACAAGCAATTGTTAAATCCAAAGCTGTGCATGTTTTAACTGAAGGAAATTAAACCTGAGTAGCTAACAAATCCTGTAATAGCTGAGAAATGGATTCTGTGCCGAATTGCCATTCCTTCACAAACTGGCTTCTCAAAGAGCTATTTCTCACTCCTAGCAGCCACCATCAGTTGATGCTCCTGTTTTCTCATCAGCTTCACAGTCAATTAATTAACATAACTTCACTCTACCGGAAGATAAATGTAAATATATTGATTCTAATTAATACAGGAATGAAAACAAATTAGACAACTGAAAGTCAATAAAAGGCAAATCATCTCACAGACTTTCTTCTTTTATTCTTCTGAGCACCAGAACTGAATAAATGAAAAGCAATTTCCTGACAAGATTTAGGCAGTCCCTATCTTTATCCATTTTACCTTTAAATTTTTTAAAGCTACGCTTTCAAGTAGTACCCCAGCTAACTTGCTGTTGTCTCCTTATTTCCATTTTGACCGTTTGCCCAGATTTTTGAATGACCTCTGGCAGCACCGGCGCTGCCAAGAGAACCAGGGCTGCCAGCATCCCCGAGCTTTCACCGCGCAGCCCCGCACTGCCGGCCCGGCAAGGCAAGGGGTAAGCACGGGCAAGGCTGGCCGTGCTGGGGCAGGTCCGCGGCCACGGCGGGGCCGCAGGGCTGGGAGTCGGGGGCGGCTCCGAGCGAGGCCGCGCTCGGCACGGCGCAGCACGTGGAGCGCGGGAGCGGCCGCACACGTGGGCAGCCCCGGGAGCCGGGGATGGGCAGCGCCGGCTGCCGTGGGAACGGGCGGCACGGGGGCAGCGGCGGCGGGCGTGCCCCGACCCCCGGCATCTCCCCCGGCATCTCCCCCGGCATCGCCCCCGGGCGCCCGTGCTGCCATGTTGCCTTTCTCTCCATGTTCCTCGGGCCTGTTCGCTCTGGCGGGGGAGGCCCGTTCGCGGCGGGGCCGCCCTCCTCCTCCTCCCGCTGCCGGGGCCGTGCGCTCGCAGCCCGCAGGGCAGGGCCCGGCCAGGCCCAGCGTTCCCCCTCGTCCTGATCGCTGCGGCCCGGCCCGGAGCCGCTCCCGCCGCTCCTGCAGCCCGGCCCGGGCCCCGCGCGCTCCGCACGGCGCCTCGGCCCGGGGGGCTCGCCCGGGTTCCGTCGCGCCCCCTCCCCACCTCGCTCGCCCCCGATGTCCACATCGAAGAAGGTGCGTGGGTTGCTGGCCTTGCCGGGCCGGGCGACAGGGGTCGGGTGCCACATCCCGCAGCTGCCCGCTGGCGCGCTGGCTCCGCCCGCTCGGCCCCCGCGATCCCGGCCGCCGCGGGTCGGGGCCGCTCGGCGCTCCTCCCACCGGCGGGGGCGGGCGGCCGGGAGCCAGGAGCCCGCGGGTGGCCGCAGGGCCGCTCCGCCCCTGGTCCTGCCTCCGAGCGGCCTCGAGGGACCCGGAGATGATCCTCTGAGAGGGAGCAGTGCTTTCTCCACGGTATACGCACACACAAGGCCTGGAAACAGGGGGAAGGAAAGAGATTTTAGGTTTTGCCTGGGTTTATATTTTACGAGGGAAATGGCAGGCTGTGTGAAAAGATCCGTGGTAAAATGGGCAAATTGTCAAAAGTGACTGTTATCCCGTAAAGGTTTAGAAACGCAGAATAACTTACGCCTTCCTAAGGCTGTTTTTGAAAACAAAAACATGGGGTTTTTTGGTTTTGAAAACAAAATCTGTTTCATCCCAAAGGATGAATATCATGATAATTGCTCCAAGGCAAACAATCTCTTTTGGACATTTGTGTTGACCAATAGACACAAGTACTATCAATACACTTGGTTGGAGTGTAGAATCAAGGTGTAGATTCCCAAGCAGGTGAATGGTTCAACAGGGCCACATCCTGTACTGAATGGCATCACAGAGGTAAGGTACTTGCGGCAAAGATAGAAGGGCCAGAAGAGTGCTGGGGCCTGACTCCTGCAAACTTATAGTCCTTCTGGGAATGCTGCTGATCAAAATGAGCCTTTGTATCTCTTGGACTCCTCTAATCCATCCCAGAAACCTCTACTTTCATTCTTTGATTCACTGTGCTCTCCAAAGGCTTTCCCCTGTAATTCATGTCTACATGTTTGGACTTGAGCTTCATCAAGCTGGTTTTCATCTCTCTCTCAGTATGTCGTCAACATTGGATATGTCAAAGGGCAGTTGTAATTCCCACATTGAAAGAAAAGATAAAGTAGCATTGATATTAATAACTGCAGTCCATATACTGCACTGTAATCATTCCCACACATCTGCACAGATGTTGGGTAGGAGAGGTGATTGGCACAGAGTGCTGTTACACATTGCATCTGGGAACCCTTAACAGAAGGAAAAGCCATCTGCTACCATCTGGCAACACTTAAGTGAGAAATCAGTGGAACCACACTAAGGTATTTCTCTCTCTGAGCCAGGTCATGCAGCTGTGTCGGGGATTTCGCATGCTCCACGATGTCAGAGGCCACCAAAGCTTTGAGTCATCTGTAATTCATGAGGCATTTGGCCGCGGTCACTGGCTGAGATATTTTTATCATTATGCTTAGCTGAGGTGCAGTGGTGTAGGAGAAGCGGTCTCACACCAGCAATGGGCACTTGCCGCCCAGTAAGCCAACCATATCCTGGACTACATTAAAAGCAGTGTGGCCAGCAGAGCAAGGGAGACTATTCTGCCCTTCTGCTCTGCCCTTGTGAGACCCCACCTGCAGTGCTGCAGCCAACTCTGGGGGTCCCCAGCACAGGAAGGATGACAACCTGTTAGAACAAGTCCAGAGGAAGGACACTAAGATCATGTAAGAGATGACTACACGACCTCTTCTATGAGGAAAGGGCGAGAGAGGTGTGATTGTTCAGCCTGGAGAAGAGTAGGCTCTGGGGGAGAACTTAATGCAGCCTTTCAGTGCTTCTAGGGGGCCTGTAAGAAAGACGGGGACAAACTTTTTAGTAGGGCCTGTTGTGATATGGCAATGGTTTTAAACAGAGAAAGGGTCAATTTAGATTAGATAAAAGAAAGAAGGGTGTTACAATGAGGGTGGTGAAACACTGGAACAGGTTGCCCCAAGAGGTGGCTGATGCATCATCCCTGGAAATATTCAAGGCTAGGATGGGCAGAGGTCTGCACTACCTAGTTGAATTGAAGATGTCCCTGCTCATTGCAAGGGGGTTGGACTTGACGGCCTTTTAAAGTCCCTCCGAACCTAAAATATTCTATGATCTCAGTGAGTCAGTTGCTAGCCAAGTGAGTGGAGTCTAGAAGAGATTTCTGTAGCAGACATCAGAGTAAAGTGTGTGTTGTTGGTGTGTGTCCCCCGCAAGAGCTGTTGGCAGCTTCCTCTCAGGAAGAAGCAGTGATTCATTCTTCCAGGAGTAGACTTATTCAGTCCCTGCAGGTTTTTTTACTGGTGAAGTTGGAATAGTCTAGATTCTAGATGAGTAATTCTTTTTACACTTGTTGCTTGGAAGTCCTTATGTGCAAGGTCCTTCAGAGGTACAAAGAAAGAGGCATCTCCATGATAATTTGGAGATGTGAGCTGAACAAGAGAGAAATCAAGTGATTTTCTTAATGTCAGTAGCAGATTCTGGAAAAGATGTGAGCTGAATTAATATCTCCCAAGCACTGCAGTAGCATAATTAGTTCCATATTAATTTATGAAAGTCATTGACAGATTGTAAAAAACAAGCATAATGTGACTTCTGTCAGGAATATACTGAGTGATTTCATGTTCAAATTCATGTATTAAATTACACACTGAATTTATATACAAATAACCTCTTAAAAGATCAGACTTCCATTATAAAGTCCTCTAAATTCTGTTTTCAAGCAGTGAAATCACCCCTGTGTTCCTCTAATCCTTTGTGATCCTGTAACTTTAAAATATTTCCTATCACCAAAATACCTCCTATCTTTTAACATTTCCAGTAGTTTATGTAGTAAATGCCTGTAAAGCAGTACATTGAAAATACTCACTGTAACTGAATTGTCTGTTAATTTTTTAATTCACCTATTTCTCTTCCCACATGTACAGGTTTGACTACCCAGTTAAGTAGTTTGAGTATTATCAATAGATAAACATGTTGTGAGTGCTAAAATCTTGAAGCAAATGGCTTCAAGTACAGGTCTCCCTTCCACTAAGTACATCATACTTGCTGGAGTATGACCCCGCAGCTTAATTAAACCCAAAGATCAGCCTGTTATAAAATATTTGGTTTTACCTCTTCTTCCTTTCCTGACTAAATAAGAAAGCAATCATTGATAAATGCATAGAAATGCATATGTAATTCTAAAACTAGTACTCTGATGGAATACACAATAAGCAAATTTATTTCAAAATTATTCTAGCCTGTCAATTTGCATTCACAAAAGAATAAACTCCAAAATAAAGATTATTTATAGTTGTTGCAGATTGTGTTAAGATGGGTAAATATGTATACATACAGACTAGGATTTTTTTTTTCTTTTTCTTACTTTTTTTTACCTTTAAATCTGTATTTGACACTGTAAAGAAAATAGAGGCTTAAATATGCTAATTCCACTGGAAAGTGAGTTCTTTGGCTCAGTGCAGGACTGCCTTGCCTAAGGATATTAAAAGCCATTTTGCTTTGTATAGAAGTAATCATATGTGAGGTTTTCATTGGACTGAGCTGCAGCTTCAGAATATGGTGCAGTACTGATGGGATCCATCTGACAAGCAAATGAAACACATACCTCATCAGCTTTTCAGAACAGCTATCAAGAAGCTCCCAACATGCAAACATTCTTGGATAGGATGCTTTCACTGCTGGCTGTGAAATAGAGCAGCCCCTCGGCCTTCCCTGTGCTATGTGACAAATAGGGCGCATCATGTGCTGTTCCCATGTGACCTGGCACATCAAGCATGTCACCTTCATGAGAGACACACGAGACAGGAAAAATAAATCTGGATTTTCACCATCAGGTTTATTGTTACCCACCTGCACCAAGTCTTTTGATGCATAAAATTGAATAAAGAGGGCCCAGATTAAACTCATACTGAGCAGTTACTAACTCTGTGCAGATTCCTCTAAGCTGAGTTAAAATGCAATGTTAAACAATGAAAGAACCAAATGTTCTTGACTGGGAATGTTTTAAAAAGAAAATTTTCCACACAGAGCTGACATGACAGAAACTGAAAATAAAGTCATGCATTTACTTGTCACTAACTTTCAGATATGCCGATCCCTGAAGAAATGGTTAGGAACAAAGCAAGAATAAGCAGACTTTTTTGTTATGTATTTTAGGTCTGCTTAAAACATGTTTTTGATGCAACTATTCAGAGTAGTGCTTAGGACCTCAGGATGTGAGGTGGCATGGAAGAGAGTGGCTGTGACTTCTTGATAACAGAAAGTGGCTAGTAAGGAGAGGCCCAAAGTGTCAGCTAGCAGGTGGTCACTGCTGCAGCACTGCAGGATATCAGTTGTGTTGCTAAATTCCTGCCCTCCATTTTGATACAAATGTATGTCCTGATACTATTGCAATTTCAGGTAGATGCATGTTTATGACAGTTACCACCAAAAGGTACTGATATATCAATTATGATGACTGCAGTCTTTCTTGTAGAAAACGTTTTTGGTCTGCACCTGATGTGTGTAGGATGGAGTCCAAGGTGAACCACATCTGCATGGACTCAAAGAGTGCAGCCAGCAAATAGGAAGGCCCATGGCAGGTTTCACTATTGAAAATCTGGGACATGAGGATTTCCAGCTAGACTTTGGATGGAGTCCTGGGCAGGAGACTTACAATTTACCAATGCTAAGAGCTTTGTTGAGAAGAGGAACCAAACCAGGTTCTAAACAAGTGTTTAAACATTCACAGGTATGTACATTTTTCAGGCTCTTCTGGAGGAAAAGGTAGTGTACCCTTGCCTTAGGAAATTTGACAAGATGCTTATGTACAGTAGTGATTTCAGAGGACTGTACCTATCACCTTCACACAATCCAGTTCTCTCCATATTACTTGATATTTATATTTTGGTGATTAAAAGAAGACATTCCTCATCTGCCCATTTTCTTTGCTTTTAACACCAAAGACTATTGAAAATTAAATGTTTCATAACATACATCAGTATTTCCCAGTAATTTTGAAGTAAATTAATATTTCCCTTCAAACTCTCTTTGGTTTTTAACCTAATGTGTTCCATGTAAAAAGACACTGAAAATGCTTATCTGTATTATGGCAACACCTTTGTGGCTCTGTTCAGGGGTTGGGGAAAGTTGCTGCAGCAACAGCTCAAGTTATGTAATGCTTCAATGAAGGATGAGTAAGCTGGTTTGCAGGGGGCTGCAATCCCTAGCTTTCCTTTTCTGTCAGTTTCTGTCTCTGCTTGTGAAGTGAAATACATTTTACAATAGGTTTTTAAATCCTCTGTGGAGAGTAATTTAGATTTAATGTGCTAAATAGTAATAATAACAACATGGAGAGAGAATAATTCTGGGTATTTCTTAATATCACGTTTTACTTGGCATGTTTGAATTGGCATTAAAAACTGGATTTTTTTTTCTTTTACAGAATCAAAAATGTCACTGAATCATTGCAAAGTGTAGCAAGACTTACCTGTGTTCATGTAACCTAAACAGCATGAATTACCACACGAAGCAGTAAATTATTAACAAACACCTTAGATTACCAAACTTTTTGTTAAATCTTCAGAGTTTACCTGTTCTGGCCTCTGGCTTCTCTTTGCAGTACCTCCAAAGCCTAATTCTGACAACAGAGGTTTGGGAGCATAGCGAATTTATGCATTCAGGACTGAACAGAGTGGAATGAAAGTGTCCATAAAGGAATTCAACAGTTTGTCCAGGTGTAAGTGATGGGGAGGCAAAGTGTGACTTAGGAAACTTGGCTTTTAATCGTACCTGTCCTGGCTATTAAACCTGGCTGCATTTTCAGGACAGAATCTTTAGAGAGGTTTATGTGCTATGAAACATTGATATGCTTTTTCAAGCATTCAGCTATGCCAGGATTTAAATGATCCTTTTTATGAATTGTCAGTTTCGTAACAAAGTCCCATCTATTTCTGCGTTGAAGATCTGGCTCCTTTTCTGACTGAAGTTTAAACAACTAAATTGTCTTTCTCTGCACATAAAGAGTCTGACCCTCAGGCAGAATATCAGTTTTTGATTTTAAATGCCATTTTTATTTCCTGTATTTCCTAGATAAGTGAGGATTATAGACGCACTATCTTGCTGTAAACGATCTTTGCTTGACAGCTGGTATGGCTTTTTCCCTTACATCGGCTCCTATTTTGCACTCTGGGGTTAGTGAAAAATCACTGCATTGGCTTTACCAGGTGCTCTTTATAGCCCAACTCTGTTTGGAGTGTAACAGTGCGTTCTGATTGTGGAAATTATTTTGGAGTCCTTTGCTGATTCTGCTGGGAGGGTTTGGGTTTTTTTTTTTTTTTTTTTTTTTTTTTGTTTTTTTTTTTTGTTTTTTTTGGGGTGGGGGGTTTGTTTGTTGTTGTTGTTGTTTTTTCCCCCAGAAATAGCCTTCAGAACACTAGTGTCTTATTACTGTGTTGTTATCAATTTCAGCAGTGATGGTAACACATTAACAGAACACACTGAGAACTAATTTTGCACTGAGCATTGCATTCACATTGCTATTTGTGAAGAGAGTATCCCAGTTGTCTTCACTGACTTTGTGTTGCTTTGTATTTTGGAGTGGCATCCAGGCACACAAAGTGGATCATTTTCAGATGAAACTAAACCACATATTTTTTAGAAACACATTCAGTGTTCTTCAACCACTGACATGCATTCCGCTGACAGGACCGGACTGCAACCAGTCCAAAATAAATGGACTGGTAAAATGTTTGTGTAAAATGTAAAATGTTTGTGGTGTGGACACTGGGAGACAACTGGTTGTTAACCTCTGATTCTGTCCCCACAGGTCAGCACTCCTTGCTAACACTGATGGACCTCAGAGGGGCAGCCATGGTGTTTGCAACTTTTAAGTTTCTCAGGGCTGTTCCTGGAGAAATGCAGTCCAGTGATTATTTCTGGAGCTGGATGCCTAGATTCTCATTTGTGTTGATTACTGTGTCAACTATGATGTCTTTTATCTTGTCCAGCCACACCCTGCTATTCACCTTCTGTGTGCTGTCATCATTGTACCCTCTCTCTTCTGTCCTTCAGCTTTGTTCGAGTGAATTGATTCTAATGACTGGGGGCAGTAACAACATCCAGGCTGAAATATTTACATTGAGTATTCAGTCTCACAGAGGAAGTGGTTAAAGCCCTTCTGAGAACGGACCTCCATTGAGCATTACAAGATTCAGTCTGGTGTTGTCAAGGGTGCAGCTGATCAGATTATCAGGTCAGTAGGCAGTCACCTCTTATTTTAAAGAGAAATCAGCTTCTCCAGACAATGAAAGGCTGACTACGAAATATGTTCACCACCTCTTCTACCACTACTGGATGCTGAGTTTGCAGACAACTATTGTAATGATTCATTACAGCTATTATAATAACCACTATTCTCTGTGTCTCGTCTTCCAGTTTCCTAAAAAGAGCAGGAAGGTGTTGTGATTCTACTTTTCTTGGGGTTTTGGGGGGGATTTGTTTTTTTGTTCCACCATAGTTTGCAGTGACTTAGCTGGTTGAAAAGAAGCATTTGAAGTCATATTCTCTTGGTAGGTGCACTGGGGTGTCATCCTGCTGCTGGGCAAAACCACATAAACAATTCTTTCCCTCAAATTAAACAAACATAAAGCTCCAAATGATACATAAATACTGTAGCCTCATCTAATTATTTGTGAATAGAATAGTTCTGTGTGAAAATAGGAACCATTCCAGCAGACCTACCTTCCTGCAAAAATATTGCCTGGTCAAACACTAAAGGTTCAGATTCTCCAAGGGAATCGCAATACTTCTACAATCAGCTGCCAGGGATCTCTCCATTACGGATATTCTAGTCCTGACTAGGGAGAAAATCACATGAAAATTTTCCTGGACCAAACGACAGACTGGTGCATGGAGCAAAACAAGGGATCTGAGCTTACTGAAACCAAATGGATTTTTGTCAATCTGTGGGTTTGGCTGGTGCAAGAAGGGTGGGAGGGCACTTGGACACCACATTCTGCTGTCAGCCCAAGCAGGGAAACAGCCACTTCTGATGCAGGCAGTGCTTGGTTTGTTCTTGCTTCACGGCACAAGTATAGTGTTGTAAATCACAAACACATGATTTACATGTGTGTGCACACAGGGCACACATGCATATGCAAATACTGTTCTATCTGTAGAGAAATGTATTGTAAAAGACACATCCATGTGTGGATGTGGATGAAGAACTCAACATACACTGTCAATGTGTGCTTGCAGCTGAGAAAGCCAACCAAATCCTGGGCTACATCAAAAGCAGGGTGGCCAGCAGGTCGAGGGAGGTGATTTTCCTCCTCTGCTCTGCTCTGCTGAGGCCACACCTGGAGAACTGATTGCAGTTTGGTTATCCCCAACGTAAGGAATCGGCACCATTGGAGCAAGTCCAGAGGAGCCCCACAAGGTTAAGAGGACTGGAGCACCTCCCATACGGAGACAGATTGAGGGTGTTGTGGCTGTTCAGCCTGGAGAGGAGAAGCTTGTGTGGAGACCTCATTGCAACCTTCCGCTATCTGAAGGGGTCTACATGGAAGCTGGAGAGGGACTCTTTGTCAGGAACTGTAGTGACAGGACAAGAAATAATGGGTTCAAGCTGAAACAGGGGAACTTTAGGTTAGATATTAGAAGGAAATCCCTAACTGTGAGGGTGGTGAGGAGCTGGAACAGGTTGTTCAGGGAAATTGTGGATGCTCCGATCCTGGAGGTATTCAAAACCAGGTTGGATCAGTGCTCGAGCAATCTGGTCTAGCGGGAGATGTCCCTGCCCATGGGAGTGCAGTTTGTGACTGATGACCTTTGAGGCCCCTTCCAGCGGATTCTCGGGGTCAATGTTTCCGCGCACGCCGCGGGCGCGCACCCCAAACACGCGGCACAGCCCGGCCGGGCCCTGTCCCTTTAAGGCCGCCTCCGCGCCCTACCACGTGCTGGGGGCGGGGCGTGGGCGCCGCGCAGCCAATGGGGATCGCCCGAGGGGCGCGGCGCCAGCGCGGCCCCGTCCCCATCTCCGTCGGCCGGCGGCGCGGGGTGCGCTGCCCTGCTCTGCCCTACCCGGTGCGCAGCCGGCGTCGGCACCGGCGGCCGGGAGCGCTCGGCCCCTCGCTCGGGTGACGGGTGGCCGCCGGGAGCGGCGCGGCTGAGCGGGCCGGCGCTCCTTTCGCCTCTCCTCGCCTCCGCGGAATGCTGGGCGGCTCCGCAGCGGCTCCGGGGATGCTGCCGCGGCCGCCGCCGCTCGCCGCCCGTTGAGCCGCTGCGAGGGGCGCGGCGGGGCCGCCGCCGGGCGGGGCGGCGGCATGGCCCCCACCCTGCTCCAGAAGCTCTTCAACAAAAGGGGCGGCGGGGCGGCGGCCCCCCACGGCCGGGCTCCGGGGGAGGGGCCCGCCTTCAGGTGAGCCGGGGCGGGCGGTGGCGGGCCCTGGGGGCTACGCCCGCGGGGCGGGGGGCGGAGAGGCCGCCGTGGGGCCCAGGTGTGCCGCAGCCCCCGGGGGGTCCCCTGGCGCCGAGTTTCCGGGGGGAAGGGGGTGCGGCGGGAAGCACGGCCGCGCCGGAGTGGCTCTTCTCCCGCCTTTCCCTCTCGTTGGATCTCTCAGCCATTTTCTGCGCGAGTTGGCGGTGGCACGCCCGGGAGCCCGGGGCGCTCGCCCCTTGGCGGCGATGGGGGAGAGGCGCCGGGCCCCCTGTCTGGCGCCTGTGTGCGGCTGATGTGAAAACTCGTGCCCGGGTCTCATCCGCACAGGAAAATTAGGAAACGTATTTAATTAATAATTAAGAATTGTTGTGACCTAAATACACGTGCGCAGTCTGGTCACCCGCTAAGCATTAGGCACCTTTCACTGCCCCCTGCTTTTGATACCGCGCATACTGAAAGGTGAGGTTCAGTATCCATCGCTGCTTCAGGGTTTATGTGTATAACCTTTATATAATGTTGATCCTCCGTGTAATATTGAGCTGTTGGTGTTTTCTGAACCTTCGGGGACAGCATTTTGCTCAGGCTGGTGCTTTGGAGCTTTGTTCGTGTGACATCTGTGCTGCTCACAAGACCGAGCGGCCCGGTGAGCACAGTGACAATCACATGCGTGCCCGGTAACCTCTGTGCCTGTTTGTCTGTGTGGCATGAGTTGGCTGGTCTTGTGATCAGATGGTACACAGGGTTGAATTGGAATCTGGGCTTTCACCACTGGAACTGCTAAGGAAGGTGAGGAAGAGCAGTGGGCTATATATTCTGGTCCACAAAATGCCATAGTGCCAAGTATGAAGGATCACAGTCGTGGAACCATTGTAATTCAAAGATGGTCTTTGCGGGACATGGCCATTTGTGTGGCTAAAGTTGCAAGATCGTGGAGAGCAATGGTGTAAGATGAAAATTACAATCTATTTGGATTACAAGCTGATTCCTTTGAAAGTGATTGGACACAGTATTGGAGTGGCATTCATATTAGAGAACAAATCTGGTGAATTTTGTGGAGCTGCAGAGTGTATATGCTGTACTCATAACTGTAGGTTACTTTTGTGTAACAGCTACTTACTTCTTTTAGCACATATTCACCTTATGAGTTAAGTATTTCCTTTAATATGGAAGAAAACAGTTTTCCACATTGAAACTGCACTTCCAGACTAACTCTATTATTTTGCATTGTACTTGAAAATATTCTGTGTCAGAGACCAGTGCTGTTAATTCTGGATTATTGGATTGTTATTGGATTATCAAGTATCTCCATGAGGCCAGATTCCTTGCACAGTGTGTTTCCCCTTAAAACCAGTAAGACTATTCCATTTGGAGTATTTAGTGAAGTTAGGGATTGTACTTTTTCCTTCTTCCTGTTTTTTCAGTGAGATATTCCACACTTGGTTTTCAGTTTGGGTAACGTTTAAGTGATGTAACACTTCACATAAAAGCTAATGTAATGAAAATACTACTGTAGCTACCCTTCAGTCTTTTTATCCCCTGTTTTTCCTCATTCCCTTTCTGTCTGATTTTTTTTTTGACATACCTAAGGTTCATAAAATTATTTGAAGTATTTTACATGTGAATGGAGGGGGGTTTTTTGCTTGTTAATATTAAGCTTCTTCCTTACGACTTTTAAGTATGCTGTAGTGCTTTTTCTTTCTTTCCAGTGATCTGTTTATGATCTGCAAGAGCATGCTTGCAGGGTCTTAGAAGCTTTGCTTCAATGCTTTTAATAGACTTTCTGTTCAACAGTAATCTCAACAGTTTGAGTGGAGAGATGTGATCTGATCTAAGTAAAGTAGGAGATATAATCCTTTGGTAGCTTCTGTGTTAAGCGTATACTGCTGGTCAATGTTAGATGCAAAATGGCAGAATCATTTTCTAATGACATGACTGTGTTTTCAGGGATTTTTAGTTAACTTTTTTCCTTCCAGGTTTTGGTTAGTGAGGTCCCTCTACATTCAACCTGTCTTGCAGTGTTTAGCTCTGTTAAGGTGGCCTGCAAGACCAATAACAATCTGTATCCTTGGACTTTCTATTGTTGTGAAAGCCTTGAAAGCTTAAATGTATTCGCACACCCTCCTTACCCTGAACAACAGAGGAATCACCAAAAATCTGTTCAGTAGATAATGCCCCCTCAAATTAATATAATTTGACAACTTCTTTCAACTACGTTGTTGGGAAGCTTTGTGTTTTCTAGTTTTCCCAGGAATACCAGGAAAAGTTCTGTTGCAGAGGGGGATCAACCAAGCTTGCAGTTTGCCTGTAACAAGTACTACATGTGCTCATTCTGTTGCACTCTCTCCTTTAATGGGAACTAAATCTTGGCCAGAGGTTCATGCTGCTTTGTCTTTTTGGCTCTGAAGGAAACATCAAGCTTCAAGGCCCATGCTGCTTACCAGGATGAGCTGGCACAGCCTCAAAGAGCAAGAGACATGGTGCCTATAGTTGAATGTGGAGCTATAGGAAATGATTTCCTGGGTGCATGGATATTAGCATATTAATTTGGCTCAGGAGTGTTCTTTTAAAGAAAACCTCAAAATTGTCTCCACTAACTGCACTTTGGCTCACAGAGCCAAGTGACTTGAGTACATGAACTGGATTCCTGTTGGAATGAATGAAATTAGAAAGTGTGTTCAAACCACTAATGGGTATTCAGTCCCTGGAACCATACTACAGCTGGTCAAAAGTAAAACTCCAGAACACATATAGTGTGGGTGTCAGGTCTTTAGCACCAATTAGTGCACTCTGTGGAGCTAGTCTGGGCTGCACTTTGTGTTCATATGAGCCACAACCCTTACCTGCTGGGTAAGGAGAATGTAAACATGAGGTGTAGATGCTAATACAGAGCTATTGGGATAGTAGGACTTTCTACTGGCCCAGGTCTTCCTTCGAGATAATGGAAGTGTGGAGTGGTAGAAGGATAGTAGTTAGAATTATAGAATAGCTTAATTCTTTTTTCACAAAAAGAGATATTATTAACCAGCTGGAGAACAGATATGTATTAGTGAGATATTACATTTGTTTCAAGCAGTTTTGTATACGGACTTGAGCTTATCTTTTTTTACTGCTGCTTCTTGCTTCCCTCAACTGAAAATATATATATCTGTGTGTGTAATACATATGTAAAGACGTGTGTGTGTGTACACACACCCCTTTCAACAGAGGCACTTGAGTGGCTGTAATTGAATATATTTCTTTTTAGCCTCTGAGGCTCTGGGAAAATCCTAATTACTTTCTGTGCAAGCAATGTGTGTTTATGTGGAAAAATTCCCCTAAAACTTATTTCCTTATGAAATGTTACTTCCTTTACAAGATTGATTTAGCATAGTTTGTACCAATTTTTGGGGTGCTACTAGGATCATGTACTCAGCAGAATCATAGATCTGCTTGTGTTGGAAGAGACCCTAGAGATCCTCTAGTTCCAACCACCGCTGCCTTAGACAGGGACATATTCCACTAGACCAAGCTGATCAGAGCCCCATCCAACCTGGCCTTCAACATTTACCGGAATAGGACATCCACCGCTTTTCTGGGCAGACTCTTCCAGTGTCTCACTGCCCTCACAGTAAAGAATTTTTCTTAATATCTAATCTAAACCTATTCTTCTTGTTTGAAGCCATTCCTCCTTGTCCTGTCACTACATGCGTTTTAAAATAGTCTCTCTCCATATTTTTTGTAGGCTCCCTTAAGGTACTGGAAAGCAGCAATTAGGTCATCCCAAAGCTTTCTCTTTTCCAGACTGAACAGCCTCAATTCTCTCAGCCTTTCCTCATAGGAGAGATGCTGCATCCATCTAAGCATGTGTCTCTCCTCTGGGTTGCTCCAACAGGTTAATGTCCTTCCAATGCCGGGGGCCTCAGAGGTGCATGACCCCCCCACTGCAGGTGGGGTCTCACAAGGGCAGAGTAGAAGGGTAGAATAGTCTCTCCTCTCTGGCCCTGCTGGCTATGCTGTTTTTGATGTAGCCCAGGACATGTTTGGCTTCCTGGGCTGCAAGTGCACATTGATGGCTCGTGTCCAGCCTCTCACCCACCAACATCCCCAAATCCTTCTGGGCAGGGCTGCTCTGAATCTGTTCAACCCCAGCCTGTGCTGATACCAGAGGTTGCACTGACCCAGGTGTAGCACCTCGCACTTGGTCTTGTTAAACCTCGTGAGATTCCCATGGGCCTACTTCTTGACCTTGTCCAGGTCCTTTGGGCTGGCATCCCATCCTTAGGTGTGCAGACAAGCACAGCTTGGTGTCCTCTGCATATTTGCTGAGGGTGCATGCAATTCCATCATTGATACTCCCCAAGGGACACTACTTGTCACTGATGTCCATCAGGACTCTGAGCCATTGACCACTGCTCTCTGAATGTGGCCATCCAACCAATTCCTTACCTATTGAACAGTCCATTAAGTTTTAGGGATTACACAGAGTATATAAGCACATAGTATCTCAAGGCTAGAATGTCTCAAGTGCTAAGCATATATTTGAGTAAGGTATTGGGGGTGGCCTTAGGGAAATTGATACGGGTTGCAGATAATTTGATTTTACTTTAATTGAGAGCAGTTTTTCTGTAATTGTATTTACCTGATTCTAGAAGAAATTTTACCTCACTGCTTTTCTATACTTTTCAACATGAAGTCTGAGGTTATCCTTAAGCTGCAGGTTCAGACTTCACCGTAATTTCAGTCTCTGATAGTTTGATTTGGTTTGGGGTTTTTTTAATGAAAATAAATGTCTTGGAGTTTTTGGAAGACTGCTTTCACTGCTGAATGTATAATTTCTGCATTGCAACCTGTGATTAAGTTTCTTTGATATTGGTATGTGTAGTGAAGGACTGTTGTAAAGTAGAGAATAACTTCATTTATGTGGGGTAGGTTTTTTTTAAGATTGTATTATTTCAGCTGTGTCTGAAACTTGCATGCAGTCTATTTCTTCGGCTTTAAGTATCAGCTGCTCCTTCTGGTGTCTATAATGGAACGGATGTCATGTTGTAGCTGCAGGATATCTATCTGGTAACAGTTTGTTAGCTTTGGTATATGAGATCATTTGTTTGGCAGCTGGTACTAGTGATTCCGTTGGTCATAGTGCTGAAATGCTTGGTGAGATCCTACTTGCTAAGCATTATTTCACAGCGTTTATTACCAGCCTGGCAACGCTCCACCTTCTGAAAAAGGAAAGAAAGCAGTGGTGAGCTTGGAGTCTGCTTGTATGTCAGTTTGTGCAAATGAAACACTCCTCGGAATGTTCTTGTGACCTAATTGGGATTTATCTTGAGCTTCTTGCAGTTTTGTAGAGATCCACACAGCAATAACCCTACTGAGCACACATATACATCTTCATTCATGGAAATATCCATTAACATCTGGCTGTAAACACTTTGAAAAATATTTGAAAGAAAATTACTGTTTTATATGCTGTAAAAGGGAAGTCCAGCCCAGGGCCAGATCTGAGCATGGGGGCAGGAAAGGTTAAAGAGCAGATCTAAACCGTATACCATTTCATAGACAGCTGGAGGTGAGCCTTAGGCTGCAGTATTACACCTTTGCACCAGAGTTAGTCTTTCTTTCATCATTAAATTGAGCTAAAGAATAAGTTCTGCAGAAAGAGGTTTATTACAGGCTCACTCAAAAATACAGCTTAGAGAGGAAGTAATTGAAAGTGTGGTCTTTTGACTTGGAAACCACACTTCCAGCCTGGGGCTTTTTTTGAAGGTAAACAAGCCCTAAGTCCTCTGGTTTTTAACTTTGCGGGAACTAAGTCCATTCTTCTTCTTTAGTTGTTTGGATCTCCCCTCCCCTAAATGCTGTTGTCACTGAACAATCTCTTGGTTTCCCCTGGCTTTGCTCTGAGTCTAGTTCCATCCCTTAAAGTTGCAAGAAGACACCCTGGTTTTTGTTTTGTTTTTTGTTTTTTTTTTTTTTTTTTCCTTTGCCACAAATAACAAAAAAAAGTGTGGAAATGCACTAGCAACTGACATTCTGAGTGGGATGGATATACCTTGGTTATTTAATTCCATGAAAAGATGCATTATTGCCTGACAGTCAAATGGTTTTGCCTGTAAGTTATCTTATTTCTGATTTACAGGTAACTTATCCATGGAGTTCCATGCATTGATTCTTAAATTGGTGTGCAGTTGGATAGTAGGTGCTTGATTCCTTATTCTTAGGGCACTCTTGCTATTGACGTGTCCAAAACTGGGTGAGTAATATGCCATATAATTATGCTCAAAAGTGATATGGAAAGTGATTTGGGGAATAGTAGCAGCAGAAAGCCTTGGAGGTATCTTTCCTTGTTGATGGCACAACTTGAAGCAGGAAACACTGCAATTTAACACAGTGATGCTAATGCTGTAAGGGAATACCTGTTGGCATAAATGGCTTGATGTGAATGAGAAAATAAGGCTGCTTCGGGCTGAGAAACGTGGACAAGCATTCATAAAAGTTGAATTTGTAGGGAAACATTTTAAAAGCTGATGCAGTGCTTTGTTGCCAGTAGAGGCTGGCTTCATGTAAACTTACATAAACTTTGTAACTTTTGTTATGTAAACTAAGTTAAAGTTACAAAATAGCTTTATTAAATTTAGGGGAAAGGAAAGTGGAAGAGTTTTGACAAAAATGTTGCAGTCATTAGTCATCATGTCATCCCACTTTGACGTTGTGGGATGTAGGTGTTTCCAATGATGGTAAGTGGCCTTCAGCTGTTGCTTTGGTTTGAGCAGTGAATAACAGCAGACCAAATGCCCTGAGACAGTAGAAGTGATAAAGTAGCTGGGGTCGGGGGGCAGAAAATGGAGTAATTTTTCTCATATAGATAATTCCTTATTCTGACATTTCAGTATTATTGAAGTTGCTGAGGATTTCCTTTGCAAAGAAAATTCTTTGGATTAATGCTCACTATATGCGCTTCAAACCTTTGTGATGTACCCGTTCCCTAAAGAATTCCTTCTGACACTAACAATCGTGTACTTTCATCATGTACTTTGCACCTTAGTGATGGTCATGGATAGCTTCTGAAGAGTAAGTTCAGATTCGGAGTCATGTGTTTTGTTTTATATTTGTCAAGAGTTCTAAGTGCACCCTTGATGAGGAGCACGCTGTTGTCTTGTATGCAGTTTAGATGAAGCATTATGAGAAAAATGTTCTTAGGCTGTCCTAATTACCAGTATTTGCTGTGTGGAGGTTTCCATGGGTACACTTCTTAGGGAAAAGATGAGGAATGCAGTTCTGTAGGGTGGTGGTTAACAGGCTTGCTAGAGAGAATATGCGGGAAAAGGAGGACTTTGAATGGGATACTCATGTGAAGACAGCAAACATCTGTCTGCACTTTTTCCGTGTGCTTCCTGTGATAGTGTCAGGTTACTGCTGATCTGACCAACAGGCATGGACATGGCAGTCCACCTTTGCCTGTCATGAATCAGCTCCTCTGTGTGTGCTCTGCCTATGCTGCTTCTTAATCTTCGTGCTCAGGTTCTTCTCTGTTTGCTCTCTCCCCACCTTAACAGTGCCTTTCTCAAGTCACTCCATTTACCCTGTTTATCTGGGTTTGTCACTTGAATACCTTAGTAATGTAATGTTTTAATGTGCAAGGCTGAGGTCACAAAACAAGCTCCTGTGCAGGCTACAAGGCAAAATGTTCTGAGGCACTGGGAGGATGAGCTTAGGAGTTCTGGCAACAGTGAGTGCTTGTGCCTTCCCCACAGTGACTAGGGCGAGTGCAGGTGTCTTTACCTGACCAGCAGCTAAAATGTCTTTAGTCAGTCAGCACACTTCTGGATATTGGTGAGATTCTTAGAATTGTACTGATAAACCAGCATGAGGGCTTTACATCACACTTGCTACTGTTAAAACTGAGTCATGATTCTGCTTCCATGGTCTGTGCTGAAGTGAAACTTGAGCTGCGTGTGATGTAATTACTGAATCGGTATGGAGCTTTCTCTGCAGGATGCTCTCGCTTCACTGCAATACAGCTCAACTTTTCTCCTCCAAGGTGCTCAGTGAAATTTTAGATGTGCTAATGAAATCAGCTGTATTAAGTAAACAATTGACAATATTTATTTATTTTTCTAATGGAGGTGCTAGCAGTCTGAATTTGGTATTAGCACTTTCAAATTAGAACTCTGAACACAGTAATACTAAATTTTTTTATAATGGAATTGGGAAGCTTCTTACCATAACAACTCAGCTTTTGTTTCCGCTGAATTTACTGACTTCTATGAAAGCCAGAGGCTTGAATGAACTCAGTGCTCTGAATTTCTGTGCAGAGTATTTGTGCTAAATTCTGAATCTGGATGTTATCCAACACCTGAAATTGCTCAGCTCTTGGAGTTGGGTTTGTAAATGCGCAGCTCCAGGAGTACAGAAAATCTGAGCAGAATACATTAGATAAAGTTTTTGAAGGAAACCCCAGAGAGAAGGCTGTACAAACTGTTGAATACATAATTCTGAGCAAGTTATTCTTAAATTATTATTATTTCACTGAATGTGGATAATTTTACAGAATGTAATATAATGTTATAATGTTAAAACCCTCTGTGGTCTGGAAAAGACAGTTATTGGAACTTTTTGAAATCTGCAATTCACAGAAATTAGTTTACATTCAGACAAATTTTTATTGTATCCTCTGTTCTTCTATGGGGACGCATGAGTTGGCCCAACTATTGCTGAACCAGTTGAGTGCTTGTTTCTGTCACTTTTGCTTGCCTTTCCTTTCACATTTCCCCAAAATGACCTTTTAAAATCTTCACATTTAACAGTCTGCTCTCTAACTTGCACTCTAAAATGGGTTATACCTTTTAGGACAAAGTGTACTGTGGGAAAGGTCATGAGCCTTTTGTTTCTGAAGTGTCCTCTTGTTTAACAGCTTGGGTTGAACAAGGTGGGCAGAGACGTATGGAGGGCGCTGCAAAGCGAGGTATGGGCACAAGGAAGAAGAAATTTGGTGCAGAAATCATTTTGTTTGGCTGTGGAGCAGCAGGGTTAGTCCATGCACGTGAAGGTTTGGTTTTGGTGAATGGCTCCAATGTTACAAGATGCTGCTGCATTCTCCTGTTCTGTGCTGGAATTGGGTATTGGCTGGACATTTGTCACTTCCACAGCAGTGTTGATAGAACAGTGTTGAATTCCTTTCTGTTGTGTCTGTGTAAAGGTCAGTGATAGAACCAGCTCTTCTTGCATTGGTCTGTGTTAAGCTGTCACAACATGCAGGCATGGTTGTGGAGGGCTAATCCTCAGCTGTGTTGAGAAGGCTGGAATAAAGAACAGAGATTTGGTGGCCACTTCATTTCACTTAGCAGACAACCACAGTAACATGTATCTTAGCTCCTACTTGATCTTGGCTTTTGGCCTGGAGGAAGGTTGCTCTCCTGTGTTAGCCACTTGAAACAGCTTCGGGAGTGCAACCTCTGCCCTCCCAACTGTTAAAAGCATTTCTAGAACACATCAAGTTAAAGAGTTGGAAAAAGTAACCCTCTCTCCTTATAAAGGTATTTATGAGATTTGCCTGTGCATGCATATAAATCATGCTTACAAAGCACTAAAATTATTTCAGACACAATTCTAATTTAGGGAGTGGGAGAGTAATACCTAATGACTTTGGTATTTGGGGACTTGGGGATATATGCCTGTCACCTCCTGTGGACTAGATCACAGTACAGTTGACTTCAAAAAAGTTCACGTACTAAATTTCTTGTGTTCAGAAGTTCCTGTAAGCAGTCTTACATACAGGGATATATTTGGGAATGCTTTTGAATGCAACTGGGGAGATAACGTATGTTTGGAAAGAACTATTTCTGTCTGTCACTTTATGGTAGCACTTGGTGGAAATGCTGTAAAGTGCTTATGTATAACTGGACTGGATAATGGGTGCAGGGATAGGTGTGCAAAGAAGATGAAAATGCAAACAGAACAATGTATTTTGTAGTGAATGTGGGTTTTTTGAAACAATCAGTTGACTCAATGACCCCATGTGCACTTTGATAATGCATCTGCCCAATTTCTTTGTTTTTAGCTAAAACATGGCTGTGTGGAGTGCCAAAGATGACTTGAGCCTCTGAATGAAACTTTGTTTACTTAAGGAAATAATTCTGTATTTGTATTGAAATGTGTTAGCATGTGAACTAGAAATTTGATTCGATTTTGGCTTTTTGTTTGCGTTACTGAAGCACTAAAAGTTGACTTAGTCTTCATTAGAGTTGTATCCTTGGTCCCTATTTTAACAGAAAGTGAAAAGAAGGTTTTGTTTGTAATTAAATGAAGTTATCCTGAATCTGTAGTTGTTAGGATGTCTTCTAGCGAGTCTGCTCTGGTAGACTTCATCTCAGAAGTAAATCAGGTCTGTTATAAAGGACTTTCTTGTACGCTTGTTTTTCTGGGAGCTTGACCAATTTTTGCCTTCTCTTGAGGAGAAAGCTTTCTAATTTCGCCAAATAATTGCTACATGAGCTTGCTGACTGAAATTTGTTTGCGTCTATCAATGTACACATCATTCGTATTGCAGGACAAGGGTGCAACCGGATTTTCTGTGTGATTTTTATTTTTTTTCTCAAATATTTCAGGATTGATGGACTGATACTTGGCATTCAAATGTTAGCATGCTACTGGGTGTAGTCAGCCGTAATTATGTACAAACCTGACTGGATAAACTCCTGAGTCTACTATAATATCAGTGTTTTTGAGAAAATGTTTGGGATCCTATGTGAGTAGTTTAGAGTGGTTGGCCTGCTTTATGTACGGGAGACTGTTTCATAACTTAATGACTATTTATACATTCAAAGTCCTACGCAATTGGTGGTAAACAGAACGTAAGTCTTTAGCATAGTGGCTTGCAGCAAGGGTAGGTTTGCCCATGCCAGTCAGCTGCAGGACTGTGGTTTGTTTGGTTGGTTTTGTGTGTAGTCTTTTTCATTGAGAAGGTATATGGCATGAGTGATTTAATTACCATGATCTTATGCACATGGTCCCAACACATGATTCCTCCTTCCCTTTCCAGTGAAACTTGAAAACAAATCTGTCTAAGCCTTCAAAATTCAGTTCTAGTTACTAGAAAACTACTTTCTGTGCTGTCTACAAGAGAGAGTTAAGGAAAGTGTTTTGGATGGAACAGACAAATTATCATAACAACAAGAGGAGCAAAACATATTTTTGGCTATAACTAGTGAAAAATGCCGGAGCTGACGTTATATCCGTCCATGTTATCACTTCATTCAATCTAAGTCAGGATTTCCTGGCATTCATCTAGACCAAAGCAATGGACTTAGCTGTTCATGCTATAGCAACTTTTGGGTTATCAAGCGTGGCTCCTTGTGTATGTGTTCTTTCCCATATTCTTGCCAGTTGGGTAAATCAGTACTGTCTCATAAATATTCAGCTTAGTTTTTCTTTCTTCCCTTCCTGGTTATTACAGACTAACTTTTCAGTTGCAATCTCTGTTTTAGAAGGATCAAAACACATCTTGTTCTTACAACAGTTTAACATAACCATTTACAGAGATCTTACCACTATCGTGTTAGCTGGTCGAAAAAACTGGGCTGCTTCAGTTCTCAGCACTGTTAGAGAGCCAAATCTGATACCTTTTCATAGAATAGGAATTCATGAGGTAAATTTTAATTTCTTTTTAAGTCAAGTGATACTGCTGAGTTTGTGCTTTTGGGTTAGATGAAACTGACCCCTTCTGAAGCAGTTTTCCTTTGGAAGAGGAACATGTGTACTTGCCTCTAGCCCTCCTTGAGAGTGTTCTTTTGTACTGTGGGAGTGCGTGTTCAGAACAATGATGAGAAATGGGGATTTGCAATCTTTCTATGCCTCTGGAGGGAGTACCCTAAACTTCTGTCTGTAAGGCTTGAGAAAGTGCCATATTCTCTGCAGTTCACAAAGCCCTCTTGTGAATGTAGCCTTTTCATAGTAGAAGTGGAGGAAATTTGTGAAGAAATGGTTGCTGTTCACATGCGGGTGTTTTTAGCTACGTTGAGTGAAGGTGTTTGTGTGTGTTATAGCAGACAAAATATTTTTCATTTAGCTAGAAAAAAATGGGGACGGGGGGGGATGTTAAACACCAGGAATTGTTCACCTCTCTGTATCTATGTATTAACTTATGTCCAATAAATAACCTTTTTTTTCTTAGTAATTTTTTTCACATTCTAAAATTAATCCTTTGAACAGAGGTTTGAAAGCTGTATGCAAACTCTTTCTGAAATAAAAAGAATAAAATGTAGAATATAGGGCTTTATAGAGGAGGGAGAAGGAACAGGAAAGAGCAGGCAACCAAACCCATGCCTCAGGATACCAGCCCTAAGGTGTGGTGATGTCTGTCTTCGCCTGCTCCCTTATGTAGGAGATACTAAGGTCTGAGATCTGTCAGTACTTTTATACAGCATTGCAACGGAGTAAGAGCTTGTACGGTGTTATAAATACCAGATTCTGCCTTGCATTGTTGCTCAGAATTCTCCTTCAGATGTACAATGTGTAGTTCTTCCTTGTGTTCAGGAGAAGGTGGGGAAAGGCAGAGGCAGGATAAAAGATTTCTCTTAATCTCATTTTCTGGCAGAGGCAGTTCCCAGACGTGTCTTGGCAGTGTCTGTATTTAGTAGCTGTGTTCCTGGCTGCTGGCCCAGTCACATGGCGCCGCTGGAACAAGTGACACGGGAATGATGCATTAGCCGAGACCCAGCGCTGCGTGCCGGAGGAGGTGGGGTGGCCTGGCTGGCCCGGCCGCCTGGGCCCGGCCACGCAGCAGAGATGCCGGACCCAGCACTGCTTGCTCCCGGATGGCCACTGCCATTTGGCTCCGGCTGTTTGGCTGCAGTGAAAGCTGGAAGCTGCTTATTGCAGGTGCCTTGGAAAAATAAACAGGCAAAGAAGCAGAGTCAAATCCTCGAGAGTGTTAAATTACAAGCAAGTTCTTTGAAATGATGAAGATCATCACTATGAAACAGCTTCTGCAAAATACTTGACTTTGGGTCAGCTGAGCTCTCCTGACTGTTAGAAGCTATGGAGATGATGGCAGAAAGTGGGACGGAAAGGGGAAAGTTGTTTGAGACTAGGCATGGCTTTCTGTATGGAGGAAAGAACTAGATGGTGGACCTAGGGTGCTAACCTTACTGCAGACTTCACTTTCCTTTGTTTAAAGACCTAGCTTAACAAAAACCACACTTTTCTTAATGGTAAAGAACAATGAAATCCATGCCACTTTTCATGCGATTACAAGCCTTTAGCTCTTCTCTTTGCTAATGAGGAATTCCACTTCTGGAGGTAGCAACTGAGAGCACTGTGCTCTTTGTGGGCCTGCTTCAAACAATGTATTTGCTGGGTGTTTTCTTTGATTAGGGTTTTGTTTTATTGTGGGTTTTATTTTTTTTATTTCTACATTATTACTGAGATACTCTATGACACCTAGCTCCCAGACTTCAGACTTGCAGATAAGCAAGTGGACAGTGATTCCTGATAACTTAGAGAAGCTGAGTTGTGACGCACTGGTTTAATAGGCTGCTCTTTATGTTTGTGGAGGGCTGATGTGTGCACTTCATGGTGACTCCCAACTTGCGTAGATCTGTTTAACCTCTGTCAGCAGTGTGTGTGCGTGTCTTGTAATTTCTTTTACATGCCTGTGATGATGTTGCTTTGTAGCAACAAAGATGATGGGAAAAATGCTTCCAGCCTTACAAAAATCCAGTATATTGTCCTTTCCTAAGCAGGAAATCTGTGGATTTCTAGCTTTTCAATGAACAAATATATCCAATATGTTTTGGACTTCACAGAGGAACACAGAGCATTATCCTGAAAAAAAGGTTACCCTTCTATACAGTGTTTTGATACTTTTTCTCCACCTGAACTCTTTCTTCAGGAAAATCTGTCCTGAGAGAGGGAGCAGTGCTCCAAGTAATCCCTTCCTTCACTTGTTGCGTGACTAATCTGCAATGTATCCCGCCTAACTTGTGTGAAACTAGTAACTATGGATCATGCTTGAACAAGGTAGTTCATCTGAGGTTAATAGAGCTTTGCCATATTAGGACTACTTTAAGTCATTGTGGAAAAGGAATGTGGTGTGGCTTCAGCACAGTCCTTCCATATCTGAGGTTTTAGAAAGAGAAGAAACAATGCAGGGTAAATGATTCAAATTAGGAGGGAGGATGGGAACCTGTCTTCCACATAAGCTGTTCAATGGAATAAAAGAGGGAAAATCATCATTAAGCAATCCAAAAGAGATTCCACTTCATCTTTAAACATGCGTTTTGGCAGTAATCCTGAATGTCTGGGTCTAGGCATTTTTTGTGTATCAATTGTGCTAAAAGTATGTTCTGCAAAAACAAATGCTCACTGAAACAGCAGGTATGATTCAAACTTTTTTTCCTAAGCTTCTCTAGCCACTTCTAAAAGCTGTTTAGAAAATAAAACCTTGCAGAGGTCTCTGAAAATATTCTCTTAGATTTGAAAACAGTGCTTAAGTTTTAGTGGACATCTGTAACTGTAACAGTGCTTAAGTTTTAGTGGACAGCTTAAGTTTCAGTGGACAGCTGTAACAAGTGGATAGCTGTAACAGAAAATTATTCTTAACTACATCACATATGTTTATTTCCCCTTTCCCCCACCCTGAATTTTCTTGCTAAAGTGTTACCTTGAGTTCAAATCATTTAGGCAATTGTCTAAAAGTGAAGATGAAGGACAGGAAATGACCTACAAGCAGAGCAGGTGACATGCTGTCACATAGCCTAGAAAAAGAGTAATTAAACTCTGCTTCACAGAGGATTATGTCTGCAGAGCAGGACATTTTCTTCCCTTTTCTGTGTTGTCTACTTTATGGACTCTGTGTGTTTTCCATGTGTGGATTTATGTATTATTTTGTTGTTGTTTAGAGACTGTTCTGTGGAATTGCAATGTTAATTCCCCAGGTACTTTAGGATTTATATTATTTTACAGATGATTGCATTTACAGATGAGGTAGTGTTGTAAAGCGCATCTATTTAGTGAACTTACAGGAGTTCCTTGTCTTAATATCTGATGTGAATTTGATAGTTTGATGAATGTTCCAGAATTTTAGCTTGTTTGGGGAAAAGGTAGTACAGAAGTGAAGGCTATGATTTCCTTATCTTAGTTGAAGTGCAGTATTTCACTTGTTTCATTTGCACTTCAAAGATGTCTGGTGACAGTGGTGTTTAAAGTAGTCTTCCTCAATGAGGTGAGGGCTAAAGTTGTCCTCTCCTAGGTCATTTAAATCTTACGAGAACAGGCCAAAGATTTCACTTGTTCGCTGCACTTAGGAAGAGGAGTGATTGTGATCCGGAACTTGTCACTTCTCTGGGGATTGAAGTGGAGCTAGTTCTTATTGCTATAGGTTTCCCTCAGCAGCAGAGCAAGTTGTTCAGCCTAACCTTGCTCTAGTTTTTTTCCTTCACTTCTGTTCAGTTTTTAGAGGTTGAGATTGACTGTGATTACAAAACCATTTTAAGGGTGCTGTGCTTAGCAGGTAGCACGTAGCACTGGATTTTGAAATCTTGCTTCTAACTCTACTGCTGTTCTGGTTGACCATTAACAAAGTTATTTTCCCTTTTTAACCTGGAAGGGAAATTGCAGTAGGGCTGTTATCTTATAAAATGTCTAAAATTTTCCTGATGGGGAGAAAGCCCAAAATAATTCATGAGTGATGTGAATTATGAGCAGATATATCTGGGTAACTTTTTTTCAAGCAATGATGGGGAAGAGAGCTTTGTTCTGCAGTAGAATTACCAGAGCCTAAGAGAACATCCTGTGTGCAGCTTTGGTCAGTGCAATACTAGAAAGATACTTAAGCTATCAGAGAGTGCCCAAAGGAGGGCAACATGGAGGGTGAAGGGCCTTGGGGAGAAGCCATATGAGGAGTGGCTGAGGCCACTCAGTTTGTTGAGCCTGGAGAGGAGGAAACTGAGGGAAGACCTCATTGCAGTTACACCTTCCTCATGAGGGGAAGAGCAAGGGCAGGCACTGATCTCTTCTCTGTGGTGACCAGTGTCAGGACTTTTAAGGGAATGGCCTGAACCTGTGCCAAGGAGGTATAGGTTGCATATTAGAAAAAAGTTACTCACCTAGAGGGTGTTTGGGCACTAGAACAGGTTCCCCAGGGAAGTGGTCACAGCACCAGTCCTGACAGAGTTCAAGAAGCTTTTGGACAATGCTTTGGGGCATAAGTGTGACTTTTGGGGACACTCCTGTGCAGGCCCAGGAGTTTGACTTGGTATTCTGTCATCTGTGATCTGATTCCTTTGTTCTGTTCAAAATTTTATATGTATTTGGTCAGGAGTATTTTATTAGATACTTTTGTCATCAGTATTGCCATTGAATTGTTTTAAAAGGCACATGACTATAAATTCTCATCAAGCAACTCGAAGTCTGCAACAAGCCTTTTCTCATTGTTTTTCTTCATACTTTTTTTAAAAAGCTTTTCAAAGTACTAGTGTCAAGTTCTTGTCCAAGTATAAGTAGTATTTGTCCTTAGAAATAAAAGCATTACAGTGTAGAATATTTAGGATGTTTCTTGGTGTTTGTAGTTTGGTTTTTTAAACTGATCGCCATATGGCAATGATGACAGATTCTTACTTGCTCCTAAGCTATATGAGGTTGCTAGGGGTTGTCAGATGACACTTGCTCACATGAGAGCCATTAACAGGGTGTTGTAGCCAGTGTTAGAACAACCTTGCAACTAAGGGCGAGTCACTGCAAAAGCAACTATGCTTTTTTTTTTTAAGAGGCCATATGGTTCAGTCTTGTGACTACATAATTGCCAGGTACCTAAATCACATACCAGGAAACAAACATAGCTAAAGTCAATATTAGCTGTTGTATCTGCTACAGCTTTGCACCAGGCTTAGTAGGAGAACCTCTGACAGCAGCAAGAGCAAGTCCACCATGGCTTCTGAAACCTGAAAGTCATGTCTGTTCTGTCTGGAATAATTGCAGGAGTACATTAGCTACAGCTGTCTTTTTGTATTAATGGCTTATAGAATATATGAAGATTACTTTGCCTTTTTTCCTCCCAACTGGAAATTCAGCAGACTGTGTTCCTTTATAGGGAAGAAAGCTGATGGTAAATTACTGTTGTTAATGGTTGATCGATAGTGAAGAAACCTGCTTGAGGCTGTTTCTCTTGAGCAGGAATTTAGTTTCTTTGAGGGAGCCTTACAAGAGGATATCTAGCTAAGAAAATGTGTGGGGGTACACCAAAAGCTGCAAATGGCACTGGGGGACAAATAGAAAGAGCAAGAAACAACAATGTACCACTTGGAAACAATCTCTCTTGTACCAAATTGGATGAAAGAATTAGAATGTCTTTGAGAGATGAAAGTGTCAGCTGTGCGAACAAAGTGACTAGACTGCTGCAAAACAGGTATGCATGTAACTTCTTTGATGTACATGATTTTTTGACAGAGAAAGGCCATTTTTATGTAATGCTAGATTTATAATCATGTGCCTGAAAGGCTATTTTGTAAATAATTGAAAAAGTTCTGTTAGAAGCTTATTCTTGATGATGATGATGCTGACTGAAACTCCAGAAAGTCTTTCCTGTTTGAAACTGAATGGACATTCTTGACTCTGACGTGTAAGATTTATGTATATGCAAACTGAGGCAGAAAGGGTAATTGCCTTTCTTTTCAACTAAGGTTAAATAATCTTACCTTCTCCTTCTAGTTTCCTAATTAGTTTCCCTTATTTTACTTTTTTTGCCACCTCCTGTGTTAGTGGGTCAAGTACTAAAAGTGTGTGGAGCTGACAGGAGAGAGTGCTGGGAAGTGGGGGAAAGAACAGAGAGGGGACCCCTCTGCTTTACTTGTCAAGTTACCTCTAAATTCAATTTACTTGTTACCTCTAATTCAACAAGTAAATTCAATTTACTTGTTACCTCTAATTCAAGCATTACATCAGAGTAATCTGAAGTGGGAATAGTGTTTATTTAACTTTTGTGTTGTCCTTTTGAGACATGTGCCAGCATGTCTCCAATATCTGACTCTTTATAGCTATGTAGCTGTTGAAAATATGGTTCAGGGTGGCTTTTTCTAAGTTCCAGCACCCAAGGGTGTTAGAATTGGTATTCTACATTCAGGGTAGCTGGTTTAAGAATCCAAAAAATATAGATAAATATACAGGGATGTTTCAGCCTGTTTGGTTCTCTAGCCTGTATGTAGATGTTGCAGTGAAGGAGTGAGGAGTTGATCACTTTCAAAAACAGTTTAAGGTCAACTGAAGTAGTTTTTGAGTGTAGATGAATAGGCCACTCTTCAGTTATTGCATGCATGCTGATAATTATAAAGGTGAAACAAAAGCTTTCTTTTTAAACATTAGTTTTGAAATCTGTACTAACTGAAAGTATTTTTTCAGGGCAGAATGAGGCAATTTTTTTAAAAATTTTTTTTCCAGGATCAAACAAGTCTGCTTTCCCCTAAGTAAAAGAGGTCTTGCCTCCATGTCTCCTAACTGTAATTGAAGAAAAGTTGAACAAACCAAAGGAAAGTAGCTTATATGCACATGTAGGAGAAAATAAAGCAAGCTTAAGCTTCTCTGGGGACAACATTTTTCAGATATACTTTTCAGGATATCTGTAAGCTGTTCGAAACTTGTGGCTTTCTTTCAAAAAAAAAAAAAACCCATAGCGTTTTAGTATCTCTAGTAGACCTGGTTCTACTGTTGTATGAACAGAGACGGCTTGATTTGGTTTATTTATTTTGACTTGAAGATAATGTTTGTTAGTTCTAACATCTTCCACATACAGTAAAGATACAGTCTGAAGGTGAGGCTAGGTAAGCTGACCTGCTCAAACAGACTGATGGTGTTGACGGAGCCACTTCTTCCTTTGATTTTTGGCATCATGCTCTTGTCCTTTTCCCCTTGTTCTGGCCTTGGCCTTTCAAGTCCTTTTGAAACTGGCTCCTCTTAGGGAGTCAGCTCACTAAACAGACAGAGAACTGACTTGGGAGCAGGAAAACTCAACATCCCAACTAGCCTCTGTACTTACTAGGAATGTGTTGGGAGCATTTTCTTTGTGCCCTTTCCTAAAGGTATATAGTTCCATGGATGAAGTGAGTTAGTGTAAGTCATGCTGCCACCAAGAGGTGCAGGTTCCACTGCCTTCTACTTCTTTCTTTGTCCAGCCATGTTTCTGATCCACTTTCGTCTGCTTGGACAGAATTCTGTTGCTGCAGAGAATTCAGTTTATCTGTGGAAAGGTCCAACAATTACCTGAGCAGACACAAGCAACAGGAAAGGTCACATAGATACAAAAAGGGATAAAAGGATATGTGGGGCTCTTATTTTTGTGGTCAAATAAGAAAACATGTTCAGTCAGAACAGTCATATTTAACCTGAAATGGGAACATATACACAAGATCACATTAATTTATTTAATTTGGTTGATTTTTAAGAATATGCAGGACCTGGCATTGCTAAATTAGCAAGAAGCTGATACAGAGATAAGGAAGTAACATTTTGGGGTTTTGGTTTTAACACATGTGAAAACAGAGGTGACCAATGAGTCTGCGTACTGTTTATTCTTCAACACTCTGCTTTTAGGAGATGATTGAATACTCCCACTGTCCATGTTTTGGGGGATCTGTGTTACATAATCTCACTTAAACAATAAAGGGTGGAAGTACTGTAAGCAATCCTCATCAGCTTTTGTGATGAGCATAAACATCCCAGTCATCTGACTAGTCTTAGATCTGCTGCTGGATTCCGTGTGGAAGTAATGAGACTACATGGACTTGTATGCCTGTATAAATTGTCTATAGATATGCTTGATGTTATCAAAAGAGGACCTCTTTGTACTAGGTAGGTCTGCTGCAGGAACTGCATCTGTAAGCAACAGCATCATTAAAACATAAGTTTGCTATTTGGTTAGAACTATAAGAAGCAGTAGTTGAAATTACTTCCCTAGATTTGGGTTGCTAGTCACATAAAGCTCTGTATGATAGATTTTATGTAATTTCTTAGGTCATTGCTGTCTGGTACTAGAGAATCTGTTTGTAGTTCTGACAGATTGCAGGAATCTTTAGTTCTAGCATGTTGTATGGAAAAGGCTGTTAAATTGGCTTCTACTTTAACATAAAATCCAGTTCATGTCTTTTACAGGAGTCAGCACTGCATGAACAACATGAGGTTTGTTTTAGTGCATAATGAGGGAGTTCATTTTTTCGTAAGGAAACCTGAATGCATGCAACCCAGCCTGCATGCAGTCCTGCATCAAAGGGCAGATGCAGGACTAGACTGGCTCAATCTGTATCTGAACTGAATCTTCCTCAATTTAGACTTGCAAGCCTGTGGTCTGAAGTATGGATGCTGCTGTGCCAATCATGGAGATAAATAAGGCTTTGCTCTTGCATAGAATTTAAGCTAAAGCCATAGAGATGTAGCGTTTCTTTCCTGTTAAAAAGGAAGGAAAGACCTGCAGCCTTTTTGAGAAAACAGTGTAATTAGTTCAGGTTGTCTGTTGCAGCAAGTAAATAGTTAGCTGTGTAACTGAAGAGATATTGGATTATCTGATACTGAGGAGTATCAGATTCATGTGGCAGACTAGGATGAAGTGTATTGATGGCTCTGACTTCTCTTGCATTCAATGTAACTGGATTTTGTAATAGCATTGCACAGGCAGTAGGCTGAGAAACTAGTAACAGACTTCTTAAACAGATGGTGTAGTTGCAGCTCTCCGTGTAAGCAAGGTGTGTAGGATTTGTTGGGCAACTATCAACAATGGTATCAGGTCTGGTCTCATGCAGGTTAATGTAATGCTGTGACTGCCTTTGAAAGGGAAGGCTTGACAAGAAATCTGCCTGGCACTCTCGGCAGTTCTGGAGGCAACATTTTACGTTCACATCAAGAAGTTTCCTTACTGTGGATGGCAAAAAAGCCTTTAGCATCATTCCATGATGGGGAACCTTACATACTGTGTACATACAGTATACTTGTATCAGAGTACCTTACAGTGAAAATAGGTATCTGGCTTATTCTGTCCAAAGATGTTTAAAAATAGACCTTCAGATTGGGGTCTTTCGGGTTTGAAAAAGATGCCTATTTAGGCTTGTTTTTTGGCTATGTAGAAAGAGCACAAAGAAGAAATTAAGCTGGCTTTACTTAAAATTATTTTAAAATCACAAGTCTGCAAGTCTACTTCTAAAGCAGTTATCCTGACTCTGGCAGGATTTGATAGTGTTTACCTCACTATTGATTTATGGATGTTGACAGAGCAGCATGGAATAAAAGAAATAGCTTCATAAATTCAAGTCTTCCATCTGTATAGGGGTTTTATGCTCTTCCCTCAATTATCTACCTTCCATTTCTGTAAAGCACAGTTTGGGGAAATTCCTAAATGAAACCTTCTTTTGGGTGGAAGATCAGTGTGGCCTTGACTGAAGTCTGTTATGCAGTTTGTTAAACCAACAACTATTAATAACAGCTGTACTCTCACCCCCCAGGTGCAGTCCATCCAGGTCAGGGCTGGGGCAGTGTGGCTGAGCATCAGTGCTCTGTGGCACTGCTTTATGCAGTAGTAGGTTTTTTCCATTGATTTCAGCTTGTCATCTACATAACCTGAAGAGTGTTTTCTATAGCTGAAGCCAAGCAAATCTCCATGCTCTGATGTGCAGACTGACTCCTTTTGAAATTAGGAAATGAGGATTTTTATTATTGCCACAATGATCAGTTTGGCTCCTCAGCTCCTGTGGTAGTGCAATGAGGCAGGGTCATGTGCCATGTTGAGAAAATGGGCAGATTCTGGTTTGAGAGAATTATTTCACTTCAGGTTGAAGTTCAAGGATCTTGGTTTCATGTATTACGTGATTTTTATTGTAGCTGGAGATCAAGTCTCAGCAATCAGTGGCTGCTCTGTAATTGCTGAAATGTCTCAGAAAAGGGGGAAAAAGAATGGAACAACATAAACCTATTCTATTAGGTGCAAGACTTAAACTTTGGGAAAAAATCTTAACTTGCGTTGTCAGGAACGGTCGAAAGGAATTAGGCTTGTGTTGTTTAGAGAAGGGAGAGAGACAGTGTAAGCCTTGTGCTTTTGAAAGGCTGCAGTAGAGAGGATGGTAACCCATTGTGTTTTATTGCCCCGGGAAATACTGCATAAAATAGTATGCTTACCTTAAAATAAGGATGATCCGGGCTGTGTACAGAGAAGAGAATAATAAGAGTTAAGGCCAGGAGCAGATTGCTGAGACAGTTTTATGTTCTCTTTCTGGAAAATTTTGGAAAAAGATTAGATGAAAATTGGTCTGGCTTTGTCAGCAACACTGAGCTTAGACACTCCTTTTGAGTTCCTTTCTGCTTGGAACTATGTGATTTGCACCCTGGATTCTATAAATGCTAAGTAAAATATGTCTTTGCCTAATACCTGTTTCTTTACTTTAATGAAGCATGCAAAGTAAACTCACTATTTTAACGTCTTGTGTTTCTAATCCTTAGCTGGTCCTCTTCGGAGTTTGACTTGAATGAAATCCGCCTGATAGTTTACCAAGACTGTGAGAGGAGGGGCAGACAGGTCTTGTTTGATTCCAAAGCAGTCCGCAAAATTGATGAAGCTGTGGTTCAGGTATGAAATGTTAATTTTGCTGTTGTCCTACTGCTCTTTTGTTTTCCTTTTCAAAAGCAGTTATTTTAATAAGACAGTGTCAACTTCTTAATCTTTTGATCCTTCACTGTGATAGCTGCAACAAGCATGTGTTAGATTACAACAAGACTATGAACATATCTGATATTTGGTATTTATAATATAAATATGGTATTCAAACGTTACAATCCAGATTTGCTTTCAGGCAAAGAAATCTATTTCCCTTTAAACTGAATATTTCTCAGCCTTTCTAATGTTGACTGGATTTGCTTTTTGTTGTTAGCCCTGGCTGTGCAATCCATTTCAGTGATGTCCTCCATGTGTCTAAAGGTGCTTTTTTTCCTTTGGTGTTTGGAGTAGGAAAGCTGTTGTCTTTATTTGAATTAAAACAGCTTCACTGGCTAACCACGTTGTATTGTGTAAGCATGACACATGGCGATATATATGGCCATGTATGTTTTGGTGACACATAGAAGCAAGAGCAGATGCTGTCAAGATGCAAGTTCTTTTTGCTGCTCTCCACGCACACAAATTGTGGAGTAAAGCTTTCAGCAAACTTAGGTCATTTTAATTTCAGTAAACCAATAGTGCTTTCTGTTTTGTGGTAGTTTTGCTTGTTTTTTCTACTTACTGCCTTTATGTTTCTCTTCTACATTGAATTACTTCAAATTTTTGTTTGTTTTGAAGTTTTTTTTTAGAACCAGCAGCTTCAGCTTATTAGACTAGCATGGTTTATTGCAGAGCTATATGTATACCTGTATAAGCCATATAAGAACAGTCACAACTTGTAGAAGAAAGATGCCTAAAAAGCAACAATCTCTATTTCAGTCACACAGTAAATATGCTATTGTGCTGAATCAGTAAGACTGATGAGCATCATCAGCTGATGTCTGATCATCTACTTAAGAGCGTAAATGGGTCAGACTGGTTGTTAATCTTGCTTCCCCTCTTCCTCCACCCCCTCCCAAAATCAAGGTCATTACTTTGAATCTGAAGTTGTTCTAAAACAAACAGCGTCTTACCAAAAAATACATTTCTGGTTTCATTTAAATACTTAAGTTATTCCACTTGCTTGTATACTTTGGCTGAAAATTAACTACAAAATATACTATCAGAAACTCTCTATGCAACACTGACATGAAACAGATTATAACCTCCATCATAACACATGATACAGGCTATAATCTGTTTTCTAGCCAGACACTAATCTTAAAACAGCCAAAGTACTTTGAATGCCATGCAAACACATAGATGTTAAAAATGATTTTGAGAGTTTGGTTGTTCTCAAACTGCAAAACTAAATCTCGATTCATTTAAAATTATGGCAAAATTACTTTCAAACTCAGTCCTGTTTAATTTAAAGTCAAGGAAGCATATGTGTGTATACTGTGTGTTTTTCTGAAATACAATAAGGCTTATTCACATTGAATATTCAAATACGTTGTTTGTCTTTAACCTGTTAATTCTACCAAATGATGGATTATTCATCCCTTTTTTTCGCTGGCTGTTCTTCTGTTTTAGAAATCCGCTAATCATTTGGGGAGCAAAAGTTATATGCAATCTGAGTGATTAATTGTGCAAATGATTACAGGAATTTGTTTGTATGAAACCCAAAACCTGAGATTTTGCTTACATAAATTTTGGCAGATATTACAAAGAGTAATTCATAACAATTGGGAATGATCTTCCCGTGAAACAGACTAATTACTCTGATTATATTTCACTTCTATGAAAACCTATCTGACAATGTGAATGTGAGAGCAGTTCTCCCCTTGCTCTGATGCTGGCATTTAAAAAAATATTTTAAAACTGATACATATTTTTTGAACCAAGTAAGAGTGTTCTTTATTTCTGTTGCTTTCCTGTAGTTTTAAGAACATTCTTGCCATGATATGTTTACAGATGGGAGTTCTCTATTTACTTTAATAGTTTTTATCACATTGTTTGTTTTGACAAAGAAAATGGCCGATGAGGCTTCTGTAAAGACTTCTGCCAAGAACTGCCAAGCAAGCAATGGGAACAACGATGTTTCTTCCCATAGTCCCTCTATAAGCTGTATGCAGAGTATCAAAGAACAGATACCGAAGTATCAGGTAATGTTTGTTACTTCATTGCTTTTCCCCCCCATTTTACTGAAGAAATTAGTTTATTAAAGCCTTTACTTAGATGGATTGAATGACTTCAGCTACTATTACATTACAGCTTAATCTCAACCTTGAGATACCTACTCTATCCTTAAAGTGTTGTAGAGTAAAAACATGTGTGGGTGCATCTTAACCTTTTGGTCTATTATCTTCCAAGGAGTTGTGAAATATATCTAATAACATTTTGTCATAAGAACGTTGTAAGAAGCCATATACTGTTCTCTGTGAGTGTCTGCTTATGGTTCAGATCAGTTCTGAAGAAGCTGTTGAACATGATCTGTTAAGAGTCCCTTTAGTCTGTCTTACTATAGCATTAAATTTTAGGTACTCTGGCTCTTTCTTAGTAAAAGTGTTAGCATTTCACCTAGAAAAATGGAATTTGAAGCGTGTATAGGTTAAGGTGGAAAAAGAAAATAATTACATTTAACTGGAAGATGATTTTCTTCAGAATTAACAAACTTCTCTTTGTATTTGCTATTGATGATCAGTTTTTGAAACAAAATAGGCTACTGATCTGAAGACTGCATTTTTAAGTATAATCACAAATCTTTTTCCAATAAAAAACATTTCCATGAAGCTTTCTACAAGGGCAGGGAAGGTGAGTTTACTCATTTGAATAAGGAAGGCAGTTTATTTTTTGGGGATCCAGACCACAGAATCCATGTCCTGCTAACATTTACAGCTTTTACCCAACACTCTATTATATGGGAATGTTGCTGGACCCAGTTATTTCTTCGGAAATGGAGTAGATCTTTTTTTCTTTCTTGCCTTTGGAGGTCCCCCTGGGACAAGAGTAGCACTGCCCATCTAGTGAGCAAAATGCAGGATTTCTCCCTGCTGTGCTTGCTAAACCCAGTGTAAAACGCACACTGCATGCCCACTGATCTTACTCCGCATGGAAAAGATGAACTTGGTGTTCTCCATTCCAAACACATCGCCATGGCACTATGTTAAGTTGAAATAGTATGCCAAGTTATTTTTGACTTTGCTGTTTCCATCTTCTTGTCTGTGTAGTACACCAGGCCAGCCTCCGATGTCAATATGCTGGGAGAAATGATGTTTGGCTCAGTGGCAATGAGTTACAAAGGCTCCACCTTGAAAATTCACTACATACGGTGAGTGTCCTTTTCTGTGATACACTCTCTTGTCAGGCACTTGGAATTGATGACTCACTGAAATGACTGTTTATCCTTTCAGCTCTCCCCCACAGCTGATGATAAGTAAAGTCTTCTCAGCCAGGGTAGGAAGCTTCAGTGGAAGCAACAATAAGTAAGAACATCTTTTTTTGTATATAATTTCTTTTCCTTTCCCAGCCAGTGCAGTTGTCGGTCTTTCTCCTTTTGTAGTTCTGGTAGAAAATCGGGAAGGCAGTTGTGGAGCAGAATTCTCTGAATAGATCCTAGTTAGGCCAGCCAAGTTTTTAATTAAAAAAATCTCCAAGTTTCTATTTCTTAATTTGTCCAAGACATGCAATAAAGTTCAGAGGTCAGGTGCTTTGGACAATCAAAACCTTCATCCCTTCCTGCTGTCAGAAGGGTGAGGAAGGGATCTGTTGAGACTGCTTTTTCCCTGTATCCCACTTTTGTTTCCTTCAACAAATATGCTGTTCTGTTGAACTTCCTCCCCAAAATGGGCAAATACAAATAAACTGAATCCCAAATGTCATATAAAGAAGCTTTCAATGATTCAAATATAAAAGATGAATGCCTGTTTGCTTCCAGTTTCAGAAACCTACTTGTCCTTCAATTTGGCTGTAAAGTTAATGTTCATCCTTCTTTTTTTTTATAAGATGAACCTTACCTTAAGCTAATATTAATGCCTATTGATCACATTCTCAAGAAACACTGGCTTTCCCCCCTATTTTAGCTTGCAAGATAGCTTTGAATACATCAACCAAGATCCCAGCCTGGGGAAGCTGAGCTCCAATCAGAATGGTTTGGGAACCTGTCGCAGTGGAAGTAATTTAGGTAAATATTTCCAGGTTCTATGTCTTTCTGACGACACGAGGCCATCTGTTCATTCAGTTTTGGCTTTTTTTCCCAGTACATCACCTCCTTGGGTTTTTTACTTTTTTTTCCCCCCCCCTCATTTTTTTCCATTTTCTCTACATTGCTTTTGTTTCCTAGGTGTGTTACAGCTGTGTAGCAGCAAACTGCTGCAGGGTGTGTCTGAAGGAGGTCCCCTCCGGCTCATCCGCAGTGCTTCTTTCTTTGCAGGTTTGTGTGGAATGCCAGCCACAGTGTAACCCATCCATATGCACACACAAATCCAGCTCCTTCTGATTCTTTGCAGGACATGCATAATTAGTCTCTAGAAACAGAGGGTTAAAATAGTGACAACAGGTGTATCTGGCGTATTCTTAAAAATATGTCTTCTGAAAAAATGGCTAAATTACTGTGTTTAATTGAAAAGATATTTTTATGCAGTGTTTTTTTTAAAATGAATTAGCCCTTATGTTTCTTAGAGAACTTATGTTTCCTGGCTTATTGCTGGTTTCTTGCTAACATGCAGGTGTCTTGGTGGTGTATAGCTTTTTCTTTTATCTCTTGCTATTTTTTAATTCGATGGCAGACATTCAAAATTCTTGAGCTAAGTCTGGGAGGCTTTAAGGGTTTTTTCCTTAAGCAATATAAATTTCTTTAATTCTCAAAACTTTAAGCTACATAAAGTCTCCTTTTACAGGCAGAATGATGATCCATGCAGGTGAGTAGATCTCAGGCCTAATTACTTCTGTTAATTGCAGAAATGTGAATTGAAATACCAATGCAGTTTCTTCACAGCCTTTGCAAATCTTGCATGCTCTACAATTTGAGTAACTCTGCACTACTAACACTTTGTAATGTGACGTAGGTTGAATATTTTTCACTGTGAGGCTTTGTGGACAGTAAATCTCAGCTCGGCAAGTGAAACAGAAGCTTTTAATGGACCTTGTGCTAGCCTATTTTATTATGATCTTTACCTATGTTAAAGGACAATCTTGCACACTCAGAGTTTATCAAGAGTGACAGATGAGAGTACCACCAGCCCTCATTTTCAAAGTATATCTGATTTCTGATAATGCAAACTGTATCCATATTCTTAAGCTCCTTAGAGATGTTCTTACATTTAGATTGGGGCAAATAACCTTCTTCTAGTTACATGATGCTCAGCACAGGCTACTATTTGCTGTCACCGCTCTTCACACCATAGTGATTTTGAGAAACAGGACAGGATGTAATTTTTTTGGGGTATGACCTTTAAATTTAAACATTTTTTAAAAATGCTGACAAATAGTATGATGAATTATGTAATATTTTCTATTGATCTGCTCTGTTTGTTTTAGCACACAGCACACCTGTTGATATGCCTAGCAGAGGACAAAATGAGGACAGAGACAGTGGCATCGCTCGGTCAGGTATCTGCTGTCTATCTTGTTTGCCTGCTTTTTTAATTGTTACAATTCTTTGCTGCTGTGATTCACCTGAAATACAGACACCTCATGACCTGTAAATCCATAATTGTTTTTATCTGCTAGGTGGTTTGCCTTCTGCCTTTGCCCCAGGCCTTCATGCAAAAATATTTGTAATTATATTCTTTGTTTACAGCCACCATGTTTTAGGTTCTTAAACAATTTATAATTTGGAGGAAGAACTGGTTGGAGCCTTTACTAGTGCAAATGAAGAGGAATTGGTTTTTTACACTGAATAGAGAAATGAAGACCAGAAGTTGTCCTGTCTGTTGTAACGGGAGTGCAACAACTCTTGGGAGAGAACACTTTTTTAATGAGAATAAGATATATTTTAGTATGTTTTAGTGGGGACAGTCTGCTACTTTATTACAAATGAGTGTCCTCAAGCAGCAAGATTTGTTTACAATAATTGTCTCTCCTGTGCATTTGAGTTGTGTGTAAAAGATCAGCAAGCAAGAGCAGTATTTGTGAGAAATTATTGTTGGAGTATGAAGAAAAATATTTAACCAGCACTCTTTGTGATTCATTATATGTGGGATTTCTTGCTTCCTTCATAGCATCTCTGAGCAGTCTTCTGGTTACTCCTTTTCCATCTCCAAGCTCTTCATCATCATCTTCTAGCAGCTACCAACGTCGTTGGCTCCGAAGTCAGACAACCAGTTTAGAAAATGGAATTATTCCAAGATGGTGAGTGTAGCACCTTTCTTCTTACAACAAGTGTTTGGCAGTAATATAAGCTAAACAGAGCTTAAGCTTTTCTCTTTAAAAGCACAAATCCTGTTATTAAATGTTCTTGACTCAGACTATCTTCATGTTATATACAATTTCCAATATAAAAAAAGATAAGTTTTGGTTGAATGTGAACTTCAAAGCCCAATTTGGAATATAATTATTGAATACATAGGCTGTGTATAGGCTCTGTATGAAGCCATATTCTGAAAAAGAAATTTAACTGTTTTGGAAGGAGCAGAGCATCCTGTTGAGGTGAAAGGGACTGTAACAGCACTGCTGCCATAATGACTTTATACTATGATGAAGTCTGACTAGTGAGCAGTTAGTGAAATTTTGGAGTAATAGCCCATGACGTCTCTCTTGGCTGGTACAGGATGTTCCTGATGTGACTTCTGCCAAAACAGGAAGGAAAAAAAGCTGTGATCAAAAAGCTTGGCTTCTGTTTTGGAATTTTATTAGCTTTTGTAGCTCAGTGGCATAACAAAGCATGGAATGCAGCAGACTTTTCATAGCTAATAAGCAAATTCTTCCCTTGTCATTTGCAAAATAGCAAATGGTTCTTGATTATCCTCTCTGTACTCATCTACCTGTACCCAGAGACAGAATGGATTTAGTGGAGACCTACAAGAAATTCATGCTATTTGGCCTGTCTCTTTTCATTTAAGAGAAGCATAAAAGCTGCCACTTAAAATATGTAATCAGTAAAAAATAAAAATTAAACCCCGTTTGAAGACTTCTTTCCCTAGTGTCAACCAACACTTGCAGCTTATTCTAGGTTTTCTTAGTGAATCACTTTTAACATTAAGAATTGTGCTGTGGTGCTAATGTTGCAGTCATCCTTTCTACATCACACTTGCAGTTGAGAGTAAGCTGATTGCTTTGGGTAAACTGAAGTACTTTTTAGTCTAGTTTCCTAAAGAAAGACGGCTGACAGCAGCTCATGTAAAAAAGGTTAAAACATCTAGGCTAAATAAGATCACTTCAGCCTAGCTTAAGAAGTAGCCAAATTTTCACAAATATAAATTTCTACAAAATGTTCTGAAAGTTACAAATTGTTTAGGGGGAAGTAGCCTCTTTGGGCTGCTTATTTGCTGTCGGAAGCAGGGTTAGGTTTTTCTCCCCCACACTGGAGAATCTGTGCTGGGGAAAGGTACTGGAAACAGCACATTGTTATTTTCACTGTCTAGAACTGTTCTTCAACTGGGACTCTTTCTAAGCCAAAAAGCCTCTTCAGATACTTGTTTTCTGGTTACTTGCTAGAGATGCAGTAGGCTTTTGGCTGAATACTTCAGTGCCACAGAGTTTGCACCCCAGGTTGTTACAGCCAAGATTCTACAGTCTGTGATATTTTAGGCCAATAGCTCAAAGAAGTTGAAATGTCTAGTTGGAACTCCACATAGTTGATTGGCAAGCAAGCTAGATTAGCAGCTTTGTTGAAAAGGCTTCTCTCTTAGGCCTAAATTCCTCAATTTCTGTTCCTGGGAAGCACCACAAAAGTTTGTGATGTCTTGGATGCTGACTGACCATCCTTTTCTGACTTCCTTGGGAATTTCTGTCTCTGTAAGCAAGTTCCTGAAGTTCAGATGAGGTTATGTTTTTGTCTTGAACTCTGTTTTCCCACAAGCTGTTTTTTGCTGGAGTTTAATTGTGTGTTTTATCCTGTGTTCATGGACTCATACCTCTGTGATGAGAATTTTTTGTATATTTAACTTTGTCAAACCAATTATACTATAAACCACTTATTTTTAGAATGGACTAAGAATGAATGCTTAGCCCTGAGCCTTTCCTTTTGTTAATTGCTTCATAGTGTTCTATAAATACTACAGACTCCATTTCAAGATAATTCTGATATGAAAAGACTTCAAACTTTTAATTACCACTCACTGGTATTGCAGTCCTAACTTAAGAGAAACTCTAAAACCAAGCTATTTCCAGATGAGCTGCTGCTCATAATGTCTCCATGGCTTTTTTGTCTTTTTTACCCTTTTCTCCTATAATTTCTCAGTAGATTAAAACCCTTATTCAGTTGAAGTTCCTTCCAACAGACATTTTATCCATACTGTTTTACTTGTGTGTGTATATATATATATATATATATATATATATATATAAAAAATATAAACACTGTGTTTTTTCATTGAAATTGATCAAGACTTTAAGCAAGAAAAATGAATAATTTTGTAAATCCAGCAGTATCAATATCTAGCACTGGAAGGCTGGTATTTATAGAAGAACAGGGTGAGGGAATTGCCACCCTGTTGTATAATCACAGTAAAACTTATGCTGAGCTTAGGCTTGTGGATATTATCCATCAGCTGCCTGTGCAAAGCAGTAGCTTGGAATTTACATCACGTGACTGTGGAACTTGACTTGTGATTGAGTCTTGAAAATCTCCAAGGATGAGATTCCACAGTCTCTCTGGACGCTGCTGTCCCCTTGACTGACTATTTTTCCCCCGTTTGACATTATCTGCAAACTCACTGAAGGTGTGTTGTGATTCACAGGCCAGGCTGATAACCAAAATATTAAGCAGTATTGATCCTAATAGCAACCCATGTGTAATATCTAGAAGAGACATAATTGTTGAAAGAAATGTGGCAGAACGATCAAGGATATAAACAGAACTTGGAGAAATAATAATGGTTGTAAGATAGCCACTGGATGGGTGGTTTGGGATTTTTTTCTGGTATTTTTACAGTTTTAAGCAGAAAACAAATCTTTCTAAACTGAAGTCCACGCAGTTTTGAGCTGGGCAAGCATGTATTGTAGGCATTAAGTTTGTGTTTTCACAGTGATTACTAAGTGGTGACATTTTGTCTTCAATTAAAATAGAAAGTTTTATTTTGTATGGTTAAGTGCAAACATCCATCTTAAGATGCCAGAATAATGTAGGTAGTATAGGTTATGTTTTCCAGCTTCACTCATGAGCAACAGTCCAGATTCAAGAGCATCATAAATATGTTCCTGAGCACCTAGAGAGGAGTTCTAGTGCTGGATGCAGTTCATGGCTCCAAAGTTACCTTTAACCTTTTTTGGTTATGATTTTGTATGATGTATTTCTGTTCCCTTTACTTCATCTCCCTAAAAGATAAATCCAGGAGGAAAGTGTTCACACCAGGCCTCTCTGGGAATTGTCTTCTTCCTATTTGAACAAGCGCAGGACTTATTCATCAAAATGTCAGGTATCCTCTGTTCAGAAACATGTGACAGCAAAGCCTTATGTAGTCAGTCAAAGGAGTCCTACAAATAATTACTTTGCACTGTATAGAGAACTATGGAAATAAGCTGAATTATCTCTCAGTACACAGGTAACTGTCCTAACAAATCTGTCTTACAGGTCTACTGAAGAAATGTTTAGTATGGCTGATGAAAGCTGCAGCTCCAATCCTGCAATGGTTCGGAGGAAAAAAATTGCAATCAGCATAATCTTTTCTCTGCCTGAAAAAGAAGAAGCACAGAGAAACTTCCAGGATTTCTTTTTCTCTCACTTTCCTCTTTTTGAGTCTCACATGAACAAGCTGAAATATGCAATAGAAAAGGTACAGAATACTAATTTGGCATAATGTGGAAAAATGTCAATCAGAGTGAAGTATTCTAGAATCTGATAGATGAAGAGTGGGAGAAGGTGCGTGGTTTCAAGCTTGCCTCCCTCCTTACACATGCAGTCTTGAGCTTGAGCCCAGTGTAGGAACTCAGCATTTGCTGAAAGAGATGCAGTTTCTTTTCTAGACAGAATTAGAATGGAGAGTCTTATGCTATGGGTGGTTTTTCTTTCCTTCTTGCTGTATTTCACTTTGAGGTTTTCTTGACTCCCTGGAGACTTTGGAAATGATGGTACTCTGTCCTTTAATGCAGTGTCTAAAAGAGAGGCACAAAATACTTGTTGCTGTCTTCTTACTCTCGAAAATGTTCTCTTCTGTCCCCTTGTCCAGCATTTTAGGGCTCGGTCTCCTATGAGGTGGAGGGAGGTTGGCATTTGTTGCTGTCCAGAGTGGCTGTATAGGACTGGGGCTAGATCTTAGTTATTTTGACATGATAATGAAGTTTAAAGAGATGAAGAATGTGAATCCTTTAAGCAGCTGTTTTGTCTTTAACTCTTAATCAAGGCCATGATCTCATGTAGAAAAATAGCAGAATCCAGCCAGAGAGTGCAGGTTTATATCAGCCGTGTCATGGATGCCCTGGGAGAATTCAGGTGAGTTGATGGAATTCTGAATTACAAGGAGAGTGCTTTTCATGCCCCATGAAAGATATTTGTCACTTTCAGTTATAAGCAATTGAATGTAAGGTCTTGTATTTTAGACAGTCTTGAAGTTAACGTGAATGCATCTTCTGCATTGGGTAGATGTTTTCAGAAAACTAGCAAAACCAGCTCAGCCGTTTTCCAAATGAGAGTGAAAGTAGTTCTGTTGCACTCACATGTTCCTGGGATTGTCAGTTAAAGTCTAAACAGCTCATCAAGAGCTGGCTTCTGCTGGTGCCTGTACAGTCAGGTGGATTGATGTACTCAGGCAGATAGATGTGTCTACTCCTAGCCATAGATGCTGAACAATGTAATTGTCAAGAATGTTGCAGTCAAAAGCTCTCTTTTCCCTGCTTGAGGAAGGATGGGATGGTCAAAGACTAAGGAAGTCAGCCCAGGAGAGAGATGGCTTTAATGGAATGGAGTTTGTGTAATATCTGGAATGTAGAATCAAATCCGTGCAGTGAATAGAATGGGTTCTTCTTCCCCTCAGACTTATTTCTGAATGATCTCTCTGAATGAAATTCACATGGGAATGCAAAAAAGGGAAGCCAAATATGTAACTCATGAAGACACTGGGTTACTGATAGTATGAATTGAACAGACTAGTGTTCTGGACACTAGTAATTACTTGAAGAGTAAAAACTCTTCCAGTTTAGTCTCCTGCATCTTACCAAAAAAACCCAAATTCAAGTCTGGACAACAGAAGAGGAAAGGGGCTACTTATATTTATTTGCAGAATTTAAATGTGCATGTTAACACTTACTTTTTGGGAATTTTCTTTGGGCAGAGTTACCATCTGGAACCTATATTCTGTTCCAAGGATTGCAGAGCCTGTGTGGCTTAATATGATGTCCAGCACCCTGGAAAAGAATCAGCTATGCCAGCGTTTTCTTAAAGAATTTACATTTCTGATAGAACAGATCAACAAAAATCAGTAAGCTTCCCCCACTCCCTTTTTCTTAAGAAAAAGCTTGTGTGCTTCCCAGTGCATGTGAATATGTTAAAGCACTTAATGGGGTGGTCTTTTGCTCGTGTTACTTAGGACATGCTGTTTTTACTTTTTCTCCTAGGTTCTTTGCTGCTTTGTTGACTGCAGTGCTGACATATCACCTGGCATGGGTGCCAACAGTGATGCCAGTTGACCACCCTCCCATCAAGGCCTTCTCTGAGAAGCGCACATCCCAGTCTGTGAACATGCTGGCAAAATCCCACCCATATAACCCTCTCTGGGCACAGCTGGGTCAGTATGATTTGGAAACCTTCAGATTTTTCTATAACAAGCACCTCTGTGCATCCACTCCTTTTAGATAAGGGCTGCTTGTGATCCAGGTCACATTTCCTGTTACCAATAGGTGTCTTTTGCCTCATTAATCAGAGCATGTGGAGGCCTCTTTGCACATCCTGCTTTTTATTCTTGTTAGTCGTTGACATCCTCTGTTACACTGTCTGGTTAACTTGTTATAGAGGTATTAAGATGGTGCAAATGCTGTGAATGGTCTGAGCAGTTTGGGAAAGAACAAGACGAAATAGACTGGATTGAGACCAGTTACTTGGGCCTTGGAGGCCCTTTGTAGTTGAAATTGGCCACCTCCCTTTGTCTCTTTCTCACATAGGATAGAGAGCTGGGTGATAGATTAGAATTCTGGCAACTGGCAGTACCTCCATTCACTTACTGTTACATGAATGGGCTTGGGGCAAGATCTTCTTTCTGTGCTCTGTGCATCAGGCTGGTCTCTGACAAATATTTTATAGCTTGTAACTTATTTTGATACGACGGACTAGATAACTGATGTCAAATGAGTAGGTGAATGAAAGCTGAGAAAGTAATCCTGTCAGTGGTAAATATTTGAAGATTCCTCCTCTTCTTGGCAGCAGATGAAAATCTGACATCAGACCACCCATCACTTTAGCTGATATACTATATTGCCATGTAAAATAACACACGTGCACACTGAGGCGATGATGGGATTTACTCTGTGATGCTGGTTGATGTTTCTTCCTAATTGTCTCAGGCTTCTTATTCTCAGTAACCTCTATGAAAGATTTGCTAGTTTACCAATGTAGTTGAATTGTTTCCTGGTTTAAGATGTCTTTTAAACATTGTGCAGAGGTTAGACTGAAGGGGAAATTAGAAGTGTGTTTGTGGTGTTGAGGACGAAGCCAGGCCTGGAGTTACAAAAACCAGCTGGACTGGAGGCGTAAGCTCAGTAGTAGCTCTTGTGGTCGCTCCCAGAAGTCACCACTGGTGACTAATCAAGAGTCTGTTTCTCTTTTTGTCTTGCCAAGTTCTCAGTGCCTGAACTCAAAATGCTCTCTGATTTTGTTTCATTCTTATGAAGCCCAAAAATCTGTTACTGTTGTGGTTGCAAAAACTGATTGTGAAAGTGAGATGTTGCCCTCTGCTGGCCCTTTTCTTTAGGAAGAGGGAGAAAAACCAAAAAAATCCAGTCTTTGTGCTTAAAAATGGAAATTATAGGATTTTGATGTACTTGTCTTTCCACCTTTAGACCTGTATTTTCATTACATACTGCATATCAATTGTAATTACATACTAATAAAATTGTAAGTCCCTCTGTCATGAGAACATACTGTCTCTTAAACATCAGCTTCAATCTAATGGTACTAATACGTATTAGTATGTTTTGAAGATCATGATTTTGACTTGTTGTACTGTCTTATTAGTATTTATATAAAAGCTGGTTGTGTAAATGAACATGAAGCCTGAATCTGATTTCCATAGCAGCTGTGCTCAACTCAAAAGTAAAACAGTATATTCCAATTTCATTTCCAAATTGCTTCTCCTCGTGGCCTACCAGCCTTTGAGATTAACTGAGGAATCTGAAGCCCACTTTTGGCTCCTGAGGAATGAATTTGTTTGTTTGTTAGGCTCTGGGATTGGTTGCAAGGGTGTCCCTAACTGAAGGAAGATGGCATCACTGATGCCACCACCCAGGAGCCTCTCCAGTGCATCACTGGCATTATGGGAAGTGGCAGATCTTAGCAAGGGAGACAGTAAGAGAGCCATGGAATTACTGTCTCATAGATTCTTGTTTTGTAGGAATGGAGTTGGGAGCCTTATTCCTTTTATGTTCTGTATACTGAGAAGGAGGGTGGACATAAATGTGCTCTTTGGGTTTTTTTTTTTCCTGCATTAGTGTCGAAACCAGAAGCTCCCTTGTCCTCAGAAGAAAACTTTCTGAAGCCCTGTTTGTAACTATTAATATAGTGTTGCTTCTTGAGGTTTAATACAAAATTCTGATGGCAAGCTCTGTCCAGAACAGAATTTGAGCAGCCCAGAGGAAGGATTTAGCACCTGAAAGCAGTCTGGTAGATTAGCAGGTAGCTGATAAAGTCTCAAGGTAGAGAAGCCTGTTTCCACACTTCAGGTAGCTGAAGAATATTGAGCTTTTGCTGGCTGTCTCCCATGTGCTAGTGAGATCAGCCACAGTTTGGTTAAGCAAAGACAATTTAGTGAGTGTTCTCTCGGGTGTCATGTGAAGACAATGGATTAACTCATCCTAGGAGTAGATACTTCTTGAGTTAGCTGATCTTTGACCAATAGGGCATGTGAACATTTCCTTACTTATGTTTCCCTTCCCTTATGTTTACTTCTCCTAGAACACCAGAGTAGGAATCATTTAGCTGATAGATGGTTATAAGCAACTGGATGATAATTTCCCTGTCCCAAAGAAATATTTTGAAAGTAGGATACATACAACCTTAGTTCTCTTAAAAAAGCAGTTCTTCAGGATAAATAGCAAATAAGTCATTCTTGGGGGACTCAGATGATGTTGTAGTAGTGCCTACATTTCATATTGCAGTTGTATTTTGATTTTCTGCTTCTCTACTGCCCCCTGCCAAAGTTAAATGCTCATGTGTGCGAGGTTGGCTCCCACATACGTAGCACGTGCCTTACTCAATGGGATAGTCACATGCCTCTTTTTTCTGAACCTCATTTATTAAGCTAATATTTATTCCTTTTTTTCTTTTTTGATACCTTAGTCTTGAAAAATGTATTTAAGATTTTTGTCTCTGTAAAAATGCCTGTGTATAACAGGTCACTGCATTAAAACAAACTTTGACATGAAAGAAAATTAGTAGAAAAATAGTATAGCTGGCTTCAGAGTTTTGCTGGATCTACATTCTCCTTTGCCCCCTCTTGTGTCAGTTTCTAGGTGATAATGCCTTGTAAACAAGCATTGTGTAAATTAAGTCTTAGTGGCTCTTAACAGAAAAAATGAGTAATAGCAGCTGATTCCTCATAAAAATGCTTCTGGGCAAAAGCCAGGTGTAAGAAGCATTCAGGGACTTCCTTTGTTTTTCTTTGTTTAAGACTTTTATGAATTTACTGTGAAAGAAATTAACTGTCCAATTGTGTCCATAGTAAATACTGTTTCAAAATGTGTTAAATTTGAACAGTGTAGGTTGTATTACCATTTTGCATAAACCTGTGAAATTTTTGCCTTCCTGCACAGGTGATCTCTATGGTGCCATAGGCTCTCCAGTTAGATTGACTCGCACGGTTATTGTTGGAAAGCGCAAGGAGTTGGTGCAGCGCTTGCTCTATGTTCTAACTTACTTCATCCGGTGCTCTGAGCTGCAGGAGAATCAGCTGACGTGGAGTGAGAAGGCTGGGGAAGGAGAGCAGGTGCTAAATGGAAGCAAGATCACAACTGCACTAGAAAAGGGAGAGGTAGAGGAATCTGATTATGTGGTTGTCACTGTTAAAAATGAACCTGCTCTTGTGCCTCCAATCCTACCTCCAAAGAATGATGGAAGTAAGAACAACACTACTGCAGAGTGGGTGCATGAACCAGAAAGCACTCAGGTTGTCCCAGTCTCTTCAAAAGAAAAGAGGGAAGCAATAGGAAAGGCCAGTCAGACCTCTGAAACATCTGTTGACTGTTTAAGTAGCAGTTTTTGTAAAGGAGCAGCTGATGGTAGGAAAAGAACTGTCACTGATACAGGAATTGTATCCTACCACTCTGAAGAATCATCTAAATTAGAGGAGATAATGGATGTGAAGAAGAACAAGAACCAGAACGAGAGAAAAGTGGAAAAGCAGTTTTCTAGTAGGTCATCTGCCCTACCTTGTCCTGAAAGGTCTGGCCACAGGAGTTCACACTTAGAAAAGGTTACTTTTCAGATTGGAAGTTCAGCATCACCAGAGTCAGACTTAGAAACTCATAGAAGAGAAATGGAAGAAAATCTGAAGGCATTAATTAAAAATCCAGAGGTGATCCATTGTGCCTCAAGTTCCACAAATCTGACTGTGGATGCTTCTCAGAATCAAGAAGACAGTTGTGAAGCTGCCTTTATACCCATCGGTAAACATAATGTTTGTTATGCACAAATCCCGCTGTGTGAGGAAAAGGAAAGTATACTTAACCAACATATGGAAAGTAAAGGAACTGAAGTGAATTTAATTAACTCAATATCTAGTGAACTGCTTTTGCCCACGGATAACATAGAAACTGTAAAATTGCCAAACATGAAAGAAAACAGAACTTTATGCTCTGGCAATCTGGAGAATTGTTCTTCTGACTGCGTAGAAGCAGATTCTGCTGTCAAACAGGATTCCCCTAAAGCAGGTGCTAAAGGTGTCCCCTATGGGGATTCTGGAAGGAAAACCTCCTTCAGAGTTGAAGGAGACATTCCAAGGAATGAGAGTTCAGACAGTGCTCTTGGAGCTAGTGATGAAGAAGGTGATTGTTGTATCCCTGATGAAGTGCATCGTGATAACATCAGCAAACGACTTGAAGAATTTGCGGAAGTGGAACTTCCATTGCCAAGGTATAGAAGTCTGATTAATTTAGAACTAAATGGAGTCAAAAGCTGTAGCTACTTTGGAGTTACCTAAAGTTTAAAGTCTGAAATCTGGGATCTTGACTAAGTTCCTTGCAAACAAGTCTGTAGCAGACAGTGATGTCATTAGAATCCTTGTAAGCAGATTTGGCAGAAAGAAAACAGAGCAGGTTTAATAAAGTTTTATGACAAAGGTATACTTCAAATGCCTAACAAAAGGTGATCAAACTTTTTATGTGAACTGACTGAAACATTTAATGTAGACATGTAGATAGAATGTCGGAGGACTAGCAAAACTTTGCTTAAAAAGCTAACTGTTTAGATTTGACATAATTGTTAAGTCAAATACAGATTTGGAATAAACATGGGCATGGTATTTGAAAATTTTTGAGCATTACAGGTGCACATGGAGTTTGATGGTGCTTAAAGGTCAGTGTCTAGATTTACCTTAAACATGAGAATTGAAGAAAACTCAAATTTAGCAAAATTGCGATCTGCAGAACATGAAGCTCATACATCCCACAAACTCCAGTGCATATAATTTTTTTATGTACAAGCTTGAAGAAATCAATGCATTGTTAAATTTCAGCTTTTAAAATTCTTATTTCGAAGAGCACCAGTACATGTTTACTGGTGTGAACATTTATGTACACTAGGAGTACAATTGTTAATTAATATTTGCAGTAGAAGCAGGCATGACTTCGCATTCATGCAAAATCTGAAGGCAATTTGTCAAGCCAGAGTCTTACCTTCTTCGTATTTTTGTATTTCAGGTCAAACACCATCAGCAGTCAATGTGTGAAAAACTTTGGAAGATCACTTCTGGGTGGTTACTGTCATACATATATACCTGATCTAGTGCTGCATGGAATAAATAATGATGAAAAACTCAAGCAGTGTCTACTAGCAGATCTACTTCATGCAATGCATGTGAGTTAAATACTGAGTCAGAGTAGGAGTTGTGATATTACTGAAATCTACAGAAGCAGGTTATATCAGTAGGTTAATTTTTTTACTTACCTGTTCTGTCTGAACAGCCACACCTGCCATGTCTTTTTTGAAAGATCTAAGCCTGTAATTCACTATATGCAAAGCCTATTCATGCAAGAATCATGTGCTTTCCTTTATTACTTTTAAGGCTTTTCTTCAAAGATTACACAAGGAAGATTGCTTCCAACTTCAAGTTACAAACAAGGAAGAAAACCCTTGAGCTGCTTCTTTTTTACATCACAATAGCAGACAAAATTACCTGTATTTCAGAAAAATTACATGCAAGTCAAAACATCTTATTTTGCCGCTTAGTGGCATGTGTTGCTGGTGAGGTAAAGTCTTGTTGAAGCCTGTATGATACTAGTCTGTAGCAGAAATGACTGACTACAGAAGGTAATTGTATATAGATAAGAACTTTGCTCTGTTCTTTCTCTACTGTAAGTACTCCTAAATTATAAAATTTATAACTAACCTTTCACTGGAATAACTGTGTGACCTCAGTATGCAATTTAAAATGCTTATCTAGTAGTTGTCAGCAGTTTCTCTCTGTAGCAATTAAAAATCATCCTCTTGGTATGACTGCATGTACTACCCATAACAGTGATGTGTGTGTCTGTATATTTAAGCAACATCAGATTGGTCTAGTGTGATGCTGGCTCTTCTTTGGTGGATGACAAGTGTACCATGGCAACTCTTGCTGCCAGGAGAGCCAGTGCTCTCCTGGGGTGCATAGCAAGAGCATTCCAGCAGGTCAGGGGGGTGAACCTGCCCCTCTACCCAGCCCTAGTGAGGCCACATCTGGAGTGCTGTGTCCAGTCCTGGGCTCCACAGGTCAAGAAGGATGAGGAGCTACTGAAGAGAGTCCAGTGGAGAGCCTCAAAGATCATTGGGGATCTGGAACATCTTGCTTCTCTGAGGAGACTAGACTGAGAGGGGATCTCATTGATGCATATAAATATCCTGAAGGCAGGTATCATGACAGTGGTGTGTAGCAACAGAACAATGGCCATGAACTAAAACAAAAGAAGTTCCACCTCAACTTCTGAAGAAGAATTTCTTTATGTTGAGGGTGGCAGAGCACTGGAGCCAGCTGCCTGGGGAGGTTGTGGAGTCTCCCTCTCTAGTGACATTCAAAACCTGCCTGGACTTGTTCCTGTGTCACCTGCTCTAGGGGACACTGCCTTGGCAAAGGGTTGGATTAGAGGATCTCCAGAGGTCCCCTCCAACCATAGTTATTCTGTTATACCCTGCTTGATTGTGCATAGTAAAATCCCTCTCATATCTCTGAAGCACTGAATGTACTTTCACCATTACTGGATCACTGTAATTATTACACTCTTCATTCTGAAAGAAACGAATCTCTTCAGTGTAGGGGGAATACATGAAGAAAAGTAAAATGGAATAGTGACTTTCAGGCACTAATGAAAATCAAATGTCTCGATCAAATTGGCAGATCCAGTGCTGCTGAATGTAAATCTTGTCACTGAAGTTGGTGTTCCTTGTCATTTTCTGAGATGCCTTTTGTTCCCTAATGGACAAAAACATGTGTTGAATCTCTTTCTTACTTGCTACATCAGTGTGAATAAAAGTAGAACCTCAAACTGAACTGTGGAAATGTATATGAAGGTATCACGTAATTGTATTTTGTGTCTGTTGCAGCATCCAGTGCTGGATGAGCCCATAGCAGAAGCTGTCTGCATTATTGCAGACACAGATAAATGGAATGTACAAGTAGCTACAAGCCAGAGGAAGATGATGGACAGTGTGAAGTTAGGCAAGGATGTTCTGGTTTCGAGTCAAGTATCCAGTCTGTTGCAGTCTATTTTACAACTTTACAAACTCAACGTCCCAGCTGACTTTGTAAGTATTTCTTTACTGAAAGCCAAAGCTAATGGAAATTGTTTAGCTCAGATAGCAAACACAGAGTTCTGTACCCTGTGTTGCAATATCAATGAACTAATGCCTGATTTAATGCAGAACTGTTTCAACATTGTAAGGAATCCATGCTACAGTCCGGTAATGGATACTGGTTTGCCTGTAATTTACATTAAACAGGTCAGATTAAAGTTAACAACTCCAAGATACATGTGCCAGAACTTAAGTTGTTTAGGCAATTTTAGCATGGTCCTCACGTGTTTATGTTTAGGACTTTTACATTTGTTTTTTATATTTTTTGAACAAGTTCCATACTTCTCTACTCTGAAAGCTGTTCAAGTGTCTATCTACCAAATCCTGGTTCTGGCAAACAACTTTCTCTTCTTGGGGTTTCTATTCAACCCCATGCAGAGGATGCCTCTTCTCTCTCCCCTCCAACTAACCGTGCCTCTGTTTGTTTACTTGATCTTTCCATTGTATGCATATTTTAGCAAGTGCTGTCTTGGGTAGCTTGGCTAATGGCTCCATGGGCTTGATGGGATGAGACACCTAGGAATGGGAGGGTTGCAGCAGGGAATGTTACTTTGTCATGTTGCATATTCCCTATCCCACAGCATCCTTCCCTGTCCTCATTTGTAGTGGAGTTCATCAGAACAAATCAGTAATGCTGGTTTTGCTGATTACAGCAAAATTACCCACAAGTCTGACTGCAATAACTGTAATTCAATTTTTAGCGTGTGATTGTTGGTGAGGGGAGATGGAGTGTTTTTTCAGTAGTCACCCCTTTTCTAATTAACAGAATTGGTTTGTCTTGAGTAGATAGCCTTGAGAAATTCTGTAGGAATCCCATGCAATGACTGTGCCAGCAGATGAAGTGGAAGATTGAGCTAAACACTAACAGCTCTAAATAGTATTGGCTGGCATTGTTTTGGGTTAAATTGGTGGTATTGTTTACACTAAGTTCTTCAAGTCAAGTGTTAGGCAAAATATTAGTACATTTTTGAGTGTTTTCTCTGGATTCTTCTGGGCGTTGAAAAATATGCAACTGTAGTTGAAATTGTATCCTAACACTAGCACAGTCACACCTTAAATCCTGCCATTTTTAAACTGAGTAGTTGGGTTTGCAACTGAAGTGTTCTTTCCAGTGTTACCTTAGGATTTGTATATGCAGTTTCTATATGGTTTGTGTGGTTTGGGAGGTGTCTGGAGGCAGGATGATTTTCAGGGGTTTTTATTTCCTTTTTCTTACAAAAAGAAACTGTGAAGTGACGGTGCTAGTAGTTTGTAAGTTTTTCATAATTGGCGTTTGATCCTTCTGTCAGGGAATTTTACAATTTGCTAAGCCAACATAAGTGCATGGAAAAGTTAAGTGTTCCTAAACTCCAGAAGTGTTACGTTTTCATAGTAGTATTTCTATTGATTTAAATTTGGATAGAAACATAAGTATTGATGTACTCCTATCAATCAGAGATGACCACAATGCAGTATGTTTGAAGTTTCCTTTAGGAGTGCATATCTCTTTACAGGCAGTTACTGTTCAGATGAATTAAATATTTTGGGGTTTTGTGGTACCAACAAAAACAACCCAATTTGAGAACAGATGAAAGGCAGGTGGTGATATCTTTGTTGTACCACTTCAGACTGATAGTTGTGCTGCAGAGAGCTTTGCAGTATGCCCTGGTGAAAGGAAAGTGCTGATTGCAGCTACTGCATTTCAGCAGTATGTCAAAAATTTTACCTGCGCTTTTAAATGCAGTTCAAGCTACTCTTCTATTTTTAGAAGTTACTTGACTTTTTTCCATTTGGTCAATGAGAAAAACTGCAGAGGAAGCTAATACAAGAAAAATAAAAACTTGTGGACACTGAACAAGTTGGGTTAATATACCAAGCTTGTGGGGAGAAATGTCTTTTGATTCTTTGCTAGTATTCAGAAGGAATAGATCACATGATATAAACAACCCTTCTTTTAAAATAATGTGGGATTCTTCCTTGCTTGTTCCCTCATAACTCTAAAAAAAAAAAATCCATAATCCTTAACATAAATACTGGAATTGAGGCAGACTGAACTGCTACTTTGTGATTCAGCTGCATGCCCCCCCTAAATGTGCCACTGAGAAAGTGCTCGTGGGCTTTTTGCATGAGGGTTACCTGTCATGGAAAAGATAAGAGTGCTGGCTTCCCTTTTGGCCAGAATCAGAAGTGTTATGATTATAATGACTTGAGTGAAAATTTGCTTGAAGCAAATTGATCAAACTGTTAAAAACCTTCTGCCTTTCTTTAGTTGGTGGCAGTGATTTTACTGTATTACCATGTAGCACGTTTTTTAAAATGCCTCTTTATTTTCCATTATTAAGACTCGATATTAGCTCATTGAAAGAATAATTAAACATCTTCATCTTGCTCCAGATGATCAGAAAAATATGTATTAGGCTACCTACAAGCCTGAGTCCTCTTTTTCTCATTAGATTTTTAATTAACGAAACTGGTCTCACCAGGTCTCACTTGTAATACTTAGGGTTTTCATTCAATTCCAGTACGTGGGATGATGGCCTGAAGCTATTTGCTGCTACTGTTTCTAATTGCTGTCTGTGCCTGCTGGATGATTATATGTTTGATAATGTGAGGTTCTGCATGTGCTTCCTGTTTTCATCTCCTGATTTCAGAGAGCTGAACTAATTTAACTTTTTTGAAGTGGTCATCCCTGTGAAAAGAAGGAATATATCAAGTTTGAATGTACCTTTGCCCTAGAACAAAATACCTGATAAGACTTCCTACCTACTCAGCTTGTGACGACATGCTGCCTGCTGACCTTGTCTTGCCAGAATAACTAACCCCTCTCTCTCCTTAAAGCCAAGGTTCATCTCCTCTCTTGTAGTTGGTATAGAGAAATTGCCATGAATCACATGACTGTATTTAAAAGTAATATGCATTTCTAGCATTCCACTGCTGGAAGAAAAGTGGAATGATTAAACTGATGTTTGAACTTGAACTATTACCTTTTGGCAATCAGCATCAAATGTTTAAGCAATTTTAAACTAGAAGTACTTAGGAAGCATGAAAACAAATGCCTAAAATGGATTTGTAACTTAGTTGCTGCAGAAAAGCAGTCAGCAAGAGGGCTGTAGTTCTGTGATGAATAAGGTAGTGGTGTCTTCGCTTCTTCGGTCTTAGTTTCTTGAATGGAACTGGAGCCTTAAAGCTAGAATGATAATTTTAGAAACTGTTGTCTAAACCAAGTCTTTCAGAAAAATAGTACTGACTTAAAACAAAGACGTCTTGATCCAAGAATTCTGCCTTAATGCTTAGTAAGATACATTGAGTGGTTTTGAACCTCATTAGAACTGTTCCAGTCACCAGGAATACAGCGACTTGAGTGGAAATAGAGGTGTAGTTTGTGCAACAAACTTGCTGCCCAAGGCAGCTGGAATGCCCCACTTCTATGAGGGGTTTCCTCTTTGTGGGGTAGTGTAACTTTTTAATGTTTATAGCACAATTGTAATAAATCCAATTCCTCTTCTAGATTTTGGAGTTGAGGCTTAGTTTATCTTCTAAGATAGAAGGTAAAGCGATGTGCTTACATTTCTGTAATATTTGCATGTGATTGCAAAAGCTGTTCTGAGGTTTTTGGTCTGTGTTTACAGTGCATAATGCATCTCGAGGATAGACTGCAAGAGATGTATCTCAAAAGCAAAATGCTTTCAGAATATCTGCGAGGACATACGAGAGTGCATGTAAAAGAACTAGGAATTGTATTGGGGTGAGTATTGCAGGTATCAGTCTTAAGCAGTGGCAAAAGCTGGGCCAGTTATTTTTCCTTTTCATCTGAATGTTGACAGCCTGTTCTCAGGAGGATTTGCTTCATATTTAACACTGCTCTTTCATGTGCCTAATGAGTTGCAAAAATGGGTTCTACTGAGCTATCCTGAAATCAGGAAAATATGTTTGTAGGGCAACAACAAAATACTTGTCATTTTTAAATCGTTAGAATTAAGAGAGTTTGGATTTCGGTCATTAGGAAGTTATCCATACATTCATACACACTCTCTTCTGTTGTGATCTCCTTAATGGAAACTTAATCCCAACAAATACTTTGGGTATTTTGGAATGAAAAGGGTGCATTTCTATCTTGAGGGATGAGAGGGTCTCAAAAATAAACAGGTGTCCTGTTCAGCAGCTGTCTTCTAATAATAGTACTTGATGGCATATAACCTTTAGGGATCTGCCTGCTGACAGCAGAAAAATGGGGAAGAAGTAAAAACACTTTCTCAAGATGTTTTTTAGCACTTTTGATTAAATCTAATTTATCTTTTTCCAGACTGTTTAATATTTCATGCTCAGAAATGTAGCTGTAAAAAGTGAAACCCTAAAACAAGCACTTTTCTTTGTGTGTGTGTACATGCTAAATATATATAAATATGTACATACATCCTGGCCTCTGAGCAGCTTCACATTTGGAAACAGTTGGCAACTGACCATTGCACTTGAGAGATGTTCCTTGAGCTGTTATTGCATAATAATTAATAATTTCAGCTTTTGGTCATTTTTGGTAAGAAAGTGCTTCTTTGTAGTGGACTGAGTTATATTCAAAACTTGAAATGCATAATCTTCCGTAAACTGATTCTTAGTACTTTGCTAAACTGGGCTTATTGGTGCCTACTGGTAAGACTACAAGTTAAGGCTTATGGTTTAGCAAATAAATAAAACATCTTTTATTTAAACCGGAGGAGATTATATAGCACAGAATGTAATGCTGCTATCTTTTGATTTAAGTGCTAGAATACTTCTTGGTTTTCAGCATTATTTACCTACCTTTACTGGTATTATATAATTATTGACAGCAAATTATAATTAAACAATGAACTTAGTAATAGCAAGACACTTCCAGTTTCTTTAAAGTGGATGAAAAGTATCTTGTATTTCTCTTCCCAAAGTGACTGTATATTATTTTAAAGTCTGTCTCTTTTTTTTTTTTTTTTTTTAATTTCTAGGATTGAATCCAATGACTTGCCTTTGTTGGCTGCTATAGCAAGTACTCATTCCCCATATGTTGCTCAAATACTCTTATAAATTAAATTCTCAGGATAGTCATTCCCTTGAAGTCCAATTGTGAAAATGGGAATGTTGAATGAAGAACAGAGGTGCCAAACACTGGTAAAGGGGAGCACCAATGAAAGCAGGTGATGACTGTACATTCTACCATCTTCCGATTCTGATTTCAACCGGAAGTTTTATTGGAGGACTTCAGTTTACATAACACAAAAGGCATTCAGGTCTTTCTTACAATCTCACTTCTGACTTAAATCAAGAGACTGCATCCTTGCATTTTATTTTTATTCAAAGGACAAAAGTTAACACTATGTGGCAGACTGGGTGCTGCCATCTAAAACGCTGCTCAAAACCATGAAGTACCAGTTAAAAGAACAAGTGGGTTAGAATGGATTTTGTGATACTATGCTTGTGAGTGTGATGTGGTGTATGTTTCTTTGCTGGGGAGGAAGAGCTGTAAACTCTGTATATAGCATTCCTGTACAAAAGTGTATTAGGTGGGACATGATTTTCTTGCAGAGCATACGTGTGGTTTTGTACAGTAGAAATGATGGGCTCAGAACAAGGAACCTGGATTCAGCAGCCAAATGTCATGTGGGAATGGAGGTGTGCGTGAGGTTTGATGTGACTTTTTCCTTTAAGGGCAAGAGGTTGAGAGCTGTGGCTGCTTCTGTTTTAATGAGGAGGCATTGAAATGGGCCCATGGCTACAAGTGGAATGGAATGGACTTCCAAGAGAGGGATTTTGTGGGAAAGCCTTATGGAACTTCTGCTACAAGTTTACATTTGTTGCTGATGCAACTTCAGTAACTGTTGGTTTGCTGTATGACTGTGGTCCTGGGAACTAAATTTATCTTGGTGTCATCAAATATTGCTATCTCCAAGGAGTATGAATTTGAAAAACTTCTGAATGGTGCCAGTGCTGTGAGCATGTGTCCGTGTGCACATACACCAAACAATTGGCACAAACTGAAGACAATCACATTGGCGAAATACAAGACAACAAACAACCCCCACCAAACCTTTAGTCAAAAGTATTACTTTTTTTCCAGCTACAAGTTGTCACTCTGAGTAGGAATAAAAGAGGAACGTTGTTTGAAGTAAAATGAAATGTAGGGGGCAAACCCTAATATTTGATATTACTCTGAATGTTTGCAATTACCCTTTTTGATTCTACAGAAATCTTGAACTATCATCCAGGTGCCTTTCCTTACTAGGTTAACTACTCTGACACCAGAAACTACTTCTCCACTAGTTGATACTGGCCTTTGGTGTTTCTAGAAAGCAAAATAAAATTTTGTACTTCACTGTTTTCACGTGGTTGATTAAAATGAATGTAAAAAATACTTTTTTTGCATAAAGCACTGTTAAGCTGGATATGAAAATATGGACCAGACTGAGGAGAGAACAAAGGATCAAAACATTCTTAAATGGAAAACTCAATGTTGGACCGTTCTGTTGTGAGCCGCTGTGAATACGGTGTCTGTAATTGTCATCTCGCAAGCAAATTTCTGGCAACACAATTGCTTGAAAATAGTGAATTCTAATAAGAAGCTCCTGGTCACCAGTTGTGAGTTCTCCTTGTTGGTGGTTACAGATTTTTAACACTGAAGGGACGCACTTTTATTGGAAGTGTTTTTATTTCCTACTACCTTGATGTTTGGACTTTTCTACAGTAAACTTTCAATGATTTGAAATAATGAAATGTGCTTATTGTGAATTGTTTAAATGTGATGGGGGTCTTGATTAACCTTGTGTTGCTTTTTGAGGGAAATAGGTAGACTGGCCTACTGTGAAGAGAGGTTGTTTCCACGTGGAGGGATACTTAATATTCTGATACAATACTGCTAAAGCTGTTCCGTCTATGCTGGTTTTCTGACCTGACATTCCAAATGTTTCTTTTATTGCATTTTCATACTTCTCCCTAGTATTCTGCCTAAAAAGGCTAAAATCTTTCTATGGTTCAGGTTTTTTCCTCCTGCTTTATAGCTAAGCAAACTTTTCATACCTTTGGTCTGTGAATCCTATCTGCTGGAAAGTAAATTTACCTCTGCAAATGGCTTTTAGCAGATACCACTTTCTGTTTCACAAGGTTAAAACAAAGTAAGAACCATAGAGCAAGTCACTACTCCTAAACTACCCTCTTGATGGAGAATGTGTGTGTGCATGTGTAAGACTATGAAACTGCTTCTGAGTGTATATAGAAATCCACATGTACTTTCTCTATTTCATGTCACTCTTAAATAGTAGCTGAGATCATTAAAAGTCATTCCCGTTCTTTTAAAGTGGGGTCTTTATCTGAACAGACACTGACAGTTCTTCAAAGAAATATATGCTAACATAAAGATGTGCTTTTGCTATCACGGAGTTTACTAAAGAGGACAGAGATCTGCAGACATTCAGTGATTTCAAGATTAATACCATAATCAATAATAGATCTGATTTCACCACATCAACTGTTTAAAAAAAAAAAATCTGCCTTTGGGCAAGACATCAGTTAACTTTGTGGTGGCATGTGAGCTGATGGTCAAAAGCACTTGTATTTTCTTCAGCCCAGGCTAAAACTTTATAGTTCTTGCTGCTTTCTCTAACGTTTTGCTGCTCTTCAGAAATTACACGTTGAACTATTTTATTCTCACAGTTTTAGTTTTGGGGGAAAGAAAATTCAAAATGAAAGCTCTTTTTACCTTTAAAAGGCTTTAAACTAATGAAAGCTAATTGCATATTTCCCCCTCCACCAAATGTACTACCTCAGTTGACAGGATTCCACTTTCTAGGGCTTTTTATTGACTCGAAGTCTTTAACTTGTTTTTGGTAGCATCTTGATGTTTATGTAAATTGGTGTGGCATGACAGGGCAGTAAGTATTTACAGATGTGTTTTTTAGACATTTTTAGGGCATGTTTCTCATTTTATTTTAATAGGATGAAAAGTGATATGAATGTACAGCTGTGTTGAAAATTGATAATGTAGCTTACTTAATTTTCAAATATTCCAAAGTTGTTTTTATCAGTATTATGTAGGTTTTTGTAAACTTAAATACATACTTTCTTGGTTAGGTGGGAGTGCACAGTCTTTCCAAAATCCCACATAAATGCAGTTTACACACTGAAATTTAAAGAATGTATGCTTTTTTCAGGCATAGGGGAGGAATGAACTGCTAAATTGTAGAATTTAATTGAAATTAATTTGCCCCAAACAATACCAAGATTTAAACAATTTAAGTAGGTACTCTCTGAACTAATCTATACAACTTTCTTTTGCCCCCAAAAAAACTAATAGACACTGATCCTGTAATTCCCATTTCTGATGGCATCCTCCAGAATTATAGATGGATTTTCCCCAATTCATATTATAAGCATCTTTACTCTTAAAGTCAAAACCTCTTTTCAGATGCATGAAACACCTGTATATAACGTTTACCCAAAATAATCACTTACCCTTCAAGTATAACTTCTACTTCAGTTAAAAGGAAAAAGGACCCAAGTAAAAATCGAGACTGAACTACTGAATAGTCTAGACATTTTCCTTTTTTTTTTTTTTTTTTTTTTGGGGGGGGGGGGGAGGGGGGTTGAGGTCAAACAAGGTAATTTGACTTACATGGCAAGTTTTCCATAGTAGAAAAATGTGTGTTGCTATTGCATGTTTGGAGAACATAGGCTTTTTTAGGAATGACTGAATACCAATGTCAAACTACATGTTTTTTTCTTATAGTTGTTTATGTACGCTATCATTTTGGTCAATTTCTTTGCGGCATTTGGTGCAATAAACTTTCTGAAATCAAAGTGGCATTTGGTATCTTCCTTTCTAAAGCTTCTGAAATACCTGTTATTGCTGTAGCTGATGTCTAACAGCACGTGGAATATTAGATAACCCGTTAGCAAAGTAAGTAACTGTTACAAGAAGTGTCTAACAGGAAGGCTGCACAAAATTTGGAACTTGGTTGAACACTATTGTCATCCTGGGAACCTCTACTCCAGGTACATGTGAACAAGAGCTCTTGCAGTGTGAAAAATATGGGCACAAAATAGTGGAAAATGAAGACAGTGACTGTTGGAATAGGTGGTGCAGAGGTTCCACACACCTTGTGTGGCTGGTACTTGGTTCTTTTTCATAAGCATTTGAACTCCCTGAAAAACATGTTGCTATTAAATAATAAATCCAGTTTCTAAAATTGCTCAACTGAACAGGAGTGACCCATCATGTCTGCTAGATTATGAAACGGTTAGTGCATTTGATCTGATTTAGTTTTAAATAAAGAGGTTTTTGATTTCTCTCAGATTTTCCATGACCTGACTTTCTATTTAGTATTCTGAAGCTTACGGAAAATCTGTATTTAGAAATAAAAGCAGAAATGAGATGAGATGATCAACTGTATTTGTGCTTCTTTGAGCAGGGCTGAGTTAATCTGATTTGTAGGGTCTAAGCATTTCTTACTTATAGACTGAAATGTTTGCTTGTTGGTCAGGCTAAAAAGGGTTGGAAGTAAGACAAAAAGCCCAGGAACTTTGGCATCGAGGACTTGATCTTGAGGAGAAAACTCGATTACCTGTCTGTTCTTTCCTCCTATCATACCATCTGCAAGTTGCTTATTCTGTGCCTTGCTGTTGTGCATTGAGTCCCTTATAGCTAGGTGAAATGTGTTAGCAGAATAAAAAAAAAGTGCTGCTGCGTTAAGGTGTTTAATTTGGCTCAAAAGGGCAAGGGGAGAGATGGGACATCTCAGTTAGGGACAGAAAAGGAATGAGACTGCTCCAGTCCCTGACCTTGGATACTTGTGAACCATTGGACTGTCTTGGTGGTTTGTGCAGTTCATCAGCCTGTTTTTCCATCCAGGCCTTGTGAGACTCCATGAAATTCCTCTGCTCTGATATCACTACTTTAAAACCATTGTAGTTAAGCTGTTGATCATATCAACGGGGTGAATTTCTTTTTAAAGGGCACTTAGCCAGCCTCTCAGAATCCAAATGTTTGGGATGGTGGCAGGTTAGGAAGAGGGAGATGCAGAGGCTGGCAGATATAAAATAGCTAAGCACTGTGAAAGGGTGGAGACTTGCATTAATGAATACTTACATGGTATGGCTGAGAAGGTGGCTGAAGAGCTTTTAGAACTGAGCTGCAAAGGAGAAAATAATACCTAGATTTATTTGAAAAATTCTCGAACTCTGAAGTCAGATTCCATGGTTTGTTCAGAAGATGTGACTAGAAATAATACAAATGTTGATAGTGAACAAGCAACCGAGCTGTTTTCTTGCTCATGCAAGTAGCAAGAAGGATCACAGATCTGATGGAGGAGTTCTTCTCATATATAAAAATGGTTTCAAGGCTACAGCAGTAAACATGAAGTATATTCCAAAACAACTAAGTCTTGTGCCAAAATTCTGCCAGTCTTTCTCCCGACTTTTCTATTTGAAAATGTTATATAGCAAGGCTTTCTCCTGATCATTTCTGCACCTTATCCTTTGGTTTTCTCTACTTACACCTTTGAAGAGATCAAAACAGGATTTTGGATGTAAAGGACACAAAGCCAAGTGCCAAACCATGAGACTGTGACCTGTAAGGCTTCTGATCCCATATAAACTTAGCTTAAGTGGACACATGCTAGTAATCCACATGCTGGAAAATTACTCTTATAATAGTTGCAGTCAGTTGTCTGTCTGGCACAATCCCAAAGGTACAACACTTTAGGCAGTACAAGTAGAGTAGCACTTTGTCTTGAAATCCTAAAGGTCAACACGTGGCTGGAGGGCTTAGGAGTGACAGTCAAGTGCTCAAATATAATCTCATAAATTGGATTATTTTTTTTTTCCATTTGGAACTACAAAAGAGATTCCACTGTGATCTGAAAAACTGGTGTTTGAGAGAGCAGACTTCCCTGAGAAATGAGTTTCTCACCAAGGAATAAACCTCCCTCTCCTATGGACAAAGAAATGGTCGTGAATGTGGAAATACGAAGTGATGCTTAGGTCTGCTTGAGATCTTCCCAGAGTGGGTTTGTGTGTTCTGATAAGAGTGCCATAGTGTCAAGGGCTGAGGTATTTTGGCTCACAAAAATGTTTTGCCTTCGGTTGGATTGAATTCCAACCCTGCATATAACAAAGTTGTTTCAAATATGTCCGTAATGTTACCATTTTAGCTCTCTTTTTCTACCTCGTCTCTTTTTTCCCTAGGCAAAATGAGCCTGAGTTTTCTTTTCTCTGTGTCACATAGGTGTTTTAACTTTTCATTTTCTACAGTATTACATTACCTTTTTTCTTTTTAAGATCTGCACAAGTCCTGTTAGCCTCAAAATGGACAAATCTAAAACTGTTCACTTTAGCTTTGAAAAATATAGGGGATTGTATTCTGTTGAACTACTTGTGTCATTCTGTACAACATCCAACTTTTTTGACCTTGAAACACAACCGCTCTGTTGTGAATGTGAAATTATAAGTAATGTTTCCAAACCATCCCATCAGCTCCTCCTGCCCTCTATAAGGAACTGACTCATGTAAGGACACTGCAGTTGTAGTACAAGTGCTTTAAGTCTGTTAAGGTTTGTTTCAAATAGAGAAATTATGCCTTAACTTGTGATTTGGGGAGCCGAGGTTCCTGGGCTGCCTGCATCATTGCAGCCCATTCACCATGTGGGTGAAGAGAGCCTAGATGTGCATGGTGGTCTTGTTGGTCAGGCATATTGGGAGCAGGCTGCCTGATGAGGGGGGATAAAACAAAAATGGAATTAGGCTGAGAGAAAGCTAGCTGTTTTCCTTTGCCCTTTTGTTACTGCAATTACACTTCTGGCAGTCCCCTGTCACAGTCTGATGTCCCTAACGTGCAAAGGGTGACTGAACACCAAGGCTTGTTGAGCAGGGTGCTCTGGATGCTGACCTGCTGCCATTGCCAAACCCAGGGACTGAGCTGTGCCAATACAGCTGGGGCATAACCACAGTGAATTTGTCAGGCCTCTGGTATTTAAACCATTTGTGTTACACCGAGCCATGGCTGCTCCCCGAAGATGGACAGCTGCCTCTGGTTTGCCATGTGCCATTTTCTTCCCACAAGAATGCAGTTGTCTCTCCTGTTGCTCAGGAGTGGGTAAACACCACAAGCAAAAGATGCAAAGCCCATTTGTAATGTTGCTAAATAAATTCTGAGTCTCGCAGGTAATTTGTTGGCTGCTGGGAGTGGCTGCAGGACTAGCAGTGCATTATTATATGTTTGAATTAAATAAGCTCTGGTGGCTGCCCAAGTGCAAGTGCCGATGCTCTTGATATATAGGCAAGCTGGTAATTAGAGAAGGCTGTTCTTGTCTTCACAAGGCTTCCTGTCCTGAGCCGTCTGCTGTTTAGACCATGTTGCTGCAAAGGACCTAATCTCACTAGTTCATCCCTGGGATCATACTAAACTTTACAGGGAATCTGGCTTTCCTCTACCCTGCCTTGCTTCACTTCAAATTAGTATTCTCTCTTTTCTTCTAAATATACAAAGCTTTTTTGGCGTGTCTATTTTTGTGGCCAGCAACTGCTCTGCCAGCCCTAAAATAAGCTGGTATGGGCTTTGCGATTAGTGCTGAGATTTTAGATCTTGGTCTAGTTGGAGACCTAAGAACTGAATGGTCCCACCCAGGAGGCAAAGCTCTTGAAGGAGAGCTCCCTAGGAATTGCTGTCCCACTGAATCCAAGCAGCAATCCAGCAATCCGCACCTGCAGTTTGTCTCGCTTTGTCTTGCTGAGTGTTGCTAAGTGCCATTCTTTTCTTAACAATGGGGGGCTGTGCTGAAAAGAACAAAGATGTTAATGGTCTGGGGTGAAGTCACTGCGGCACCAGCCTGCCCTTTGCCGTGTGACAATTCCAATAGCTCGACGATGGTTGGCTGCCAAAGTGCACACTGCTGCCCTTCTTAGAGCTGTGACGCAGAGCTGGGTTGCATTGTAGCTGAGGTTGAAATACGACTGTGAACTTTACAGCGTGCTGGACTTGCTCAAGTTAAATGCAGTTTTACATACTCTGCCATGATGGATAGCACAGAGCATCCTGATAGCACGGCCTGTCAGTGTAGCGCAGCGCTTTGCAGCAGTAGTGAGATCATCTCTGGATTCACTAAACCTGTTTCTACTCTGTAACACATCTTTATCTCAGCACCGTGCTGGGTTAACCACACTGATTAACCATTCCTAGTTCTTGACTAAGCTTGACTGGTGGCAGGTTGGGGATTTTCACCCTGTGTCTGTGGCTCACCATAAAATCAGCTCCTGCTTGTTTTCTTAGCATTCTGGTAATTACCACTGTTCATTACAGAAGGATGGGGCGATTGGCCAAAGGTACTCAGGGATACTGTGTCAAAGGTTATTAGTTAGTACCTGATCTTCTGAGTCTTCAAATAATGACTTCATCATGGAACAGTCCTACTGGCCAAGCTGGGCAGGGGGGATGCGTACACCTCCCTTTTCCCTTCCTAGCGATGGCTTTAAAGAGGCAGAGGCATCGTGTCTGGCATTCAGACATATCTTTTGTGAAATTTAAAAAGAGAAAATGTGTGCTCGTCCTTATATACTGTGTACAATTACAATTCTGCCTATAAGGCTAGTTCAGCTAAAGTATCTGCCACGTGGATGCTGCCAAATAAATGTATTTTGCTTTCCTGAACACCTGCTTCTTTGCTGTTATGCAGCTTTATTTTTTGCTTTAGATGCATGACTTATGTGGGAAAAAGTAACTCATGACAAGCAGCTGAGCAATACTTCAGAAGACGTAGCAGGAGTCAGTAATCACCCAAGGGAAGCACTAGTTTTCAGAAAAATAAAGGCAGAAATGAAGGATCAAAGTCTCTGAGTGAGCTCCTTGTTTGAGGCGGTGGGAAGGTGTTACAGGCAAGCCTGTGGATAATACAAGATGTTAACTTACTGATTCACAGAAATAGCTAGTTGTTACACATTGGCGTGCAGGTATCTGTGATGATGCTGTGCTGTGGCAATGCAGCATGTTTGTATCTGTCCATTTTAATATAGAGAACAGTGGTTTAATGCAGTTTTTCTTGGAATTAGGTATGTGGGCTGAAATACTGCAGCCAGTGTTATGGGTTTAAACTATGTGAAAGGATAGGGGCAGGAGGCAATATAAAGATGAGCAAAAAAGTAAAAATATGGGTCGTAAATGCCATTTGACTCTGTACCGCTGTCTGAGTTCCCGATTCAGTCTTGGTGCTGCTTGTTTTAATCGTGTGGTGGGAATCCAAAGATGAAAAGCAACCGTGACCAGACAAGATGTGACTGTCATTCTCTAAGGGGATAAATTGCCATGGCAATCCTGGCCGTTGCTGTTGGGGAGATGGCTGATTTTGGCCAGCTGCTGGGTAGCTGGAGATGGTGAATCCCCTTGGGGATAAGGTGCCTTTTGGATAATTAGACAAGCGTGCTAACTGTCTCAAAACAAAGGCCATTAAATGATTTCTTCCTGCTGCTTGAGATTAAGTAATGGCCTTGTAAAAGTGAATGCCTGAGAGGCACCACCAGCTTTTGAAGGACAGAAAATGCCAAACCCAGTTGGAGACTGATTTTTTCCCCCATGTCAAGGGGAAGAAATGCAAGGTTTGACAGCAAGAGAAAGAGAAGGCTGAATGCCTGCTATAGGAATAGTATTTATAGAATCCCAGAATAGTTTGGGTTCCGAGGGCCTGTAAAAGGTCTTGTAATTCAACCCCTCCCTGCAATGGGCAGAGATATCTTCAGCTAGATCAGGTTGCTCACAGCCTCACCCAACCAATAAACAGTATTTGGTCTTTGTGCGCACGATGAGGATGAGGTTGGGTCACTCAGCAATCACCCAGTGCAGGTGCTCCTGCCAGCACAAGGGAAGCCGCTGGAGCAGGGAAGAGGACAGCAGATCTGCCCCTTTCACTGAAGTCTGTTTAAAGCAGTGATGAAACGGGAATCTGGGGCAGTGAGTTTCACCTTAGTCAAGCCAGTCTGCCGCTGATCCTTTGTGTTTGCTGGTGGAAATATGCCCTTACCCAACTGCTTGCAGTAGGGGTCAGATGAGAGCTGCTTCTGTGATGCCTTGAGAATCCATAGCCAGGTGTAAGGATGAGAAGGAGAAGCACGACTCCTCCTTCCAACATCGCCTCCCCATTACTTCAGCGTAGCTGTAACAGGAAAAGTGCCCCCTGAAGGGCTGGTGAAGTACCAGAGCTACAGCAGGCTGTAATACCAAACCGTGTGTTTTGTGGGATCAGTGCCAATCCTGCTCCTTTTCCCCAGCTGCAGTGAGTGTAAAAGCTGGTTTCAGATTGCTTGCCCAGCACTAGATTGGCATCTAATAGCTCAGCTTTGCAAACTCTATTTGCTGTTTATGGTGTTTTTATCGGACCTGATTGTTGTCATGCCAGAGACTGTCTAAGGTAACCTATGGAAATGTATCCCAATTTCTCCCTTCCTCACCACAGAAGCGCTGTGTGAGGGTAGCTGTCATTATTTCTGCCCTCAGTACCATGCTAAGAAGAGGAGTAACTCCTGGCAAATTCCAGAATATATTTGTTCTGTTTCCATTATTTTCACTCTGCTTCCTGGCCATTACAGAGCATTGTCGGGGACGTGGGGCTGGCAGTGAGCATCAGCAGGAGCAGGAACCACTTCATCCAAGTATCTCTCGCAGCTGTGAAAGCTGCAGAAGGGCATTGTGTAGCTCTTGTTTCCTTCCAGAGTGGAGTCCCTGTTCTGTGTGAATTATGAGCACAATTGTCAGAGCTCCGAGCACCAGCGAGGGAAGCTGCTGATAAATGAGGTGCAGTAGCAGCAGCTGCAAAATCGCTGTCCCGCTGGCTGGGGAAAGGCAAAGTCATCAGAGAATTAAGATGAACTGCTAAGCATATTTTGCACTCAGAAGGCAGTTCCATAGGAATTAAAAGTAAAACACTGCCATATAGAAGTTTTTCTAACTTCTGCTGGAGCTACAGCTGTTGCTCTTCAGGCCCAATATTCCTTCATGCCATGAACTGCCCCCACACAGCTTCTTCAAATAGGATCAAAAGGGTCAGCTGGAAAAATCTATAAAGAGGTGGAACAATTCAAAGAAGAATGCAGAGGCTTAGAGCAGTGACTGCTTGGAAATCAAGGTCAAATCGTGCCTTAATAGCTGAGTACACCCAGGAGTTCAGACGTCTTAAATCAGACCTTAATGATCACGACTGGGTAGAAGACAAGAGCCCACATGTCTTTTTAAACTGCTGTCTTGTGCATGGAAATGTGGCTGTGTGCCACAAACAGAGAGTAAGAAAATGCTGTCTTCCTCTTTCAAAGCTTTTTTTTCTCTCATGAGATTGAGATTTCACACTAGCCATCCTATTGAAAAATAGTCAGTAGGGAACACTAAAGTAGCGTTAACCACTTGGGGCTGTGCTGTGTTCGGCACATTGCAGTGCCACTCGGACTTGGTCATCCTGTTGATTTAGAAAAAAATGATACTAATAATATCAACCTCAAATTTGTTTTTCAAACTTCTACTTAAGTGCGACTTGTTCTCAGTTACTTTGGTCACATTTCTGCAGTTGAAGACATGTGACTGTTTATACCTTTTGCAGTGTATTATTTCAGTTATACATGAAGTGTAGCAAATCTTTAGTTCCTGTGGTTTACTTTGCAGTTAGCTTCCCTCGCCCAAGGGAACTGGAAGCTATTAAAACCATGCCTTTAAACCAGCAGAAGGAATAGAGCTCCCTTCTGTCTTTCACTTCTGCTGGCACCCAATGCTTTCTGGTGCAGTAAAAATTCAACTTAAAATTACCTGTAGACCAGCTACACAGGTGAACTTTGAAACACTGCAATTTTGAATTAAAAGCATTTTCTGCCATAGGTCTTACACTATGCCATCCTCGGATATGGCATAAAGAACCTGGCAGAAGTCTGTTTTGCTGAGCAGCTGACTTCTCTCTGGTCAGCATAGACTTGAGTAGAGTTTTTAGACTAATTCTATGTGCATTTCTCACCTGAGGTCAGAGCTGGTGAGAAATGAGCAGAAGGTGAACCCTCAAGCTCTGAAATCACGAGATGGGTCTCTTCTAAACCAGCTCTTCTGAGGAGCCACAGCCCCTGTGTCAGGCAGGATACGGTTTTCTCCCATGAGTTGTGTTGGTGTCTGCAGGGCTGCAGCAGAGCTCTAGGCTTAGGCTTGGCCTTTCTGCCTCAGATCTAATACCTGGGCTACAGCATTTTCTCCTCCCCCCAGATAAATCCCCCTTTCTTGCGTGGGCAGCACTGCTCCCTCTTGGCACCGGGAAAGGCAGCCCCAGTGCAGGCCAGCGGGTGGTCGTTGCCAGGGACACGTGAGCAGAGCAATGATTTACTCCTTTAACTTGACAGGTCTAGGTTCTTTCACCATCTCTGTCTGCCCAGGGATTGTGAAACCTCTTAGCACACTGCAAAATGCCTCAACGATAGTAATTTCTCTTCCCCAAAGGCATAATAAGGTGAAAAGCTGGCCCCTCAGCCAGTGGTTCAGTACAGCTTCCATGAGGCTACAGGGCAGAGTACGTGGCTGATTCATTTCTCTTTCACAAGACTACCCATGCTGTGGTACAAAACAGTGTTATTCCCAGGGGCTGGTCTCACTGAGGTTAAATATGTGCCTTCCTTTATCAAACTGCTTTCTGCAATTTCTGCACATTTCACAAGGGGATTGAGTTACTGGTGAGTAAAATTTACAACCAGAGACCTCAGGCCCTTTAGAAAACCAAAGAAGAGTTGGAAGGAATTATGTGTGTTTCAAAAATGAATTTTTAGGTGTTCTGACACGCAAGTGTAACCAATCATGATGACAATGACTCTTTTTTAAAAATAAACTCTTTGCAGCTGAAAAATGTGGTTACTCCAACAAAACAAGAAAGCTTAACCTGCAGAAAAGCTTAACCTGCAGCCAGCAGTTTGGCTGTTCCATAAACTCCCTTGGCTAACAGGCTGGATTTGTGCTGTCTTACTCTGTGACAAATGTGCTTGGTGCCACGGTGATGTCACAAGCCTGAGCCAGTGATGCTGATGGCTTCCAGCTGGGCTGCTGAGTGCTGGGAATACCACAAGCCAAGCAGATCCCGGGTATGGTGGAAGCAGCGTCCAAAACCCACCTCATTGCTAATGCCTCCTGTCCCAAATCCATTATTAGTCAGGGAAATGTTGACCTTGTCGGCTGTACCTCAGGCACAGCAGCATTCTGGTCATTTTTCTGAGCTGACTGATGCAGTTGGCTCAGCTCAGGTAGACTGTCTGTAGGGACTCAGATGGTAGTTGGTGTTCACTATTCCGTTTGAAATCTGTGTTGCTGGAGAAGGTCTGATGTGACGCTGACTACGAGATAGGAGCCAAATTTAGGAAGAATTCTTGTTCTGATGAGAGGGGAAACCCCAGGGAGATGTTTAATCACTGCAGATTGAGTGATACTAATGGTGAAGTTTTCTATCCTTTGTGTTAACAATGACATGTCGAGCTGTGCAAAGTGCACTGATCAAGTTACTCGGTTGTCTTACTGGCCAGGATTCTTTCTTTGCTAACCCTACTCCGTCTGTGGTATTTTTTTTCCCCTGCTCATTTTGTCATATCTGATAATACACGGCCAGCTTTCCCAGGCAGGTACCTGGGCATGATTATAAAATTTTTGGAAGGCCACGAACAGATTAGTTACCTCTTTCCATTTACCGTCTCAGAAGGGAAACTGCTGAGACAAGTTCTTTCAGGAATGTAAATGACTCCCTTTGTCTATGCTAGAAATGGAGAAACACAGATAAATGTCACCCGTGGGAGGCTCCTTTGGAGACTTTTCATGTCCAGCACTATTGCTTTGGTTCGTGTATTCCAAGCCAACAATGTTTTCACACCTGAATAAGGAAATTATGAAGTTAACTGATGAATACATGCATGTATTTTCAACAAATCACACGTGTGTTAGAGGTTCATCTGCAGTGCGAGGCTTGGGGATTACAGGGGTGCTTCTTCCTGGTCTGGAGACTGAACTGGAAGGCAGCAGAAGACTGACAGTAAAAGCTTGTTTTTCAGGCTGCTAGACGTAAAGAGGGCAGTGTGCTCTGTGACCTGGCTGTGACAGGGTGTGCAGGGGAGCCGAGCTCAGCACGTGTGTTTGCATGCTCGAGTTTTCAAGAATTCTGCTTCTTCCCTTGGCATGAATGCTCTTCACTCACCTTTTTCACTTCAGAGGGAATAATTACCAATGTTTGTGGGTTTTCGTCGTTTGAGGCAGGTAATATGCAAACCATGGTGGCACATCCAGGCTGCAGTTTCAGAAAAATTTGCTTGACTTTAGTGTTGATGAAAATCTAATGTTCCAACTTTGAGTCAATGCGTCACGTGTCAGGTTTTCAGCGCATTAAGTTGCCAATACCTATAATAAAATCCTTATCCATCTGGCTATCCTTAGCCATAAAAAACAACAGAAAAATCTCAGCTACCATCCAACTCTAAACCTGTTTTCTTACTGAACCAATCTGGTCGTATCATATGCCATTTAAGAGCTCATATCAATAACAGGGATATAATCAGTGCTTTTGTTTGAGTATTTTGCCACTTAGAGCACTACTATTCTCTCAAAATTTGCCTCGAAAAAGAGAGCGTCTATTATGATATTTTTTCCCAAGTTGCATGGATAATTGATGCTTAAGATGTTCATAAACAAACAAAAACAAACAAACGAACAGAACCAACCCGTGTGTAACTGATAGGACGAAGATTTTATATCCACACAGTAGTTATTCTGTAAGGGGACCAGAACTTCTAGGTCGTCAACTCTGTTGCTCATTTTCTCTCCTCTTGTACTTTGCCCAGCCCTCAAATCTGATTGTCTTTTAGTGCTGCTACTGTAGGGATTTTTTATTACATTGAAAAACAAAATTAAATTAGAATTAAGGTTTCAGAAAGCAGCATTCAAAGGCAGAATATGAGGGGAATGAGAAAAAATATTTTTCCCTGTTGGGTTTTGTAGCTGTTAGCTGGACAGCAGAGGCATGTTGAGGTTCAAGAGATGTCTCTTCATTGCCAAATTCTGAAACAAAGTGTGAGAGAGGACTGGTTTAAAACCCCTTAAGTTCTCACCTCTATCTCTCCACCTTCTGCCTTGTCCCCTCCTGCCTTGCAGCCTTTTTCTCCATCCTCTGCTGCTGCTTTTAGTTTTGGGCTCTTCTACTCTCATCTTTTTCCATGATGGTCACCTTCTCTCTACTTAGAATTGTTTTCACACCTTCTTATCTTTAGATCGGTTCTGTCTTTTGCCTATTCAGAGGACATGGAGCACATGCAGAGCTGGGCATATTCACTGAACTTAGGTGACAAATTCTTACAGATTGCTTCTGAGAATGATGAAGTCTGTGTTCCAAGATGTAGGGCTTGGTCAGGTGGAAGCTCCAAAAGCAAAACCTCCTCATGACGGCACACTCGAGGAATTTCAGGGGTCCTTTATGGAGTCACTAAGTGCGACAGCTACCAAAGCCCATTCCTTCCACTTGTTTTTTGTAGTATAGGGAAGGAAACATACTTTTGCATTCCTCAGTTTCTGAGATAAAAATGATCCATTAGAGGTGAATCTTTCAAAAATGAGACCACCCATGCATCAAATTTAATTGAGTGGTTTCTTTGGAAAACAAATATTTTAAAAATAGTTATTTAAAAAGTAATTGTAATTACAGGTGCTTCTTAGTAGTAATGTTGAAATACAGAAACCTGACTTTTTTAAAATATCATGCAGGACAAAAAAAAGAAAAGAATTATTATCACAGGTGGTACTATATTTCTCCCCATTTACCTGGACTGATGAGAATTCATTTTTTTGCTTGGACAACATTTTAAGAAGACAAAAAATTCAGCCAATACAATCAGCAAAATTCTTCCCCTTCATTAACTAAGTGCCCAAGAGACAAATGAACAAAAAGGTAGGTTCCTGTATTCAAGGGGAGGTTGCAGATTAAATGATGCAATAAATTTACCCCAGGGCTAAAAACAGATTTTCTTCTAGCATAAAAGTCACCTTTCAGATACGTTGGAATCTTTACAGGGTGCAGGCTAAAATGATGGGGAATAGCTCTTAACAGCTATGGGCGAGATCATGCAGAAGTGGTGTTGTATCTATGGTGATGTTCTTCACTCTGTCACTGAAAAGAGGCTGCAGGGGCTGCAGTTATTCAGGTGGAGAGGAGAAGCTCCCTGAAATGCCAGGTTGTCTTTAAGTATTTGATGTTTAGTATGAGCTAGCTGGCTTCCAAATAAATGCTGTGGACTGTTGTGCACAATTAGGTAAACTGCTAAAACTCATAATTACGAAGATTACTGCATTTCCCGTATGTTATCCACTTTATGGGACTGTATGTCTTATTTCACATGTGTCTCATTTAAAATATTCAGTACTATGTATTTTTAATTTATTGCCAAATATTTCATCATCTGAGAAGGTAGGTAAATACTGTTTGCCTCATTTTTGTAGCCTAGGCAGCTAGGGAATATAGAAGTCAAAGGTTTGTGATATGATATATTGGCATTTAAGCAAATGACTATCAGTCTCCTCAAAACTGAAAGCATGACCTTTTGTGAAATGGCATTCTTTTATTGAACAAATGTGTTTTTAATGTATTCTGTTATAGCTGCTTGCTGTTGTGATTATACGAAATTGAACTGCCTTTCGCAACAGCGAAAACTACAGTGGAAACAAAGGGACTGACCTGGTTTTGACTCTTTATTCTCTTCTGCAAATCTGCAAATGCATTTATTATAGCCTGTGCAAATCAGTTGCTGCAAATATTAAATCTCAACTTCTACGGTTTTGCTACAGGGCAGCCTCTAAGTCGTGAGTTAGTGACAGGAGAAATGAGAGAAACTTGAGCTGCAATGTTTTAATGATTTTTTTTTAAAGTAGAAGCATTTAGTTCAGCCAAGTAAATCCCTACTCATTTACTTACAATTTTAACTCAAACAATAAACCAGCAGTGGCTGAGAACAGGTTTTGTGAGTTCCTTGCGAAACCCCTTCATGAGAGAGACAACATCCTCTTTCCCTCAGCTGAAGGCTGAGAAAAGAACAGGTCAAATTTCTGCTTGTACCAAAGCCCCAATTCTTGGTAGTCCTGCAACAAGAACAGTGTAAGCAATTGTGATTCCTGACATTTCTAACTTGGAAGAGAGGACTGAGAAGGGCAGAGGAAATCTGCTTACTTTAAACAAAAATGGAAGCTATGTTCATTCCTGAGAATGTATCAGCAGAGGGCACAGGCAAGAAAATAATTTTGGTAGTTCATTGCTTAAAACACAAATATATTCCAGGTCTTGAACAGAAAACCTTGAAGCTTTGAACGAGTGTGCAGCTGATAGTGTGGAGATAGGAAAACTAGCTTCTCCTTTGGACACAATACTGTGTACAGTGAGACCTGACAGCTGTGAGCTGGAACTGACACCTTCATCTCTGAATATGTCCTTCTTGTGAGCCATTTTGCTGCTGCTCTCTTGAGTGGATGTAGCTGAGTACATAGGCAGTGCCCAGAAGAATACCTGCTTGACCTTGCTCACTTCTGTGGAGAAAGAATTTGCTGAAAAAGTACACGACGTCTTCATTACAAAGAACTGTGAGATGTCAATTATTGAGAAATTCATTACTCCTTTTTGTCTTAAAGAAAAACGTCAGGGAAAACATGCATTAAAATTGGAAAGGGAAGGACCGTCATTAGTAACTTCTGGATTAAAAATCTGGGATAGGCTATACACATGGAGGGACACAGGAAGGCAGAGAGACCCAACAGGGGCTCCCCAAGCCATTTATGACCTTGAGATCCACTTAGCACATGCTTGGGTTGGTGGTTCTTGGGTCTGTTTATGAGGATGTGTCTTCAGAGCATGTCTGGCTTTGACAGATCCTTTCTCTTCCTCTTCCTCTTCCAGAATAACTCACAGCCCGTCCAGGGAGTATCTCCATCTCATGCAATTGTAAATGACCTCTGCATAGGGAGATAACTGGCAGCTTTTCCTACAGCAGCCATGGGATGGCTGGATGCAGTTTGGCAGCTTTGTGTGTCTGATCCATAGTGGATCTGAAACTGCACTTCACTTGTTTTTTGTTTTCTTAGGTTTGTGTCTAAATTGAACACTAAGAAGTGATGAAGAAGGGTGGTCTAGTGGTTAAATGTATTCAAGTACCAATATAGAACAGGGAACTTTTTCTGTCTCCACCACATCCGGGGCCAAGGACAAATTATTTAAGATGTCTCTGTCTCAGAGTTTTCCCAACTCTAAGATCAGGATGAAAGGCTTGCTTCTCTGGGTTCGTGAATGACTTGAATGCTTTGATTCCCAACAGAAAGAGACAGAGAAAAACCTTAAAAAGTATTTCCAAATTGATAGTAAAAATAGATAGCCCTTAATTATTCTGCCACTGGCTCTTCTCCACTTTGTCAGAGCAGTTCTGGTTTTCAGTGGAAAGAGGGTGCCCTGCACATCACACAAGATATACAGAGTCAAACAAGAGACAATCTCCAGCTTTCTCTGACTACTCCAGTGAGCATTACAGTGTTAATGGTGAGCAGCAGAGAAATGGCATATTTACTCATTCTGATTTCACTTGATGTAATGGGAAGTAATTCTCCTGAAGTCAATGGGATTACAGAGGTGTAAGAGCTGTATGAATTTCTCTGCCCTTAGGCTGATGACAAAAATTGTTTATGACCATACCACAGCAAACACATAAAGAAAAGGCCTCAGAGCAGGGTAAGATTCTGTAAATGAAATAAAAGCAATGTATTTAGCAGATGAGCATTTAAGATGTAAGAGCCTGAGGAAGTCTTGCTGTTTGGCTGGTATACAGAGCTCTCCCCAATATTTTGCCTTTCCACCCCAGCACAGAGCTTCAGCTCTTCTAGAATCAAGCTTCCCTCAGCAGCCATCATCTACTGGCCGAAAATATTCACAATCAAGCAAAAATGTTTAATCCCCATAAAAGACAGATGCATAGGAGTGCATGCACGCTCAGTCAGTTCACAGACGACACCAAGTTGGGTGGGAGTGTTCATCTGCTGGAGGGCTGGAAGGCTCTAAAGGAGTCTGGACAGGCTAATTATTATTGGATTAATGGGCAAAGGCCAGTTGTGTGAGGTCCAACAAGGTGAAGGGCTGGGTCTTGCCCTTGGGTCACAACAACCCTGCGCAGGCCTACAGACTGGGGGAAGAGCAGCTGGAAAGCTGCATGGCAAGAAAAGGGCCTGGGGTTGCTGGTTGACAGTGGTTGAACATGAGACAGGAATGTGCCCAGGTAGCCAAGAAGGCCAGTGGCATCCTGGTCTATATCAGAAATGGTGTGGCCAGCAGGAGCAGGGCAGTGATTGTCTCCCTGTACTCGGCACTGATGAGGTCACATCTCAAATCCTGTGTCCAGTTCTTGGCCCCTCAATTCAGGACGGACACTGAGGTGCTGGAGCATGTCCAGAGAAGGGCAATGGAAAGAGATTGTAGCAAGGTGAGGGCTGGGCTCTACTTCCAGGGAACAAGTGACGGGAGAATAGGAAATGGCCTCAACTTGCACCAGGTGAGGTTTAGATTGAATATTAGGAAACATTTCTTCACAGGAAGGATTCAGCTGGAATAGACTGCCCAGGGAAATGATTGAGTCACCAAAACTGAGGTATTTAAAAGACATGGAGATGTGGCACTTGAGGACATGTTTTACTGATGGACTCGGCAGTGCTGGGTTAATGGTTGTACTTGGTGATCTTAAATGTCTTTTCCAACTTAAAATTTTCTATGATTCTTCAGTTCTGTCCCTGCTTCAGAGCAATAGGATCTGCTTTGGGTCTGAAGGTGGCGAGGCTTGAAAGAGAAAGGAAGGCAGAGTTCACACCTTCCTTTCTTTGCAGCTGCTCAGTCTTTTTTCATCTACAATAGAGGATTTGGGTACATTCTACACACAACTCACCTGATTAGCTAAAGGGGATTATATTAATGCAACTTTGAGTGTAGAAAGTTTTACATCAGTTTTAATTTTACAGGAGCATATTAACTGCAGTGCTTTTTAATTTTTTTTTTTTTAAATGACTACAAGTATGTCCTTGGAGAAGGTTGCAGCAGTTTTCCTGCAACAGATGAAACTTTTGTGAGCTTTGTGAAGGAAATCTTCATTTGCTGGTTTCACACCCTGGTCAGAAAAATCCATTTTCGCGTCTGAAGTCAAGCCTAGAGATATCCACCCAGTAAATGACAGTAAGAAACAGGTTATTCCTTGGGACGAATGGACAACTTGCTCCAGGGAGCTGAGGTTGGAAGTTCCTCATTGGAAAACTACCAGGAAAAGTACCAGTGCTGGGTTGGGAGAGGGTGGCAGAAAGATGGGGGAAGCATTTTTAAGGTATGTAGGGAATAAGTAGAGCGAGCCCAGGGAAGCGGTTGGGCTGGGGGATGGTCTTGCTGATGGATGCTTAAACAGCTACATCATCAGTCCAAAATATCTCAGTTACTAAAAGCTGCCTACAACTTAGTTATTTTCTTTTTCCAACAAGGAAAATATTATGTCTTGTGGGAAGTCGTGAGGATGACATACCCAAGAACATTGCATATTTGATCACTAATCATATGAAGTAAATATCTTCTAAATATTTCCAGCAACATCTGTCCTAGTTTAACTACTGGTTTATGTTGCATTCCTTTATGGAACAGTATCCCATAAAGTGGAGTGAGTGTCACTGCCATCCATTACAGGAATCAAACTTGTGGGGTTTTCCTGCTTATTGAAGCTGAATGCCCTTCATCCTTTAGAAAATGCTTTCTTTTCATTTTCCACCATTGCATAATCCTGATTGTCCAAAAATTTCAGTGCTTGCCTGTGATCTTATATACTTAATATTTAGCTTGGATAAAAAGGGAGCACAGTGGTGATTTCACTCACAATGGGGAGGAGAGAATGTAGGGAAAAAAACCCCAAGCCTGCATCAATTTAAGAGGAACACTACTTTAATTTTCTGGGGGTAAAAAAATGAAACCAAATACATACAAACAAACAAAAAAACCCTGACCACCCATCTTTGAGCCAGTAGAAGAGATTGGCCTCATACTCCGAAGGAGGAAAAAAAAAATCAATAAATGACTTAAAACTGAAAAGAACAAACAACAGCAAAGAAGAATGTGGACAGAACTCCCCCTATAGATGAGGCCACTGAGACAAGGCATATTTGTCCTGTACTAGGATATATGGATTATATGTGCTATAACAGGGAGTAATGTATTAAGCAGGTATATGTGTTGGCATTTTGGAGGAAAATATTTCATTTCTACTGACAGGCACTGTCTTCTTGGTAGATTTGCCAAAAGACTAACTTTTTTACAGCAGAATTTACAATGCATCGCAATTCTGAGCAGAAGTGTAGGTATATATCACAACTGAAATAATTCCTTTCTGTCACTGAAGAGAAAACTTATTTTTTAGAATAAGGAAAACAAAGACAAACCTCTGGTGTTTCTAGAGTAGTAGAGTTCCAGCAGTTTTAAAATGTTCTGGATGTGAATTCGCTGTGATGTTGAATTACGCAGAAGAGTTTTTTGAGACTATGAAATACCAGCATATATTGGTCCTTGAACTACCTCTGATAAAGTCAAAATTTTCACTCCCAAGCAAGAGAAACCTGGAGAAATGCAAGCACCTTATGGCTCTGTCAGTTCTACAGAGAAACTGAGGTGTGTCAAATCCCAGTTCTCTGATAGGGATGTTCACCCCTCCTGTATCATCCCAGAAATGTCTCTGGACCAAGTTTGGATATACTGTAAGATGAGAGTAGCGGAAGTTGCGCAGAAGAAGAAAGGTTGTGAGGGTGAGAAAAACTCCACAATTTCATAATAAGGCAGAAGATCCAACATAAGATGAGGCCAGCCTGTTTTACTGAGTTGTTGCCAGCTCAGTCACCCCTGTGGCAGAAGTTCTCCTTGTCCATGCAAGGGGTAAATCCTCCCACTATTGATATAAGGATTGGAAAAGAGTTGTTTAGCATTTCAGGTCATCAGTGAGCATTTTGGCTCACTCGCCCGGGCAAGAAACAGGGAGAGAACAACTGTATGGGGCTGGTTTTCTTTACGGGGTTTTTTTACCCCTGGACAAGGTTGACTTGTTTGCTGATGGTCCGATGTTGATTGTCTGTACTATCAATGTAAATCCCCTCACTTTTCATCAACATGGAAACCAGTAACCTGGCATTGCATTGCTAATATTCCAGTTTCTCTTTCCTGTAAAGGATGTTGGACTCAGGAGTGAGACAAAGGGTAATGGGCAAAGGGACTGAAACAGCATATACAACTATGCTTTAAAAAAAAAAAAAAAAAGAAGAAAAAAAAAAACTTAGAAGTGGACTCTGCAAATCAGAGATAACAAGACTGACCTAAAGATACAGAGTTAGTTTCCATAGCAATGAAACCTATGAGTTCTCAAAATAGGCAAGTCTCTATTAGGCTAGAAGCAGATAAAAATAATTTGCTTACATAAGGCCATGCCAGCTCCCATGCAGCAAGGAGTTCGATTTTAAGCACATGAAGATAATGGGTCTCCATATGTACCTGAGTCTTTTATTTGCCTGGGAAAGAAACACTCTGGGTGTGAAAAAGAAAAGTGCCTTTATGTCCCTAGCTGGCTCTTTTTCAGCCTTGACCCCCTTGCCCAGAAACTTGGCCGGCTCTTTCTGCTGTTATGCTAACTTTAATGCAGATTTTGGGTTTTCCCATGGGACAGATTGGTTCTGTTTCACCAAGAATAAGAGGCAGCACTGAGCATTGCTGCTTCCTGCAGACTCCCCTCTAGCTTGCCTGGGGGCACCTAGGACCCTCCACCTCATGATTTGGGTGAGATCAGATACACTGACAAAGAGGAAGGAGCTCTGAAAATAGGTGTGCTTATTAGGTAGGTACTGGCAGGAAATATCATTGTCCCTTCTTCCCATCTCTCCAGCAAGGTCTAGGTGGAGTTACAGAGACGTGACCAACATGCACTGCATTTCCTAACCACAGACCCTACAGCATTCCAATGGAATGGTGTGAAGGGAATGACAAGTCTCTGCCACTGCACCACGCAGAGCGCTGTACCAAGGAGGTGTGTCTGGCCACTCTGGTGCTGTCCCAGCAATGCCACACTGGTGTTAATTAACCTAACATAAGCTGGATGTAGTTCACTTGGAATGACACTGCAAGGGCAGGACTGCAAATTTAAAATGCTTTTATTCTCTATTTTCAGTTGTTTTGCTGTAAAAAGGCAAAGGAAGCCACCAGTAAACATGCTTGAGCTGAGTCCTTTTGTAACCAGTGGTGCTAAATCATACAATAGCTTGTGAAGCTGATCTCTGAGGACATCATGTTCCTTTAGAAAAATCCAAAATATGTGCCGTGTACTCATGAAATACACCAAAGTTATTTAACTTAAAAAGGCTTTCCACAAATTAGCACTGTTTCCAAGACTGAAGAGAATCTGAAGAGAATCACGACTGAAAGGTATGTCAGGGAAAGTAAAAAGCCAATGACGAAAAATAATCCCCTGAATATTTCAGGCAGTTTCTTTAAAAAAAAAAAAAAAAAAGTGTTAATGATTCTCAGCATATTGGGAAGACCTAATTTAATTTTCTAATTGTGCAACCTTTTGTGAGACACTCCATTAGCTAATTGAATGCATTTCATTTATTTGTTTCCAGCTTGGGTGACTTTGTTTTCCTATCCACCTTCCTGTGGTGAAAAGCAAATAAAATATTCCCCAACAGCAAATTGCTGTTCCTTTGCTCATATATCAATTTAAACTAGGATTACTTTCCAGCCACTTAATAAGGTGCATGTCTTATGAGTGCTTTATAAAAATGACAGAGCTGCAACTCTGCCTGGTGGTGCTGGCTGTCTTCCAGTGATGGACTGAAGGCACAATGGGATCACAGATTTGATGGGAGGGATTTTTATGTTGTAGCTTGTCACCAGGCTACGAGAGTCTCAGCAACACGCGACTATAATAACCAAAATAAGCAGTAAGTTGACAATGGCTTCCTACTCGCAGCACATGAGGGAGCATACCCATGCCACATCTTAGAGAGCAATTATAGCTTTTGGAGACCAGCTGGCCCATCTGTTCCTGGTGCTGCTGCTACTACCAGCCAGGTGGAGTCCAGCTTGGAGGAGCTGTTCAGGCTTTTTCTTAGGCCTGTCTCTCGCACCCAGTTGAGCCTCTGGCACCACCTCTGCTGTTCCAGAGTGTGCAAACGGGCAGTGGGGAAAAGAAGAAACTGCTTAATATTCTGTGAGAGCTCCTTGTGCTGTGGATCACCGTGAGGGGAAGCACAGTCCTGAGGGCAGCAGCTCCTGTTTACAGCAGACAGAGGCGAGCACAAAGGGGAGGGAGAAAGGCTGAGCAGAGCTGTGTCTGTGTGTCTGTCTCCACGCCTTGCCTTCCTCTGCAGCACATCTGAGGCAATGCAGAGATGTGGTCACATCTGCTCAGCAAGTACTGGACACCTTTCCACAGTCCTGGGAGCAGCTGGGCATGTTTGGTGACCTGCTGTGACTGTGAAGGCACTTCAGTCATCACCTGCTGCTTCCCAGGCAAGTTCTAGGAAATTTGGGCATTTCTCATTTTCCAGTGGAGGTCACTGCCTTGCATACATTAACATACTGTATTTCCCAGTGGTTGTTTAGGGGGGAAGGTGAGAAGACGCAATGAAATTTCTTGGGCAGTCCTTCTTCATAAATGCCCCTAGTTCGTTTCACAGCTCTGTATTTTACCTGGATTATGAATACCTCAGCAGTCAAAGCTTCTGGTTGTGGTAAGCCTCTTACACTCAGGTATTGTTGGCATGGTGTAAGTTGTTTACACATGCATGGCTCGATGGAAGAGCTCTGCTATTCTCATAAGGCCTTTTTCTACTGCCACTCTCCAATTTCTGTAATGCACTCCTAGCTGCAGATGATTATTAGTTTATAAACGTGAGACATCTTTCAAGATGTATTAATCAAGAAAAACTGGCAAAATTAATTCTCATTGAAAAAGGAAATGGGGTTCTGTAAAAGAGTGCTCTCTCTTCAAAAGGGATTAAATATTCTCTAGAGAGCTCTTCTAGCTGCTCAAAATGTACTGTTGTTTAACTCTGGAATACTTCTATGGATTCATGACAAAATATCAGCGAAATACTTTATTCTCAATGGTTTTCTGCAGCAGTGGGTACCAGTGGTAGGATTTCATTAGGTCTGTTGAACTTCAAAGTCAAGTATGCCAATAATTTGCCTATTCCAGGGATTTTCAGAGTAGCTCTTTGTAGGGCACTAATCAGAGCAAATGTTAAAAAATTAATGAGTGGTTACCATGGACTTTGGTACCAATGTGTTGCTTCATCTTCAGCAGCCTGTCAGATCAGTATGCTCTGCAAAAGAGAAACAGGAATGTGGCACAATGTTAACCTTAACACACGTGTGACACCCTCAAATACTACTGGGAAAGAAGACCAGGTCCATTTCCACCTGGGCAATTCAGACAGAGATGTGACTGTGAAACTAGAGAATGTGATAAATGACAATCACTAGTTGCGTCTACCTCATGCAAGTTTTGCAGAGGCAGTGGGCTTGGCAGTGGATTACTCTTTTAAAATTTCCAAAAAAAATTATCTAAAGAGGCAATAAAGCATCAGTTAGAGAAATGCCTTCCTGCAGAGTTTTTAAGCAGAGGAAGAGTAGCTGAAAAAGTAAGGAATTATTTGAAATGCATCTCAAGGTCACAAATGGAAAACAGAAAAAGGATAAGATCCAAAGTACCTGACAGACTGTACCTCTGAGGTCATGGGACACAAATATTGCCAAGATAGCAAATATCACTGTAAATAAGTCAAGGTTCAATTTTCAGTAATAAGCTGTATTTTAAACTTAACTTGCTGGAGTGAGATAACCACATGTATTCCATTTATCTTGGGGAGAGAAGCAGCAGTGTAATGTATGTGTTTGTCAGCAACATTTTGAGTAGTCTTTATTTGAATTCCTGTCATGCTTATCTGCAGGCAGGAATTGGACCATATGTTGGTAAAAGAATTGGTACAAATAGCTGAATCAGAGGCTCAACAGAACAAGGTGGCTTAATTGTTCTCCCTGAGTCCTCTGCTTTTCATCTTACTTGCTCAGTGTAATTGTTCAAGTCCTGTGCAACCAAACAGCATATCAGACATAGATTAAGCAGTGACAATTGCTCAGGCAATTTCTTTTTGCTTGTCCCACAGAACTCAAGTTACTTTTGATTTGCCCAAGCGGTACATAAAGCAGTATCTGGACAGAGCCTTCAAACTGACCCATGTCCTCCAGTTTGTCTACCCATTCACAGCTGTCTTTCTCTTCATCCTCTCTACCCCTCTTTCTCCATGTTTTCCTTCAGATGGTACTAAAACAATTGTATGTGTCTGGTGGCCTATTTCAACTGCTGAAGAATTTAGACATGCACTTATAAAAATAGGCATCGCTCTTCCCAGCTAAAATCTAAAACAAGATCCGTTTGGGGATCAGTGCAGGACTAGCAAGTCTGAGCATCAGGGAAGCTTCTGCTGCAAGAGAAAATTGGATTTCTCTCCTGCAGGTGTCACAGCCCAGTTAGAAACATTGTGAGGAGACAGCTGGGTAACTTTGGTGCTTGGATTCAGGCACACAGATGGAGATGCTCATTCACATGGAGAGGGCCTTGCCAGCACTTCTGTGGCTGTCACAGCAACCCACAGCACAGAAGGGGACTCAGACCCTTTTTCCTGTGCTGGGCACTGAAGGCTGGGTCCCCTCAGCTGCCTTCTGAGCTGGCTCAGCTGACAAAGCTGGGGACAGCAAGGCAGCCTGCACTGGGATATCCATCACAGCAAAGAGTAAGGGTTATGTTTTTTGGTGGGTGGTTTTTTGTGGGCTTTTTTTTTTTTTTTTTCTTTTTAACCGTTATATAGCATTTTGAGAGATAAGGGGAAATTATAGCAATTCTGTTTTCTCAGATGTGTCAGAGGAAATAAACCACAGTTTTTCTGCAGTTTTCTGTGTCAGACATGAACAATTCACTGTACAAACTCTAGTAAAAGGAACAAGAGCAAATTACTCTTAAAAATTTGATTCCATTGTGCCATTTGCACTGAATGGGGATGATTCCTGATTGTGGGCAGGGGGGGAGGGGTTAAGCTCCCAGGTCACTTCTGCCTATACAGATCAAAATACAGCTCCCGTGATCTTATCTACCCCCTCTGGACCAGCTGTGTGTGTTCAGGCTCAAGTTCACAGAGTCAAGTGCCTCAAATCAGTTGAATCCATATTGCCTTGAGGGTCAAAAGCTCAAGTCCCTGACACCACCTACCTCACGCTTGCTTTTCCTTGTCTGGAGAGGCAGCCGGACTATTTCTAGAAAATGCCATCAACACCAAGGGCTGGGGGATTTGGGCTGAGCTTGAGGTCAAAGCCGACATGACAGAGCAATTAAATAATCAGCTTCTGAAATCAGTGGCTATTAAACACTGCAGCCCAGACAGCATGGTGAGTGGCATGGAGCAGTGTTGAGGCTGAGGGTCTATCAGCTGAACCAGCAGCTCCCTCCTCCAAAGGCACGTGGTGTTTGGGAAGAGCAGATTATCTGCCTTCAACTCCTCTGCCCCACCATGGCCATTAGGTGTGGCAGGGCAGGCAGGTTGTCCTTTGGGTTGGATTTGGACCATGGGTCACAGTGCAGAGCTTTCTGTGTCAGGACAGGACTTATCTCCGTGGATGCATTTAGATTGTTATAATTTGATTAAAGCCTAATCAAGGTGGCATTTTAAGGGGTTTTGTTTTTATGGCCCTAGCTGTCATGGAAACAAGTGCAATTAAGAAAGAATAAACTAGAGTAAAAGCCAGAAAAAGAGGGAAAAGGCTGTTTTAATCAGTAACTTAAGGAACTCTGCTCCTTGGGTCCAGTGTTGGGTTTGTCAGGAACGAGGCTGGGCAAGACAGCTGCAATTGCACAGAGCAGATTAACTCCACATGCATTGCTGACCAGCAGACCTCACTGTGCAACCTGTTCAGGCTTAAATACCCTCAGTCCAGACACATAAACTTGGTGTTATTGTTTTAAAATTAAAATGAAGTGTGACTTTTGCTACCATCTATCATTTTCTTTGCTCTCAATAAGCACTTGTCCAGACCTACAAATGTGGATGGCACTTCACTGACCAGGGAAATTGCTTCCCTGCAACAAGTGCTCAGTGTGGGGGTGGTGGAGAGTGAAGGCAAGGGCTTCTTGTGATGGGATTGCACAGCATGAAAGCTTTGGAGGTGGGAGTGCATAGCCCTTTTGCACTGCATTGATTTTCACTCTGGCTGTTTCAGAATAAGGCTGGGTGATTATTTTTGTATTACTTTTAATTTACTGGAAAACAGCGCATGCTATTTATGAATTTGAGGTGATTTTTGCAGAACATTTAAATGGGAGAAAAGAAAAGTGTTGTAAAGACAGTTTCAAAAGATCTTATCTTTTTTTTTTTTTCCTGTTTTGAAGGAAACACGAGTGGTTTTAGTTTTCCAATCCTAGGAAAATATTTTTGGTTTAGTTTATGCAAAATATTTTCTCTCCTGTGTTTTCAAACTGACTGGCCAAATACAAATAACAGGTTCTTTCATCCTTGTTTGTGCAGACAAAGAGACTGTCCTGGGTCTCTGTGTTTTAGTGAAGGAATTTTCTTTGCATTTATTCAAACTGATTCTTGTCTGTCTTCTATCAGAAGAGCTGCTGTATTCTTTATTGTGTAAATTTCACTGCACTACAAAACAATATTTATGTCTCTACAAAGACATTATTTAAAGCATCATTTAGAGAAATGATACTCAAGAAACCAAAAGCATTTGTCTACAGAGAGCGTGCATTTGTTTGGTGCAATCAAGGAGACAAATAAGGGTTGCAAAGTGTCATCTCTATGGTGACAGCATTAAGGCCCTTGTTCAGCATGCAGTCTGCTTTCACTTTCAAAAATTTGGGGATGTTAACACTGGCAGAAGCCCTGTAAGCCAAGAATTACAACTTTGTACAATATGTTTGAAAGCATTATTCTAATAAGCCTGGGTGTTTTAAACACACTTGGTTAGAATATCTCAACAGTGTATTTGTGTTGTAGAGTAAATATAAGCACTGTGTTTTATCTTAAAATTTGTTAAACATCATAAGATAAATCATGAGCTAGAAGTTTTATTTTCCTAATAAATTGTTCTAAATGCTATTTAACTTCACTAAGCAGCTTATTTTTTTTTTTAATTTTAATCTCTGTTGAGAGCAATAGCTGCAGATCAAAAATGAGAGTAGTGAAATTTGTTGATGCTTAGATATTTAAGAGAGAGACCTGGAATCTATGTCTGCTATTGATTTTACATGAGGAAAATGGTTCAGATCCATTTTAATACTAGAAAAAGCCCACTTGGAAGTACAAAGTAGGCCATAAAATCTATAGACTGTAAAAAAGAAACCCCATTGAATACTGAGGGTTCATTTATGAATAGACAGCTGATAATGGAAAAACCCCTGTACCAGTATGCTAAATTGAACTTTCCTTTGCCGCACAGGGGGCAGGGGGCAAGGCAGGAGGGCTTCTGGTCACCTATGCAGAGTTCAGCTTTTGCTGGCCTCTCTCACGGCCAGAACTGCAACATGTCAGGCTGCGGCAGCACGTTTTATGCAGCAGCTTCTCCTATAATTGAGGGACACCTTACATCTCCCTCCTCTGCTACTGAAATACGGACTGTGTGTTGGCACACAGCAGTGCCCCAGGATGTACCTACTCACATTGGACAAGTATATCCCAATAGACTGCTGCTTCCTAAGTAAGTACACACAGCTCTGCACAAGGGTACAAATTGCCCCTCAGTGCTCTGCACTGCTGCTGTTTCGGTAAGAACAAAAAGCATTCGGATGCATGCTGTTGAATTCAGAGAAGCAAAGCCACAAATACAGAGTATTTGCACAGCACACACCTCTTCATGGAGGTTATTCACATGTGCAAGACATACATGTGAACCCTTATTTGTGTTTTCCTAACTTGGACTCGCACCAGATTCATTTCAGCAGGAAAAGGTTTTTGAGTAATGGCAGGAGATGTTAGTCAATACAGCCTGGACCTTGCAGGGAAATTATTAGTGAAGATTCAGAGTTGGACCTACAAAGCTGGTGTACAGCAGGAATGCAAAATGGATATATTGAGGGACCAAAGGTGGCTTCAGAGGGTCTGAACACTGCTGACTTTTGTCTCCCTGCATCACTTTGTCACAAAGATCAGTCCCTAGAAATTAATTATTTATCAGTTTTGAACCAGGTATCAGTTCCTTTCAGAGGGGTCTGGTGCAATTAGGCTTATTTTCAATGGGTAGTTAGCTCAATCAATTAGTTCCATCAGGTTATTACACTTCTACCTGCAGCTCTTTCTTATCCTGTTACCAAATATATTCCTTTGCTTGTGAGCAGTTGTGACTGGGAGGAAAACAAACAGGGAGAGTTTCTCCTCTTTCTCTTCTCTGCATCCAGTGGAAGGATCAAATAAGAAAGTCTACCTCTCCATCTTGCTCTTCTTCCCCCTGGAAAAGGTAGGGGGAGGAGATAATCTCTTGTATGTTTGGGAAGAGAACACCAGATGCCCATGAGGATCAAAAAGGGCAGCTGTTTAGAGTTGATCACCCTGTGGCTGGTCTTTTCTATTTGAGGGGACTCCTGGTCAGCTACAAATTCAATTTATCCTTAAAACTTTCCTCAAAAGTCTTCAGGAAGCGTGAAAGACCCCTTAAGCTCAAAAGCTGAGTTTTGTATGAGCAGATATAAGCTGGTTTTGTATGAGCAGATATAACTCAAGGCAAATTTTATAACTCCAGAAAACTGAGGCTGAAACCTGAAAGGTTTGTACACACACTTTAACCCTGCTTACTTGGTGCATGGGGCATGGATCCTCATTTCCAAATTCACTCCTGCTCTTTCACCAACTTCCTGGGTTACAGGAAATGTTATACAGTGTCCTTCAGCTCCCCAAAATTATTTTTCTTTCATTTACTGCAGGAACCAGTGCATCTGCTGTTCCATTCATTTTTCTAATCCCAATTACACCACAGTTTTCCAGTTCCCGAGATTTCTTATTTCTGCATGCCTTTCCTAGCAGTCTTGCTCTGTCCTTGGAAAGCCTCCTCCCTGCCAAGCAGGCTCATTTTCTCCCAGGAGAGACCAATTTCCCTTCCCCTCACTGTGCCCACTTAATGAATTATGTCTGTTTTCATCATGGTATATAACAGACAAAACCCATGAATAACTTATATACTTCCTCTATTTTTGGTGTTTTAAGAAGGGTGTACTTGGATGGACATACAGTGTTCAATGTAGACATGCTGCAGCATGTTGTAAGTGCACTGTAACTGTTGAAAAACTTGTTTAAGAAAAAGAAATGGTAGTATATTTTCATACAGCCCTAAAAAAATCAAAATCCTAGCCTATTTTGGGCTTCTAAAACCATTATGCTGTAAACGTAACAATGTTAAATATAGCCATATCATCACATGGGAATTTGCATGCATATGTGTAAGTAAAAATGTGGTATATGTCATATCCACATATATATATTTAAATTATTTCAGGAATCAATCCATAGGAGTTTTTATTATAACCTACTGCAAATACGAATTCAGCTGCAACTAGATGTGCAAGAGGTTCAAAATAAAGACTAGGACAAGTGGAATGGGGAAAAAATTAGGGTGTGTGAAGCCTGTTATCTACTTCTGCACCCCATGTTCGGCAAGAGGCTGACTAACATGCAGGTTTGCATAATTACCAGTGTCTGTAAGCATCTGTGAGCATACAAACCCTGTGGGATTCTGGTCACACAGAGGCTGCAAACCTGATGCTTTGTGTGTCTCTGCAGCGTTTGGGAATCATCCAGGCAGGATCACTTCATGGCTCATATCACATTAGACCTTGCTTCCTCAAACAGCTCCTGCTGCCTCTCTCTCTGCTCTAGTCATGTGAGAAAATGCAGCCCACAGCCACTGAGCCCCCTTGAAAGCAGACATTGTATGATGCCATGTAGCTTGCTTCAGTTTCTAATCTATCCACTATGTATTCTCTCTTGTTCCTTCCTTAGTCCGTGATTAATCTTGGCTGTAAGGATGATTCAGAAAGAAACTGCAAAGCAGAGCAAAACCTCTTTTCTGCCTTCTGCAACTCAGGTATTTTCATAGACAAAGTCTTTGTCACCTTAATCTGTGCCCCACTCTAGAAATGTTCGCTGGTGAAGTCGTTGAGTTTCCTTACACACCCAGTTTTTCCACAGTAGTGATGTTTGTGAGGTGGTGCATATGAAGGATGGGGGCGGGGCACCACAAATGGCTGGCATTGCTGGTGCTGCCTATCACTGGAGATGTCTTTCCTGTGGAGGGAGTATGTTCAGGTTTCCTTGTTCTGTAATCCTGTATAGTACCTGGGTCTAAACACAAAGAAGTCAGAGAAACTCACTATTTAAATTATTTTTGCTACTAACCTGTTTTAGGATGTTTTATTTTCAAATATCTTACTTACAAAGCAACAATTTTATATAGCTGTTCCACTTTGCAAGAACTTTGTACTTGTTATACCTTTTGTTAGAGTGCATCTCCAGCAGTGAGGGTCACATAATGCTTTTTTCTGCTCTAAAAATCTGTCTGTTGAAAAAGTGGTGTGCCATGAAACAAAATTAGTCTCCTGGTAAAAAATAACTTTTTTGTCCTGTTAGATTGGGTGCCTACCTGTTAAAATGGTGCTTTCATTTTTATTTATATAAACATGTGCAGGAAATGAATATGTATTGGCCAAAGATATGAATTTTAAGTACCTTTGGTTTACTAAATTAGAGTCCATGATTTTATTCTAATCCACAATCGAAGCGGCTTGAATTCAATTTAATTTATCTCAGTGTCAATTTAAAATACAGAATACAAAGTCATTCTGAATAACAAAACTCAGCAATTTTAAAAGACATGTCATCCATAGATGACACGTCTATATGTCTACATCTACAAGTAATTTTAGTGCAGAGTTATGAAAAGGTCTGGATTTATGGAATGAGATGCTGTTCGGGCTGATCAGGTGTACAGCCAGAAGGCAGAGTGTAGGAAAAGCAAAATGAAGCTGTACTCTCCACTGCTGGTGGGACGTCTGGCTGGAAAACCTCACAAATCCCACCCAGCCTGAGCACCTGAGTTTTCTTTGGTAGCAAGAGGGGAGGCTGGAGGGTAAGGCACAGAGCTGATCTCAGAGCTTCACTCCTGCTCAGGTTCACCAGCAGCCTCTGCAGCACTGCTTCATGGTCAGCATCTTTGCAATGGTATCTTTGCAAGGAGCCCTGTGCTCTTAAGGGTCTGGATGGGCTAAATATAAATAAGTAAATCGGGTATTTTCTTTAGCAACACAGAGAGCTAGAAACTTAACCTGAAGGCTGGTGATTGCAAGCTGTGTCTCTGCCCTGCATTGACAGGACAAGAGTGTGACAGGAACTCATAAATCACCAAAGTCTCTGTAGCATCAATTTACAGCCTGAGATTAGTATTGATATTTTTACTGCTAAAACTGGGGGCTGTTAGAGCTTGACAGCACACAAAGGCAGATTTTTGCCTTAATGGTTATTACAAAGTACTTGGATAATAGCCCCGAATGAGATATCCCAAATTCAGTAAGACCAAACTGTTGAGATCATGATTCTCTGAGAGGCACAATCTTGTTACCATTCCCATCATCACTTCTTTTAATAGGAATTTATAATGATTCAGTCTTTAAATAAAATTTAGCCAGACAAACCTTGCATAGATTTCCAGCTGAGGAGGAAATATTTTTGACAAAAATGTAGAGTTTTAGAAATACTGCATCATTATAGTGGAGTACAGGTCTTTCTTTGGACAACAACCAGAGTTCCTTCTGCACTGCCTTAAAGCTGTGTCACACAGAGAGAATGTAAAGCATAGTGTGGATTCAGGCCTCTGAAAAAGCCACAAGCCACATTTTTAGTCAAAAGGAAAAACATTCTAAGTGTGCTGAAAAAGTCTCCTACTGCTCCTATAGCAGCTCATGATGCCTGATGACTTCATTGCTGCTATAGATTTAAATCAATTCCCTGCTGGTTTACTGATATTTATGCTATTGCTTTAGGAAGTAGAGCTGTATTGATCCAGAGGCTGGGGAAAAAAAAAAAAATCATCCTCTGAACTATCATAGTTATCACAAAACAAAAAAAAAAAAAGCAAAACAGGAGAGTGAGATTTCACATGGAGCTGCTCTTGAATATGGGTGAAGCAAACCAGGAACAGATAGGAACTTTTTTTGTGAAGCATTGTAGGACCAGAATAGTTTCTAAGTTTCTCAGTTAATCATGATGAATTTTCAAGTATAAATAATAGTTGACTCCTATTCCTAGGCAAGGGCTTAATTTCCTAGCCATATATTTTCTCATGATGCATATTAACTGAAAACATATCACTGTGTGCAGAGGCAATTAAGATGAAGATCACTCCAATACAGTTCAGAGTCAGACCAGCCTCTCAGTAAAAGTCAACAATTTTGTTTTGTCTGTGCTGTATTAACAAGGGAGGACACCTTTTAAAACTGGATTCAGTCCTATTCAGCATGGGACTAAAATGTAAGTATAGGTGTCCATACAATACTTCCTTTAACATCATATCCATCTTTCCAGCATCCTTTAATCAGCAGCTGAGCTCTGAGGAGCAGGTACTACCTGAATGTACTTCTGAGTTAATAGCTGATGCACAGCATGGTTCCAAGGCTTTTTCATTAATGGGTCTTGCTAATTTATAGCATTTTTCAGTGTTACTTAGAGATTGTGAGGAAATCTTCCTAAGATTGTTTCACTAATCTAGTTTACAGCACAGCCTCAAAACAGTCACATTAGCACAAGTGCACAGGCAGTGAACTGTGCCATAGGTGTAATAATAAAAAGCAGGAACCTCTAAAACCAGCTTTGCTGCCAGAGAAAATACAGCTTGAATTTGTGTCCTGATTTTTCCATCAGGTTTATTTTTCAGCTCTGTAGTCTGAACTGTCCTGTAACTGTACATTCACCTTTTCAGAGAAGAATCCACACTAATTGCATGCGTTATTTTTCTGTCTGGGCTTCAGAATAAACAATGTATTTCAATAATTGGTTGAAATTGAGTTGTAATTTAATAGAAAGCCAAGCGGTCTCTCAGTGCATCCCACTGTGTGATTAACATTCTGTAAAGAATTCCCTCTTGTTTGTTGTACAAAAAGCAAAGTTTAGAATTTCGTTCTTCCTTGCAGAAGGAAGGGAAAGGGTAAACAAAGGAAATCAATTATAAATGTTGCATAAATAAGGATGAAGATAGAATATATGTGTCATTGGAAAAAACCCTGGCTTGATTCCCAAGGGCCTGATTGCCTCTCAACAGTTTTGGCTTAGCAAAGGTGTTTGAGTGGTCTATTCTTGGTCAGATAAAGAGAGGCAGTGCTGGCAGCTCACACACTGTGCAGACTTGAAATCTCTGCAGTGTGCTCCCTAGCTGGGTACAGATGCACTGATTCTCCAGGCACAGGAAAGGACATATTTATTTGATCAAGCTTTTGGAGAAAGCTGTGGGTGTATTCTCAGAATGATGAATGGAAGAGATGATAGTAAGAATGTCAATTATTTCAATAACACTGAGACTGACTTTCCTTTTGTTTCACTGTTACTCCTGAAATATGAATTATAAGCTAGGACATTAAATAGTATTCATATTAATGTAAATAAATAATCATAGAAATCTGAGTAGTCTTATTCCCCAGTAAGCACATATGCTAGGAGGACATATTTAAAAGCACAGAACCAAATCATTGCTAAATACAGAGCCACTGTTTAAATTTACAGCACCCTTTAGGGAATCTCCTACTTCCTCAACAACAACAGAAATAGTTCATTCTTCTGGCCGAACAGTAACTTCCAGATGGCATTAATGTGACCAGCTGAAGCTAGTGGTAGGGATTGCTACTCCTGGTGAATATAGTTGTGCATATTTTGTGTAAAGTTTCAGAGAATAAAGGCCAAAATTGGCCTTGTCACCCTGAGATGAAGATCTTCAACCTAACTTAAGCCATATAAATATATAGTGAATGCTGTGAGTCATGCTTGGTATTTCTCTGATTAACTCTTTTCAAATTAATTCCATGTGTGGACTTTTCTTTTTCTGGACTTCCTGGTTCCAGTTTAACTGCAACCTCCCAATTGCTTTCCAGGATAAAATGGCCACAGCTGGTGTTATCTAGCAATAGCTATTTCATGATGGCTTAATGAAAAGCATAAGCAGGCCCTAGACATGTGTTTACAACAGAACCTATTAATTTTCACACAAGCTGAAGGTACTCTGTGATTTTGCAGGAAGAGTGAGCTGCTCAGAAAAGGTCCTAGAGCCCTAGGACTTGTGATTCTAAATCACTGATAAGAAGGTTTTCTATTATGTTTTAAAACTGCTAAGTCAAGCCAGACAAAGTGCTAAACATTAGTTTTTGAACAAAAAATAAAGAAATAATGAAGAACTATTCTTCTCCTACAGACTCTAATTTCCTTGCTCCAAATACAAATATGTCTCTCCACTCATCAGCGTAGCATCAACAGTTCCTGCATCTCTCTGCTGTTTTCTCCCTTTGTTTTCTGCCTATCTTTAGAGAAAAATACCTAGGGTATCTCAGTCTCCTGAATACACCCCTGCAGTCACGGTGTCCAGCTGCTTGATGTAGGAATCCACCCTTTGAGAACTACCCCAGGCTATCATCTAACAAGAGGCACCAGTGCTGGATGGGATGCCATGTGCCATTTCCTAGCAGCAGTGCCAGTCCCAGCCCCCCCACCTGCCTGCCTGTGGTGCCAAGGGCACTGAAACCACTGCTTCTCAACCACCTGGTAAAACTTTTTGGGTTTTTTTTCCTGGTTTATTTTTAATACAGATCAGTTCGCTGATCTCATTTTCCATGTGGCCTCAGGGGGTGGCTTGGGAATAAACAGTTGTGCCAAAACAAGCAGTGTGAGATGAGAACAAGTGGCTGAAGGTCAGGAGTGCTGAGCTGGCGCTGTCCCGAGGAGCACTGCAGCCACAGCACTGCTCCCGTGGCATGCACAGAGGGGTGAATGCCTTTGGGAACATGGGGGCACTGTGTGCAAACCAGGGGCTACAGCCATCAGCAGATCAAGGCTGCTGCAGAAGGATGGTTTGAGTCTTACAACATAACCCTTCTGGAGGCCCTGACATCACAAATAATGCATCAGTTGTGGCACTTGCACAGAACAGGGTAGTTCAGACTCCTGTATAGTCATGGTTCTTCTTTAGCACTTTCCTTTTTAAAGTGTATGTTATGAAGACAGAAATAATGGAGCCCTTACAACACAAGAAGTGTTCTTTTAATACCCCAGTTAGATATCTTCAAAAGGTAATTGGACTGTATCACCTGCACTGTACTTCAAGCACTATTTAACTCTGCTTTTATTAGCTTATCATTATTTTCCTAAATTTCATTAAGAGCTTGAGGCTGGAAAAGTGCACAAGAAATAAAAACAAGCTCTATCTTCCTGTAAGCTGCTAACAGTCTTTCAAGCAGTTAATCAGAATGCTCTATGAGAATAACAAAAATGATATAGTGAATAAGTCCTGCTCGCTCAGGCTTATTACTTAGTTTACCATCTTTGCTTCCTTGAGAAGATGGTTTCTGAAGCTGTATGAGAAGGTCAAGCCCCTTTTGACCTTAGGGTTTTCAGCTAGATCAGAAGATCAGTAGAAATTCTAGGACACAGCTGTAGAGGTATGTGAGTATATTATTTTTTAAAAAATTAGATCATGACAAGAGAGTAATATATTTTGTTGAAATCAGAACCAAGAAGCTTACAGATACTACAGCGTAAATAAATCCCATTTTATTTTTAAGGAATTATTTAAGGGATTTAAAAAAATAATCTTCTTATCTTTAAACCGCTGGAAATGGAACAGCAAGCGTAAACCTATCTGGAATATTAGGAACTTTGAACATAGATGTTTGGTTCTTTCTCTAAAGAGTCCTACACTGCATATGAAGAATATGCTAATTATGAGCCCCTCGCTAACTTGTAAATCTGCAATAACGTGCTTGCTTCACTACATGCAATAGAACTCTATAAATAATCAGGTGAATTTTACTTCTCCTTTTACGAGGTATCAGTGTCACTAATAGCAAGCTGTGCATTCTCGATTAGCGATTCTGTTGCCAAGATTAAGTTACTTCTGGTGCTTTAAAAATAACCTTGACTATTCCTCTTGTCTCAGAATTGCCTGGCACAAATCTTTCACAGGAGCGATGCCTGTGTCACACAATACTGTAGTGACATTATTGGATTAAAGACAGTCAGCAAGAGGAGTCCAAAGCACTTCCCAAGATAAGTTTCTCAGGAAAAGTGCTTTCTACAGAAAACCTCTGCTCCTAAGAGAGTGTAATCCACCATCTACTGAGAATAACAGCAGCCTTACCATGATATTAGATAAAAAGCAGGGTAGAAAAACTCTTTGGCAGAAAAACCTCTTAGGACAGCATCTAGCACAGCAGTTGGATTGAAATAAGGTTATCCAACTTGACATTTTTTCTGAAACTTGCTCAATTTTAATGATATTAACAACACTACAGAAGAGTTGAGTAGGTAAACTGACAGGCTGTTCTCATCTCTGGATGTTATTTATACAGCTTACACCATGCAATTTTACCACTGTGTGCTCCCTCTGACAAGGGGTGGGGACAGTATCATGTTGGCTTTTAGTGAACAGACAATTCACAAAACCTCCAGATGTTGTGCCAATGAATAAGTTGGTGCTACACCTATATCTTGAATATCGTGTGCAGTTCCGATACCCACTCTTCTCAATCTCATGAAATGATCTGTTAAAAGGAGAAAAGATACAGAAAGGGGTTGATGTAGATGTACTTGTCTATCTGTGCCATTCTGCTAATCTTAAGAACAGAAAACTAATGGTAGTCTAGAATCAAAGTCAACCAATTTGACTTCATTTTTTTTTTCCAGGAAGTTGACAGAAATGTTCTGTTCTCTCTCCAAAATGACTGAAAAGGGTGTGGTATAAAGCTGTTAAATAATGACCTTCCTGAAGATTAATAAGGAGCAGTTGCAACATTTCATAAGCCAAAACCTAGAATTAAATTCCTAGAAAGATATTTAAATACCAAAGGGAATTCTTTTTTTCACACAGTCATAGCTAAATTGAGTTACCTCTTGGCACAAAGGAGTTGCAAGGTAAAAACCTGTGAATGAGATTTAAGAGCAATTCTGGCAAGGATATCAGATGATATGAATTCTTCATCTGACTCCAAACTGCTGATTTTATGTTCCTGTGACTTGTACCTCAATATTAGAAGTTACTGCTGTGTATACTCATATGTTCAGTGCTACTGGAGCACTATATATGCATACTGTAATATGACTCAATTGATACTATCAAGATATTGGCTGTAGTATTTTGGTATTTGAGAAAGAAATAGAATATTGGAATACAATTTGTACAATTCTTGTTTAATTATTACAAGATATAAGTACACTGAAATGTATCAGTCTCTAAATAAAATCATTATTAGCATGAGTCTATACACAGACCATCACTATAATATAAAAGTAGTTTCCAAAAGACATACAAATTCTTTTAATAAAGGTACATATTTTTGTTAGCCCATCAATTATATTCTGGGCTCTGCTCGTTTACACTTGTACATTTGAAATTCAAATGGAACTGTAGTAAGATAACACTTCTGAAGCCGCTTTTAACTAGAAACCCTGAGAAATCCTTGCTGATACCCAGCAGGAGGTTTTCATTCAGCCCCTGGAGCAGAACCTCATTTTCTCCTTGAACACTGCCAGGGCTTTTTCTTCAATATGGAGGTGCAGGGCATGCTTTTAAGTAATGAATGAAAACTGCTGGGCAAGGCATAAAAGCTTCCACATTGAAAAAAACATCCAGTTCATGTTACTGTCCCCAGGTGTGCATGCCTTTATGTGCCTAGCACACAATAAATAATCCCTCGTGGGTGAAAAATACCCAGATACTTGATATGAAAAATCTAAACATCAAAATTATGTCTTTTTCTTTTTAGGCATCAGACTGTCATGAAACAAAGCCTATGGTACCATTTTAACATACATTTCGTTGCTGTGCTGCCTGTACTTTAATCACCAAGCTGCGATGTTTAACCGGGGCCCACTGGACAGATGCCGGCAGTGCGGGTACAGTAACGCTGCCCTTCCCTGTGTCCCTGCAGTCCTGCTGCAGGCTGAAGCAGCCTCCCTGCTGTGCAAAGGGCTCCCAGCCCCCAGCACCATCCATCCCCTGCTCCCCTGTGCCCCCAGTGATGCTCTGTGGTGGGAGGGAGGCCGGTGTGGCCTCTCCTTGCCTGGGAGGGTCCAGCCCCCTCTGCCCTAGGGCAGTAGGGCGTGTGCCCATGACCACAGCCATGCCTGCTCTTCCCCTAGTGCCCTGTGACATTCCGGTCTCTTGCCTGTGCCAGTGTCCCTGGTGCTGGCCTAGCCTGCTCCCCACATTGTGCCAGCCCTGGGCAAGCAGCCCTGGCAGGTGCCCTTGGGGAGCTGGCTCCAAGTGAGGCCCACATCTGTTTCCCTGCATTTAATAAGTCTGCTGGAGACTGCCCACTGACACTTAATTTATTTGTCTTCAGGAAAGTGGAGTTGTAGAGACCCTGACTACCTGGGTTTCAGCTGCTATTTGCTGCTTCAGGGGGTCTTTGCTCAAAAAGGTGGATCCTGGGCAGCACCTGTGGCACTTCAGGGTCTTCCACTCCATGAAATTGATCTGAATGAGGACATGCAGGTCTTTTTCTAGAGTTACTTTTTCTATGGTTCACTGAGTAATTTTGTTGAGGTTTGGTTTTTTTGATATGCTGGCAAAAGATATGGAACAAAGGAGCCCCAAACGAAAATCTGTCTGGCATGCCTGTCAGAGATGCCTTGATTTCTGCCAGTTCTCCAGCTGTTGGTTCCATCTGTTGTCTCCTGATTTTTTTTTCACTTGTAACCACCTTAGGGCACAAGCCACTTCTGTGTGTGCGTATCTAAAGGGACTGGTATGACACAATACAAATCCTCAAAGCTTCAGCAATGCTACATATAATATTAAAAATGCTCAGCAAGAGATTTCCAGTGTATTTCCAACCATATCTGAAATAAACTTCTAATCAATGAATAAGCAAGAGTATCAGTGTTCCTTACACTCTAGTTAAATGTATGTGGCAGCTCTGATTTGTGTACTGCAGTGTCTTTATTGTCACTTTAATAGTTTTCTTTTTCCCAAACATCCCTACAGGGCAGTTTCAGAGCATTTGTTTGGCAGTGCCTGTCTGTGCATGCCCACTGGTGCATGCTGATCTTCTGAGTAAGAACTGAGCTGGTGGACACTGACTTTGAGTAACCAAGGGTCACCTGTTCATCAACGTTTTCCTGCTGCCTTCTCTTGGCCCTTCAGCTGCTCCTCCCAGTGTGACTCGCCTCTGTTTCTCTTCCTCTTCCCAGTCTTGTCTCCCATTTTCACCCCTCCTCCCTTTACTTTCCCACAAGCCAGATTTTTTCATGCTCTGTCATGCAGGGCTGGGAGTCCACTCAGCCACTGCCAGGCACATCCAGGGCCTGGTCACGGCCTTCTGTGGTCATCTGCAATGCTGTGCTGGGCTGCCTTGCAAGTGGGAGACAGCACACACAGGTGGGCTCAAAGGCTGGCTTCATCCTCAAGCCCTTGTCTTCATGGAAAAGTGTAGACATTGAAAATAGCAGTGTGCTTGAAGAGGTGTTATACAAGCGATGCCATGCTTGTTAGGTGTGCTTATGTTGCTACTGATTTTCATACAAGAAGGGGGATAACCTTTGTTTTCGTTGTCTGTATTTATGCCATGCAAACTTCCTCCAAAATTGATGGTGGTTCACAATTCTAAAAGTAAAAGGCCACCCTTCTAGTTGGCATGCTTGTGTTTTGTGTAGAAAAAGGCTAATAAATCACAGAAGATGGGAAAATACAGCTGCTGTGTCATTGTACTGCAGATTAAATCACGTGATTTCAAAATTTTCAGCAACAACAAGAACAGCAAAGCCAGTAAAATCATTGCAGAAGTACATGCGGTTTTGAGGCAGCCACATGGTGGACATGAGGGCTTCCTCAGGCCTAACAAATAAGCTGTCTTGTTGGAGAGGTCTGTTTCAGAGATGGAGGGAGATATGAGGCAGCACAAGGCCTGTATTTTTTTTTTTCTGTCTGTGTAGGCTTGGTTGCTCACTTTATTTTAAAAGAGCTTCAAAATGAACAACATATATCCCCCACGTAGGTGAAGAGTTCTGTTTCAGTCCACAGCATGGCATCTCAATTTCAGCTGCAAAGACTTTGGCTCAAGATGCCAGGCCCTGGACTAGAACAGCTGAGATGTGGACATGTGCTCTTCCGCCATCCCTGCTGGGGAGAGGGGGAGGTCAGGAAATCAAATGCTGGGATTAACAACACAATACACCACAGTAGGAAAATTCACCAGGGCTCATCTGCTGGATCCTGAACACTTCTGAGAGCATATTCAAAGTCTTTTGCTTTGGTGTGGGGTTTGGGTTTATTTAAAATTGGTTTGGTTCCTTGGGTTTTTTGATTTCTTTTTTTCAGTGGACTGAGCTCCTCTATGGATTTTACTCCAGGGAGCTGTGGAAGAGCTGGCCTGTTCTCCGTGGGCTCATGGAGCAAACTGCAGGAAGAGTAAAGAAGGACTAACAGAACTCTGAAGTAGATGACCTGCAGCCACATTAATTATTGATCATGTTAGCAGTTGATGAGTTGTGCTAAATTGATCTGTGGCAAGATAATGTGAATTAAAAGCTGCTTAAATATTTAGTTTTGGGCTCTTTCTATATATCAGGAATTCGAATGAAAGGCTACACAGGAGTCATGACTGGAATCAACTTTTCAGTAAAGACAAGCTGTCAGAATAAAAGGTACTTTCTAAATGTAAATTATGATTTATTAGAGGAGGAATCTCTTCCAGGTAAACATTTTAATGGAGGATGGAAATATTTCCTCACAAAATTCTCTAAAGGTAGGATGATAGATTTTCTTGTTATTAGTTCAATTCCTCCATATTTTACTTTGATTAAATGCTGCTGCATCTGAGGTAGTGCACAAAGCATCGTAGGGAAAAAGAGAGACTAAAAGCCTGTAGGAAGTGAAGGAGGACTATTGGCTGAAACTCCATATGTTTGTTTCAGCACTGCAATGCTGTACAGCTGGAGCACAGCTTGAGTGAAATGAATCCGTAGATGACTGGTGAGAGGAAGTAAGAGGGCTAATTCTGACATTGGATACATATATGTGTGTGTGTGTATATATATATCAGGCAAAAGAAATTGCTGATGACTCTGCACAGGGGCTTGTAACAGAAGGGAGCCAGGGCCCTCAGCTGAAGTGCCTTTGCCAGTGAGATAAGTCCCAATAAAGAAAAAGGTTGGCATCACTCGCTCTGTAGAAGAGCTGCTCAGATGCCCTCAGCATGTTCGGATCCTACTGCATTGCCTCACAAACTATTTTGAAAGACTTCACGATATCATTAATAGAGTTTTGAAGGCTGACATGCATTCTTGGTTGGTTTAGGTGCTGCAGTTCTAAATAAATCCTTCCCTGGCTTCTCCCAGACTCTCTACAAAGAAACATCCTTAATGTAAAGCAGTCTTGGTCCTGAAGTAGAAATGTGTTTTATTTCACCAGTTTAGTGCAAACAGGCTTGAGTTATCTTTAGCGAGGAGGCTCCTGCCTACTGTAGTTCCTTCCTTATAGTTTGTCTCACTTGATTCCTTCATGTACCAGAGAGCACTTTGGTATTCAAGGGTATTTGTCTTGTTTTTTCTCACCCTTCACAAAAGCTGTCCTCTGCTTAACATGCACATTTTTTCCTTCGAAGCCATTTTCCTCTGTAGGCTCTCTGAGCTGGCCAGCTGCCAAACAGTAGGGTGAGCTGCATGAAAAAGCCTTGATCATTGACAGGCTGTCTTACAATTTCTTTCTTGTATTCAAGATGCAGATGGATGTTATTAGAAAGGTTTTTAGTTCGAATGTGCACGGCTTGGCCACATGGCTGAGATTAGTGCTCAATACTCATATAATGCTTTTCATCCTCAAAAGGACTTTACAAGCTCCAGCCCTCAAAACGCCCCCACAAGGTAGGTGCACGAGTTTTGTTATATACTTTATAGCAAGGAGGGACACATGTTAGTAACTTGTTCAAAGATGTATAGCACAGCAAGCATTATAAAGGAAAGAATTATTTACACTTTCCTAATGTTCTTCTGTGATGTATGCTATGAAAAAAAGAAATTAAAAGACTTCACCATGTTCTTCTGTGATGTGTGCTATGGAAAAAAGAAATTAAAAGACTTCACCATGGCAACCTCTCTTTCCCCATGAAAGAAGCGATTAGTGACCTCAAAAATTAAAATGTATCTCAGGTTATAGCACTACCAGATAAAAATGCAACATTTCTAAAATTTATGAGGCCAAATATGCTACTGCACTAAGCTTCAATTAATACAGCAGAACTGGAGCCTACAGGGATCGTCAAAGAGACTCAAATTTTATAGAAGATTTGGAGCACTTGCCTCAAACCATACTTCAAAACAGAGGGAAATGATTATAGGAAGAATGATGAAAAATGCCTTCTCAGTTGAAAGGACAGTACAGGATTATTTTTTTCTTCTGCTTTAACTGCATGAATATAATTAAAACAGCTCCAGTAAACTGAGCAGTCCCAGTATGAACTCCCTTCCACTGAAAGTTCTTGTAATATTGTACCTCATCTTAGCGAGGAGGCTGAAATAAGCTGTAGCTGTAAAAGATCCTTATGTATTTGCACTGAGCTTCTGCTGGTGTGACTATGCTGACATCCCTTACCTTGCACAGACAAGCCAGTGGAAGTTTCCAGCGCACACAAAAGCCGGCCAGGGCCACTCTGGGATGTGGTTTCTAGACTAGATTGGCAAGACTTTGGATGATAAGCATCGTTTAAGGTCTTTGTAACCTCAGTGGGCCTTAGGGCCTGCATAGGTAGCTGTAAAAATTGGATTGGAAAACAGCAGCCAACTTGGCCCCATAAGGAATAGTTGAGAAGGCTGTGAGATTGTGAGGCACTTCTGAATAAACCAGAAGTGGGGGGCTAGCTGAGAGAATCTACAGCCACAAGGGTTTGCTCCACAGACATACACCTACTTTATGCTTTCTGGGTAAATTGCACATAGCCTGTCTAAACCAAGTCCTGAGAAGGGTAAAGCTTGATGGGCTAAAGCAAGTGTTTATCTTAATTCTGTTCCATCTTCTCTATTTTTTGATGCAGCTTTCCTTTCTTTCAGACTACTATTTTTTTGTTTTGTTTTTCACTGAGTGAATGCTTGCATAGTTATGTCAATTGAATGAAGGACTCTGCAGCATCTCCGGAAAGATGTTGAGTGTAACTGAACTCTCTGGTGTGTCAGGTAGGACTGCATGGTTGGTGCTGCATACAGTAGGGTGAAGGATTGGAATGGTATAAACTAGTCATGATTTTTTAACCCCAAAAATGTTTCTTATTTTTTTTTTCCAGAATACTCTGACATTCCATCTTGCCTCCCTCCCTCTTTTTTTCCCTGGGAAAGGTATCTGGCCCTACAAAGTACTCTGGAGAAAAGGGAAAAGCGAGTTATTTTCTGGTTTTATGACTACTTTACAGTGTTTTAGGTAAATTCAGGGAAATGATGGGCACATAAATTAATGAATTTTTTCTTAAGGGAAATTGCAAGTGGAACAAGTTATCACATTTTTATGGTTCCTACATCCTCAGCCTTTAGTTCCAGCTACCCTATTTCACTTTATAATTGTGCAAGTGAGTGCATCTAGGCCAATTAAGTATTTTCAGTTGCCTTCAGAGCTATATATTGCTTTGGATATCTTCAGCACTTTTATTTCTCTTTAAAATTTGCTAAACAAAGATCTGCAAGCACTGCAGATTAGGTTCAGGCCACTGTAGTCAAATTTTTTTCAAATGCCATCACATCTTCATCCACCTTCAAATTCCTTTCTTTTTATCCACAAGATTAGCCTTGGAACCTTCAGGTTTGAGGCTCCCACAAAGTGAAGGGCAATTTAATTCCCACATGTACAGAACTCTTAAGATCTAACCACAGTAGGAAAATGCTTCCCCTAACTTGAGTATTGGTCTCCAAATTCAAATGAACTGAATAGCTGTAGCATTATTGATGGTTTAAAAAAAAAAACAACTATATTTTTGCTTGAAAGGCCCCTCTTTGCACTTTGAAGATCTGCTGATATGTGTTTTTAATCAATTGTATTTACATTGACCAGGAGTATCAACCCACTATCTGGGTCAGAGATTTACATGTAAGGCTGAAAGCATATTAGTGATGAGTCTGGGTTAAGGACTGCAGGTACTTCGAATAAAATTTCAGAAAGTCTATTTGAAAATAAACAAATATCAATGCAAATACTTGACTTCTGGAGCATTGAGAGTATTTTTGTAACACACGGGACCAAGACAGATTAATTAAAGCTAAATTTTTCTCCTGTACTTCAACTCCTCTGCTCCACAGCAAGAGGAATCTAAATTCATACCTGAACGCAGTAGTAATGCAAAGGCTTGAGGCAACATTGTTAACTACTCACATCAACGGAATGAAGTTATACAGCTCACTTCCACCTGAGAGAAGAACTATTTTAGCAGTTCGTGCATCGCTAACGAGACACAGATGTCGCCATTGGGCAAACAGGGGCAGGATTGTTTTGTTGTTCGACATGCAGCTCCTCCCGGGGCACGGCTGAGTGCACGTTAGAGAGGGGTCTCTCTCCGGGGGCTTCAAGCAGTGCATTAGTTTTTGAGGTTTTTTTGTTGGTGTTTTTTTTTGTTTGTTTGTTTGTTTGTTTGTTTTTAGCTAGAGACCATCCTCCGCTGCAGCACAGTGAGAACGCCCTAAATGCCCAGCAGAGACCAGAGACAGGGAGAGTATCCTTAGCTGTTTTAAACTAACAGGATTTTGTAGCTGTCATTGAAAGAGAGGGGCTATAAATCAGGTGAGGACCTGTGCTGTAAAACGAAGGTACACTGAAGCAGGAGAATGATCTACCCCAGCTCTTCTCCCACCGAAGAATCTGCTTCCTCATGTGAATGCTGCTTGCGCACAAACAAGAGCATGTGGATGCCAATCTCCATCCTCCAGTTTATTTGCAGGAGGGTACTTGTGAAGAATTTCAAGACTTCCTTATCCCAAAGACTAAATACACAGGACTGTCTCCATTCCAGCTAGCTTGAGCTGAGGGAAGAGAGATAAAATTTAAATATGGATAGCAGGAGTGGCTACTGTGGCAGTGCACAGGGCTCTCATCATGCCAGTCAGGTGCCAGCATATGTCAACAGTCCTGTAAGTGGCAAATAAAATAAAATAAAATAAAATAAAATAAAATAAAATAAAATGGGAAATTCTTGGCAAATAACTTCCTCCAACAAAATCTTTGAGAGTTCCTGTGTTTTTCAAAAGTTACATCTTCCAGAGTGTCATTTATTCACCACAAAGCGTTAATCTCAACTACCTCTTTCAGTCCAATTACTTCCCACATTTTGGTTTCTCTTCCTGACCTAGAAAACTTATTTACAAGATATACTTGGTTGGCTACAGATCTTCATCTGCAACTTCCCTCTGCTACTTGCTCTGCTAAGCACAGCAACAAAGGCCTTTTCTTCTCATTTTAAATTTTTTTTCTAGAAAGGAAAAGTGAAACAGGCAGTGTCTTCCCATGTTTTTCCGCCAGTGGCACAAGAAGGCAATGGTGAATGTTCTCAGCACAAATCAGTTGTTGCAGGAGTAGGAAGATAGTGTTTATCACAGCTAGCTGCTGAATGTTTAAAGAGTATTATGAGTATCTGTTACATAAATGAAACAAATAACAAAATTAACATAAAAACCCTGAGGGAAAGTGATAAGTTATTGCTGTCTGTCTTAGATCCAAGAAACACAAGGAATACATTGTGTAAACTTCTACCTCAGAGCTAGAGACTGCTCAAGAGTACAGTACTGCTTATTTTTTCTGGTCCTTCGTGTCTCTGTTTTTCTGTTACTGGAGGATTTCTTGCTCCAACTGAATTTAATCCTTGAATTTATCATTATGCATTTGTACAGAAGCTGAAGGTTACAGTGGAAATAGGAATCTCTTTGAATTAAGTTCATTACAAAAGGAAAGGAAGAGAAAGTCTTAATTTTCACTGCTGACATTAACAGAGATTGTAGAATCTGCAAAACAAATTTGGTCATAATAGGGTCTTGAACCTGAAGTGTGTAATTTTTTTATGATCTGTCTATTAAAAGTATTCTTCGAGGTTCAGTGAGGAGCTCTGCACACACAAGGTCAGGTATATTGTCATTAAACTGTCCAGAATGATCAAAACAATTTCACAATGAGCTTAGATCACCTTGGTAGCTTAACTCAATGTCCATCTGCCTGGAATAAGCTTTCTTTGGATTGAGTAAAATTAGATTTTAAAACTCTTTTATTCCAGTTACTGGATGGTTTCTTCCTGGAAGAATAGATGGAACACAAATCGATGGAGCCTGGTATCGCTAATTTGTAAGTAACAAAAATACCAACTTTTATAGAATTCACTGAACTTAAAGCTGATTCTATCCATTTAAATTGGTACCTAGTACTTGTCACATTATGATATAGGTGTGAATATGCTTTGCCAGGATATGTATGCAGAGCAGAGAAACATTCACTTAAGTACACGCCCACACATCCCCATATGCTTTGAACAGATCTAAATGGTGACTGAAGGATGAAGAAGGCTGAGCCACATAAACATTATCCACAATGACTATTAATTTCAAGGCAAGGCAATAATTTATAAAGGTTGTTAGGAAGCAATGTAAATGCAAATGCTCTTCTAATAAGTGCCAGGAGTATTATGTTGGAACATGTTTGTGATTCACCATAATGTGTTAAGCAGGGAAGAGTGTGGATGATTTCTGTGGAAGATGGTGACAAGAGTAAAGAGGTGAAAACTGACAGGAATGTGGTGTTCAGGGACTCGGTCCAAGGAGTAGCTCTAGCATGGGCTGACTTAACAGTGCAGTAAGCAGTGCCTGGTGCTGGAGAGAGGACAGGCAATATCTGGAATAATTAATCAATAATTCATTATGGAAAAATGCTACCAGCTGTAAACTTAATTTGTAGAATAATGCCCTCCAGTAACGCCAAAAGTTATAAATATATTCATATTTTTTGAAAGAGCTAGTACAAGCTGAAGCCAAATGCTTCAATCATATATAATATATAATAAAGCTGACTTAAAAAAAAAAAAAAGAAAAAGAAAAAGGTTTCTGATGGCAGTGAGTAAAAATTAGGCAATTAGTATAGAATCCGAATACTGAAACAGCACATTTAGAGTGAAAGGTCTTAATAAAAATGTTAACAACATTTTTTTTTCTCATATAAATATTTTATATCTTGGTGCAGGAATAAAGTTCCTATCTCCTATGTGTTTCATTTTCCTAGCAGAGCTTTACATGTTTTATTTATCACTCCACATGATCTATTAGATAACTTTATCATCTAGTATTTTATGAAAAGCACTATGGCTGGATATTAATGATCATCTGGCCATCTATCATTAATATATATGAATCAAATCCTTGTAAAGACTTGGCCACCTTTGAATAAATAGTGATCCTGTCTATATTTAGACAATTTCTACTTTTGATACTTTGGCACAATCATGTAATATTTGGGTTGTAGAAACTTCAAAAGATTATTTTAATGCAATTACAGTTATTTCAGAAAGAGTAAGCTTGTATTTTCATTTAGGAAATTCAGCGGTTAAAGTAAAACACTGAAATGTAAGATTCGGCTTTATTTGTTCAGTAATCTAAAGTCCAAAGGCAATGAGTTAGGAGGGATTTCTTTTCTTATTTGGGGTGTCATTTATGGAAATATATTATTAGAAATATATGTGACACCAAATACATAGATCATGATACTGTTATGATATACATTCAACAGTTGAAATAGTTCCTGTGTATATCCCGCCTATATTAGTTCATGGATGACTATTTGGAAAGGAGTGGAGTGCATTTTTTAACCTATACATTATTCACAAAGTGTCATCTATCTAAAACGACACTGGCTTTAGTCTCTCTGATACCTTTGCCACTGTGTAACACGTGCAATCTGAGACCCACACAGAGCACCTCTCCATGCTGGCAGCCTGTCCCAGAGCACACCAGGACCGAAAGCACTGAATTACTGCTGCGTGCTTTGTACTGCCTCACCAAACCAGCTTCATTCACCACATGTCCTGATAATGGCAAAAAATGCTATTTCACTGTTGCTTTCTGTGGCTCATTTTCTGTTTAAAAAAACCCTCAAAATGCTGCTGCTACTGTTACTAGAAACAACACACTGCTTTGCCTCCCCTATGTCTCAGAATGCTTTACCTAGGAAGTTTAATTGCTACTTTTCTGTCTCTTTTCACAGAAGGAGAAGCTGGGGCAGATGTTGACATGAGATCTGGAGTCCATCTTCCCGGTGGGGGTACCAGGATAGAAGACCTCCCATCATCACTTTTACTCCTGAGGGATGAGGGGCAGACCTGTACTGTGGTCACAAGCACAGAGGGAGTTTGTGTAGATGCTCCTGAGCTTCAGAAACACACACTTGACCTTCAAGAGTTGCTGCTAATTTGTTCAATGTTCAGACAGTGTGCAGCATAGGCCTCCTGCTATGCCTCCTGGGTGCTGCTGCAGTACAGCCACCTCTCCCTTTGTTTGGGCACCTTTATCAGTACAACTGAAGGGAACACTGTGTGGACTGTGAATTCCCCTCCAAGATCATGCAAATACTTGGACAGTATGTGCTGTTGCTCCTAATATTAATCTGACTAGCTAGAGCTGGTTTGCATACATCTGCAGCTACAGTAGAAGTTTAATGATAAATATTCCCAAATGTAGATATGCAAATAGTGGCAAATTCTGAATAAATGCATGAAATGCATTATAGTAGTCAAAAATTCTTCTGTTTCCCCTTCAAGAAAGGAAAAGGATGATTTTTCCTTCATGGCACAGGCCAGATTCTCTTTTGTAATCTTTACAATTTCATACATCTTATGAGTATAAAAGGATCATAAATCCTATGGTAAACATTCAAGGATTATTTTACTATGGTCTGTGTTAAGCTACTGATACCCTTCAATCCTACCCTCTGGATCAGGGGTGCAGAGTGGTTGTTCCATATTGTGCCCATACAGAAGTGATTACTGGTTGACAAATAGCCACAGTAACAGAGGATGTTATATAAAAAATGAATAGACAAAACCACCCACCCAAACAAAAAACTAAAAAAACTCATATGCCCTTCATCATACTGCAAAAAGTACTAAAAACTGGAATTGCAAATGGTAGCAATCCTAGTCATGTAAAAATCCCAAAATGTGAGAGACATTCCTGGAAATGATGCCACCCCTAAAGAGATAGCATAGAGGCTAATCTTATTTGAAAGATAAGATCATCTCCCCTTGGTAGTGGCCTTACTTGTACCTAAAATAATTCGTCTTTGACTTAAAATCCGACAAAACTGGCTTCTGCCCAGTCCCAAGGGGATGGATGCTGTTCTCAAGTTCAGCTCTGGAGGGGTTCACCAGGCCAATACCTCTCTTCCCCTATAACTTTACCTCCATAAATGGTTATGGAAGTATTTTTTATGGTTGTCGAGAAGGCGCAAGGGGAAGGAGAGGGGCATTTCTGAGGGCTGGAGTTTGACTGCATGAATGTGCTTTAGCTGCCATGCCATCTCCAGGAGATGGATGAAAACAAGTACTTACCCAAAGGAACAGGAGAAAAGAGCATCCCTGGGCTCATAACATACTGATTGTATATAATTTACTAAACTCCCTCAAAGTGGCAATATTTTATTTCTTGCTAGGGCAGACTGGTGCATCCCAAGCAAACCAAGCGTTTAACTGTGGGTGACTAACTGCAGGTGTAATGAACTAAAAGCCATTAGCTTGGCTTAGCCAAGTGCAAGGTTTTCAAAGTGTATCTTCTTAAAAATGAGGTTTAGCAAATGAACAAAATTCTCCCAGAACTGCTGAATTTGTTTTTTTGGCATTCTAGTAACTGTTTGACCTGACCATTTCAAATTACCAGGTGAAAGAAATGGACATATTTAGGGAGGTAGATACCCTGTATTTCTATGGCAAAATACTTCTATAAAATAACATAGTGATTACTTACAGCTATCCAAAAAGATATTATGCTGAGCTGTCATATTTTGTGTTGCAGCCTTTTCATACTGTTGAAATATCAACACTATATGTACTACATGTGTATTGTTAACTCTTGGTTTCCTGGTGTAAGATGGGTAGGAAACCTGTGTAATATATAACAAGAGCAGAAAAACACCCCCACTCAAAAAAAAATAAATCCATTGTAAACAAGGGTAAGGGTAGATAATATAGCCTGAAGAGTGACCAATAAGCAAAATGAATGGCATGTCCTGGAATATATGTGTATTTGAAATCATACTGATTTTTTGTTGAAGCTGGAAAACAGGAAGACAGTGAGACTAAGAGAAAATGTAAGTTGCAAAAACATTTGACACTGTAAATTATATTTTGTTGAATACTTGTAGTGAAAAATAGGGGTTTCTGGAGATAATTGGATGTTTTCTCTAATAGTAACTATCCTTGCTCTGAATCTTGATGATTATTTACTGATTTTTTTCCTATTCAGAAATAACTAGGCTAATTTCAGCAAGAGAAAAAGCCCAGCACAAAGGACAGGCTAGTATCCACCATGGAGGATATGAATAATCACAAGTATTTGCATTATACAAATATGTTGCTTACAGACACTAAAAAATGTGTTAACACAACACATCCTTAAATATTATTGAGAAATTGTTGAGTATATTTGTACATAGCTCTCTATGTACAATTCTCTTCTTTCATTCAATCATTCCCATTTATAACAGTACATGTAGTGTGTGATTGGCCTTTGACACAGATCTATAACCATCAAAATTTGTGACACTGATCAGAATACAGTGAGAGCCCCCAGATCCCATCCCCTGAAGTGAAATATCCCTATGAATCACAGGTATTGTGTTACCAGACAGCACAGCAAAAAATTAACCAGAGCAAAACACTCGACTTGATGCTGTTACAGCTAATAGGACTGAAATGAAAGATAATTGCATATTAAAATAGAGTGGGTAGCTCTGTTTTGATGTAGAGATATAAAGATGTCAGGCAAGCTAGGCTGCAGCAGCAGGCAATGGGTGCCCTGAAGTGATTGAGGAGCGAAGCCCAAGAGAGCATTCTTCACATTCCTGTGGCACTCCTCCTATACATACGCCCCCCCAAAAAAAGGAAATTCCAGCACTCCGGACTGGTAAACTGAGCTTCAGAAAAGCTGGCACTTTTCTATAGCTGCAGGCTTGATTAATTTGAAGGAATTATTATCATCTCTGGATGATGAACATGAGCCATATTTAAACTGTTATTTTTTAGGGCAAAGGACATGACATTTCCAATCTGTTACTAAAAAAAAAAAAAAAAAATCCCCCATAAGGACTTCTAGTAAGCACCAATAAGCAAGATGTAGAGAATGTGGAGCACTCCCTAGTATTTTCCCAAGATCTGCCCAGAATAATTGTATTACTGCAAAAATATTTTGCTGACACATATGAGTGGGATTAGCCCAAAGAGCTATCTTTGTTAATGAGCCATATCTAGAAATTCAGTAGGTTTAGTAGATTACTGTCTGAAGACACAGCGTTTTTGAGAGCCACTTATGTCCAAAAGTGTAACATTTTTTTCTCCTGAGACTAGCAGCGTATGTTTTGTAAGGAAAAGATTGTTATCCCTGGGAATTTTCACAAATAAAAAAACCAAATAAAGATGACACTACCTTACTTGGAATTGAAATGTGACTGCTACTGACTGGGAATTAAACAGATTTATTAGTGTTGACATTATTTACACTGTGTGATCCGTATCAGCGAAGGGTACACATCCCATGTGAAAGCAAATACATTAATAGTATTACCCCGCCGCTAATGGCACGTTAATAATACTTCCACGATTCGCGTTTGTCAGGCTGCTGCCGAGACGTGCTCGGTGTCGTGGTAAACAAAGAAAATCAGCCATGTTGCGAGACCCTTTATTCTTTAAAAACTTAAGTTCACGTGAGAAGAATCCGCCGCTAGATAACCCCCAGAACAGTGATAAATTAACGATTACACACCCTTCCTTTCCTCGTTTTTACCCCACATAGCAATGACAGAGGGGACAGCCGGCTGATACGGATTACTTTTGAGAAGCGTGACAACAGGTGGCCTCCCCGAAGTCACTAGATCCAGCAGATCAAGTCTTTATTTATTTATCATGTTTCTGGCGTCCAGCTTGCCCGTCACCAGTATCCACGCACAGGGTGCACCGCCGAGATGCGGCGATGCGCGTCCCTCGGGACCATGGCGGCAGCCGCTCACACTTCTTTTTTTGTGGTTAAACCCGGCAAGGACGCGTTCCCGGGGGAGGATCCTGAGGCACCGCAGCCAGAGGCGACCCCGCCGGCCGCGACCCCCCGCGACCCGCCCCCCCCCTTCCCTCCTCCGTCCCGCCTGGGCCCGCCCCCCGCCGCTCCGCCTCCCCGAGTCCGCAACTTCCCGGTCGTCTAGGCGGGCGCGAAGCCCCCCATCAGCCCGGATGAGAGGAGGAGGAAGAGGAGGGAGGAGGCGACGACGACGGTGCCCGGGGGGATGCGGCGGAGCGGGCCGGCGGGAGGCGTAGAGCCGGGTCGAGAGGGAGCGCCGAGCCCTTGTCGCCGCCGCTGCCACCGGCGGGGCTCGGCCGCCGCCTGCAGCTCCGGGCGGCGGCGCTGCTGAGCCCGCGGTGCCTGCGCGCCGCCGCCTCCCCGCTCCTCGCCCAGCGCTCCGGCCGCGCAGCGCCAGGCCGCGGCCGCCCTCCCCCAGCGCCTCCCGGGCGGCTGCGGGAGGCGGCAGGGGCGCGATGGCGTCCTACGTGGATAACAGCTTCCGCCAGGCGGTGATGAAGAACCCGGCGGAGCGGAGCCCCCAGGTAAGCGCCCCTTCCCCGCGGAGCCCGCGGCTCCCGCACACGTCACGGGGGCCGCCCGCCCGCCCCCGCCCGCCCCGCGCTGCCCCGGCCGGGGCAGCCCGCAGCCCCACGGCCCCGCTCCGGGGCGGCGCGGCCAGGGCTGCCCCGCTCCCACCCCCGCCGGGCTCCCCGGCGCTGAATTCCCGGTCGGCGGCTCCCGGGAAAGGAAGGCGCGCATTAGCGCGACAACTTTCCTCCTACTCCCTAATTTTGGGGGAAGGAGAGGGAGAAACGCCAGCTGGGTTTGTTTTGAGGGTTGCTTCCGGTAAAAAGAAAATGAACTTAATGAGTATAATTTTTCGGTGGTGTGATTTTTTTTTTTCTTTTTAATTCTTTTTTTTTTTTTTTTTTTTTTTTTTTTTTTTTTTTTTTCCCCTCTGTGTACGTGTGTGTGTATTTTGTTATTGCCTCGGAGTCCGGGTGGCTCAGGATTTGAATTCAATCCCTACTTTTACATAGCTGGCTGGAGCTGGCAGCGCTGTTTCATAATGTAGGGGCTGAGGTCAGTGGTATTCTTGGCAAGTCCTTGCTCTCCAAAGTAGGGTGAAATCCTTACACAATGGCACCAGGCAGGAATTTTTTAGATACCTGCGCCGGGCTCCTGGAGCCCTCTTTGTCAGAGGAGTGTGTGAGTTGAAGCTGTTCGTAAGCGTAGTTGCGCTTAGAGAGACTGAGAAAGGTTAAGCTGGGGACTGGAGTGCGTACAGAAACATTTTGACTTAACACGACCTGAAAAACAACTAAACTGAATGAGTTCCTTCTGCTTCCAAACGGTTGCTGCAGTGGCTGTTGCTGCCAACTGTCTAAAGACTAATAAGCTTTACACTGATCCCCGCATCAAGCCGCGGTTCAATAGCTAATGATACAAGGAGTTACTTTGCTTGGAGTTGTAATGCCATCTGTCCTATTTTCTAAAGGCTTGTCCTGCTCTCTGAGCAGTCCCTGTGTTCGGGTTTTGGGGAAGAGATGCTGTTACTGGTTGTTTTGGCAGGCGTCTGACTGGCTGGTGATGATTTCAAATTGGGGCAAAGAAGAAACCTTGACTTTTGGTCAGCACCCATAAGTCATTCCTCCTACTATAGATACGTCATTGTGGTAATGTTATTTTTATCCCCGTGCTCATGGAAGATGTGTGAGAAAATAAAACTTCGCATGGAAAAAATACTGACTGCATAGGCATCGTATGTGGCATGCCTTTTTGGCAACTCTTAGTTTTTTTTTAAATAAAAAAAGGAAGCTGCTTCTGGAACATGTTTTTGTGGTGCTAAACTTGTTTCTCTGTCCTTGTTTGGCCTTTTCCAAATGTCTGTTTGTCTTCAGTGCAGGACCCAGCCCTTCAGTGTGTTGTGAAAGCTGAAGGAGGCTGAGTGCTCTCTCCTGGGGAAGACACTGTTCTACAAACTCGTAGCGAGGTCGCTTGAATTGGTAGAGGTGTAGATTCCAGCTGGGGGGGCCTACCAGCAGTGTCCAGCCTCGGGACATTGGAGCATGGTGGGGTGTTCAGGAGGAGAGATGCTGGCAGATACTCAGGAACCACTAGGTCAGGCAGTGGGGCCACCAGGCTGGGTTTGGGGGATGATGCTTCCCCTGTGGCTTGCCCTGTGCCATGTGAACTGTTAAACTTTGTCATGTCCTTGCCAGTTGGCCTTGCTGTCTAGAAGGGATAGTAAGGAAACACAAAAAGGCAGAAAGTAAGAAATGACGCAGTGAAGAATCCAGCCCGAATGCAGGGATAAAGCCCAGTGAAGGACATGGAGCAGAGATCTAAATTGGGAACACCGGGGCTGTGTTAGTGCTGTAAAACTTCCCGAATCAGCACACTGGCAGCCTGCTGTGGCCGTCACCACAGGAAAAGAAGCCCACCCTTAAATCCATGAAACTGACACTGGCCCAAAATAATCCACAAGTAAGACCAAATATGTGGGAAATCTAACGTGTTGTTAGCACTGGAAATACTTGAAACTGGTGGTGCCCTCCTGTTGCTGCTGGGGAGGCTGGGCTTGCAGCAGAAAACTTGGTTGATGTTTTTGTAAATGGCTCATGTCGAATTGTGTGTGTTAGTTTTCTACTGTTGGTTCTCTGTTCGGGAAGTTTGATTTTATTTTACAACAGTATTGGAATTTGAAAGATATATGCTTATGTATATCATCTTTCATTATTACATAAAAAGGAAAAAAAAATACATAGAAAGGAACAAAGACCTTGTTTTTCCTTCTTCCCCTAAAGTAACTTATTGTCTCTTTACTTGTATTTTCCTCTCCTTGGTAGGCTATCTCCAAAAGATAGCTACTTAATTTTAGGAAGTCATGAGGCTTCTTTAAACTCTAGAGAGGGTTGGAAAGAGAAAATATATTTATCATATTCTTGTCAGTACAGGAAATAGCAAGAGAAGTATGTTAGTAGCATATTTTCTTCTTACTTGTGTTAACAAACTCTTTGGGGCTCAGCTTCCCCCAAATCATGATGAGGTTATTATCTGTTTGATGTTACTATTCACCCTGGACTGTCAGGGTGCAAATTTGGCACTATGCCTTCACTGCAGGCTCAGAGGACAGGAGTGACAGAATGATAGCCAGTATGTACAACTTTGAGAAGTAGGCGTGATAAACTTTGTTGAGGAGAGCAAACTTAACTTGGCATGACCTCTTGTAATGCAGAAATCTCTTGGTAATTTTGGACTGGATTGATTTTTTTTTTCTTGGAGGTAAACAGTGTGTTCTGCAATTGCTTTCGTAAATTCATAACTTTATATCTCTTTGGTATATCCTCCTTTACAGAGAGTTCCTGAATTTTGAAAATCACAGCTCAATATTCTGTTGGCTAAAGAAAATGAAAAATAAAAGAAAAGGATATGTATGTGGCTTGTACTTTAACATGCCTATTGTGTAACTCTTCTCTTTAATTGATGTATTAAACTATTCATTTTCTCTTTGAAGATGTGAACTAGGAAGTTAATGTAACTACTTTGGGGAATCTAACTTCTAAATGTTCATAAATTATAAATGGTTTTATGCCCTTAAGCTGTGAGTAATAGCAATCTAGTTCTTTTCTCTCCTAACATCCTCTTGCATGGACTGTTACAGCTTTAAGTCTTTACAAAGCAAGTTCTTTTTGTTATCATAGGCCATTTTAGAAAACATGCAGCTTTATACTGGTGTAGCTCGGTTTGAAAAAATAGGGCTGCTTTTGTTTTCAAACAAGAGAAACTGAGCCCTAATCTTTCTTTATCCTAACAACTCATTTGCATGGCATGGTATGTGAGGAGCTAGTTGCTTCAGAAACTCTGCATACTGTTCAGTTTTCATGCCATGTGGTGACGTCTGCAGGAAGAAATTTTTTGAGCGTGTGCCTTATATATGTTAGTAGTCTAAGGTTTGCTTCTGGAAACTGCTGGTGTGGTACATGAAGGCAGTTCGGTACGGCAGCAATGAAGAGCAGAGATGTAACAGCATCGGACCAGATCTTCTGGGTGGAGGAGAGAACTGTACAGTAGCCCTTAGTTTGACGCTAATGCGTCATTTCATGTCAGAAGACATCCAAACAGGATGCTCTTGTTAAGCAGATACTCCCTTCTTGAGCACTTGAGAGGAAAAATGGTTTAATTATAGGATGTACCTATGCTTTTTCCAAATAAACTTTCAACTTGTTCCCTAGTTGTGTTATTTTTATACTTGTAACCAGTGATAGCATGATTGTGTGCAATCTTCAGATAAGCCAGAAATGAACATTTCCTTCTTGCTACGGTGATCTCTTAAAATATAAATACAAGGCTGTGTAGTTTAATGGGATCAGAGAAACTAAGCGTTTTATATGTGAGTCTAGAAAAAGAATATTTAGTCTTTAAGTTTGGGCTGATCTCGTGTCTGTGTATCAAATACACTAGAAGACTAAAATGATCTTTTTCAAAAGAGCTTATTTGGGATTTCTTTCCTTTGAAAAACAAAAATACTTTGGAGCTTGTGTTTCGCTTTCAGATTTTCTTCACTGTCAGCATGCTACTCTGTTGCAATTTTTTTGGGGTGAGCATTTACAGAGGAGGATAACCGTTGTTATCCGGCTGCTAACAGCAGTATAATGCTGGGAACTGTTTCTGTTGCTAAATTCTTCTGCTGGTTCTTGGTAGCCCTGAGGAGCGAAGGACTGTGACAGCTGATGCCTGGTATTTGGCTGTATTGTGCTGATACGGTGGCCTTTCCATAATGCATCTCAGAGATTTGTTAGGTGGTTATTCAGGAGCAACCTTACTTTGCAAGGTTGGGCATTGTTTCTTTCTGGGGAGCCCATTTGGCCAACAAAATCAGATTCATAACTGTGCTTCCCATTGTGGTGGTCACGTTTTCTGCTGACTGCAGTGACTAATTCTGAAGTGGGGTCATGAGCCAGTTATGTTTTGTGTTAACGTTGGGACCATTGTTAGTAACTCAGCTTAATGAAGAAAGGTTGTTGCTCGTTCTTGATTTGGGCTTTTTTCTGGCTCAGCAGTGGGCTTCAAGTAGAGTTGCCATGGTAAAGTCAGCTGTAAAGCTAGTTGGTCTGGAAGAAAAAAAAAAAAACAACAACCCAACAAACCTCTGGATGCTGTCGGATTTTGGAAACTTGTTCAAAATAGTTAACATACCCTGAATGTGTCTGAAAAACTGTAGGCTAAGTGGTGTCTTGTGGTGGCTCTTGGGCTGTAACTAGGAGAGGTGGATACAGATGAAACAAGTACAATAGACTAGTGTATCTAGAGACCTTTAATCATAGGGATTTTTCCCTTTGTGTTTCCCTGCTGTGCTTTATAAAACCAAAGGAACTACTGGGAAAGAGCAAGACCTTTACCTGACAAAGCAAATAATGTATTTGTTTAGTACAGAAATAATACCAGGGAATGTATTTTGGAAGTAAGTGTACATATTTTTTTTCTCTTAATGTTTTTCTCTAACTAGTGTTACTATGCAGCATTATTTCATGCCCAACAAACTTACTTCTATGAATGTATCTTTTTGTGACTGATAAGTAAAGCTGAAAATCCTTGCATAGCTCAGATTTTCTTGTGAACTCTCTAATCTCAGTCTGTTGGAACAGCCCAGGAATGTTTGATACTGAACTTGTGGTGTCAATTTTCATGTCATTTTCAAAACTAAGGGTATGTACTGCAATGAGCTGCTTAGTATCCTGTTTGTTTTGAAAGAGAGTATGCTTATTTCCCAGTCTTTCTAATGTGTGTGTGTGTGTGTATTTTCCTGTAGGCATTCATATCTTCATGGCCAAGAGCTTTGAGAATGGCAAGAGTATTGACTTTTTAATTTCTTTTGCAGTAGTTCTCCCCTGTCACAGGGCTAGTACTTTCTGCATTAGTAGATTTCTGTATCTTTTAATGATACCAGTTTTGCCAGCTCTTGCAAAGACCTCGGTATGATCCGGAAACCTTCACCTATAGCATAGAAATAGCTGAATTGAAGCCTTATCCTAAACACTTGTGTGCTTTCTCATTGCATCAGAAGATTGCAGCTCGGTTAGCTGTACGTATCTAAGCCAGCCTGAAACTGGGAAAGTGAGGGTTTAACTGTAGCGCCGATAAGCTCTGTGCAATTTCCTACTTGATTAATTATCTGTTTGGTAGAGTTTGCTTTTGATTTCTGCCCTGCAGTGGCTGAAGAAGTGTTTGCCCTGGATTTGGGCTATGTTCCTGTGAGCAGGTTTTTGTCAGCCTTTGTAGACACAGTCTCTTTCCTGCACTTAAAACTGGGAGCCTTTCCATGGCATTCTTGCCTAGGAAATGTACTGAAGTGAGCAGTGCTGGGCCAAAAGCCCAAGGATCTTCTACTCAGTCCAAGGTTGTTTTGTCCCCTTGCTTCTTGAGGTGTTGTTCAGACATCAGAGCATGTGTCTGTACCCTCTGTGATGCCAAAGGGTTGGGACCCTCCCCCCCTCCCCCCCCCATCCTCACCCACCCACTGGTGCGTGGGGTGCAGCCAGCGGTGCTGCAGGAGAGGCTTTGGTGGAGGAGGATTATTGTAAAGCAAGACTTGCCGTGGATGGACTTGCTCTTCTCTCAAAACTAGGAACAAGCAAAATCATATGTTGGGCTTCTGAGACCAAAAGGACTGATAGCTCTTTCATGTCTTGGGTGTAAAAGTGTAGGTCAGCAGAAGTAAAGGACACACAAGCATTTTCCCAAGATCCTGTTTTTCTTTAGTAAGAGGCTGGAGTCTCCTGTGAGTTATCTGTTTATTCACGGAGAACCCTTGGTACCTGAGAAAAAGAAAGGACAATTTAAGTGTAACCTCTAAAGAGGATTAATATATTTTATGCTTATTACAATATCCCGTAGCTAAGGTTTCTTTGATAAGTTACTGTTTTTTTGATATCCATTGTTTTACAAAGCCTGTATGCGTGAAAGTTTTAAAAAGTCTATGCTTATGCAAATTACTGAGTAGTAACTACTAGCAGTAGCTGTTCATTCCGTTGAGCTATTGGTCTGATTTTAATATTTTTTCTCTAAATCAGAATGTTGCTACTTAATATGTTAGCATGTTTCAACAATAACTATATGTACACTGAACCGTCATTGTAAGAACTTTGACTTCCTCATTGAGGGTTTTTTGTATCCTCATGAGAAAATATATTTTGGCTTGTGTTTTGGGAACTTTCCCACAGTAGGAGATCTAATTTTTGCGAGGTATTGTTTGGGAATTCAAAAGGAGCGCTGGCAGAAAGATAGCTCTACAAAGATGCTTTGTGAAGGGCAGCTGAGCCTGCGCGCCTTGGTTGCTGCAGCCAGTGTTGCAGATTTAATTTGCTGGGTATATTTTGCATGAAGGGGTGTATTTGAATAAGTCTCAAAATGGAAGTGGTGCTCTGCTTCCCTTTTTCTGAAGTTGGTGAAGTTGACCACTTTTCTTGAAAAGGGAGAGAGAGAAGCCCTACTGCAGTGCTTTTCTTACAGCTTTGTTTGCAGTTAAAATTAGCTATTTGTTCTCTCTGGGTATCTCTGTTACGCCCATAGAGCTGTAGATGTGTTTCTTTGTGTGTCTCTGTCTTGTCTGACCTGAGTAAGAGTGATTAAATATTTGATTTAGAGCAGTTCTAAGGAATTCTAGTCAACAATAAAGGGCAGCATGCATATCATTACCTGAGCAAAACACTGAAGGAATAAGAAAATATTAAAATATTTAAATGTTTTTAGAGGGGTGAAAAAGGGTTTTGCTTTTCAGCACTGATAAAAATTGAAGGAATATTCTGATATTCGTATTTCTGTGGACGGCATGATTTTCTTATTTTTCTCTTACTTGTGTGTATTCTGATGAACATGAACAACACAATGAAACATCTTCTGGTTTCAGTGTATATTACCTGGGAATGGGTATTAAGTTTCATGGAAGACACATTTGTGGAGCATGCCTGTTATTGACTGTCTTTACTGGGCTGTTTGTTTCTGTTTGCTTGCTTTTTGTAAGTCCCAAAGTTAAAATAAACTTTGCTTAATAAAAACATTTATTACTTAGTTGTTTTGGGTTTCTAAAAGAGAAGGTGGTTCCTGTTACCCCTGGATTGTTTGCTTAGTAGTTTGTTGTTTTGTTTTTTAGTTTGTGTTTGCAATTCTGTATTGTTAGGGATACTAGTCTCCCATCTTTATTTTGCTTTGATGGTAGTTGGGAAAAATATTGATATAGCCTTTTCCATCTGAAATTAGTCGTTGACACTTTTTGCCTTGTTATGCAAAAAATAACTCAAGACATAGAGGGGTGATAAAGAGTGTTACACAAATATGGTTTGTAAGCAGTCGATGGGAAAACAAGGCTGTACCACCAACATCTGCTTGAGATTGGACTTGCTGAAACCAAAGGCTAAATCTTTTGTGGTACATCATATTTCTTTAGCAGCAAAGCTCGTTGTAGTGGGTTGATGCTGGCTGGATGCCAGGCACCCACCAAAGCTGCTTACTCACTTTGTTTCCCCTGCTGATGTTCTCTGCTGCCTCATTCCTGCCCGTCCAACTGTTTGTGAGGCTACAGTAAACACAGGATAAGTGGTACAATCTCCTTAGCTGAACAGAGGAGAAGAATCTTACTTCTGAGATATAGTGTAGTAGTGTTTTTGCCTTCTAAAATTTAAATGACTCGGTCTGGTTTGGATTGTGGCTTTGAATGTTTGTGTTGGTGCGGCTGAAGGTGTGAAGACCTATGATAGAGAGACTGAAAAGAAATGCTTGTGGCTGTGTGTAGGAACCTCTGAAATAGCTTAACCTTTCTCAGAGACTATATATATGCTGCTCCATTTTCAAACACTGTCTAGAAGTATAAAAAAAGTCAACTGGAAGTAATGTTATGACATTATTTATTCTCGATGAATTCTCTAAAATGAGATTTTTTTAAACTTAAAGGGCATGTGTGCAAGATGCTTCTTGAGAGTGATCTTCTGTTTTTGTTTGTTCTGAGGATTAACCTCCAAAGAAACTTTGTAGGAAGTTTCTTGCCCTAAGTTTTTTTTCCCCAGTGGAATATAAACCTGGGTTTTAATGCTACCTTTGCATTCACTGAATTGAGTAGAGGAGATGCTAAGGTCTGGGGTTTGTTTTTGTTTTTGTATTGTTATACTGAATCTTGTCTGTATTTACATTGGTTTGTTACATAGTAGTTGAAGATTGGATGCTGGTGGGCTCTCTTACTGAGGGCAAAACAAAGAAGTGACACTTAATTTTATTGGCATGCAAGTTAAAAGACATACACATTTTTCCATTTGGTATGTGAAATCCATTGGGACATACCTAAAATATCTCCCTCTGTTGTTTTTGTTTTGACTTTGAGGTAAGTGCTTAATCTTGTCAGGAAGCCATTCCCTCGCCCGCACAGAACGTTTCCTCAAAATACGTGACCTTGCAGAAATTGCATTATGTGAGTAACCAGCACTCATTTAAATGGTTCTGCCGAGTTTTGCTGTTTGTCAGAAGACATGTCCGAATACACAGCGTACATGGCAGTAAATATATAGAAACGTTTTGAACTGAGAGGCTTGTCTGTGCAGTATTACAGACTTCTTTTGTCCTTTGCTAGTGGTGCAGCGGGTGTTCAAAGTGAATTCCCTCACCAGTGCTGCAGGAGAGGCAGGTGCTGCCAGAACACAGCACCCCATTGCTGATTTCTACTTGGGTGCAGTAGCTCAGGCAGTTTTTGAAGGTGCCATAGCTGTAGTAATAAAAAAGACGGACTTTTGTTTAAATAGTTATGTCGATATTTCAAACTTGTGGCATTTTATTGTGTTCATGTATGATGGTGCTTTATGTTGAAATAGCTTTGAACCTTATATGCTGTTGACTGCAAAATTGAAATGTAGTTGTTTTTATCTCTTGATCTCAACCCATGGTCTTTACCTTTTGTGCCTCCAATTCCCCTTTCCATCCTGCCAAAGGGGAAGGGAAGGGCAGAGTGAGTAAGCACCATATGCCTTGGAATGTTTCTGTAAGAACACTAAGTTGGGGAATACTATTCCTAAACCACAACAGGAGTTCTCCCATGGAATTCTTCAACTCTGGAGGAACCACAATCTCCAAAAAGAGTCCAAAACTGGAAGAAGAGAGCAGGATGCTGCTGAAGCAGAATGTGTGCTAAGGTGTGTGACGTGGTGGGACTTTTATCCCAGTTGCTCAATTCATAACAAGATGCTGAAAGCCGAAGTGATGTAGTTGATCATGATACATTTGGTGATTTCCTGTTGAGGGTGGCTAATAACCAGTAGTTTCACTAATGAAGGCAGTAAGCGGCCCGTTGATTGAAATGATATTATCTTAAGAAAAACAATAATTGGGAGTGGAGTTCATAGATGATACTCTGAGTATGAAACAAGAAATAAGATTTTGCACTGGTTAATGATGAGTAGTGTTCAGGTGGTGTCTCCCTCCAAACTTGATTAGTGCAGCAACTAAGTAGCTCAAATATATTCACTGAGCAGATGGTAAATTCTCCCAGTGAGGCAGTTTTCACTCTGAGGGACAGAAAGTAGTTGTGAGGGTGTCAGTCTGAGTTGCTTTTTGTGTTCTCTGTTGATCCTGTGGTACACATGGCTGCAGAGTGCATCACATTTGTTGGCGGTCTTCAATGGATTTATTACAAATTTGTACAAAGCACAGAAGGTCAGACCTCTGTGTGAATGGCCCGCAGTGGTCTGATCTGAAGACTGAAGTATTTCATGTGTGCCATAGATAGGGAAACACAGTGTCTCCGCCAGCTACATGCTGACCAGGAACAGGCGCTTGCTGGAACGAGGGTAATTGAGTTTCCATCCTTGTCACGGCTTCACCCTTACTGCTGAAAGCTGCTAATTAGCACCAATGCCTTGTTTTAATTCAAGATGACTTAGTTGGAAGATGCCAACTCCTTGGTCGTAGGCCACTGAACAGCTATCAGATGGCAGCACAATTCCAGCTCAACTGTTAAAAATGGCTTGAGGTAACAGTGCCAAGGGAAAGGGTGATAGTTGTTTTAGCGCCGTTGTAGGTGTTTGCCAAGGTGGAAGAGAGGAGTATGTTCCACCTCTGCTGTATTTTAGACGGCCATTTATTTTAGTGCTATTAGCTTGTATTTTACCAGACTGAGTATTGATAGATAGCTGATCTTCACTAGTCCTAAATCCTTTTTAACAGTCCTGTTCAACTCTTTAATTTAAAATGACTTTTGGAGGAATATCACTCAAGTAGCTGAAAAACTTCTAGGCTACAGGATATTGCTGGAAAACGTGATTGGCACATTGCATGACACAAAAGGGGAAAAACGCTCTGTTAGCTTTGTAAAACGATACTAAGAAGCCAAAACAAAGAAAATGGGGGTTTGGGATAGGATACTTCTTTTTGAAGCATGTTTCTGAATGCCCAGGCAAATTGAGTCCTTCTCCTTTCTCGTAGTCATTCTTTGTATTTAGCCTTGTTCTATGGTTTAACCTCTGTCTTATTAATTTGATGTCCTATAGTTTCTCTGTTTCTAAGCCCCTATTGAAGTGCTTTTTGTGCCTTTGTCATTACTTCAGGTATTTTTCTTACTAGGTGATCACTTAGAGCAGGGTGATTTGGCTGATAATTTATTTCACATTTATTTATTTCTGAGTGGGAAAGAAACCCTCCTTTATTTATAAATTCCAATGCAGTGTACCTTATACAGGTTATTTTTCACATCTGAAACAAAATGTACAAATACTTTGAGTCTGTCATCATCGGAATTATCATATGTCAGATTTCTACCTTTACCAGGTTTGATAAGCAAACATTGCTGTTTAAGGTCTAATGTTCTTATGTGAATGAGTATTTTATGTGAATTTAAAATTGAAGAGAAAATAATGACACTTTCTTACAATCCATCTTGGCTTATTGTAAATGAACATTTAGCCATGACGAAAGTAACGCGGTTTATAGTGACACAACCTACAGAAATCCAGTTGGATTTGCTGTTGACATTGGCCCACATTCTAGCATGAGAGTTACCTTACATTTCTTTTGAACAAAGGAGGTCTGTCTGAAACAGGTGCTCTAATGGTTACCCCAGCCTTCATAAATAGCTTTTAGGTGAAGTATTACTTCTGTTAACCATGAGTAACTTCACAAAGCACCTTGGTTTACTGCATGAGGTTTTCCATTTTATATTAAAAGTAAAAAACAAAAACAACAAAAAACCAAAACATGGCCACAGCTTTGTGGCGTTCACTGCTTCATAAGTTGCTGTTTATTTATAGAGCAAACTTACCACAATTTGTCAGCCAAATATTGGCCTGTCCCTTCTGCTATTAGATAGCTGCTGAAATGCCATTCTCAAGATAACTTTGCCTCCCCTGGTTGTTCCAGAGTAATCTTAGTTTCAAAAGGAAATAATCTAAAACTTGCCAACTCTGCAGAACACGTAAAATAGTAGAAGACTGGCTTATTAAGTTTTAGAACCATATCATAATTTGTTAAACTTAATGTGACAAAATGGTTTTGAGAGTCTGTGGTAAGTTGCCTGAGTGTGTTGAAAAGTTTGAATGTTACTTTTGAACACTAGTAAAGAATATTTCTAAAGTGGTTGTAAAATGAGACAGGAGATGATGACGAAATGGCCGAGCCAGTCTCTAGGCTGGTAAGACGTGGCTGCTTGCACACTGTGCATTGCTTCAGGAAAACTGTGTCATAGTTTCTTTTAAGGAGAAAGGAAAGTTCTGCTTTAAACAAGTGACATTTGATATCTTACTTGATTTCTTTTCCTGTTTCTTCTATTTATAGATGTCTTCAGTTTGGGATTTATCTGAAAGCTAAGGTCAGGAAGTTCCTTCCTCCAAAAATGCTACTTGTTGTGGTTTTCTGGCATGTCCTGTTCCCTCTCCTTCCCAAAAGGAACTGTACAGAAAGTATTTTTCCACAATGAAACACATATCTTTAGCTCTGCAGTGTCATGCTGTGACTCTGGCATACATTGGTTCACTTCCAAAACCAAAACTTTTAGAAATCATCTCTTGGTGTCCATGACATGTGACTGATTAAAACACAAAAGACAGTAACCACTTCAGTTTCAATTATTTCTCATTTTAATAGTCTTCATGTGGAGTGGGATCTGGAAGCAGAGGAACATAGGCTGTATTCTATTTGGTAGGACTCATTCCCTGTTAAAATTTTCAGGTGACCTTAATGACTTTGTTTAAGATAGGGATATATTTATACTCAGGGGAGATGCTCATTTGTTCCATGCTTCTACCAACCATGTAAGGTCTTGGAGAATCTTAAATATGAAGGGTCTCTCCCACCTTGGAGATCGTGAAAATAACAAGCAAATGATCATTAAACACGTATTTTTTTTGTGAGTCCTGGTGTGTGTTTGTGTCTCCAATTTAAAAACGAAAGGCTTAACCACTTAAACTAGTCCTCTGAGAGAGTATAGCAATCATGAGGGCAGCAGAGATGTGGGAGTGCAGTGAAGGCTTTTGACTAAACTTTTTTCCAGAGTCAGGGTTCAGTGCAAGGTCTTAAATTCAGGATTGATTTCTCACAAACAGCCCTATTTAGTCATTCAAGTTTGCACTATTGTTTATGCTGCAGTACAACTGAACTTGTATGCTTGTGGTATGACCACTTAGCAAGCATGCACTGTAAAGCACATGTGGGGAATAAATAAGAAATTTAAAATGAAGTTATATTTGAAGGCGTGATTAAAGTCCTTGACTAAACAAGGGTCACGCACTCAGGTCTTCTTGTGATGTTCCCCTCTTAAAATTTATTTAAATGTATGTTACTTATTGAAACCTCTGATGGCCAGTAACTCCTTTTTGGAATATGGGTTTGACAGTATGTTTTATAGTCTATAATGACTATTTTGTCATCTGACTTTGTATTGTTTTGTACTTCCATATGCAGTAAACTATATTTAGAATTAGGACTTTCAGCAGTTGTTGAACATTTTGTTTAACTTCATATTTGTGTATCTGGTTTTTTGTATAGCTTTTTATAATGGGCCTGATTAGTGTTTAATACTTAGCATTTGCTTTAGGAGACTTTGCAATGCGTTGTCTTGAGCAGGTTTCAAGAAAACAAACGGTGAGTTTAACTGTCACTGTTAAACTGTCTCAGCCTCAGTGTGCAGTGCCAGTTGAAAGAGGCTTATGAAGCCAGCCCTGTATGTCTGAAAGTTTCCATAGCTGTTGAAATTCAAAGTACTGAACAGAATGTTCTAAATTTATTCTAAAAAGTAGTGTGGCATTTCTTAGGAAACAATCACAAACAAAATATTTTTCTGTATTGATCCTGGTTTTAACCTTTCTGGTGCCCTGATAACTGGGATATAGTTTTTAATACTGTATTTAATAACAGAAGGATTAAAACACCGATGATTTCCAGTTATCAGGGGTTTTGTGAACCAGTGGACCTGTTCCTTTTTTTTGTCCAAAATATTCTATAGACTCTGCAAACAGAGAGTAACTTTTTCTTCTTACAACTTTTCTTTTGCTTTCAAGTAGTCACCATAATAATTAGGCTGGTTTCATGTTTTTCTTTTATTCCTAATGCAAACCGTTTAAAATAACAGGGACCTTCAGTTATGACAAAAAACCCCTTTAACATCTACCTAACTTCTGTCTTGTCTTCCAGCTGTTGTAAATTGTTGAGGGATGGTAAGCATCTTTTCAGGTGTTTTGCTGTCTGCTGAACACCACTGGCCTGGAAACCACTGGAACTTAGTTGCATGTTAAAAGGAGTGATTTTATATTCTATTTAATGAGTGGATTTTGTAACTTTAAAGTAAGGCTACGTATTTTGTGCTGAAGTTGATCCTTTTTGCATCTGCTACTTGGTTTCTTAGTTTATTATCTGCTGTCTAAAACATCAGAATGGACATTTTGTCTTTCAAGATGGATGTGTGGGTTTGTTTTTTTTTTCCCCAGAAGAAAATGACAAAATAGTGTCAGTAAGGAGTGAAAAATGACGAAGTGGTGTCTGTAGATGATCTATGACTGCCTGCAGTGACAGGCCATCAGGCGTGGTGGTCTGCAGGCAGCAGCTCCTTGGTATTGAGTTGTTTCAGCAAATTCCAGCTCTAAGGATAGCATGGCCCTGCAATGCCTGCATTGCAGCTTCTCTGGAAGGATAACCTGCTCAGAGTACACTTACAAAACTTGGAGATGCTGCAATCATGAGTCATTTAGAAAATTTTAGTTAGGAGCCTGCTGTTCAGGGACAAACACGTGCAGTAGCTTTTCAAATAGATTCCAACTTAATTCATTTATAAATTCTTTACTTTGACAGTATTAAATGGAAATTATTCCTGGGAGATTAATTTACCATTTTAATTAATCTTCTCAGGAGAAGAAAGTCTTCTGTGAAGATCTTGCTCAAGGTTTTTCCTGTAATTAAAAAAGTCCAAACTAACCAACCAACCGACCAACAAACCAAAAAGGGAAGAGAAGAAAAACCACAAAAGGGATGTCTTTGTGTAAATGGGTGATGTGTGAGACCACCTGCTAACCAGAAAATTGTCTTTTGATCTGAGGCAGATAAAGGAAATAGTGAGAATCTTCCAGGTAGGTGTGAGATAATGACCTGATAAGAAGCCAGATGCAATAAAAATGTTGCACTAGTTAATACAGCATCCCTCACACAGTGGGTCATCTTTTGTGTGTTTCAGCTTGCGTATTATACCACCATCACCCAATTTTGTTTCTTTGATGAGCAGAAGGCTTTTTTCATTTCTCCAGCTGAGAATCTCGCAGTTACTATCAATTGTAATTTTTGAATTTTTCCCCCCTTGGTTACTCTTCTCATTCTGCTGTTTTATTCTCTCTGCTCTTCTTATTCTCTTCATAGTTGCAGGCTTTCTGTGTATGGAACTTTATTTTTGGTTGGTTTGTGCTGCTAGGACTCAGCTTTCGAAAATTGCAACATTATTCACTCTGGTAATGAACAATGCAAGAAAAATGCTTTAAGGGGTAAGTGGAATTCAGCCTGTCATAAGCACTAAAGCATACTTGCTGCTTATGGACAGATTCCTTCTTCAGCCTAAAAGCTGTATGAGATTTATAAATCCCACATAGTGTCAAAATCTGAAGGGTGGTTTAGCAATTGCTCTGACATCTCTTAGTACGCTGAAATTAAAAAAAAAACCCAACTCCCCTTTTTATTTTTTTCTTAGCTTGTTACTTATGACATTCCTGTTTAATCAATAGTTTGTAGTTTACATTTGCTTTTTATTAAAAAATAAAGTTCCCAGTAACAACAACATGATTCTGAAACGACATACTTTAGAAATGGTTTCTGATTGTGTTTATATTAAAAAAAAAATATTCTATTTGAACATCTGTTTGCACTTGGATAAAATAAAGAAAATGACCTTTCTGTCCTGTGGGGTGTGTGCGGTTTCTTTGGTTTTGTTTTATTTTGCATTATGAATAAATGTGTTAGGGCAACTGGAAGTAACACAGCTACACTGAAGTGGTATTGCTTGGCAGCATGGAACGTTTGAAACAGCAGGAATATGCTCTGTATGTTCAGTTGTGGAGGGGTTTTTGTTACTCTGTTCTCATGATGCTGTCTTCAGTTAGTGTGAGTTATAGTAACTATTAATACTGATCTAACATTTCATAGTCATGCTCAGTTTGAACAAATCAAGTACGTCTTTAGGAAAAGAAACAAAACTTCTCCACTTCGTGTAGGAGGACTTTAGAGTACCTTAAATGACTGTGAGAATGAGGATGTACTTTCCAAATCATTGTTTCATATTTGGAATTGTGGGTAGCAGTTTGTCAGTCTTTCCCCATGTCTGTTAAAGATGTAATCTGGAAAATCAGCTGGCACGTAAATTATATAAATGCCATATTCCGGTATAGGTGGCATGCAGAATCAAGTATTATTATTTTTTTAGTAGAACTCTGGAGGTACTTAGTTGTATTTCCAAATAGTTTTGAGAAAGAAATAAAGCTTCATCTCTGGGATTTTCTGTGAGTTGCTGCTTGTTTGGCAAAGTGGAGGTAGGAAAAATTGTGGATTTGGATACTAAGAAACGCTTTAATAGTCAGTGTAAACTTAGAGTGGAAGGTAAAGATATATTTTGGTGTGTGTAAATAAATATTTTTGTGCCAGGCTGCCTTGCTCTCTACTGCTATTAGAGCTGAGGCATCAAGCTAAGGACTTGAATGCTCTCTTTTCCAGATAATTTGACTTCCTATAAATCTGGTGTGGATTTTTATGTCCAGCTCCTTTGGGCATCTCTGGAAGTTACAATACTTCCAGTGATAACAATGTAGAGAAAAAAAATCTTTTTGTATTTCTGCACTATGACTTTTCTGTAATTGCTACCCTGTGGACAGCTGAAAGATGTTGCCTGTTTCAGAAGGCAGATCCTAAGGCTTTTTGGTGGTAGGCTGCTGTTAGGGGGCACCTTATGGCCCTTTAAATTAGCTGAGTCATTTAAAAACTAATTAAAAAAAAAAAAACCACCACAAGGGGTTTATCTAACCCTGTCTCTCTGCCACCCATGTGCACTTATTTTCAGGAGAAACACCCAGGAGAAAATTATTTTTGTGTATCTTCCAGGTCCTGCAGTTTGACTTGGTAGGTGAAGGGGTAAGAATCACAGGCTTGACTAGCTAATTCAGTTACAACCTATGTTTATGTTGATTCTTAGTTCTCCATGGTTAGTCGGTAAAAATAAACAAAATTGGGAGAATGAGAGAAAAACTTGCACCAGTCAGTCTTTATAGTGACAAAAAATGATTTTTAGTGAAACTATCTTTGCAATCAGGGAGACTTGAGCAGACTTTTGTTAGGGAACCTGCCCCAGTTTCAGGTAACTCTGACCCTATTCTCTAACTGGAGGGAGGGAGAGTGTTTCATCATAGTTACGCTGATTGAGTTGAGGCGTGCATATAGACGTGGTTGTTGCTAATGGAACTGGATGTTTTTCTCTTGCTCTGCATCAACCTGAGCATCACTGTGCTGCTGTCTGTGGGAGGCTTTTATTGAAATAACCATCTATAATTTTTCCCCCCCTTCAGATTGAAGAGAGTGTCCTGTAACTCTGTAGAATGCATTCTGTGTACAGTTAGCATTTTTCCATGTTAATGTGGCCTTTTCTTCCTAAAGGAATATTCTCCAGTATCTAAACTCAAGAAAGGTAATTAGGTATCAATGTTTTGTCCTGTTTCTCTTAAGAGGAATTTGATGTGGCTTTTTTAGCGTTTGTATGCAAAATAAAAAGTCAAGTCCAGCTTGAAAATATATGTTGGATTATATCATATGACCAAGTGCTAATATTTAACAGTAATGTGGGCGATAATTACTGTCTTGAAGAACTTGGAAATACTAGCTGCAGGCATTTTAAAATGTTAATAACCTTTAGTCCACTAGTCCAGACAGTTTCTGAATACTGAGGAAGTTGTTAAATAATGAAGTGCAGTGATCTCCAGAAGCAGCCTTGCAGTCAACAGAGTAGGTTCTACTGTATGTGACATTTTCATGTGTAGTAGATGAGTATTAACCACTTTACCAGAACAGTGTCTTTTTAAGAGGTTGGTGGTTTTTAAAGGCTAAGCCCCAGATGAGAAATACAGGAAAAGGAATGAGGTAGAAGAGGATAGGAGGTCAGAGTACGTGGTGCTTGTTTCCAGGTGGCTTCTTTTTCTGCCTCTGTTAACTGTCCCCTCCAGCACTTGGCACTTGATCTGTGGTTCTTTAGAAAGACATACTGTTTCATTCACTGTAGTGGCAGAAGAAAGTAACTTTCAGAGGGAGGTTAAATGAAGAGAAAGAAGTAGACTTCGAATTATAGCGATTCATTCCATGTTTTTGCTTAAATACGACTAAGTTTTAAGGTGACCTTATTAGTTTTCATTTACAGAAGGAAGTATGTGAATATCTTATTGCAAAAAATTGTGTTGAGAGCTTTTTCAGTATGACCAGGTTTTTAGCCGCTTACACTTTTTTTCTTCTCTCTACTATTTGTTGTTTTCATTCAGATTCAGGTAGAAATGTGCTTTAACTGTAATTTCATTTGAGAATCTCTGTGATTTAAATTAACTGTACTGGCAAAGCTGTTCATGCACTGATTTAATGGGCTCTGATGTCATATATATTAATTGCATACAGTAGGTTGTGGGACTTTCTCATGTCTGGTCTGAGATGCTCAGAAGGAGGAGGAATGTCAGTGATGCTCTCCTGTACAACGGCACCGGTCTAGCTTATGCTCTGATCAGTTTTCACACAAGCAGAAATTCTTCTGATCATGTCACATCCCCAAATACTCATTTTGTTCTGAGAAGAGATGTAACTGTTCTGGCAAAGCAGCTTTTGCAAATGTCTCACTTGTGTCAGTTAGGTTTGACTGCTTTGCAGGCTGTTACTTTTATAGACCTGCCTGGAGAGAGTGTAGGTGTGATAATAGCAGCTTTCATTTTAATAAAATGTAGTGAAGTGTTTGTAGTCTCCTTGCTCTCTTTCTGTACAAGGATTACTTCACCTATGAATTAAGTGACTGTTTAGCTAATTAATGACTAATTAAATGACTGTTAGCTAATCAAGCTACTTTTTGGATGTCTATGGTGTCAGTAGGTATGTTTCATTTCACTATGCTGCTATTCATACAGGAAACAGTCCTATAGCTTTCTGATAGGTTACAAAAACATGGTGTAACTCACTACAAACCACGTGTAGAGAGCAAAAGGGGTGAGGGAAGAATGTTAAGGTGGTAAATATTGCTGTATGAAACCATCAGGCAGGCTGACTTAAAAGTAAATCTTGGAATAATGACTGTATTTCAGGTGGAGGAGCAGGAGCCCATGGATTGACTGGGCCTTTTGTGGTATGATTTCTGATTTTACTAGTCTAGCACATCTTTCAAAAAGAAGTGCTGCTGTTTTAAGGGGAGAGAGGGGAATCCATAGATCCATGATTCTATGGTTTGAGGAGGAGGGTAAAATTTTCCTATGGGGAGACCAGAGTTACCTTTAGTGAATTAATAAGAAAAGCAACCTTTCTACACATTTATGCTTGGCTACCAAACGGTGCTTATAGAGAGAAAATTGAGAGCTAGTTAACGTTTTTTTGTCCCACTTTCATTGACAATATTGTACCTGCAAATACAGGTTTAAAATATTTAAATATTTAAATTATTTTGTTGCTTAAAAACTGGTTATGCCAATTTGAAATTGAAATTAACACTGGTAATGTCAATTAAAACAAGCAAGAGCTTCCAATTTCAATGAGATGTCCTTACAGGGAATAATTACATTTTTAATTCTTTACTTAAAACCAGGCAAACCAAAAGAAAACAGAAGGAAATTATTGGTGCTGGCATTGGATACACTCTAGCACTGCTTCAAAACATGAGCAACATTAAAAATTAATACATCAAATAAAAATGGAAAGTATGAAGAAAATAAATAACACTTCAAGATGCCCATTATCTCCAATTTGTTCTTTTACAGTAAAGCTTATATGCGCTATTATTTCTGTACAGGAACATATTCTAGTACCTGACAAAGACTCAACCTTTGGTTGCTCTTGGAAATGAAATGTACTTACTCCTTAGTGTCTTACTCCTTAGTGTCTTAAGACAGCCAAGCATTTATTTGACTTTTAATGATCTTGAAGTGTTAGAAGTAGCATCTGTATTTGTGTTTGGAATGCTCTTGTTCTCTGAAAGGCTATATTGCATGCAAGGGATTGAAACAAAAATCATGGCATAATGTTCTTAAATACATATATCTTTCAAGTAAAGTTTTTCCTAATTCTTGGTTCCAGACTGTACTCGAGAGAGAAGTTTTATTTTGGTAATCTGAAAACAAATCTTTTTCCGTCATGGCTAAACAGTAATTTTAGAGACAGCGCTGCTTGTGTAAACTGTGGAGGCAAAAAATAGACTTCCAGTAGTCATAAGAGCTTGTTTTTCATGGCTGCGTTGTTGCTCATAGGAGGGTTTGCAATTTGTTTAATTACAGCTTACTCTGTAGACAGTGGAAAAAGTTACAACTTTTTCTTTACCTGATGGTTCTTTTTATATACTTTGAAAGCTGACATGCCATATTTGACGGGAAAAATGTTTGTTTTTCTCCACCTGCAGTTAAGAAGCAACTTCTTCAAGTAGTCACTATCTAGATTTACCACATTTAAAAGTGCATTATTTTAGCACTTCTGACAGCATGCATTTAACAGCACGTGTTGAGCGTAGCAAAGAGGGAGCAGCAAGTAGATGGAGCGGTCCATCAGCAGCTGCCAAAACTGTACATTGGATTTAAGCCATAGCTATTAATCATTTCTTCTGTGAAAAGGAAAAAAATGCATCAAAAGCCTTTAGGGCGTTGGGAGGGGAAATTCCTTCCCTCTGCTAAGCAGAGCAGTATACTTTATTTAGTCATACAGCAGTGTCTTAAGTTGTCTGAACTGGTGGAGTTTGCTTATGAGATGTTTTACTTTCGTAAGTTTCATTAGTTGTAAATATACTAGTAAAAGGTTTTTCTGAAAATGCAACTGCGGCCATCATAATTAATTTATTGTCTTTTAAACAAAGCTGCAAAAATTTAATCTGTTAAATTCTCTCTCTGTGTTTCCACAGAAGAGAAAGGGAGGACATGAACCAAAATTGCTTCTGTTGCTTCTTTCAAGTGTTGCAAGTTCATTTTCTCTCTGTTGCCACCTGATTTTTCCCCCTCCCCCCCCCCAAAAAAAAATAATCTAGTGGGTTGAGTTGGAGGGGACCTTTAAATGTCATCTAGTCCAGTCAGGCAAAAAGCAAGGCCATTTTCAGCTAGGTCAGGTTGGCCAACCTGACCTGGAGTATGTCCAGGGAAGTCCTCTGGACAACCTGTACCAGTCATTCACTGGCCTCATCATAAAGAAAAAAAAAAAAAAAAATCTTCCTTATATCTAGAAGAAAGCTCTATAGTATTTCTAAATTACTTAGACAACATCCTTTACTTGTGTGCTATTGCCATCAAAGCATGAGATGTGCTTGATTGAAAATAGAACTCTGGCAATGGGCGTGATGGTGGAACCTGAAGTAAATGTTTTTCTTCAGATTTATATAAGCTACCCAGACCGCCTGACTTGCTCAGATTTGAAGGGATGTGTCTTGCAAAACCCCTGCAGTGAGTCACAAACATTTTTATCTCAGGAAACTTTGAATTTCCATTTCAGGAAGTGGAATATAAATAACCGTCTGTAAGAAAAGCAGGAATTCTTTAGATAATATAAAATTTTAATAGTAGGTAATAAGTGGCTGATATTTTCAAGGCCAAGAAATAGTCAAATGCAAGTCAGTGATATTTATAAAATTTAAAAAAAATTTTTTTAACATGTTAAATGTTTTTCTAGATCACAGATGCTAATATAGTTGCGAAGCCTGGAGCTGGTTATGGCTATAGAGAGTCTCTGTTTTTATGTCCTTTAAAATTTTGAATTATGGATTTGGAACAGGGGTTTGAGTTATTTAAAGAAACATAATAAATGGCTTAGAATACACCAGTATTTCTCATTTATGCTTGCATTGGTAAAAGCTGGACTTTCAGTCAGCATAGACTGAAAAGGTGCTTTTGGGTCCTGTATGGAATGGCTGCCTCCCAGCAGTCAAAAATGTCATTTCTGTTGCATCATGATTTGCAGAAATATCTGTACAGATCATGACTCTAGAAAAATTCCTGCTCTTCTTTGCTGCATAGCTGTTAAATAACTTTCATGAACTTAAATATTTACTCGAGTGCTACGAGGGGTGGTATTACTTCACGAGACAGACACCTGAAAATTTTTCTAACGAATTTTGCAGATAGAATACTAAATTGGCAACAGGAAAATGAGAAGAAAGATGCCATTCATTCAGTGAGATGTAATTTTGGTAAGCATTCACAGAGGAAAACTTGCATGTATGCGCAGGCTGAGGTAAGAAGTTAGAAAGTGGAATCTTGGAGCTACTGGTAAAGACAAACCAGCTCCTCAAAGATGAGGCATCTGTTGGTGAATGATGATACTGCTTGCTTTTGAAATGAGCAGGAGTGGTGCAATCCAAGCTGATTTGGCAGTGTTGGCTTTTAACGCCTTCTCAGCCTTCCTCTGTGGATTCCTTGTTTTGCTCTAATAGTGACTGGAAAGGAATCTTAATGAAGCAGAATCCTAAATCAGTACTAACGTGTGCAAGGAGGAATGTTGCTGGTATCTCTTTTGGTCCCAACCCTCCTCATGTTTTTCATGTTCTCTTCAGCAATTATGCTGTCAGGGATGGTAACTGATTGACAGCTATGCTTTGCATATTGGACAAGTGAATGACAGGAGAAAAGCAGTCTTTGGGGCTTCGGAGGAGGCCTGGTTTGTGTTGGGTGGAATAGATGCAATTTTATGCCGTTATTTAAAATGCAGGATTTAATTGCAAGAAGTAATGCCAGCTCACTTGTGAAGCAAATAGGAAGGAAGTAAACACTGTAAAATAAGTATGCAAATATATTCTTGTGCTCTGGGCTTATTAGCTTGCTATAATATCTTTATGGTACTGCCTAGTAATGGCAAAGTTATCAATCCTAGCAATCTCTTTGAGATAGATTTTTTTGTGATACTTTCATTGTCTCAACTCTTAAAGAGGCTAGAGACTAATATTGTCGGAGAAAAATTAGTAAACGTTTAATATTAGAGTGGAATTAAATAACAAGTGAACAAGTCTCAATGGCAGACAAAGAACTCTTAACCTGCAGAAGTGAAAGACTTAGCTCTGTCCTTGATTATACTGACCTGATAAAAAAGGCCTTTCTTATGGCACCTTCCCTATACTCGATAGTTTAGGAACCTTAGCTGAAATTTTTATAGTACAGAAATACTTTGTTGTATGTGTTTCTTACTTCTGTCATTTTCCCGGGTGCAGGACCTTCTAAGCTGAACCACCCTGGTAAACAGAGCTCTTGAAATGCCAGTGTCTTTCTCCACTGGAAAGGCTATGCTGCATCCTACAAGTGCATTTTTGATATATGCTCCTAATATGCAAGTTCAGGACTATTGTAAATACTTTGAAGTGCATAAACTCCCTTGCAATTTCTCTGTACACAAGCTTCAGGTTGACTTAAAACCGTTACTGGCTAATTAATTCGAATAAATGGAGAAGAATTTTTACTAAGTACTTGCAGTAAGGCTTCTTGAGTCATGTGGTATGATTATGCCAGTGTATTAAACACAATATTGTTAGGAAAAAGGATGTGTGTACAGTTTTTGTTGGATAATTAAACGAGGCATAAAAGGATAGCCCTCTTTGGTCCTGACCTTTTGAATTCATTTAGCTTGCAGTTCTGTTATTTTGAGATGTTGTCATGCTTGAACTTGGTGATATATATACCTTTTATAGAAGCTTTCTGACACTATAGTGGTTCTTGAATATATAAATTTTATATATATTTGTTGGCATCTGCCGTCTATCACCTTAACCTCTGAGCTCTTCTTTTCCCAAAACCTGTCCTTTAAGGAGTTTTTTTCCCCTCTCCTTCCATAGTCCGTTGTGGATATTGTGGGCTTTGACCTGCTAGGGTTTATAATAAGATGTGTCAAGTCTGTAGCTTGATTTTGTGGCTTTGTTTTATACAACATGTTGTAAAAATAAATGCTTGATTTTCACTGAGAGAGAAAGTGAGATATTTTACCCCGAACAAAATAATGTATGTAATGCACGCTGTCCAAGGGAATTTAAGAGTTCATTAAAGGTCATTAGTCAGATACCTCAACTTCTTGGCTTTTGTTGTCGTGAAAATATTTTCATGTTGCTGTGGCATGTCTAAATATAGTGACTACATCCCCATATTTTTGTGCAGTTCCAAATAAAAATGCATCCTGTTGATCATATAAAAAATATCTAGTGGATATCTACTTGAAAAAAAAACAGTTTTGTTTTCATGAAGATTTAGGGGAGGTTCACCAAGCAGGAAGAAAAATGTTTGCAGATGGGAACTCTTCAGATTTTAGTGGTAAAAGCCTATCTTTCAAGAAGAAGTTCTTTTATTCTGTTCTTTCACTTTAGTTCCTAAAGCCTCAGTATGCAATGGAATCTAAATGCCAAATGGAGAATAATTTAATGGAAGATATTTTCTTACAGTGTTTTCTCTCTGAAAACAAATTAAAATGATGCAGGCGTGTCCTATCTGGGGTAAAAACCCAAAGTTGAAGACTTCAGTGTCAGACAGACAAAATGCAGCTCATTACAGGAGTTTGGGTATTCTAGAAGCTATAATTTACTTTAGGATATGTTTATGTTCAGTCTTAGGGCTTCATCTGTGCTCAAATTATGTAATTTTTTCAAAAAATTGCTTTTTCCCAAAAAATACACAGTCCTAATACTGTCGTAGTAAAGAACGAATTACAAAATATCCATCATGATTGAGGTAGACTGGGGTGGTATGAGTGCTGGCAAAATGTGTAAACCTAAAACTGGAAAGCTGACTGTAGTATTGGGGTGGGCACAGGTTTGTTATGAGGTATTAGGATCGCCCTGGAATCTCAGAGTGTTGGAAAATTGTTGGTAGGTGTGGTAGTGTAGTAAGGAAGGTGAAACAAACACTTGTGACAATACATTTCAGCCTATGGAATGTATCTTTTACACTGTGTGAGTTTCTGGCAGGGCTGTTAGAAGAGGATGGATGAAGGAAAATTAATTTCTACAGAGTAAACCAAAATTGATCAGTAATTCTTGTCTCCCTTGAATGTGCTGCTGCCAAAGATAGTTCTGCTGGTCTGTAACCCTTCCTGAAGGTAGCCTTCAAGGGCTTGTCCAGCTTCCACTCAGTCTCACTTAGAACTGTTTTGCTTCTCACCTTCTCACCATAACCCTTTATGTGCTTTCACCCTCTAACTTTAAATGCTTGGTCCTGGTGAGGTGTCCCTAAACCTCCTCATTCTGAGTTTGAAATTTCAGGAGGTAGAGTGAGGATTGACTTTACGGGATGCTTATCTGTTGTATTTGCATAATTTAATAGAGGAAGGGAAAGAAGAGAAAGATGGTTTTGATGACCTGTGAGTTTTCTGCCCTGGAATTTGGAAAACCCTAGAGAGGGGAGTGGTGGACAAAGAAGTGCTTATGGAATTACTGAAAATGGGAAAGGAAGACAAATGGAATCAGGATGTTCAGGGCCCAAATCTCTGATGAGGTACTGCAGAGAGAGTTTGCTGCAGAGGACGTGATAAAGCAGGTGACTCACCAGCTGCCTGGTGGCACGAGGTGGCCGGGGCGGTGCTGTAGAGGCACCTGGTGTGCATGTGCTTGTGGAGGATGTGCCAGCTGATGCTGTGGGCAGTCTTCTTGGCGCTTAATTTCTCTGATTCAGTTTTACAGCACAGCTGCTGTGTGGGACCAGCTCCTGGGTGCAACTGTTGCTATATTTATGAAGTGCAAATGCATAGGATTCATCTTTGACTGCGGCAAGGAAGGTTGTAAGATGCTGAATGTTTGGTAATGAGAGAGGTGTCATTTCTCAAACCAGCTTAAGCTATGCTTTTCTTATAAGCAATTGTAGTCTTTCATTTGCTACAGCAAATTTTTACTCAACAGAAAGAGATGGTGTACAGAAATTATCCTAACACTGATATCAATGCATTCAAGTATGATCTTGTTCAGATTCCTAAAGGGATTTTGTCCTTACATCTAAAGAAGCATCTGGTGGAGCTGAGAAATTGATACCACCAAAAAGAAAGTGCAACAGCACAGGTTTCTCGCTTACTGCACCTCTTGGAGCTTTCACCTGTAACAGTTGTTATTTTTAAGTGAATTGGACAAAAACATTTGGGATTTTTCCGATCATAGTGAAACCTGGGGAAAAAGAGGAGTAATATTTTTCTTTTAGAAGTACTAATTCCAGGTAATGGGACTCATCGCTCAGTAGCTATGCAAAGGATAAGCACTGCGCTCTTAATGTCAATATTTTTAGAGCTGGATTCCCTGAGCATGCTATTTAATGCTGAAAAATGTGTTTAATACAGGAAATCCTGTTTGGGTGCTGCTGGGAGGATGGCAAAAGAATGTATATCAGAAACAAACTTCTTCAGCAGAACCAACAGCTGTTTTTAAGCCTCATTTGACAGATACGGATAGCTCTGACTGTCAGGCTTTGGTTTTGGTTTTTTGGTCCTCTGGTTTCGAAAAAGAATCGCAAGCTAGTAATACCTCTGTATTTGTCAGGATCAGCTGGTGTCTGGACTTAGTGAATGAGTCTGAATTATATTCCTTCTACATTTTTCACTTTGGCTTTTATTAGCAGCTTAGTATTTTAAATATAACCTTATCTATACTAGCTTTTGGAAGTTTGTAATTGTGTGCATAGTCTTATTTGTGGGCACTGAGCTTTGAATTTACAGATCCATCTTCTTTCAAAGGAACCTATTTATGCCTCAACAGAGGAAACAGCAGTGTTTTTCAAACTGTATAACTGCTGTGGAGCATGAGAACTAGAGAGCTGAGGAAATAAAGTTGTTATTTTCCTAACTGTAATTGATTTTCCCCTTTGCTCATTTCTTATGAATAAGAGAACCAAATTGGAAGCTTAATTGAGAGCAAATATATGCAATAGAAAAAAAATATGAAAGGATAAATTGGGGAAGCAATTCTTTCATCTTCAAAGAAAATATTGAGGATTTTCCTGTCTTGTTGATTGTGATGGGCTTATTGAATGCTGAATGGTGCTGGAGTTACTTGTGAGGCAACCCTGCTTCTCTGTGATCTTAGGTGTTTATCAAAAGGATACAAATAAATTAGGTTGATTTTGGTTTCCTTGTGGTTGAACAAATGTTTCTAGGTAATATTTTAACTCAAATTTATGGACAAGCTGATATTTCTGTGACTTGTTCAGAAAGTTGTTAACATGGGCAGCTTATTTTTTTCTTAGTGGGTGAGGCCTGGGTGGATAATTCTCCTGATCCATTCCTCTCTTATCTTTTTAACATAACTTAATGCTTAATACGCTGAAGATGCTCAGCTAGGAAACATGAGATTAACACAACTGCAACCATTCTAAATTTTTCTGAGTCACTTTGAATAGCCCAGAGCTGGTGGGAAGAGGAGGCAAAGTGGGAGAAACAATACTTTGTACCACCCAAACTGAGCAATAAGTTATCACTGCATGGGGTTTCTGAGAAATCCAAAATTATTGGTCTCTGAAGATGAAGCTTTAATTATACTCTCTGAAATGTTGCTTGCCCTTATTTATTTTCTCAAAATTCTGGTCAAGGTTTTCTGTCCAGTTTTATTCCAACTTTTAAACTCTTTTCCCAAATGCAACTGGACTTTTATATTAAATGTCTTACAGAATTGGTGTCAGTTCAGAGTTGCAGAAGGAGAATAATATGCTTGGCACACAGAGTGAATCTTGGCACAGGCAGCTGATGAACAGCGGGGAAAAAAAGGGCATTTTAAACTTAATACACACTCATCAGAAGAATCTTGTCATAGAAAGTATTAAGTGGAAGTGGAAAAACCCCACTTGCATTAGGTTCAGTGTCGATTGCACTACTGCCTGCAGTGAAGTTTTTGCTTCTCTTTCAACTGTTTTAATTCAGTAGCTGCTGCAGTCTGTGCAACTCTGTTCTTTGTGACAATATCAGGTAGGCATGTTTATTATGGTGGGATGTTTTGAAAGCTTTAATGGCAAGAAGAGTTCATTCACCTATTTGTAACTCATGGCATTCAGGGTGTGGGTGAAGGCTGAAAAAGGACTGTCTTAGAGGTATGCAAGAACTACAATTTCTGTTTCACCTCATGGAAGAAAATTATCTATGGTTAATCATGTTGCCTTCCTCCTCCTCATTATGGTGCTGAAAGGTAGGAAGGATAATAGGGAAGGATGTGTGCCAGAGCTGAGATGGCAAAGAGAGATCTAAGGGAACTCAATTTACTGGTTTGAGGATCCTGAAACCAATTACCGTGCCTGGGCTGGTACTAAAGAATGAGGAACGGGAATACCTCTCTCCTTAGTGGTATTAACTTCATAATTGTCAAATTGGCACCTGAGTGTAATCCCAAGTGTCTGTCACTCGCTCATCTACATGTCCTGTTTCTTAAGCTGAAAACAAGGAGCTTAGCTTGGGACAGACACGGGGCAGGGACTGCAGAGTAGCGAGTGATAGCAGCAGGCAGCATTGCCCTCGGTGAGTTATACAAACTTCCTACCTAATCTGTTTAACTATGTTACTATTCCAAACAGTAAAGTATGCAATATAAACCTTTACCTATTAAATTCCCCTGAGCAAGGCAGGGCACCATTCTGCCTGCTAATAGTGCTAATAGCAGGAAGTGAATGACTTAATTTCCCTCTCTTCTGCTGACAAATTGCTCTTCTAAAATGGGCTGGGACATTGAGTTGGAATGAAAAAAACCCTTGCGAGTATTTCAGTAATGATGGTTTTTATGATTTTCTTTTTTTTTTTTTCCCCTTTTTGTTTTTTAAACTTTTAAGTAAGTCTTCCCAATACTACAAATAGTTTATTATGCTCTTCTTACGTCTCTTTGACTTGACGGAGTGCTTGTGCTTGGTCACGTGCTCTCTTTGTTCCTTTTTATTTTATGGCAAGGATAACCATAATTTTAAAAGCCAACCATTCTAATTATTGAGGTAATAAATAGTTAAAGTAGCTGTAGCCCAATGATGCAAGCCATTGTACCATCTCCTACAGGTGTTTTCTCATAAAGGGCAGATGGCTGATATGTTAGTGACTCCTCAGGGACAGCAAATTAGGAGAAGGCAGATATATTTACTACGTCTAGAAAACAAATTTAACTCCATGTAATTTCATTCTTTTAAAGGTTTCTCCTTGTTTCTGTCCTTGACAGAAAGGTTTATGTAACCTTTATTAAAAGCACAATGAAGAAAAAATACAGAATTTTGATCTTGGTGTTTAGGTTAAAAGCCTTTAGGAATTGTTTATGTGGGTGAGCATGTATAAATGATAATGGTTTATATGTAATATTTGTAGTATAAGTATTACCAAATCTAAGCCGTCAAAAATCTCGTGGTGGGCTTCAACTAATAAACTGGTTTATTAATAAAATGAGAAGAGAGTTTATTTTGTTTTTCTACATGATACTCTTGAGCCTTTTTTTAGGACTGAAATAGAAGAAGCCACTGGGTGATTGAATCCATCTTTTGCTGTGTCAGACTGCTATGCAGCAGAGTATTTCCTAAACTGTTTGTATTGCTTTCCAAATTCCCATTGCAGTGGTGCCTGTGTTACTAGGTCAGCTTTGTCTTTTAATAGCCTTGTGTATATTCTAGTTAACTTTATTTCTAGAGAGCTGCAATTGCCTGTGACCTCTTCTGTGTTTTACCATAGCCAGCGTTTTGGGAATACTCTCTTGCAGAACAGACTCTTTTCTGCAGCTCTCCTGGTTTTGAATTAATCTGAAGGAAATTGCTAGATTGGCTCTTGAGAGCAATTTGTAGAAAGGCTCGAATAGTTTTGCTATTATCATAGTATTTACTTCTCTTGTGGCTACATTACAGGCTCTCAAAACTGTCATGTTATCAAATAGTAAGCAAGAATTTTTTATTAGTTCAGAAATGCTTTTTCATCATGGTTATTGAACTGCTCTTTAAATGCTTTCATTTGTCATAGGCATAATTTGGAAAAAAGGTTAATAATGAAAAGATTACAGTGATACCTTTTTGTACTACTTTGCCGAATTCCCTTTAAACTAAATATTTGGATTTTGTGTTTCCTTGTAACTTGTTATGTTCTCCATATTTATAAGTGTTCTGTGTGGCACTACAGTGGTAGTGGTTTTCTGTGTGGTGTTTGTTAGGACCATCTGTCTTTCTGGATTCTGTCTAAGAAAGCAACAAAAAACCATAACCAAATGTAACAAAAAAAGTGGGTTTGGGTATTTTGTTGCCTGCGTGTTGTAATGACTTTTATTTTTCCCTGTGACCTCTACATTTGGTCAAAACCCCTATATTCTTGTATATGCCAATAATAGTTGACAAGTCTGTTTTCTTATGTGCCGTATTTCAGTGAAGCTACTGCAGGGGCTCTGGGCCCTGTGTGTACATGCCTATCACTTGACAGACCCATTGGAAGCCCAAGCATGGGTGAACTTGGGCTTGATTAGCCCCTCAAATTCAGAACATCAGTCTTTGTCCTTTGTATCTTTTGCTTGTGTTTTGCTTCTGGTAGTTTACACTTCTGTATCCCTTTTTTTTTTTTTTTTTTTTTTTTTTTTTTTTTTTTTTTTTCTCCTAATGACTGTTTTACCTCTCATACAATCCAGTGTTGTGTTTTGTTCATGGCTATTAGGAAAGATATAAATATGATTATATGTAATCTCCCATTAAATATTTTGGAACAGCCCCATTGCACCCTCAGCAAATTTGCAGATGACACTGAGCTGAGTGGTGCAGTTGACACACCTGAAGGATGGGATGCTGTCTAGAGGGACCTGGACCAGCTTGAGCAGTAGGCCCATGGGAACATTATGAGTTTTAACAGGACCAAGGTGTTGGACCTGGGTTGGGGAAATTGCCAATATCAGCACAGGTCAGGAGCAGCCCTGCCAAGAAGGATTTGGTGATGCTGGTGGGTGGCATGCTGGACATGACCCAGCCATGGGCACTCACAGCCCAGAAGGTCAGATGTGTCCTGGGCTGCGCGCAAAGCCCCGTGGGCAGCAGGGGAGGGAGGGGATTCTGCCCCTCTGCTCTGGTGAGACTCCACCTGCAGTGCTGCATCTGCTCTGGGTGCCAGCACAGGAAGGACATGGAGCTGTTGGAGCAAGTCCAGAAGAGGCCCACAAATTGATCACATGGGTAGTACACCTCTTCTTTGAGGAATGGCTGAGAAAATTGAGACTGTTCAGAGACGACTTCAGAGTAACCTAATTGCAGCCTTCCAGCACTTGAAGGGAGCCTACCAAAAAAGATGGAGAGAGAGAGTACTTGCAAGAGCATGTAGTGACAAGACAAGGAGGAATGACTTCAGACTGAAAGTAGGTTTAGTTAAGATATTAGGAAAAAAATACTGTGAGGGTAATGAGGCACTGAAATAGGTTGCCAGAGAAGTTACAGGTGCCCCATCCCTGGAAGTGTTGGAACTAGATGTTAAGGTCCCTTGCATCTGCAAACCATTCTATGATTCTTTACCATCAATTAAGGTGCTTGAAGAAGCTTTGGATGTTTAGGTTGCTTTGTAATTTTCAGCTCTGTTTGATTTATGATGATACTACTTTCTGTCACATCCAGGTGACAAACTGTGGCTGCTGTTATGGAGCTGCTTATGCAAAGAAAGAGAGGAGATGAGTTCTTGGGAGTGTAGGAAGGTAGTAAAGATACATTTTCTAAAAATACCTGTCAAGATTTGTCATCACTCTTTTAAGACACTAGTATAGCAGAATGAGTTCTGAAACTGCATTGGTAATGTCTGAGCACTGAAACAAATGAATGCAAACGTGTGCTGGCTGAACGTAAAGAGATTCTGGCAAAAGAGGGATGTGAAAGCCATGTGTCTCAGTTTGTTCTTGGTCTCCAGGATACTCCTTCCTTTCTTCTGAGGGAAAAATAAATGATCAAATTGCATCTGTGTATGCCTTGGGTGTTTGTAAATCACATTCTTGAGCAGGCTGCATTAATTCTGTCAGTGTTTTTTTCAAAACTATTGTTATCTGGAACAGATAACATATAAATGTAGACAAGCTGTCATATAGTAAATGCTGCAGGCTAAGTATTGGTGATGCCAGATAGGAGAAAAGTGTAGACTTGTTCACACAAATAATTCAATTTTTTGTAAATTGACTTACTAACCTTTTTCCCCAATTCATCTGGTAATTGTAAAAAGAACAATAATGTTAGCGTTGCTTGTTAAAATTGTGGTTATTCTTAAAGAAACTGAAGCATGTTCAAGCACTTAATATTGAATATAATGAACCTAATTTCATTTACTAAAATGAATTGTAGTGTCTCTGTAATTCTTGGGATTCTAGGTTGAGTGCAAAACCTTGAAATAGTTGGGCAAAAAGATTTCCTTTTTATGGAGGATGTTAAATACCTCTTTCAAACCATTTCTCAGAGTGCTCCTGCAAAATAACAGTAAATCTTAAATCCCAGTATTTTGCATTTGCAAGTCTGTGTTTCAGGAGATGAGTGGGAAAATTTAAATTTGAACATCTACAAAAGTCCCTTCAGGAGATAATGGCTATTTCAGCTTGAAAAAAGTAATGAAAAAATAATTCATAGATGAGGAAAGAAAGACGTGCTTTTTTTGTTCTCATTCTAGAACAGCAATTCTTCATTTTCATCTTAAGAGACAGTAACTGTTCAGTGTGCAGCATGATAATTGTACAGAAAACTTGCAAATGCTTATTCATTGACCACAAATGCAGCAAAAGGTTGTAGGGCCACTAATCATCTCTATATTCTCTGCACCATTTCAGCATTCAAATCTCAGATGCAAGTACAAAGTAGATTTGACCTTAAATGTTTGTGCTATTTGTGAGACAATGAAGTAGTATGGGACTTTTTAAAAAGCAGAATCAATAAAAATATATAAATGCAAAAGGCTACATAAACATTTGTGTAGCAAGTCCATGGGGGTTGGGAGCCGTGCAGAAGAGAGGAGGAAGGAATGTTCCTTTAATTTGCTGGTACTGTGATACCTTTGGGAAATAACAAAGTCGGGAGAACAGTACAGTTCATGATCTTTCATAATCGTGTCTTTGCTGTGGCGGAAGCGCTCAGAGGGCTTGTACTGCCATAGCTGTTCTTCCACAGAGTTTGTTTTGCTGGGAAGAAGGCGATATTTCCTTATGCAGTCGGGAAGGTGCTTCCTTTTACCCCCGTGCCTTTGTGTTTGTGCTGCAGCTGACTTGCTCCAATTATGCTCTCTATTTCAAGTGGCTATTACAGCGCTGCTTTCTTTTGGCAGTAGCTCATACGTAACAAAGCAACCTCTGTGTGTACGATATACGGCTTTGCCTATTTTATGCTTATAGTGGTTGGAGAAGGAGAAAAAAAAACGGGAGGAGGAGGAGTTGCTTTGTGTTGGAACACAAGAAATACCTACACTAAAATCTGCCCAGAAGTCACCTGGCAGCTATAAATTTGGACAGCCTGAAATATTTCTTTCTAATGAGAACATTGCATGGCCTTGTTACAGGGAGCAGTCTTACAAAAGGACTTACAGATACACAGTTCAGTCATGTTGTGTATGGCACCTAATTCAGATTATGAATTTGGTGCTGCAGTACCTTCTCTGGTATTCAGTTAAAGTGGACCCACCATACTATTGCTGTGCTTAATGCATATGCTAACGCAATAATTTTTTTTTTTCCTTTGGTCTAATACAACTTCTGTCGACTTGGTCTGAAACCCGAAAAATACCTCTTTGTTGTTTTATGGTGGATGATGCTTCATGAGCATTGTGGTGTTCTTTGTTTACCATAGCATCTTTTTTTATGCGGTGAAATGTGTGCGATGGGCAGTTGGGAAAACAAGCAAATGGCATTATTGAAAAATGCAGTTTTGAAACCTTGTCTAGGGCTTTGTCCAAAAATAAGAATACTTTTTCTCAGGAAAAAGATGAGACCAGTGGCAAGTAAGTATTATGCTAAGATAACTTTCTGGTGTAAAGACTCTTAATACCTTGTTGTAAAAGTTAATGTTTGGCGACCACTGGTGTAGCTACTGTATACTATTGATATATCTGCAAGCTATGACAGTCACTGAAATCCTTTAATTGATACTCCAGTGTTATTTTTTTCAAGAAGAATTGGAAAAAAATGTATTCCTTTCTGAAAAATGATATGAGAACTTAAATAGTTATGAGTTGTATGATGTGCATACAGTTTGCCCCTGAAAGCCAGTGAGTGACTTAGCGTGTTTTCAAATGGGATTTTTTGATGGTAGTTCCAGATGTTTGTAGATTGTGTGATTCGGCACTAAAGGGATTTTTCAAAGGGTTTTAGCCGTGACTAAAAGGGCAGCAGATCATCAGTAATCTGTGGCTGTGTGAATTGGTGCAGACTTCAGTTTTGAGTCTAGGCTTGTTCCTCTGAACTTCTGTTGGAGGCATGAGTATGTGTGCAAGCAGCACAACTTGCTGTTAGCAGCCTTCAATGTTTTTCTTTAATAGAAAAAGCAAGTCAGTTATCTGAAGAATAGTGTAAAGTACTTGGTGCATACCAGTGTCACTTTGTTACTGTTGATGGAAGTCACATTTTTCTGCTAAACACAGTCACTAATTGATGCTGGGGGCTTCTGGCACTATTGAGTGTAAAAATAGGGGTTTCCTGCTAGCAAGCACAAAAGAGAAAGTGTCCTCCGACATAATGCATATAAACTTTTGAGATTAAACAGCAGAACAGAATTGTGTTAAGAACTGTATTTATCCTGTATTTATAATGAATTCACTAAGTTATGAACACATTCTGGGTCTGTTGGGTTGTGCTTTTTACTCAAGTCAGAATTGCTTGCAGTTTTCATGCTGACTGCAACACTTGTTTTTGTCTCAGTGCTTCTGAAAATTCTTCTCCCTAACCCTATTTTTAGTTAATTTCTTTTTTCTTGCTGCCCCCACCATGTTTCTGAGGGCTTGCTTGCCTTTCAAATCTATGAAGAAAACCCAAAACTTCATTAAAATTTGCCACAGTGGTATGAAGCTTAATACAGAAGAGCCACCAAAAGTTATAAGTGGCTTGTCAGGAGTATCTGTTTTCTGTCTTCCTTATATACATATCGGACGGTACATCATATATATCTTAAATTGAGGCTGTGTGGGAAGGTGCAGTATTTTTCAGCTCTGGTGTCCCTGAATTTGGAGCCAGTTAGGAATTGCCTGTGAGTGTGTGTTCTAGATGCATTATGAAAGATGGAGATGTTTTTGTCTGAGGGGCGAGGTTTCTCTGTGGGTAGAGGTGCACCCCTGCTGTAGGAGCTGCTGGGAAGAGGGAGCTAGAAGACATCTTGGCAAGGTGTATGAGCTTTTTAAGGAGTGTTGCTGCTCTTCCAAAGCAGAACTGTCTTCTGTCACCAACAGCTTCAGGGCAACACGTAGAGCAGCCAAATCCCGATGCTGGGTGTACTATAGCCAGTGCAGTACTGTTACCTTAATACATTTTTCTCAAGAAAAACTTAAATTATACTTTGGTAAACCAATGGTACTGATGAAATGTCTGAGTGTTTCTAATGTATTTTAATTTACTGTAGTGCTGAGTTGGATTAGGGGGTGGTATGGCTTTAATAGAATTGGTGTCATCACAAGAAAAAGGTACATCAGAGAGGAAATCTTTGACGATGGATCAGTGAAATTTTATTATCTGATGAAGGTAGGAAGTGTTTTTCTTTTTTTTTTTTCCCCACTGTCTTTCTTTATGAATCCTCTACTACTCATGACCCTGGAATCCATCCTTGTCATCTTGAGATGCATTTTCACAAACCGGTACTGAAAGCACTTGGATTTTCTTGTGCTTCCCTACTCTTGTCTCCCTTGTTCTTTTCATCACTCAGGAGTGAGCTTAAAGTACTGGGTACCTGTGGATTGGATTGGAGTGTGATATATGTTAAACCCATCCTTAACTCATGTTCCCAGTAAAATGGTCCTAAACTGCCATCTCAGTTGATGAGGAGTACAGGCTTTTATTCTGTGCTTCTTCTATGTCCTCCTTCAAAATCTGAAGTATGATTTAAATACAAGTCAATATGTACAGATAGGCCATTAACTAAAAATATCTTAATGAAAGCTCAGATTTACATCATCCCACAGGTGTTTTTGAAGTATCACTGGATACTTTATGTACAGCATGTGAGAGTTCCATAATCTCATAAATTATTAACAAAATCCAAAGCTGGTTCCACTGTTCAGTGGTTTCTGGAGTTACAGTCCAGGATTGTCTTATGTCAAGGACCTGGAAAATATGAGACTTGTATAAACTGTTGCATTTCTCTTCTGTTTACTTTTTTTAAGATAGGGTCCTGTCAATTCAAAGAAAGGAAAAAGTACACCTTGACCCTTACTTCTAATCTTCTCATGTACCCGATGGACTGCTGAAACAATAACAATCACATCTGATACAACATCTTATTTATAGATGGAAGCAGCTGCATCCTCTGTCTTTGCATGCAAGACGACCTATTGTTTTCAAGTCTCCTGGTTAATGAGACTGTGGGAAAATGAAGGCCTGCCATAAAGGCACTATTAAAGATAATTATTTAGCACAGAAGGAAATGGAAGACGTGGCTGCTGCAACTGGCTCTTGAGCTAGGTGTAAATGAAGTAGTTATCAGTGCTGACAGTCATGGATTCTCAAATCATATTCAGCGTTTGGCTCATTAAAAATACCCGTTTCCACAGGCCTGCATTTTCTGATGACTGGGGCCTGAACACGGAGTAAGTTCAGTGTGTAGGGAAAATCCCCTGCCCTGTTACATTCCTTTGCCACCACTGAACCTCTTCTTTCTTCCCCACTCCCACACTCTGGTTCTGTGCTGGCAGCAGGTGCCTCTGTCCAGTCCTCACCTGGTCATGGGGGCAGGCAGCTGTCGAGATCACAGCGGGGAGTGGGTGGCACTGTCTGGTGGTAGTTTTCAGCTAGCAAATGCTCCTCTGGGACCAGCTGGCTGACCTCTGAATCTGTAGCATGGAATTTGGGAGCTGTAATAGTTGGTTAATCATTCTGTTATCATCCTCATTCTTCCCCTCTGTTGGATGCCCTAGATGGAAGGAATGATTTCTGTCTTCATGGGAGAGCTCTCCCAGGCTGAGGAAAGTGTCTGAGCTTCATTACAGGTCCCTGGAAGTCTGTGGATGAGCAGCCAGGAGATCTTTTTCTGTCCCATTTCAGTCAGGTGTTCAGTGGTGTCAGCACAGCCTGTGAAGCACAGAGTGCAGCGCAGTGCAGTGTGTTCTCTCCTCATGTTCCCTTCTAAGAGCACATCCTCTTAGGAGCTGTAAGGTGTTTCTCATATAGTTCATGCTGTGCAAATTCAAAAAATATAAATTGGTAAATGTAACTATAGGATGATAGAAGCATTAGGAGTGAGCATTTATTTCTTTAGTGCAAACTCAAGTGACAACTGTGCTAACTTGGTCTAAGGTCTTTTTCATGAAATATTCTTTTTTAAAAGCTCATACCTTTGAAATCTGTTCAGGTGGAAGTCTCTGACTAAAGAATAAGGTGTGGAAAGATCAACCAACATCCAGGAACTCTGGTGTCCTCTGTAGCATACATGTAGCTTACAGCCAGTTTGTCTTTTGAGAGCCATCTGTCCCTGGTGCAAGCGATAAAATTTGCTGAATTCCCTGGTAAGATGAGTGAATGTTTTTAAGCAATCTACACAACAAAGACTCCAACAGCCCTTGAATTGTCTTGTTCCGTGTTCTGGGTTATTGAATTTCACTGTACCACCTTTCATTAGGCTGAGATTTGGAAGACTGATCTGTGATGCTTGCTTGCAAGCAATCTGGGTACTTCTGAGCCTTCTCTTGGTTCAGCTAACTTGATCAGCCTTTTCTAAAAACATAATTTTTTATTTATATATATATATATATATATATATATATATATATATATATATATATATATATATATACACACACACACATATATATTTTAACCTTAGTAAGTTTGTGTTCTAGATTTGACACTGGTTGTTTTTCTTTCCTTATAAAGCAGTGGTAAATATTTTTGGAAGAGAATCCAATTGTGGAATATACTGAATAAATAGTTTATTACAATTAGAGTTTAGACTTTTTTTTTTCCTATTAGCAATTAAATTTTGGCTTTATTTTACTGATTGGTTATGCTGTTTAGTACTGATGGTTATGTTTTTCCAACACAGAGGATTTTCTTTTTTTTTAATATGGGGAGGAGGGTGGAGTTGGGTAGGGCCTTTTAAATTTTTTTTTCTTTTTTTTTTTGCCTTTGGCATCTATTCTTGTAGTTTTAAGGTAATTAAAAACAGAGGACTTAATTCTCTGGTCAGCTTGTTATTTGGCTTACATTGTAATGTGTTTATAGTAATTTTGGCTCTTGATTTTATTAATCTAGAGAGTTTTGCTTGTTGAATTAGACATTTTAAATGGAAGTCATCAAGGTAGAATCTTTTTCTCCTAGAATGTATTTTTAGTTTTATAAGAAGTCATTATTAGGGAGATGTTCAGCAGTGTTTAGGTCTCTTGACCCTTACCTTGTTGAAAATCTAGCTTCAGTAATCTCAGTATTAGACTGCTTTGTTGCACAGATTCTTTGGTAAATAGATTAATCTCTGGGTCTTGTGACTATTAATCTTGCTCTGCTGCTTAGCTTTGTTGAGGGATTTCCAGTAATTAGGACATCTTTGTGCTTGGTCTCAAAACAGTTACTGTTTTTTTCTGGTGTTGTAATGGTGAAGTAGGACACAACCAGATGTATTATTTGGTTACTTTTGCTTTTCATGTTGCATAAAAAGCTTATAAATATCTAAGTGGTTTTTTTCAAGATACTGACCTGAGGCACAACCTTCTAAAACCATATTAACTGTGGGATTTGGTGTTGAAATGTTCATGTAGGAGATATTAAAATCATAAATATAGACGTCTTTTAAAAAGTGCCGGCACCTTCATTGCCTCTCCTGACACTTCACTGTGGTTGCTTGTAAACAGTGAACTACAGTGAGGCTAAATCAAGAACTTTAATAATGTCAAAATGTATTTCTCCAGTAATGTGATTCTTGTTGAATGGTGCCTAGGAGTGCAGACAATCACATGGTCTCTTCTTGCTGAGAGTTTACACTTATCAAAAGGGCTATTTTGATTTGTCTCTTCATGCCTTTTATTAATACAGTGTTCTGGAGAAAAGTGTTGACACCAGGGGCAGTGGAATACTTCTTGTTTGGAAATCTTGTGTATGTTTCGTTGCAAGACTATTCCAGTATATTGCTTCCAATTATTGAATTTTCAACATTTTACTGTTGCTTCAGGCTACTTCAGGGTGCTTTTTAGTATCAGCTGAATAGAGGATAGAAGAAAAGTTTTGTGTGATGCCGCTTGGTCAGGGTTATTGTGTTCATTGTCTAAATGGTCCACTGGTAACCCTTTTTCCATATGTGATGCATGTTGTTGTTTTCAATGAAGCACGCACTCACCAACAAAGCACTTTCTGGGAGTTGAGTTGGACTTAACGTGGGCCATCTCAGTGTTGTGAGGGAATTCTGAGACTTTCTTCTGCCGGCTTGAGGTCAGAAATAAAACTTATTCTTGGTAATAGTAACGATTCGAACAGCAGCCTGTTCAAGTGAATGAAGTGCTATTAACCAGAAGGACAGTGAGAGCATTTTTTTGTTATTTTAATTTGCCTAAGAGAATGAGATTACGGCCAGAAAATTGTCTTGTCAGACAGCCAGATAGTGACTTCCTGGTCTTCCATTGCCAAATGCTCCAGCTTCTCCAGCTCCTCCCTCCCTGAGCCCTCTGCCAGCTCGCCATGAGAGCCAGCAGTGAGAGCTTGGGCCAATCCTTTCCTTGGTTGTTGGACAAAATGTTACCTATCAGACATCTAAGCATTGCTTTTTTTTATAAGATTTGACAATTTGGATAGCTGTGTTTACTTAAAAACGAGCAAAGCTCCATTTTTCCGGAGGTCACCTTTTATTTGTGACATACAAAAGTATATTCATAACTTGAAAGCAAGTAAGATGCTCTGATTTGCTAACATAGAACTCACTTTTGGTCACTGGACTAAGGAAAACTCTGTATTAAATATTAACTTTGATTTAGAAAGCCTGGAAAAGCTGATCTTTTGTTTAAGGTCATTTGTGTTGGTATGAAGTACTTTACAGTTTGGGTTTTATTAATATTTAAAGAGTTATTCTGTGAGTTTAAGAATCTGTGTAAATATTTGTGTTTTCAAGCATTTGATAATCTCAATCTGTGTCTTCCTTGTGATTCTTAGCCTCTAAGGTTGTTGCTTCCAGTTTATTTGAATTTCTTCATTATTTCTCTCTGTTGTAAATCTTCCATGCTGTCAAAAAAGTTTGCAACTAGCTAGCGGACTCTTAAGTGACAAAAATTCAGATTTATACAGGATGAGTACAAAGGCCTTCTTTCTTCAATCAAAAGAATGAATATGTTGTAATAAAAGATGGGGTCCTTGATTCACTTTTTTGATATGTACCTTTGAAAGACTGGTTTGTTAGGAACTTCAGCTCTTACTATCTCATTTCTCTGAATTATATTCTGACTTTTTCAGATCAGGTTTGCAGGTTTCATCAGTTCCTGTAAGGCTGTTAGTAGAGTTCAAATCTGTTTTTCTTGACAGCATCTAAAATTAAGCCTAAACTCAGGTTTTCTTTGCTGATAAACCTTTACAGTTCCAGTCAAATTTCTTCTGCAAAAGGTTTTTTTTTTTTCCCCCCCAAGACTTTGTAGGTATAAGTGAATGAAGAAGAGAATTATAAAAAACTTTTGAAAAGTTTCTGAGATCAGATGTACTTGCAACTCCATTAGTTTATTGATGTGACTTGTGCTTATTTCTTTGGTTATGTCTCTGGATCAGTATTGAATGCAGTATTTGTTTCTCTTCCCCATCCCTTGGGAAAATTCTAAATCACTTGCAGCAAAACTAAGACCAGTTGGCCTTAGATAAATTCCCAATTACCAAGTGAGACCATACCAACACCACCAAGGTGATCAGCTATTGCCAAAGCTTCAAAAGGAGAAATGCCTCAGGATCTATTGTACAACCCTGCTTCTCAGAAAGTCCTTTATTCTGCTGTTTAAAACATCAAAATGATGTAGTTAATTCCCCAAACACCTAATATCTTTGAAGTAACTCCAGAATGTACAGAGCAAAGAAAGCTGTAGGCTTTCTTACAGTAGCCTGAGCCTAGCATTGTCCTGTCACCTCCCTGTGCCCATGCAGTTGTGACCATTCCCCCAAATGCCACAGGAGCACCCTGCCTGACATCCCCACCAGCCCTATGATACAGTAAAGGATATCAGGTTGACCCTGAACTGCCTGGAATTATCAGCTGGTTCCCTGAAGGGCAAATGGTCTCTTCATATACTTTCATGGCTAATTGTGCTCTGTATGTGCCCTGTGTGTGACTGTAACCTTAACCTAGTAAATAGCTAACCTCAAAAAGCCACCCTCTTACTTCTTCCTCAGCTGGTACCTTCTGTAAGCTCACAGTGCAAGTTAATAATTTCAGAGAGCCTGTGTTCTTGCATGAAAGCTGGAGCTTAGAGTCTTGTCATGTGCCATGGGAAAGAAAAATGAAATATCCTTGGAAGGAAACTGCTCCGTAATTTTAAGGTTAGAAATCTATGACTTCTTCATATACAAAAATGAAAATGTAGTATTTCAAAAATTAACTGCCTCCCCAAAACACAAACCAAGGCATTTGCTCTTCTTGAGTTGTAAGTTAACTGTTAAGTCTTAAAAAAACAAAACAAAAAAGAAGCAGAAAGGGAAGTGCAAGTCAATGGCAAAAAAACCTGTAGACCTTGACCCCTGGGTTAGACAACTATGCAGAACCAGCTAAATCAATACTGTAACTCTGGGGAATCTCCTCTGGCAAAGCTTGCTGTTGAAACTGGAGGAACAACTGTCCCTGTCTGTCAGCGTGGTCTTTCATCTGTACAGTACCCACCCGAGCAGAGCTGGCAGGAGACAGCACATAGTACATGTGCTGCATCAGTGCATAGCTTGCAATCATCAGGCAGTCTCTGGGAGACTACAAAAAGGTCTTCCCAATCCTCCAGGGCAGAATTTTAATTTAGCAGGACACTCATGAGTGCGGGTTTGCCCAAACTGCATGCAAGGCAGGTTTTGTGCCACTGCGTGCACTAAATTTAAGTGAGTGAATAGTATTTGGCCAAAGTGGAATCAAACTGCAGATAGCTTAAATTTGTTACTTGTGACAGAGATTCACAGCCAAATCTTGCCTTATTTTCAGTCCGTTCAGCTGTGGGAGGATAAATGTAAAGCATGAGCAGTGCAGTCTCAGTGCACTCAAAATACAGAAGGGAAGGAATCACTGAATATTTAGAGTTGGAAGGAGCTCACAAGGATCGTTGAGTCCAACTCTTAAGTGAATGGCCCATATGGGGATCAGACTCATAACCTTGGCATTATTAGCACCATGCTGTAACCAGCTGAGCTAACTGAAGCTGCAGGGTCCTCTATTTGAGAGCAGATATTAAGTATTTACAAAATTTACAAGAAAATGCTTGCATTGCTGGTTGTTTTTATGGACACATCCAGCTTATGCGCTTGTTCTAGGGCTCCTGGCTGCTCTTTGTACCTTCACAAGAGCCAAAAAGCTTTAGTTAAAAGTACAGCTGGAAACTCTGTAGAACTTTTACCAGATTTTGCAGGATTTGGCTCGCTGTTAAATGTGTGGGGTCTTGGAGCTGCTGCTGGATTAATTCAGACTTTTTCTACTATCTGAGGCTGCCAAGAGAGGTGACAAGTTCTTTCCTCCCCTGGTAGGTTCTTCAGGGCTGTTCTCCCTCTAGCAGCAGCTTTGAGACCTCTAATTCATTTCTGTGCTGACCATCAACTGTGTCTGCCTGTTAGGGCTAACTGCTAGTATTACTGAAACTACAGAAGGGAACGCACTGGAAATATAAGAAATTAATTTCTTTGAATTAAGGATGAGGAAAAAACAAATGGTAGATGCATTTGTCAGTCTACAGCATTCGATAGTTTCACAAAGGAGCCAAAAACCCCAGCTCTTTTTGAAAAAATCAAGCTTCTGAAGTGTGTTAAGAGTGCTGGTGAGGGAGGTAAGGCAGAGGGGCTGATGTGGCATGGTAAAACCGTATTTTGTCAGAAGCTCTCAGCTTTAGTGCATGGGTCCTGTACCTGGAAACAATGGCTTTATAATCTGAAAACGCTTGTGTTGTGGATGAAAAGTTTGCAGTCTCACTGCTGTTTCTTGAACTAGATAATTTGTCTGAGACTGCTGACCACTTGCATATTAAATAGATAAAATCTGACAGACAAGCCACTCCTTCATGTGTGACACTAGAAATAATAATCATGATCTGTGTTAAATGTAATTGAGAATGTTGTCTGCAAAGGAAACAGCCTTAACACTTACAGGCTTCCCTGTCAGTTTACACATGCTGTGATGATTTTTCAAAGAGAGGTCAGGTCTGCAGGATGCTTTAGTTGAGAGGCAGCAGGCACACTGAGGAAAGCTTGTGATGATGCAGGGATGGTCTAAGTACGGGGCTTTATTTTTGGACTCGGGGGTAGTGAGCAGGTTACAGAAAGGACCTTGGATTTCCACAGAGGTAGTTCTGATCCGGTTCTGTTGCTCCTGAGCCGACTCCCTGTGGATCTGCCTTCTGCATCTCACTCTCTAGGGTTTCTGTGGCTTATTTCTCCAGCAGAGAAGTACTGTCTAAATGTAGTGGAGGCTGTTGTGGGTATTGCCTGACTCCTGACTTAATGAGCCCTTCCAAGTCGGGTTGGGGAGCAGTGAGCAGAAACAGTAATTAGCTCTGTTAGTACCAACAGGCAGCCATGGAAGCCAAAGCTCGTAATAAACCTGCCTGGGTCTCAGTTCCTCATGCTGAACACCACAGGTGTGGTGTCCTTGTGCCTCACCTTCCCATCCCTCTGCAGCCACCATGGCCAGCCTTTGTAGGAGTCGTCTGCTGTTAGTCACTGTCGCCAATCATCTCTCTTCATCTTTCCCTAAAGCTCAGAATCACTGGTGACTGTGGTGCATCCACGTATCCCAGCAGGTGTTCTGGAGTAGGGCTCCTGGCTGCTACCTGACTCCTGTTAGAGATGTCAGTGTTTCTGTGTGAGTGGGTCTCCCATTTTTTTGGTCATCCAGCACCACCATATGCCATTGTATCTTCAGGAAGGGTTCACTGCTGTTTGAAATCGTGTTTGTCACTCCTATGTTCTTGTGGCAGACTCGGGAAAAAACGTGGAAAGGTGTTTGTTTCGTCCATGTTTTAGTACGTTTGAGAGCTGTGCAACCAGCTAGTTAACTTTGGTCAAATTTACTGGTACAGTCTTAGGAATGCTAAGATTGTGATGTGGTGCTGAAACCTGTTAGAGTTGGATTCCTAATTGCAAGGGCTTCTTGCCACTGAATGGTGTTCCGATGGCAGAGATTGCACCTATTGTCCATCTGAGTGCTTTTGGGAGGGGCGTGGTGTTTCACTGCCATACCTTACCTGAGCTCTGTTTGGAGTTGTTTTTAATGTTAAGAGTGAGTCGTCAAGCTCAGGAGATAAGGAGTAATCTCTGATGAGGAATGTGCATACCTTTAATGTCTGATTTTGGAGACAACACATGATTTTAAACTGCTGTGAAGGTATGCACTCGGTTTAAGAGCAAATGCCCTTTGCTCAGGAGTTGATAAGCGATATCTTGTTAAGATTTGGTAAATCGATGGCTGTCATATGCTCAGTCTGAATTAGTTTGCCAATCAACTGGTAAATTTTTACATATCAAGAACATTTAAAAAAATGAAGCTTTAGAACTAGGCCAGAATACTCTATTATGAAACCAAGGGCGTGTATTTTATTATACAAGAGGAATTCAGTGTTATATCTCTAACACGTGTTTAACTTGCACTGAGCAAACCATGTGACATATGGTGCTGCTCTGGAAAGACTGTGGAAAGCCCTCTTTTCCCTTTAATATGGGTTGGATTAAGATTCTGAGAGGCTGCCTGCTGTTGTCCTGTGGACAGGGTTTTCATGTGTCGGTGTGTTTGGTTTCTCAATCCCAACACTTGTTGTTGGTCCTTCGGAGGCTGCACCACCTGCTGACTCGTAAATGTCCGTCTTTGTTGGGGCTTCTGGGGAGAGAAACGCGTGTGACATGTGGAGGGACGTTTCTGAACTTCGGTAAAAAAAAAAAATCAGCTGTGACATGACGGCTACATTTCTCACTAGGAGATCGTAGAAGTTAAACTCTGGTTCAGTAGATGGTGTGTAGGCCAGCCTAGAGCAGTCACTGCTATTGTGATGCCTTGTGCTCTTAACTAGGAAGTCCCTGGTCACAAAAAAATAACTGGCAATATCTCTGTGTCTTAATGGTTGTTGGTAGAGTTACTGCAAAACACATACAAACCAGTCAAGTCAGGGAACAGAGCATGTGGCAGATCAGCTTAATTCACAGCTTCCAGCCTTTTCAGAATCTCCTCTCTGTGTGATAGTGAGTGAAAATCATTTCTGTGTGACCACCTGTGTGGCACAAATGCATGTTTAAAAGGCATGGAGCTGGGTATTTGACAAACGCTATAGGTGTTAGGTGCTGGTGTTGAGCTGTCTGATGCATGGAAGTGGATTTGGATCTGATGGATGCCTTCAGCAGGTGTGATAAGATGAAAAGGATTTCAAAGAGCTGAGAAAGAGCTATCTAGATCGGCTAATGGGGGGATATTTGAGAAGGGAGGTTCCAGATTCTCTCCTATGGTTTAACAGTACAGACAAGCCAGCTGAATGGTTTGTCCCCTCCAGAAGGGATTTTTTTTAGGGGCTGGCAGAGTGAAGTTTCACTGTGTGACTTCTTTTGTCTTCTTTAAACTTCCGTGCGGTTTCCTGATGGTTTTTCCCTTGTGGGTGCCGTGCCAGGTAAGACTGAACCAAGACACTCAAGTCCTTCCCTGTAAAGGCAGCTATGTGTTACTTAAGCTGCAGCTGCTCTGTGTCCCTTCACCTGAACAGGCAGAGCAGACGGGCTGAGCCCGGTCATCCGCCTGCTTTGCCGCCCAGCCAGGGCGGTCCCTTGTGCCCTGGCGCTGGTGCAGCGTCTGTGGGTGCCTGCATGACTTGTGCTTGTTGGACTTGGACCATTAAAGGGTCACAGCAGAAGCCCGAGACTGAGAGCAGGCAGCTGAGCCAAGCGGGCTTTGCTCACTGAGGTGACATGCTCTCCCAGTGCCCGAGACAGCATCTTTATCTCAAACGCGAGGGACGCATCCTCCCAGCGCTGACGATACTCCTCTCCGTAAAGGAGGCGAACGTACAACTGAAGTTCTGAAGTACTTTCCACAGAGTAATCATCAAGCCTGAAGTTATGAAAGTCTGACCCACTCAGCAGTGGAAGGGCTTGTGTTTTCCGTCTGGTTTTAGGGTACTCGGGGAGCTGCATTTGCGTCTCAGCGCGGTGGCCTGAGAGGGGCCGTGCTTCCCCAGCACTGACCCTACAGAAGCTTGACCTCTGTGGATGTTTGCCCATTTGAAGTGCAAATTTCTTAGGTGGTCGGTGTTCTGCTCTAAGAGTGAAAACATGCTGAAGTCTGATCAGAGCAGTGACCCCAGTAAGCCCATGTGAAATATGGAAATTGATTCAACCCCGAGTAATACTTAAGAAAACAAACCTGAAACTTAGGGCACTCTCAGGATTCTACCATTGCTTATAGGAAGAGAAAACAAACAAACAAAAAAAACCCACTCAAAAATCCCAAAAGATAGTAATTTGGAGTTATTAAATGCAGTCTCTGTCTCAGAAAATACCTGAGCTAAGAAATAAATTCAGGCTTGATGATCACTCTGTGGAAAGTACTTTAGGACTTCAGTTGTCCGTTTGCCTCCTTTACAGAGAGGAGTACTGCCAGCTCCGGAAGGATGTGACCAGCAGTAGCTTTTGAGATAACAATTTTTGGGTGAAGAATGATTTGATATGTAAATATGTACTTCAGTATGATCATTTGCCTGATAGCCTGGGAATAATTTTCATGTGACCTACTGTTGATGCTTCAAGTAAGATTTATATCTCTTGGAAGCAAGGCTCTGAAATATGCTGGAAATGTATCTGCTAACAAAAAAAAGAGAACATGACTCTTGGCTATTTTGTGTGTTCAACTGGAAAAATTCTATCTGTCTAAATGAATTTTAATGCTTTCTTTAAAAACATGAATATAAAGGATATATAGAGGGATATAAACTTTTGAAATTAGTTGTGGTGTAATGTTTTCTCCCTCTTCCTTATGATTTTATTGTATCTGCTTTTTTTTTTTTTTTATTTCATGAATACAAAAAAACTGAGCCATGTAATTTCCCATTAAAAAAATCCTAAACTCTCAAAAGCAAAAAGAAATAATGCAATTTTACTTCAGCAAATACCTGCTGTTGCCTTTGTGGTTAGAAAGGGGAACTTTATTTTTGTTTTGTTTGTTTTGTGTTTTTGCTTTGGTTGGTTGTAAGCCAGCAATATAAAATGATTGTAAGCCAGCCACAGAAAACAAGTCAGTGTATTTTCTGTTGATTATAGTACTACTGAGATATTTTCGTAGTAAGTTCTGGCAGCGCACAGTTCTCAACGCGTGCGAGTTCCTTTTGTTTCTGGATGTGAGTTGTCATGGTAATAAGCCAAGAGCTGCAGCCTGGAGCTCCTCATTGCTGAAGCCCAGCTCTGTGGTTTGTGACTAGTACCCTCTGGAGGAGTGGTCAGGGTCTCCTCTGGGATGAAGGGCTTCTGGAAAACTCCAGAAAGTGGAGGTGGCCCTGATGCTCTGGGTAGTTCTGAAAGGACTGTATTGCTGCCTGGGTTGGGATTGAATTGTGCCTGGGAATTGATTTTTCTTGACGAGGGTGGAGCTTGTGTTTCTGGGTGGTTTTGGGGTTTGGTTGGTTTTGGTTGGTGAGGGAGAAAAATGCACAAACCAGAGGATGGAGTGTGATGACATTCAGTGCTCAGGACAGTGCTGAAACCCCCATTTCTTTGCTGGGCTGCTCCTTCCCAACAGCACGAGGGTGTTTGTTCCAAGGTCTTTTTTTAAAGGCAAGGTATAATGAATGTGGTTATGTCTGAGCAGTTGGACAAATGTGAGCAGTTGGGACTGTTACAGCTTCAGATGCAGACAGATGATCACAGCTGATTGTGCAGAGGTGATTTACTGGATTACCCCTTCCTCAGCTCAGGCACATTTCTGCCTTATCCTGGGACTGAATTTACAGTTCGTTCACAATGGAAAGCCTAAAGTATTCACAGGAACAATTACCACATTGTCAGCTGATGAAAGGCACCTCTTCTATATCACTGTGACATTTTTGCCCATGATTTGGAATACCCGCCCCATTTAACATATCTGGTCCACCATGTGTTCGTCCACTATGAATACCAGTATGGAAGAAAGCGTACATTTTTTGGGGATTTTTGTAATGATCACAACACTTTTAATGATGCATTTGAAGAAGGAATACTGTGTATCTGTGGCTATTACGTTGAAGTACCAGGACCTAGCTTTACAGAAACTTAAATTTTTTTTTGGAAAATAGATTTCCCTTGCCCACTATAAAGGAGTTTATACGATGGTTTTGTGTCGGTCAAGTTTGTAGTGATGTGCTTCTTTCTTGGCAAGTTGTTTGACTGGCTTGGTTATTCCTAGGTTGTGTGAACTGTAGTCCTTGTGAGTAAACTGGTATCATGGATATTAACCTGCCTGCTTTGAAACCTGTAGACTAATTAAGCAGTCTTTAAAAAGTCCCCCAGACCCACCACTAAAAGTGTCTGAGAACTGTCATATCTTAATCTTGCTCTCAGCTCTTGGGGAGCACAGCTCTAAGCACAGCTAACTACTGACCCTATTTTTGGAAGGCAACCTTACACCGTGGTCTTCTTTTCCTCGTCACCTTAGTTGTTCTTTTTGATGTTGATCTCTAGGCTGACGTCCTTTAAAGTGCTTCTGCCATCACAGCTTGCTGCCAGCTAGGAGTTAGTTTTTGACTATTAACTCCAGGACATGAGTGTATTGCTTCATTTCTCCATTTTCAGCTCCTGATTTTTTAAAAATGTTTTTTTTTTAATTGAAAGCTGCCAATCAATGCTGTATGTTTGAATAAACTTACATAAAATTTGTCTCTGCTACAAGTAGTTGTTTAAAAATAAGTACCACCATGTTTAGTTGCTGATCTATTTGTTAGTGCAAGATTGATTTTTATTTAATAGGATACTGAGTATTATTTCATATAGCTAATGAAAAACCTGGGATAAATAACCCTATCTCAAAACAATTTGAAACTCTCATTAGCATTAAAAAAACCCCTCTGCAACAAAAGATGTGAATATTTGTGCAATTAATGTGAAAATGGCTTTAACAACCTTAATACAAACCTCCAACTACTGGCAATAAATATTGAAAAGATGCAAAAAGACAACTACATGTATTTTTAATGGTGAATAACTGAAATGCCTTTTGTAATTATGGACTATGCTGTCAGTAGGAGTGATCTTTTGTGGTGGAACTGTTTTTCTTGCATTTGGACATGCGATCAACCTTTGGATTTCTGACTACAGAACTTGGGCTTTTGTGTTAAGCATTTAATTGTCTGACTTCTGAGAGTCTGGAAAGCAGAAAAGAAATGCACTGCGCTACCCTGTAATTTCCTATGCTCATTAGTTTGCTCATGGACTTCTATGCCATGGCAGGCTTTAATTTCCCGTCTACCCTTTCCATGTTCATCCCCCCATCTTATGGGATGATTATAATAATGAATGTCTTTTTTTTTTTTTTTTTCTCTTTATTCTGCTGAAAGCTTTATGACCAGCAGGATATGTTGAATCAATTGGACTACTCTTGAGACGGTGTTAAAAGTCTGTTAGTGTGGGTGGGTCGTTGAACCTTCCAACTCATTTTTGTACATTTCCAATTACAAAAAAAAGAAAAATCTAAAATGCAGAAATGAGCATGTAATGAAATTATCTTTTGAGGGAAGCTCTTCAGAAAGAAAATAATTCACAAAAAAAATAGTGTGTCTTTGAAAGACGGGAAAGCTGATTTCAGTATCCAGCTGAATCATCGTATTTCTCTGCAGTTGTTTTACTGTGATCCTATGGTGTTTCTCCAGCATCTGACATTGAAGCAGCAATTCAGTTAAGTCTTTGGAAAAGCATGTCTCTGTTCTGTGCTGGGACTACTCCCAGGAAAATGGGATTTCTCCTTTTTCTTTATGGGGTTTTGGAGTCGCTCCTGATTAGCTTCATGCTTGGGTGCTTCAGTTCCAGATTAAAATCGCCTGTTCCTCCTGTTTCTAATCCAGTTTAAAAATTCTGCCTGTAACCCAGAACAAATATCCCCACCCTCCTCATGGTAGAGCTAAAAATAACAATATTCGTGTGTCAACAACTCTGAGTTGAGATAAATGCATACGGGTTAAGTTGGTAAGATTTTTTAGAACTTTCAGGTAAATTTACAAAACCTACGTTCTTCCTTAAAACATGGCCCATAGAATTTCATTCATGTAAGAACCAGTGAAGGTCATTAAACATATGTAATTTCACTTAAATATTTAATTTCTTCTTGTATAGCTGCCAATTCAACATCAATAAATTATTTCCAATGACTTCGGCTTTAGTTTATTCTGAGCCACAGATCTTTGTGCAAAGTAGTAAGAATGGCTTGCAGAAAAGTGTTATTGTAGCTTACAGTAAAGTTAAAAAGAAAAATTAATCTTAAATTGGTGGTATGATAGGTTGGATACTGACAGACTTCCCTTATGGCGGCATCTCCACCTGAATTTGAAGGTCCTGGTGTAGCAAAAAGAATGTTAAAAATTTGCAGACAAATACTTCTTTTTAATCTCTTTATGGCTCAGTGCTAAGCATGTACATACCTGGGCATGCTCCTGCACAACAGTCATGAGTGTGTTCAGGTTTTTTTCCACTGCTGGCACACGGGAGGTGAAGATGAAATATTCATCTTCATGTGCGCATGGCAGTGATTTTGGTATCAGCAATACTGGATTTTTCTGTCACCTTGGAAGTCAGTTTTTGTGGTTTGCTCCTCCTGTATTTTGCAGGTCAGTATTTGCAAGACGTGAGCTCACCCTTAGGTGACGAGTGTTTAGTTCCCCTCAGGTCTTGCCTGCAGAGGGAGGTTTGGGTGGGGGGCTCCCCCACCACCTGCCCTGCCCTGCCAGCCTGCACACCTTGCTGTCTCTGAAGGCAGTGACTTGTGTCATCTCCTGAGCTGCTCTGAGTGAGAGCCTGACATTTTAGTGTAAGCTAGATGTGAACAAACCTACATGGGAGTGGCCACAGCTCTTCTATGCACATGGAAGTTTTTGTGTAAGCCGGATGGGATTGATGTTGCTGTAGTGCAGTCTCTTTCTTTTGGTGATGCTGGCACTGCTTTGGCCTCCGTGAGCCAGTACAGGCAGACAGACAGGCCACTGTTTTATCAATAGGAGAGGGGAAAAAAAGGAATGTCAGTGCTTGGTATAACTACCCAAGTGGCTGAGAGTCAGATGATTTCGGGTGCTGTGTGTGTGAAGAAAAGGGAAAAAGACAGGATCCTGCAGCTACAACGAAAGAGACGCAGGACTTCAACAGCCTGCGTTTGCGTTGTGGCTTCATTGCTCAATAAGAAGAAAAAACTTGGCATTGCTGCTCTTGTTAGTATATCACAGTTTGGGGAGGTCCCAGTCTGAGCTGAAATAACTGTTCAGTCAGCCATATAGAAATACCTCTGTTCCTGCCAGCAGTTTCATGGTCTGTTGAAACCCATCAAAGACTTGGAGGTCCCACCTCCTCCGGGCTGCAGGAGAGATGTCTCCATGACCTCGACACTGGAGCTCATGAGGCTCATGCTGCCAAGAGAGCGGCTCAAATCTGGGTCCCTGTGAGCAGGTGCTCACCCTGGGGCTGGGGAGGTGGCAGGGACCAGGTGGGACCTCCTGTCTTCACAGCATGAACTCAGGCTTGGTGTGTGATCTGGAGTGGCCACATGTGTTGGGGAGTGAGTACACCCACTCCCCTTGGACTCTGGTTCTCCTGGTGGTTGGCTGCGTGTCAGCTAAAGATGGGTTATTTTTAAGAGATCAGCCTTTCAAAATGCGTTGTCCTCTCAGCATGCAGATATTTTTGAGCCTTTGGTGAATATTAGGTGCTTTGAAAAGTTGCTCTTTTTTCCTATCCTTCAGGACCGTGAATCGAGGAGTTAGCTTGTTCTTTATTTTTGCCTTTGGATTTGAAAGAAACCAAACTACTATAAGATGAAAGCTGCTCTCTGCTTGTTTGCCACATCACAAATGAGTGAATTTCTTACTTGAAGAACAATGAATTTCTCAAAATTTTGCTTAACTGTGGCAAGGATGCATAGTTGAGTTTGGCCTGTAGTTTCACACCTTAATGCAAACCAGGACTGAAACCAGTGTAAGCTTGCAGTTTTAGAGAGGTTTAAGTTTTTCAGTCCAAACCAGCAAATTTTCACATCTCTATCATCTTAATAAAGTAAAAATGTCTTCATTTAGTTAGTATGAATTTGGGGCCAGCATTCTGGTTTGGGTTTCTCTGGTTTGTGTAATTGGCAAATATGTTTGAAGCACAAATCTAATGGATAGAAAGTCTGGGCATAAGCATAGACAGATTCTTATTAGAATGGAGAGCAGAGGTAAGGTTGCAGACCAGTATGTTTCTGCAGATCTAATTGAAGTTGAGCTGTGTTAAAACTTGAGTGTCTCTGTTTTGTTTCAAAGTACAGTCAGAACTTTAAAGTGATCCATCTGACACCACAGAAACAAGTAAATTAAGAAATAACACTGAATTAAACAAATTTCATGCTTCTTCCCACACAGCAACCCAAGCATATGACTTTGGCTGCAGTACAGATTTAAGTGTAGATTAGACTTCAGTCTTTTCGCTTTTATTTAAATGAAAACATGCTTTAGAAGCTGCGCTAATATGGACTTTGGATTTAGCTTTTGGGTTTGGAGTTTCCATTGAGATGTTTTTTCAAGCTGTTGCCACAACCTTTGTATAGCAAGATCAGCTGAGCCTTTGCGTGGCTTTTGCCTTTTCTTTTTTTCTTTTTTTTTTTTTTTTCTTTTTTCTTTTTTTCCTTTTTTTCTTTTTTCTCTTTTTTCTTTTTTTTTTTCCTTTTTTTTTTCTTTTTTTTTTTTTCTTTTTTAAAATTCTGCTGGCTGGATAAAACTAGAAAGCAGAAAGCTGGTAGTTCCTCTGCACTTTTGGATGAGTAGTCCTTCCTGTAGCAGGACATTTAACCAGTTGTAGTGGTGATGATTCGCGTTGCTCCTCTTGGCTGTTCAAACTCCTACAAAGTTACATTCGAAACAAGGGAGAAACTGGAGAGAATGACCTTCTCTGAGGTTTCGGTGGCTCAGTCTGCCCTCCGGTGGTTATTTGGGTACGCGCCTTGTAAAACAGCATCCAAGGAAGCGTCTGGGCTGTTGTCATTTGTCTACTTCTGCATCTCCTGTGCATTAGCTAGAGGCAGCTTTCAGGGACACTGCGAACTGGCAGAAATGTTTTTCTGAGTCACAGTGGGCTTAAATTTAGCTGCTGCTTTAAGGGTTTTCCTTAACTAGTCGGCATAAATCACATAGGCATGTCATGTCCTTTAAAGACAGAATTCTTTTCCTGAGAAATTTAGAAGTTTAGCTTTTGTCAAGTGCCTTGAATATCAAAATCAAAAAAAAAAATCCGATTTTTTTTGACAAATTTGTTGTGTGTGTGTGTTATTTTTGTGAAATGATTTCATTTCAAGCACTTGGAATCTGCTTAGGGTATTGCAGTACTTGGCACAGATGTTTCCAAAGGACTCTTGCATTCTTGTCAATTCACTTTGAATTAAGAAGTTGAAACAGCTATTTGTGTTCGATAATGAGTATTTTTGCCAAGTAAATGCAGCGTAATTTTTCCTGAGATGAATGGAGAACTGATGACAATAACTTGACATTCTGATTTTATTTACATGAAATTGCCTTCCTCCTCTTTAATGCTGCATTAATGATTCAAAGTGTGCAGTGCCTACTGACCACGTATGAATATATATTTGCTCTTTTGACTCTACTGTAGTTTTTTGTACCTAGGAGTATTATGCAGAAGTTGATTGAAAGAGGTGTTGCTGTTTTTTTGCTGCTTCAATTTCAATGCCAAACTCTTGGTGCTAGAGGGAGCTGTTCCCTGCCAGACGGCTCTGGAAAGATACCGCAGAAGGAATGGGCGGCAGCTCTCTTTGGCACTTGTCGGAAACATCCAGTGCATGGCAGCTGAGATGTAAGAATGTTTTCATGCTGCTCTTTTAATTTTTTTAAATTTTTTTTTTTCCCCAACTGGAAAAAAAAACAACTCCTCGCCTTAATTCTCTCAATGACGAGTTATCTTTAGTCAGCAATTATGATGGAAGCACAAGTAAAGACTTCATTAATTGTGTTTTTTTTCCCCTCACCTCTCCCTTTTATTAGAGTTCTTTAGATTTTTTAAATCTCTTTTTATTCCGCCCCCCCCCCCCTTTTTTTTTTTTTAAGGCAGGGACGTCCACCACCTGCAGTTCCTCATCTAGGGACCTATGGGATGTTGTGTTTGCAAATATTTGACAAGTATCCTTGTATTTTGAAAGGGAATTGCTTACTTTAAAAAGAAGAGTTCACTAAACATACCTTGTTGCTTGTGCAGATGCTTAGAATGACTTAAGGCTGGACTGGATGAGGGTTTGAACCACCTTATCCAGTGAAAGGAGACCCTGCCTTATAACCCTGCCCAGAACTATGATCTTCAACGTCCCTTTTAACCCAAACTGTTCTGTGGTTCTATGACTCCCTTCCCTGATTTATTGCATACCCCCTGCACTGAGTCACTTCAGCTGCATTTCTCTCGGAACACAACCTGTGTTCATCACTCCTGTGTACATCTGTAGAATTGGTCACTAGGTTTGCACCCATCAGTTTTGGAAACTGCACGCTCATGGGTCCACTCCTGGGTCTGTAAGTTAGCATCCTTAATGGTTCTCTATCCTTCTGTGAATACAGCAGGTAGTCTCTGCCACTCCAGAGAAATCTCCGTGCAAGATGGTGGCAGGAGGTTACTCTCCTTTTTTCTCTGCTTGTTGTTAGGGACGTGCTGGAAATGAGTTAGAGCAGCACTTTCTGCCAGGCTCTTTTCCATGTAAGATGCTGCTACGAGCATCCGATCCTCAGTGGTGCCCTCCCAGCTTCCCATGGCAGCTCTTGGCTTGTGCCGTGGAATTGGGCACGTCTGGATGAGTAGCAGCATCAGTGGTGCCACGGGGACTGTCTGGCTTGCCTCTTACCCTGCCGCCAGCACAGGGCTCCTGGGAGCCTCTGCTCACCTCCAGCCTGTCTGGCGAGCCAGCAGGTCACTGACTACAGCAGACATCTCCTTGCACACACTTCTATTTGTATGAAAAAAAAACAGTAAAAAAGGCAAGCCACTGCTGTATTTTCCCTTCAGAACTTTGTATGTGCAGGGTCCCTTCATCCCAATACATGCATAATTACTTTTGTCTTTGATGTGCCCTCTCCTCTTCCCAGGACCAAACCTCTGAGGACAAGGGAACAGAAGGAACAAAATTGAAGTGAAATAGCAGCACTTTGGCTTGTGTGTTTCTTCTGCTTTTTCAAACTGAACATTGCCTCTTCCACTGTGAGAAAAAGACATTCTTTTTGTTACAGAATGAGAGGCATCTATTTATCTTTAGCCACTGAGTGTAGCTCCTGGTATCTTTTCTTATCTGTGCCATGGTTATACAAATTCAGCATGTTTCTGCACTTAATGTATCTAAGGGGATTTTTTTTCTTTCCTAAATTCAAGTTCTCTCTGTGACATCAATTATTTGTCTTTCCCCAAAGAACATTCCTTCATTGTGTCTGAAAACAAGTATTTTTTAGGCAATTTTAAATTCACAAATATTTCGCAGTGATCAAATCTTTCACAGATTTCTAGCTTTGATATATTCCATTACTTGAAAAACATCTCACAGTAAGTTACGAGAGTTGTGTTGGTGTTAGTTTATTCTCAGCTTTGTCAGCCTTAGCTAATGGTTGTGGACTGTTGCTCTGATTTTTAATGAATTATGGATCATACTTTGTCTCTCAACTAGCAAGTTTTAAAATAAGAAAAAGGATGATGAAACAGCATGGAATCCATGAGCCAAAGTTAAATCACTCTAATTAGAGTTTGTTGTCTTCACTGAAGCTTTCTCTTAAATGCTGTAGCTATTTTAAGTATTTTGAGCAAAGCCTCTAGCCTGGCATTAGTGTTTCCACAGTTGCATTTTAGAATGTTTTAGTCTTGGATGTTGTTTTCATATCTTTATTAATGTTTTGTCAGCTGGATATTGAAGGTCCACAGTGGTCGAATGTAAAACTTCACCATATTATAACTAGGATCATGTTTGGTTTTTCTTATTATCTCATGCCAATAATTTTCTGTTCATGCCAGCTTTTTTTCTCATTTAAGATTGTGGATTATCTTCTGTTTGAAGAGGATACAATTTTAGAAATATCTCTTTACAATGGGGTATTTTGTTAGACTGTGTTGTACTTTTTTTTTCTTTTCCCCTGAACGTGAAAAGACCGATTTCTTATGACCTTGCATTACAAAGTAAATGAAAGTTTTGGGGATGTTGGCTTTGGAAAGTGGGACTGTGGTAGTTATAATATAGTTCACTGTAATTCTGGACTAGGCTTGTTTCCTAGACTTAGAGTAATGACAGCAAAAGCTGAAAGGTTTCTGTATTTGACGTGGACATACTATCATTTTTCCTCCTGTGAGGTTCCAGATTATAATCAAAGGTGTTCCTGCAGTTTGCCTTTAGCCTCCTGGAAGTGTCCCTACTACCCCTGTTAAGAGAGCTTTGGATGCTTTTAAAACCAGTATTTTAACAGCTTGTACCAAACTGAGAATACTAAAAATGTTTTCCTTATTTTTGCAGGACTTGGAGATTGTGTATTCATATTTACATGGAATGGAAGCTTTGTCTAATCTGAGGGAGCATCAGCTAAGGTATGATACTTTGTCATTAAAATCCATATATGTTAATGCACTAACAAGGCAAAGGAACAGTAATCTTGGTAACCACATACTAGTCCTGTGTACCCTACCTGAAACTGCCTGTTAGTGCATTCTTTTCTTCCTTTCTTTATTTTTCTAACACTTCCTCCTTATATGTCTGCGTAGTGTATCTCTGTTCCTTCCCATTTCTGTCTAAATGGATGCGTTTGTTTTCTTTTCAAACTTTTGAGCTAGAAAGAAATGCTTTACATACAAACTACAAGGCCATATATTGATGAAATCATTAATGTAGTATAATAGTCATGAGAGCAGAGTCTGTTCTTCAGCTTCTGTTTCAGTTTGTGTTTGCTTTTGTGTAGAAATTGTGAATGCATTATGTACAACACATGCAAATAGTACTTAGTAAAGATATCTGAGAAATGTCATCCACACCTTTTATTAAAATGCTTCATGAAGCAAATGAATTAAAGTCAAAACTTTCCCAAGAGCTTCCAATTTTTTTTGTAAAGACTTGTGTTTGTTTGATTTTGAAGTAATTGTTTCAGTTGTCCTCCCACAAGCATCCTACAGCAGAGGTTTCCAAGGGTATTTGGGCATTAGTGTGAGGCTGGCAACTACAGAAGGAGGCCAGCACATCTCCTGTATGCCCTGTGGGTAGAGAGGGTGAATTACTGCTGGTTTATATCCTGAGCTTTGCCAACATTTGCCACATCTGAAGATGCTGAAGCAACTTTGACTTGATTAATGCTGGTTTAGGTTCTAATTTCTAGCCTCTTGCTTTGTCATTCTGTGGGAGTCCACATTCCCAAGCCAATATTCTGTAATTTGGAGAAAATAAAAGGCAGGGTTTTCTTTCTTCAAAAGTGCTGGAGACACATTTTGGGATGTGAATGTTAACTTCAAAAAAGTCTCTGTAATTACTTTTGTTTTGGAAGGAGGTCATGGTTACATTCAGTTGAAGTATTTTTTGTTACGTTGTTATATGCAATACTTTCAGCGCGTTAAGTTTTTGCATAGCTGGAGTTGAACTGACGTTAACTTGTTTACAAAGTTCAAAGTGTGCGCATATGATTGTGTGGTATGTTAATGTGCGCTTCTTGGCTTCCTGTGCAGCATGAGGTTCTTGCTGAGGAATGTGTGGAACTCGCTCTCCCAGCATAGCGAATTCCTCAAAGAGAGCTTCTGTTTACAGTACCATACATGGAAAAGGCTGGGCTCCCGGCAGGCAGATGTTGGACTGAAAGCTTTTATAGTATCCTCTAGGATACAACTCTTCTTGTGGCAGTGGAATGCCACAGAAACCTCTGAGATTCATTAAAACCGAATGTTTTAAATGTAGCCTCTAGTAGTGAATAACTTAGCATATGGCTTGCTGGTGATCTCATCTGTAATTTATTACATTTGTTGAGGAAGTGGATAAAGATCACGTTTGAGTGATTGAGCAAAAACTGGACACCAGTATTGATCAGAACTAATTCAATTTTTCAAATATTTGAGGAAGCAATCTAGTTTGTACTACTTGGTCACTGTAATTTCCTACTGTTCCACTGTAACACAAAAATTGAAATGCTTGGCTACCTTTTGTAAGAGGCATTTTCTCCCCTATTGCTGTCCTAATAATGGGAACAAAATGCTGTAAAACTCAGTGCCAATGGTGAACTTGCGTGACTTTATCAAGAATGTGCTTCCTTCTATGCCAATTCAGAGGGGAACAAAACTTGCTTGTTGAAGTGATTCTGTTTCCTGTGACTCCTGCTCTTAGATGGCACATTGCCCAGCATCATTCCAGACCAGTAGTGCATAGGCTATCCTTGAGCAGTATTTAAATTTTTAAACCTGACTCCTAGCAATGGCTTCTCTTCTGGTATCTTCTCACCAGTGACTTCATGTCTGTGCTCCCCTTCCCTCTCAAAACAGGATCAGAGAGGAAAGATGAAAACCCAGGAGGTAGAAGCAGACAGTAGCATTTCAGTGTTTGTAAAAGATTTTGACAAGACCCAGTTTTATGGTGAAGTGTCTGAAAAAAGATGGGTCTGTGATTCAAAGGTTTTTTGCTGTGCCAAGATGGAAAAAGATTTTTCATTAGCTGAAATTGACATGCAATGCATAATGCCTAATTTCATACAATAGAGACATTTTTCCGTGTGAAAAGTTCTCAAAGATGGTCCAAAGTGTAGATCTAAAATACCAGGGTGTGAGAAAGATAGATATAAAAATTAAGAATCAAGTTTTACTTCCACAGCCTCTCTGCAAACAGAATTAATATGTCAGGTTTTTATTAACAATTTAGGAATAGTCATGGTACTACTACAAGCCTGCCACTTCTGAACAGAAAAAGCATTATTTCTTAGTGGGCTGAAGTAATAAGTAAAATCTTGTGAGAGATGAGTGCTAAGGTGGCTTTTGTAGCAATCTGTTGACTATTGAAATGTATGGTCTAGTAAATAGCAATTGATTGTGATGTCAAACCAAGACCAACTCTTACAGGCCTCAAATCAACTTTTTGGAGACTTTTTGCCAGAGCAGCAATTCCCTGAGTGCTTTTGTTTATGATTGCTGGCAGCTGGTCATTGATACACTGGGATTCTGATGATGGATTATGTGAGGAAAGAGAATTTATTTCCAGAATTTAAATATAGTTCCTTATTTGAATGTTCTTATGAGCCTCTTAGGTAAATCTCTGTCTGACTCTCAAATAGCCTTGGGGTTTGAAGTCTGCTTCAGAGCTATAGAAAGGCCAAGGGAGGCAGTGGGATTTGTTTTGTCCCCACCCCCCCCAAGTGATTCACAGGGCTGTTTCCTTGAGGCCATAGTCACAAATGGCATTGTGATTTTTCTACATCAAGTTAACATTGTATTTCCTAGTATGCAGTAAGTTCTATTATAGTTGCTCTCTATTATGCCACATTTGTCAGGCAGACAGTGAATACGAAAGCACTTTAATCCTCCCCTCCAGACAGAGGATTTTCCTGCAGGAAATTCTCTCCACTTTGAGCCCTCTGGGATTTCGGCATTAAAATCTCATGGTAATTTTCAAGTTGCTGAATTTTAGCAAAATGAGAAACATGCAACATAATTTCTTGTTTTATCTATTGGCCTGACTTGAAAAAGAGAACAGTTACTATATTGTATCTCTGATAAGTGTTGCACATAGTACATTTCCAACCATTTCTAAAATTCAGAATTGTTTTTATAAAGCTGCTTGCTTTTATCACATCACAGTGGAAAATGAGATCAGTATAATTTTTGCTTATTTTTATAGAACTTGTTATGGGAACAGCTACATCTAGTGTCCTAAACCAGATCTGATCTTGGATGAACTAATAACTTAAATGTTTAGATTTTTTAATTTGTTCTCGTGTGTTGTGAATCAGTTTGGATTGAAGTTAGCGGTTGGTTTCTGTAGGTGCTGGAGTTACCTGTGGAAATGCTGAGTAACTTTAGAATGTGAAGTCTTTGTGACACTGATAGGAGTCGTAACTAAAATTGACTTATTCTCTTTCAGACTGATGTGTGAAACTGTTAGATATGAAAGACATGAAGCAAATGAAGTGCTGTACTAGTAAGTATTTCTTCTTCCTCTTATATGATGCTCAAAGGATTAATTCATATTAAAGTGAATTGAGGACTGTTTAATGCCAAAATTCCTTGCCTAGTTTGCACAGTCTGTAAATATAAATGATCCACTTTATTTTCATCATCAAACACCAGAGAAATTCGCTGGTGCCAGGGAGAGAGCTAGCAGTGGCTCTTGCTTGGTGGTGCATGTTGTATTAAATTTATATAAAATTAATATATGTATGTGGGATGTCTTCTTATTAATTGTCATTTAGTCTTACTTCAGTTTTATGAAAGTAGTAGTGGTCAGCTCTTTGTGCCAGTGGTGCCAAATTGACAAATCTAACATGGTTTATAATTAGCAGGGATGTGCTCTAGTGTCAACTCAGATTTACAGGAGAGATCTGAGAATTGTAATTGCTTCATTTATGGAAGCAATTTATTGAAACAAAACGTTTATGAGATTCTTACTTGCTGCCCCTAACCCAGACTCTAAATGCATATTTTTCTAAGTTGTCTGGCATGATTTGAACATTTAAGCGTGAAAAGCATATACTTCTATGCCTTCTTTTGTACATGTGTAATTTTTTCCTATATGGAGCATCAGAAGGAAGATGTGATTGAGTAAACTCAGATGCTGGGCCTTGACCATTCAGCAAAGTCAAATTAAGGTCTAACAAAACCTAGTAATGTTATGTATGGGAAATACACAAGGTCAGAATCTATAGGTGGATAGATAAAATCTATAGGTGGATAGATAATTTTAATTAGACCAATATAATCTTTATTCATTTTACACACTAATTTGCTAGGGACCACTGTGCTGGTAATTTGTCCTTTTCTAGGCAGTTGGTTTATGTCTCTTACGCAGCAGAGTTTTTGTTTAGACCCAGTATTTTGGTCATTCTAAGCACTAACTTAAATTTGAATTGTATCATGAATGAATCCATACTGCTAGCTAGCCATATTCTCAGTCCAGGCAAAAATTACAGGAAATACGTGCCTGAGAAAATACAATTCACAAACAGGAGGCTGTGAAATCTGGGGTAACTGGAAGTGCATTTTGCAGTTCTTTTGCACTGATTTCCTTTGTCACTCCTTTCATGTGACTTCATCTTCACTTTGGTTGTTTGCCTGTCATTCCTGTTTAGTTGCTTCTTGACATTTTTTCCCCATGATTTATTCAAAGGATTTAATGGACAGTTTGGCGGTTTCTGGATATAGATGCTAATGCAAAATGTGCATGCTCTAGCATTTCACATCTTTGATTTAATGTTTAATGGACTAAACCTGAAAGCCAACAATTAATATGTTTTATTAAAAAAAAGTGGAAAAATCCATATTTCGAAACTTAAAATACATGTTGCTCTGAACTGTAGCTTTACATTTTTTTAAATGAATAATTTGAGATCTACTTAGTAGGAAAATCCCATGAAACCTGCAGTCTAATTTCAGTGTTCTATTTTTAGGATAATGAACTTGGAGAGTTCAGTTTTTTTGTTTCACAAATTCAGCCGATGTGTTGAAGATATACTCTTCTAAAGAAAGAAATTTCAATTTTGCTATGTTTGGAAAAATTCTTTGAGTACTGCAGGAGAGAAGCAAAGGGATAGCCAAGTTAGGATTGCTCCACTCAGTTATGAGCTATAGGAAATCAGCTTGGAACCTGGTTAGTTTTTAATAAACTTACCAGAGTTATCATTTGATGCTCTTATTTTCATCATGAGGGCTAAAGTATTAGAAGAGCATTAGATTTTAACATTTTAGATTGTTTTTTAAGTTATAGCTTCCTCCCTTGCCCTGTGATGGTGTACTTGCATTGATATCTGAAATTGGGTGCTATATCTGTTAAAATAGCTGCAACTGTTGGAGCTGTTAATTGACCTGTGTGTTTGACCTCCCTGAGGCAAAACTTAATGTCTCAGTGCAGAAAAGCTAAATCTTTATCCCTAAATGCTAATGTGCAGACTAATGCGGTTGCATGTTTATTTGGTCAATTTTTTTTCATTGTGAAAATGTGTCTATCTGCTTTGTCAGTGTCATGTATAAAAAAATAAGTTTCTATTGCAATGCTGAAAATGATTATGTGCATTCCTTACAAGCACAGCAGTTATCCTACATTAAAAACAAAACAAAACAAAACAAAACAAGTCATTAATTTTCATAGTAGCTCTCTAGATTTTTTTTTTAATGACCAAAGGGATAAAATAGAGCACGTTGCTTAAAATTGGCTCATCTCATGGACATTTACTGTACTATCAACGGGTGTACACGGTAGTGACAAATTCTCAAACCCTACGGCCATCTCACTGTTTAAATGGAAACTGGGTTATTAGAAGTGGCAGTTCAGCTTGAGTTATTCTTCGTTTGCCAGTCATTCTACTCCTTTCATTTGATGGGAAGTTAATGATAAAAGGGTTTAAAACCTGCAAAGCAAAACTTCAGAATTGAGGCTTGTTTGATCTGCATATTTGTTTTGGATTTTTTTTAGCTTGCTACCTTTATTCAAATCTACTTAGAGATCTCATTTTAAAATGATTTATTTTGGTCACTATATATATATATATAATCAGTAGTCCAAAGAAAAAAATGTTCTGTTTTCATATCTGCATGATAGTAATTCTTGATGTCTCCAAGAGTGAGCTTCCAATTAGAATTTTCTTTGGAAAACGAAGTCCTAGCAGATTTGTAGAGGGTGTTTATACCTCTGGACAGTTGAACAAAATTTTTCAGAATTTGAAAAAAGAATTGAGTTTTGTGCTATGATGCTATGATGGCAGGGGAATCTTTGACAATAAGTTCTTTGGATGTAAGCAAATGAGTATGTGTCTAATAAAACAAGCCCCTCTTTTCCCTCCTCATTAGTCATATCATATGAGGGCAGAATGTGTTTTTCAGCCATGCTGTTTGATATTTCTGTGCATATGCATCAGTGGTGTTTGGTTTACTCTTTCTGTAAGGAAGTCTTGTATATTTTTAAGCTTCCCTTATTTTCTTCACTAAGAGTATTGGATTGGCAGAAAGTATGTTAAGGTTTGCTGATCTGCAGTCCAGAGTTGTTCGGTAGTAAAACCTGATGTTTCTGAATTGCCAGGCTGTAGCACAACATAGTTTTGTGATTACATTCCCTGTAGTTTGAGCAATTTTATCTGGAACTGACTTAGTTACTTAGTTTTAGAAAACATGAAGTGAACCCTGGTCCAGGTTATTGTGGAGGTTTTTTTTAGAGATCCTTCCATTGTAATCCTGATAGGATATATACACCTACCTCCCAGATGTCCCTCCTGAGAAGATTTCATTTTCAATTAAAGTCTGTAACAATAACAAATTTTGCAGTCTGTAGGACTTTAGTAGTAGACTACTGGTTGTGATGGTGGTGATTCTTAAAAAAGGACAGGTGTTTTTGAAAAAAGTAGTTATGTCTTGGATATCTTGAACTGGATTTTAGTGTTAATGTCTCTGGCTGGAAAAAGCTCTTGGCTAATGTCAAAATGTTTGTGTGCTTTTATGTAATTCAGTTTGCAACCTTTAATAAAATTCAGCGTGGAAAAAGAAACGTAGAAGTTGTACATATAAACTGGAGATTGGAGAGAAAAGTTGCGTGTAAAACGCAGTTATTACTACAGAGAATGTTCACAGCTGAAATGAGAAATAGCAGCTGATTAGTTTCTAAGTTTACTGACTGTGGTAGGCAGGTGTGAGACAAAAAGCTATACAATTACATTGTGTCTTGATTTTTTTCCTCATTCCCAATTTGTCATGCAGTCTGGAATGAAAAACATCTACTTGTATTAAGACTGTAGTGCTTGTATGGTGGTGGAATAGGAAGGGAAAGGGGGATGAGAAGTGGAGAAGACTAAAAAAGATAAAAATACATAATTTCAGCTGATTATTTTTGAAATTTCCATGATTAGAACTAAATTCTCAGGTCAATTAGCAGTAATATCACCATCCAGTCTTTGCCAAGTTTTCTGAATTGCATCACCATGGCAAATCACAAGACCCAAACACATTGGTGTTGAGCTAGTCATGCAGCCTTCTCCAGGACTGGCTTAGCCCAGTCATCAAATCCTGAATCAAAAGAAATCTGGAAAGGCAACAAAGGAGCTCAATTCCTTGGTAGTTACTCAAACATCAATTGTTTTCTTAGATGAAAATGTTAGTGTCTTTCATGAGGTAGAGCAGAATGTTTCAAAAATGCTGCAGGGCAGTAGTTCTGTGCAAGGACAGGTGAGAAATAGATCTTTGAGTAAGATCTGTCTTTTTAAGACCGGGAATCCAAGAGCCATGCTTTAAGTCCTACAGTAAAAGCAACATTTATTGAATTCATGGTAAACCTATTGCCCTGTAGACCCTCAGGAGGACAGAAGCAGTGCATGTAAACCAACAAAAATTTATGCCAAAGTTGCTGTACATTTCTGCATAGCCTGACTTGAACTGTGACAAAAATGAGCTAGAACTGTATTCTTTAGCAATTTACACACACACACACTCACTCAGAGAATATTCTGAGTTGGAAAGGACTCACAAGGCTCTTCATGTCCATGTCATAAGCGAATGGCCCATACAGGGATCAAAACCACAACCTTGGCATCATTAGCACTGTGCTCTAGCCAACTGAACTAATCTCAGAGTCTCATGATTTTTAAACAGAACAGTGCTGCTGAGACCACCTTACTGAATTTCTGTTAAGATGGAGTGCTTTTATGGATGCAGTGTATGTGGTCTATATGTATATATGTTTATATCTTACAGATATAAAACTTAAATCCTAAAAGACTGCAGAAAGGAATTTCTAGAGAATCTCTAGAAGTGATAAGACCAGAGGAGCTGGCCTCAAGTTGTGCTGGGGAGGTTTAGATTAGAAAGCAGAAAAATTTTCTTTATAGAAATGGTTGTCAAGCAGTGGCATAGTCTACCCAGGGAAGTGGTTGAGTTACCATGCCAGGGTGTATTCAAAAGACACAGATGTGGTGCTTGGGGACATGATTTTGGTGGTGAACATGGCTGTGGTGGGTTAATGGTTGGACTTCATGACTGTAAAGATCTCAACATAAATGATTCTATGATCTCTGCATCAGTATCAGAATTTTCAGGTAGATCTCTGCAGGCAATATATATATTCATTTGTGCTTCTTCTACATCCATAGGTTTCTGTGGAAGTTCTGCAGCAGTATATTTAACAATGCTAACAAATGCTGCAGCAGGGCTGGCCTCTTCTGTTTTGTCTTGAAATTATTCCTAAAGGTGTACTGTGCCTTCTGATAGTTGGGCAGTTGCCAAAATATCATTGGGATGCTGCCAGTTCTGCACTGCAGTAAATCAGGAACCTGATTCATATGTTGTGTTGTGGATATATTTTCTGTGAGGAGTTTTTTAGGCAATGTCTATCATTAAAATAAATACAGTCAAGGACTTGGCAGTTGTCTCTGTATAAACAGACACTGAACCAGGGCTTCTTAATAGTGTCAGTGATCAGTGTTACAGTCTGTTGGCTCTGCACAGCCAGTTCCAAATTTGTGTTATTGTTTGACCCGATTTTGAGACTTCCTTGAATGATGACTGAAGTAATGTTTTTGCACCTTCCTTACTGTAAATGTTTCACTGAAAGCTATCATATTTTTGTTGAGATTCTGAGAACTTTGGGGCACTTAAAGCTTTGCTTTTGGAGATGCTTTTTGGAGATTAGGGAGCTGTAAGATACAAGAACAGATTTTTCTGTCTTGACCTCAGAGTGTTTTGGATGCATGGTCATTTTATTTTGCTGCTTCTGTAATTGTTTTCTGATGATTTAGGAGACTGTAATTTTTGTTCTGAATTTTTCTTCTGAATCAAAGGACTAATTCACTCTACAAGTTTAATATCAAGACTTCAATGACAATAGGTCAATTAGCTTGCATGCATATATTTGTATAATGTATTTGGTGATTGCCTGTTTAATCCACTGTCTTAGACTGACAGGCGTTACTGACACTCTGCAATAATCTCTAATTTGACCAAAATTCTTGTTTTATTTTACTGATTTTATTTCAGAAGTGAAAAAAAAATGCAAATAATGTAAATACTCAAAACAAAAATATACTTCTGGTTATTTGTTTTCATGAATACTGAGGAATTGTTTCCTTTGGTTCATTCTTCTGCATTTCCCATTGTTGCTACCAGGGGTCAGAGCACCAGTTTTCATCTCATGTCCATCTGTAAAATAAGACATAAGTTGAAATGGACATGGACATAAGTTGAAATATGTACACTGTTTAGTGAAAATCAGAAGTTCAAAATTCTGAGTTATCAGTTTTGTTACTAAATATATTTTTAGTCTGTTTTAAAATAATTCTTATTCATAATCTTCACTCTAAATATAACTTCAATGTGTTTATATTAGAAGAAAAGTATTTGAAAATTGTGGCTGATGCATCAAGTACCAATTTCTTTTACTTCTGTGTTTGGGATACACTTCTTAATGTTTTCAGGAACATCTGAAATGCTCTGGCAGATGTCAGGTAACTGCCTAACTTGCTTAATAAGGAGAATTAGAGGCAGTGCTGACAATGTTAGTAAGCAGTTTTTTGGTTATTCTGTGTTTGAGCACTACAGTGCTAGTGAGCAGGATCTTCAGGCAATGAGATGTCTACCTGAGAGAATTGTTCAACTTAGACAAGTTTGACAGCCCAAGGAACTTCAAGGCTAATGCCTAATTCTGGCAATGATTATCCAGTTAAAACAATAAACTACCTATAGCTCTCAGCATAGAGAGGATAACCAAAATGAGCAAAGAGAAACAGACAGATTAATCTGCTGGAACAATATCCTGTGGAGCATAAGCTTGCGGAGCAATGTTCTTTGGGATTTCTTCTTGTGTAGTGCTTAAATGTCTGAAAGAGCTCTCAGTTCTGACATGTCAAATTTCCATTGTTTCTGCTTCTCCCAAGTGGAGACCTGGGAACATGAGCAATGTCTTTGGAATTACTCTGCTTACTTTCTGGAGTTTATTCTACTTTGAACAACACTGAGTATGATTACATGAAAATGTAATAGGTACACCTCAGTTTGTAAGTTCTTCTGTCAAAACAATTACAGATGTTATAGATTGTAGGATGATGGTTTTATATCCAGTTTAAATATAAGTCTTGAATGAATCCTTTAGTGGTTGGAATTTTAAAGAATTATTGCCTCCATAAATCAAACTAGCTTTTTCACAACCAAGAAGTTGTTCTTGCCAAATCCATGACCTTGTTATGACGTAGCTTGAAAATGGCTCTGAATGGAAAGCAATTCTGGATGTTGTTGATGAGTTAAGTTAGGGGTCCTTCCAGCATCTGGAGTTGCTAGAAGTCCAGTGTTGGGGGAAGAATGACACCTCTGTTGCTTAGGTCTCAGGATAGACACAAGTGTAAAAGGAATGTTAAGCAGTAATTATACGGAAGTAATTTCAATGCTTGTTTCCACTGAGACCTGCATGGTACCTGGCTTTTTTCACATGCTGTTTTAAAGGAGTTGGCTGAGTAGCCAATGACCAGAAGGTGGGAAGAAGAGCAAAGAGTTTTGTTTAGCATGTGCTTTCAAGTCCAGGTACTGAATTTTGCACTGAAGCAATGTCTTATTTGACAGAGTTAAAGCATGTTTGACAGCAGTCATCACAGAGACCTGCAAATTCTTGCCACTGTACATACTTATGATGTTCATTATCTCAGTTGAACCTGAATGAGAAAGCATGTGCTGAATATGATTTGTTATTCCAGAGGTTTTAGTAGTGCTGTGTCTCATTTTGATGGAGAGTGAGAATTAAATGGATTGCTCTTTTTAAAATCTAGCTATTTCTAAAGAAGTGTTAAAGAAAAGTGATGTATCGGGACTTGTTAGGATAGAGGAAGACACTACAGATGTTACAGATATTTGAGATTTATTTGGCCATTCAACTGGTTAAATCTTTAGTGTAGCTGAATATTTTGGAGGAGTTTTCAGCACCTGAAGTAATCAGGAAATCTGAAAGCTAAAATTGCAACACCTGTGCTACTGCAGACAGATGCCTTTCAGAATTGGTATGTGTGGTGGACGTGTTTTCTTGTGAAGAATTTTTTGATATGCCATTAATATACAATTCAGATAGATAGTTCCAAATGTGTAGTTGCAAGCATGTAAGTGCTGCTGATTGCTTTATATAGAAATAAAATATTTATAATTAGAAAATAAAGCTTTAGTTATAAGTAGTGTATATGTAGCTACTTTCTGATCTGGGAATAAGAAGCTGCCCCTTCTCGAGGCATAAATAGATCATAGCATAAAGAGTTTGGTACAAGCACTGGAAACTATGAGAAAGCCTGCAAACATATTGGATTTTGTCAGCCTGGAGATTCATAAGCAAGTCTTGATTTTTGAACTTTGAGTGCCTCTGAGGTCTCAGAGAAAACAGTCATATGCGAGAAAATGTGAAAGCCTCAGCCTGAAAATACTGTCTTAAGCTCATCAGTGCTGACAACCCAATGATGTCATAGGCCATTGCATAATTGCACAATTGAAGTTTCCAGACAGAGCAGTTAATGACAGCTGTGAAGTTTCTTTGCATAGTTCTGTCTTCAGTTTTTCGTGTAATTTTCAAAGCAGAAAGGTGTCCTGTTTTGGCTGCAGGTTGTAGTTGTGTTAAAGGACTATGTGAAGGAAGCTGGACAGGGGAACACAGTGGGAAGGCATTGCAATCCAGTTCATGACTTTTCCGTTTCTAGCTCCTGAATTCCTGTAAATCAAGTTCCCTGGTGTTCTGGGAAATTATATGTAGTTTCCCCAGGAAATCCTCTGCTCTAGAGTGTGCTATAATACAAAAGTCAAGATTTCAAGCAGATTTATTCAAATTTTGTTCAACTGAAGTTCAGATTATGAATAAAACCTGCACTTTGGTGGCTGTTTTGGTATTGGCTTTCAGTTTTGCACCACTGTTAGGCTGCAGCTAGAACCTGAATATTCTGAAAACTTTATTAGTAGGTAGCTCTATCATAGTAGTTACAGCAGAGGAACATTAAATCTCGGTAGTGGAGTCCTTTTGTTGTTGTTTCTGCAGAACACAAATCTTATTTTCAGGACAGAATGAATGTGTATTGATTTTGCTGTTCTTGCTGCCCCTAATGAGTGACTTTGGGGTTGACTTCATTCTGATTCTCTGCAGGATAAATTGCTTGTGTCATCTAACTTTCTTGGTAATAAATCTTGTTTTCTGTAAGTAGGGAAAGTGGATAGCTTTGCTGCTTTTGGTAGGCTGTATTACTATTAACAGTCCTACATTTCATCCAGATGAATATCCAGAACAGCAGCTGAGCTGAAGAAAGATCCTAAAACAAACAGCAACTTTCCCTTTCTTGGGTATTTGAAGCAATGCATTCTGTCACACGTGGAGTAAAGTCTTGCCTGCAAAGGTCTGTGTATACCTGCTTGGAACTGTACAGGTGTCAGTAGTTCCTGATTTCCACTCCCACTATGCATATAGCCCTGGAAGAGTGGAAGGAGGGTGCAGAAAGAAATTCAAAACTAGGTAGGAAGTGCTGTTTGCCTGGGTTAGGTGACCTTTGCTTTCAGCCTGATGTGGATCATGGAACCATTAAGGTTGGAAAAGATCTCTGAGAGCATTGAGTCCAACCAGTCGCCAAGCACTGTGAGGTCTGCCACTAAACCCTCTATCCAAGCACATCTTCACATTTTTAAAATACTTCCAGGGATGGTGACTCAAGCATTTCCCTGGGCAGCCTGTTCCAGTGTTTGACCCACCCCTTCAATATCCAATCTAAACCTCCCCTGGGGCAACTTGAGGCTGACTCTTGTCCTATTGTTTGTTGCCTGGGAGAAGAGGCCAACCCATATCTGGCTGTAGCCTCCCTTCAGGCAGCTGTGGAGAGTGAGGAGGTCTCCCCTGAGCTTCATTTTTTTCCAGGCTTAACACCTCCAGCTCCCTCAGGCGCTCCTAACAGGACTTGTGCTCCAGACCCTTCACCGGCTCCGTTGCTTTGTGGAGCGTTCACTGCCTTTCCAGTCTCCCCGTGTGTGACAGCTGCTGCTTCAGTGGCTGTGGTGATGCTGGACAGCAGTGGCATCCTTACTAAACTAGTAATAGGAAAGGTCTTACCTCAGCAGATGTCTTTTCTTTTTCCGTCAGCTTGACTGACAGGTGCTATGGACCTTCCCCTTAGCTCTCCTAAGCTGAAAAAACCGCCGTGTCTCTTGAAGGATGCCTTTGTGGAAAGGTCATCAGCATCAATCCCGTTACAGCTAATTCCTGATGAAGTGCTTATGTGGACTTAATGCCCTCCTGCAGACCCAGTCAGGGAAGTGGCCTGTCTGCAATGAAGCCTTTTAAGAACAATTTACTGTTGCCTCTTTGGCAGAAGAAACATCTTTAGGACAAATAAAATTTCTGGATTCTTCTGTGGGCTGCTAGGGGTAGGCAGTATTTTAGCAGTGAAACCAAACTTTATAGTTAGGCTTATTCTCTAGGATTCAGTTTTAATGTTTAAAGTAAAATATAAAATGTGAATGCAAAGGAAACCTTTCGAATGCAGGTGTTCTCTCTTGGGTAAAAGGTATTTGCATGGGTCCTCAGGAGGCCTGAAGAAGTACTTTTATAGTCAAGCATCAGCTTCTTCTTTAGTTCCTTCTGTTTTTCATTACAGGCACAAAAGTCCTGAAGAATGCCAATGCATTGTTGATGAACAAATGTCAGGCATAGTACAGAAAACATGGAAGCCTGATTGAAAGCCACATGATGTTTGAATAGGACTGTGGAAAGCCCAGAATCCTTAAAATGAAAGAATTGCACGTGTTTCTTGTGACAGTACTGTCTAGCAAAGCAAACCAAATGGCTTTGTTGATTTTTTTGTTAATCAACTGCAAGTATAGCAAGTGTTAAAAGTGCAGGAGTTAAATGTATTTTCATATCAAAGAAATAGAGCTGTGTTTCATTTGCATTTTCTTTTTCTGAGAGAAGCATGTGGGTTCTGGGGAAGGAAGTGTGTTTGCTATACATGTTTCAGATGTTTTGCTCATGACTGTATTAAGACACTACTAGTTGTAAAAATGAGGAGAGTTAACACCCTGTGTTCTTTGCTGTTGAACACTGTCTTGGAAATATTTGTCATGTTTTGGCTGACAGTGAAAGTTTTAGAAGAATACAGTGTATTTCAGGGAAGATACCTTGAATGCAGATACATTCTGTAGTAACAGAATGCCACTACTGTGACACAGCAATATTGAAGTTTTTTTAGTTTAGATAATTGAAAGTGTTGAGTTCAGTAGATATGCATGATGCAAATAGCTTAGAGCTTAGAAATTCTCTAATGTAACTGTAAAAATAAAACCAGTTATTAAGTACACATAAAGCAAAGTAGAAACAAATCCAATTAGATGGTATTCCTCAAGTTTAATTTATTTTTAATCAGTTCTTTCAGCTGTCAAATGAGCAGATGCTTCGAATATATACAAAGTGGATAAAGTACAATATTCATGACAGATAAGTGAGAAGGAGCAACACCTTTTGAAGAGCCAGCTTGCAGAGAAAGAGAATAAACCCGTGAATTGGCAAAAAAAAAAAAAAAAAAAAAGAGAGAGAGAGAGAGAGATAAAACTGAGTTGGATGATTAACTGAGTGAAGTCATGCTGTGTGTGATAAAATAAGAAAAAATCAAGTCACTACAGTTGAATGCATAATCATTCTAGGTGTTTGTTAAATGATTCAAAGGTAGATTTAAAAGTAGCCTTAAGAATTTGCATATTGAACATATTGACTGGTGCTTGTGAAAGCCAGTAGCTGTTTTTCTTTTTGAAGTTTAAAGATCTCCAATGAGAAGAGGCAGCTGAAGCCCCTTACAAATAGGTGGTTTGAGAAAGGATTTCAAAAAGTTAATCAGCTCTTAAAAGTAGGACAATAAAATCTTGCATGTTAGTAGAATTGGAAAAGTTAAAATACTTTCTATTGGCTTAATTTTTTTCTGCTTCGATTATTTTATCATTGGAAATGCCTTTCTGGAAGTATGAGAAGATCTTCTAGATTACTTTGGCTTTAGAATGATAAAATCTGTGATCCCAGGTTCTGTTCTGTCAGACTGCACTTTAATACTTGGTTGAACTGCCAGTTTTTAGGAAAACAGAAAAACCCCCCAACCACTCCCAAGACCAAAAAACTTACTATGTGATAATATAATGTGCTGTAATACACATGGAAAAATTATTATTCATATCCTAGTACAGTTACTTCCCAGGTATTTGGGAAATGACTTTGTCCAAATCCATGGCTAAAAATTTCTAGTTCAAAAACTTTTAACTGTGCTAATTCAGTTAGCAGATTATTTATGACTAGTCCAGATTATTTGTGTGAAGAATGACAGCTATTAAAGAACATAATAATAGCCCCAATAGACTTGCAGTTAAGCAAGTGTCAGCATAGGACTAGTGGGGAAAGATGGAATGTTTAGAGATGTGTAACTTAGGTGCACGTTGATATTTTTAGGAATGATATTTTTGTTGGTAGTGCTGAGTTTGTCTGAGTTTATCTGGTTTAAACTGGTTCCCTGCACTTAGGCACAATGTTGATTTTTCTAGACCCACAGATTTGATGGTGATACAGGCCCATGTGAGAAGCAACTGAGGCACATCTCAGAATAGGCAACTTAGAACACTTCAGCTATGTGAATCAAAATGCTGTTGTTTTAGCTGTGGGACTGTGTTATTTCTTTGTTTTCTATGGTCTATCAGTATAAAGAAGTATTCCTGAAATCTTGAAGATGTTGTCACTTGCCAGGTGTGTGTGGCTGACCATCACTTCACTGGTCAGGACATTGGCTGCTAGAAAAGAAATACAAGCTCCATCTTCTTTTTCAGCTCCTCTGTTCTTGGCTGTAGATTGTGTCCCCTCAGTTTCCTCTGCCATTTTTCTATGTTTCTGTCCTTTCTCTCATGCTTATATAATACAGTAGGAAATGTAAATGGAGCATGATTTTAGATTGGATGGTTTGCTCTCAGCTCTTTTAGGCTAGCACATTTGTTTTGAGGACCATTGTGTATATACTTCTTAAATTGTAGTTCTTCAAATGAAAAATACACTGCTAACATGTATCTTGTCTACTAACACTTAAGATTAGATTTTAATACTATCCTGTCATCATTGTTAAAAGATGTGGGCTGTTGCTAAAGACTTGAGACATATAATTAAAAAATATGAAGGTGCTACAAATTAATTAAGTAATCTGCATCACTTTGTGTCACTAGGGTTGTGGCTTTCAAGAACAATGCTCATGCAGTTCATAACTATGAACTCCATTAGTCTTGAATTCAATTAGTTTCTCTGGAAGAAGCAGGAGTGGTAGAAACTGAAGTACAGTAGAGAGATTCTCAGCACTGACTGTCAATATGGAATGAGATTTCTACTGCAGCTATTTCTAGTAACCTTAATCTATTTTATTTTCCTGTCCAAATATTATTTGAACTTACTTATCCAAAAGGACTCTAAGCATATGAAAAGGATTTTGTATTACTCAAGGAGCAACATCTGAATCTACAGTAGAGTGAACTGTGCCTGGATGACAAAGTCTTCCTCATTCAGTTCCTCTACAGGTTGAAGAGAGGAGAAAAGAAATTTTTTGCCCCTTTTGTTGGGAATTTATTCTGGTGCCAGGAAGAGACATGCAAGGGGCAATGCTTAGCAGCAGCAGCACATGATGTCTGACAAATCTGATATAGGTTTATCATCTGCAAATGTTTCCAATGGTCTCTCACCTTGTGGAAAGGCATGCTGATACAGAAAGGAAGTTTTATGTCCTGAAGAAAGCGTTGAGAAGATGTCTAGTATTGGGAAGGCATGCCTTTATATATAGAGAGAAAGATGCTACAGCTCTCTTCAGCAAGAACTGAAGAACTGTCCTTCTTCTTCAATGCATTTGATAGAATACAATACAGTATATTTACTGTAGTTTGTCTTCCTTTAATCACTTACAGTTACATTTAATTTGAATTGGGCTGTTACTGGATGGATGGATGGATAGATATATAGATAGATGCTTTTAATAAAGTCAAGTAAACGAAATTAAGCATTCTAATAATGTATATATTTGCAGGTGGAAATAAGGATAGTTAAATGGAATTATTTTTTAAATAATTCAATTGTGTCTTCCTTCCATAGTTTGGAGAATTTTTGCCTCTTTGATGTTCTTTGTAGTGCAAATTTGGTACTGCTGTGAGTAATTTAAATCAAGTGTTTTAAGCTGTGTCGTCTTTTCTTTTTTATTATTCCAGCCCTGATGATATTGGTACCTGTTGGTATATCTTGCTGTCTGGTTCAGTCTTCATTAAAGAATCCATGTTTCTTCCAAGGAGCAGGTATGTCAACTATGAACTGCATTCTATATTTTAAACATAAATCATGAGATGTAGAGAATTTTTAGAATTAAAGGCAGTGTTTTATATTTAATGAAACACAGAGGAACAAATCTAAACACCCATCTCCTGCCTTTACTAGCTGTGGTAACTTTCATGCCCATAGCTGGAACTGAAAGTCCATCTTTGTGGACAGTGTACAACTGTCCAAAGTGTCATGCAGATGATGTCAATTCAAAAAATAAAACCACTAAAAACCTGACAAATGGAGTGAAGTACTGAGTAATCTCTTCCTGTGAGTAATCAAACTTCAAATTACAGGATGCAGTAGAATTTGGATGTGAATGTTTCCCTTTACTTACTGTGCACAAGTCTGGTGCATGTTTTAGCATATGCTTAGGTCATGTTACTGCAGGTTTTGCTGCTTCTGTATAACATTGTGCTTCATGCACATGGATTTTCAATGAAGAACGGTTTCTTGTGTGGAAAAAAAAAAGTTTGAGTGTGAGGCACTCAATTTATATTGCCCCAGTTTAAAAAAAAAAAAAAGTATATATGTATTTGGAGCTATGGAAAAAAATGCAAGTTATTGCAGTGATTTTAGACTAAAGTGACTGAGCTTGATCTTTTTAATGGAAGCAGAGCAGAATTATTTTAAAATGCTGGTTCAATGCATATTCATGCAGACTACTGTAAAAGGCTCCTTTGAACTATATGGCATGTAATAAAATCTCTGAAAGGCAGAATGAAAGAATGACCTGTGTCTGTATAGTATCATGATCATGAAAGCACTGGGAATGTTTTTGCAATTTTAAACAGTGGGAAACCACTTCATGGCTAGTGTTGGTTGGCATATGAAACATTAGATCTTCAAAACTGCCTTCCAGTGGGAGTGAGAGCAGTGCAAATCTTGGGACTTCATTTGATGATGGTGGCATGTTCTTGATGCAGTCAAGTGTCTTTTGTCTGTCAGGCACTGCTAATAAAAAGGTTTATTAGATTTGCCATCTAATAGTTAATGCTAAAGGTGCAAAACTGATTATTGGAAAAAGTAGCGCAACAACAGGTTATAGGACCCTTACTTCTGGAAAAGTGAAAATTGTCTCATATGTCATCCATGACCAGGCAGTGCCAGGAAAAAAGCTGCCAGAAAGTGCTATATTTATATACCAGGAGACAAGATATATAATATCTGAATTAATGTAGGGGAGTTGAATATAGTCCATGGCAAGAATCTTCTGTTCCTCTGAAGTACAGGAACGCTTGTGCCTCACTCACTTGGCCACTTGAAGAGAGGTGATATTTAATAAGATGAACAATGAGCTTGAGACTCCTCCTGGGAGAATGAACAGGAGATGCAGATCCTGTGACAATAAGCAGAACATTTAAGTGCTGTTCATATGCAGAAATGTGTAAAATGACATCTGGGACAGTGTCTGATACCTTAGTGAAGTACAGGCATGGAAGTTGGCATAAGAATAGGTTTTATAGTTGGGATGAAATCAAGTGGATGTCAGAGGTGGTGTCTTGGGAAGCAAATGCAAGAGAGACAATTTGTTAATTAACGAAGATAACTTAAGTCCATGAAAGCAAAATAAGGAAACTTTAATTATGTAAGACAGAAAGTATTTTGGGAGAGTAAAACTAGAGTCATTCTAGTGAGAGGCTTTGTGCTTAGAAGCAGTAGTCATTGAAGGGTAGGTGAGGGCCTTGTTAAAATTTAGGACAAGGTTAATCAGGATTTTTTTTTTTAAATGAGTAAGTTGTGATTGGGCTTTGGGCTCATCCATGAGCAAGAAACTTGGCAAAAGTGAGAGGGCACTCGGGTTAAATTTCTGATTTGGAATACTGGTGGCTAATAAATGATTTATTGATTGATTGTTTGACTAAATAAATGGCCTGAGAAGAAAATTCAGTTTTTCAGCTCTACTTACGCTACCAGTAGACTGCTGGGGGAGAAGTAGCAGACTGCTCAGATCAACATGCTGGGCAGAAGAGACTGATTAGCGGAAATACTAAAATAAAATTTTACAGTGCTCAGAAAAAAAAAGGAGTGAGACCTGAAAAGGCTGCTGTCCAGAAAGAACTGATCAGGTGGTATTCTGGAAACCAAAGATTTGGTTTGCTATAAAAGTTGATTTGCTGAAACCAACTGTTTACATATAGAGGGAGTAGCAATTTCAAGAGCCTTTTTGAGCATTGCATAATCCGTGCGTCTTGATGTCCTATTACTATTATTAAAATGAACTGACTATGGTTTAGCAACTGGAGCACATCCTCATGCATCACTGACATCAAGTGATAGGAAGAGACCTGAACGTTACAAAGTAGAGATCATCTAGTTTTGATTTTGTTTGTCATTTGAGTAAACTAAATTTGCAATAGTAAATTAATATTTACACTATTTTAGTGTAGGTTTTTTCAGTTTAATCCATTATCTTTGCCCATCTAAAAAGCCACTAGGATATTATTTTGCAATACGTGAACCCTGTGATTTAGAGAGCAGGACGGAGCCAAGAAGTCTGTGTAGGAGCAATCAAATATGTAGAAAGCAAGAAGTATGTGCCTTTCTCTAAATCAAATTTACTCAGAAAATTCTCATTTCCCTTCCTTTTCTCAGAGCCAAATGTAATTCATCCCTAAGGATCTCACCATCCAAAACTCCTCTATTTTTCCCCCCACACTTTAAAATTATTCTCTTTTTTGTCAGCCTGCCCCATGTGCCTGTAGTAAATCCCTTTAGACAGGTTCTCTGGGCTGCTGATCCTGCTCAGATGGAGGGCTTCCCCTTGCCTGTCCTTCTGGTCTTCTCAAGCTCACCTTCATTGAGTGGTGGATGGGCAGTTGCTGACCCAATTTAAAATAAGACACATGTTGTCATCCCACCAATTCCAACCCCACCCCACCCCCTGAATTTCAAGAGCATTTGCTATATATTCTTTGTTGAATTTCACTCTTCTAAACAAATGTCTTTATATGCCGGACCAAAAGTAGTATCTACGGGTAATTTAGACAGACCTAGTGGACAAATCTGCCTATAACCTTGCAGGTTTGTTCTCAGTCCCGTGCAGAATTCCATCTTACTCTTAACTTTGTGGCAGCTGGCATGTGAGTCTGTACAGAACAGGGCAGAGGGCTGTCACTAGATTTGAGCTGACACTTGCAAGTACCGTAGTGCATTTGACTGCATATGCTCAGCATATCATTTGCATTTGGGTCCTCTGTTAGCTGATTTGCTTGCATTAGTTTTAGATATAGCATCCTCAGAGTGGTTACTGAGTAACACCAAAAATGCTCTGTTGTTGTATATGCTGTATCAGGTAAATTTACTGTATTTCTTTCTTCCAAATCACTGTGTCCATGACTTTCATTTCTAGTGTTAAGATACCATTTAAAGTTCTTCCACTAGAGACACTAGGTTTGGCAAATAGTTAATATATAGTTGAGGAAGAATATTTTAAAAAATATCCCCTTCACCTGCCATGAAGCTGTGTAAAAGCATAAGAAATGACCACACCCCTCCTTTTGCACTGCTGTGGCTTAGGAACAGCACACTAATTCACTGCCCCCTCCTCAGGGAGACTCCCCCAAAGCAGACCCCTCTCACTCCCCTCCCCTCTCTGGTGAGAGACACAAAGGCAGAGATCACAAGCTGGCATAAGAACAATTTACTGGAAGCAGCAATGAGATAAGAAAGATGAACAGTAACAGCAGCAATGTTCCTAAAACCCATGTAAATAAAAAATGGTACAGCAGTCCAAAATTAACCAGCTTTGTAGTGTGTGAGAAATAGGCAAATAGCTACCTGTTGAAATAGTTTGAAATGAGTGTTAAAGCTGCCAGTTTTTTTACGATGTGTTATAATGTACTGGATGACTTGTAAAATTACTTGTAACTAGCTACTGGACAAGTCTTCAATTTCAAATTAAAAAAAAAAAAAATGTTGTTCAAGATGGGATATTGGAATATGTGAAGTCCTAAACTGAGTATGTAGCTTTGGAAACTTTAACATCTAAACCATGTCTGTTCTTTTTGAAAATAGCATGAGTTTAATGTTATTTCCCTGTTGTAATGCAGTTTAGCTTGTATTTGTTCAAATTCCAAGCCATCAGATAGCAAATAGTGTTCATAAGATAAGGCTGGATTTTATTGTCTTTAATTTATAATTTGGGAAAATATCCATGATTTTAAAGAACTGATCTGAATAATTAAATCTGCCATTTATTTGGTGACATAAGGTAAAGCCATATCTTGTTCTGCTGTTTAATTTCTGTGAATTACAATGGTGAAATTTATTTTGACAGTTTAATATGAAGATCATCCCTCTTCCCTTCTACCCCTTTCCCCTCAATCTTCCTATTAATATTTACAAACTTCTTCCTTTACTTTAATGTATGAGGCATGTATTATGTTAAAATAAACATTCCTTAATTCTTTCCTCCCACCATGACTGTCAAGCTAGCACAAATTACACTCAGTCCCCTCATCATTTCCCCATGGCATCTGTACCCTGAAGCAGTTCACATGGTAGAATGAGGTTTATGTATGAACTCCAGAAAATAAATGAGCAGAAAATGCAATTCCCTGAGGGCTGTCCTGGCTCTCCTGTGTTTTCACATGGCCACTGACAGCAACTGTGTGGCAGTCCCTCAAAATGTCCTTTGGAATGGCCTCCAGCTTGCCAGCTTGGCCTGCTCCATGCTCTCACCACGTTTGGTCATTTGCTTTGACTTCCCGTGTGGTTTTTGTACCAGAACTTTGCTCCTAGTGCAGACTCCACTGGGTTCTTTAGTGTTACTTCAATGGGAGCTGCAGTACCAAAAGGTCTCCTAGATCTCCCGCAGCTCACCTCTCCCACTGCCTGCTCTTGGCCTCCACAACCAGAGGATGCAGCTGTCTCTTAGCAGCAACAAAATACAGAATTGCTGGCAGTTTTTCTCACGCTGTTGGCTCTGGTACTTGCGGATTTCAGCTTTTCTCCTAGAATGCTTCCAGGCCCATCTGGGTAGTATGTGCTGTACTGCTCGGGCATCCCGCTGTGCTGACTTGCCACCCGCAAACCTGGCTTTACACTTGGTTTTCACTGCTTGCTCGTCTTCTGTTTCCTTGCTGCAGCCTCTTTTCCTTCACTGCTGCTACATCCATCCAGTTCTCCCCTCACTGCCACATATGGTGATGGAGAGCTGCTTTCCCTTTGGCAAGTTCACAGATTTTACATACAGGAGCAATAATCTAAGCTTTTTTTCCTCTAATTAAAAGATTTACGTTTTGAAGGTGAGAGAACATCTGTTTTTCACTATTTTCAAAATTAAAAGGGATGTATGTGTTTAGATATTGATGGTTTAGCCCTCTGGTCCTTCCCATACTAAAATATCTTAAAAAATGGAAGGGAATATCTAATTATACCGGAGAGTCATTGAACAAATTATGGACTTCTTTTGAATGTGTGTAAAGCAATGGCAAAACTCAGTTTATAAAAAAATGTTTTGTCTTTATCCAAGTGTACCCTCATTAACTTATGAAAGTAACCTTTCAGGATAAAATTTAGGGATTTTGGCAGACTTTTTTGTTTTGACAGGTAATGAATGTGAGTGTAATGGTGCTGGAGCAGAACCTTTGGCTATCTACATGTATTTATACAGCTTTATGTATCTGAAACATACTTCCTAATTTTTGTGATGTCTGAATCACGCTGTTTTGTGTGGTTTACATATATCTAACTGATGGTGTGTTTATATACCGAATACAGAATTGCCTTTGATTGATCTTTTGAGTCAGTAAAATTATGCTGATAGCTTTAATCACAATGATAAAATCCTTCTCTCAGTATGACTCATATATTTGCAGCTTAGTGTTTATTAATAATGGCTATTACTGGCTGAAACCTATGAGATAACAGTATGAAACTGGGATTTTAACTGAGAGTGATCAGTATACACAAATTTTTAAACCATGATAAAATCCCCTAAAAAGGGATTTTTTTTTTTTTTCCCCTGGGTAAGAAACTGAGTTTTAGAACAACTGACTTCTGGGAGGCTCAGAGTTGTACTTTTGGGAACTACTAGTTTAGTTGTTTAAGCTGCAGAGGGAGTTGATCAAGAGCTGTGAGCTTATTTAGCTTTTTCTGGGTTCTGAGGTGCTTATGGCTAAGGATTTGCAGCGTTGTGATGGAGACATCAAGGCCATACATTGGATATTTGTAGAGAAAAATAACTCCCCAGGTTACAGTTTCAAGTCTGTTTAAGAAGTTTCTTGGAAGTGTTTGCTTTGGATTTGGTTTGCCCTTGGAACTCTGTCTTGAATAGAAAATGTTGCTAGTTTTGCTGCTGCTGGATTCCCCTGTGGTCTGTTTGTAGTATTGGTATGTCTATGTGAAGCTGGTGGTGTTCTGAAGCCATGCTCAGGATTATCTCTAGGGGCTGGTGGGAAGGCATAGAGTGTGATATTGTTGTGGGCTGACCCCCCTGTTGCCTTGTCCTCTGTCTGGTTTGAATGCCTTGGTTCAGCATTTCAATCCCATCAATTGAAACTGAAGCATGAAGGAGTATGATCTTAGGGTGTAATCTAGGAAAGACTGAGATCATAAGCTGAAGGAGGAAGTTTGAAGTAGTATGATGCCAGTCTATTTATGATTGTGTGGATATCATGAATTACTCACAATGAATTTTAAACAGACATTGAGAAAATAAGCACTAATTGCTTTGTACTGTCTGCATTGACCCAAAAGACTGCATTTGTCCTTTTGGATGGAGATGTTTACTGTTACCTGCAAGCAGAAAATGAGATTTACCACAGCACGTATGACTGATTACTTACTGAGACTCAGACTCCTAGAGAATTTAAAATCTTGCCTACAAGAGGTAGGATTTTACTGGTAGTGCCTAATCTGGGCATCAGCCTTGAATTTGCTAATCTGCTGTTGGTATCATGGTCAGTATTACCAGTGCAATCCAGCACTTGCTCATGTGTGTCATTGCAGGCTTCCTTATGAGGTGCAGGAGGAGCTGGAGCTGCCATGGGGCTGTTCCTGAGCCCAGTTTCCTGAGGGCTGGCTGGCAGGCAGGGCACGCAGGGACGGTTTACAGTCTGACTTCATCCCTTCAGACACAGTCAGCTCTGGCTGTAGCTGAATTAGCTCAGCCGTAAATGGATGGGTCTTGTGATGTCATTTGGTGTTTCAGCAAAATTTGTCATTCAGAGCACTGGCTACATGTCACCCAAGAGTGTCCTTAGAGTTTGAAAAAAATGGTGTACAGGTTTCTTTGAATATGAAGACTTAAAAATATTTTTACAGCTAATTTATCCTTTTATCTCATCCATCTTCTGTTCTGCTGAGTAATTGAAGAGTTCACTGAGGTCTGAAACTAATCATGACGGTATCTGAGGTGTTGGGAAATAGAAGAGGAGACAGTTCCTAAATGATGAGATTGGCTGGTGTCTCATGTTGTTCCCGTCATATTTCAGTGCTACTGGAATTCTGTTTTTGCGGAGCTGATAAAATGTTAAGGGACTTAATCTATTACACTGGCATCTTTTGAAAACAAAAATAGAAATTCAAAGTTGCGTGTCTGGTGCCACCAGGCTTTCTTCCAAGTTTGTAATGACAAGATAACAATGAAGCCGAGAGTGTCAAATGACCTGAATATGTTTTCAGTGAGGCTGAGTTGTTTTGATTCCTCTTAAGGAGAGGGAGGCTTTCAGGGATGGAAATGCTCACGGTAGGAGAAAAGCAAACTTCAGGAGCTCTCACAAATGTAAACCTTATACCAGTTTCTAGATGTATGTCCGTAGAGCTACTGACTTCTGCCTCTTTCAATGCGAAACACCTGATGATGGGCTTGAGAAGGTCTGGATCACCTGCTGGTGCTCAGGGGCATTTGGGGAATGTTCAGAACAATTTCATATGCTTTCTGTAGGGTAGCCACTGTTAATTGGTGGTGCAGAGCTTGCAGATTCGAGAGATCCTTGGGTTGGTTTTTCATTGTTTCATGCACGGTAGGTGTAAGCTGACTCAAGATGACACTTCTTGCCACTGTTGGTGCACTTAAAATAAGGAAAGAAGTTAGGCTTTTCTTACATTGTGCTTTATTCACTTTAGTTGTGTTTATCTTCTCCACTGAAACTGTGGCTCTGTGAAAATACTTGAAAGTTAAGGGTATCTACTGTAATGAAAAAATGGTGCTTGTAATGTAGATCATAGAAACAAAGTATACAACATTATAAGTTCAGAGCACTGCTTTAATGGAGAGCTTTGCCTGTGAACCAGTTGAGATTATTTTTTGCATTTACTATACAGATTAAGTATAATGAAAATTTTTCAGGCAGTATTACCACAGATTTTATCTGTGTAAGCATGAATGTGTCTTAATAGCTCAAAGTAACTGAAAAGGACCATAAGGAAAAGTAAAATTAAGCAGAAGAGTTTAACAGCCTAGATTCATGGGACATAATTTTTTAGCAGAAAGACAGGAGAGGAAAAGAGAGAATCCTTTAAGGTAGCTGGTAGAAGAAATGTGATCTTTGACAACTCTGACTGATACCAACTGTCAGATCCCATTTCTTTAAAACTTAGAAAGCTTGGGTTAAAATTTTGACTAATTTTTGAAAAAAAAAAAAAGGTTTTATATTGGTGGGGATTTTTTTTTGGCTTTTTTTGTTATTATTCCCCCCCCCCCCCCCCCCCCCGGGTGCGAAAAAGGCTAGTTCCACTGAAAACACTCACTTATTTCCTGAAAATATTGTATTCTCATTGCTGTAAAAAATTGGTGCTGTTTAGTTGATTGCCTGGTTTCTAAGATGTGCTGCAGTAAAAGCTAGCTTTGAAACAGAATAGAAGCAGTATGGTTTCATTGCTGACTCTTCTGTTTTGCTTATTTTTTGTCTCATTGGCAAGAGGCACCTCTCTAATCCCAGCATTAGGGTCTCTAATGGAATGTGTCACAATTTGAAGTCATTGAGAACAACATCTGAGCAAACTTGGAAACATTGTTCATCTTTGCTTTTACTGCTCTTCTCAACATTATAATTATGTGATATATTATTTCAACAATACTCACACTTGTATTTTCTTTCTAAAATTTAAGTTTTGATTTTAATATTAAAAAGCTGATTTCTGAAATCGTAATAAATTGATTACATACAAATGGGGATGTGGAAAAGAACTCTTTCTGAGAAATTAAGGAGGAAAAAATTCTCTGTGTAGTAAAGTGAGTGGTTATTTAAAAGTTAAATGTGAGACCTATTACATCAGGGTATCTGCCACTGCTCACATTGTTGATTTTAGGTATCCACCTGAAGAGAGTTGTTACTTTTTCACAGTTGATACTGCAGCTGGTGAGATGTCCTATTATGTAATTTCTTCCTTCTGATTTAAGATTTCCTCTGATTCAATTCAGTAGTACCTAAGGTTTTGAGTTTTAGCACAAACCGGCAAAACATCAAAGCCCCCTTCAGTTACTTGGGAAAACTGCATTACAGGATTCTTGCTGAGGTCAAAAGGAAGACCCTGTTTGTTTTATGTGCTCTCAGGATCTCTGGACAAGTTTTGTAAGTGTAATGAACTGAAGTAATCTGGTAATTGCTTACCTCAAAATAACAGCAGAAGGAACTGTGTGCAAATATAGCATAAAGAATACCAAAATGTGAAGTTATACCCATGTGCAGAGAGGGGACAGAGGACACTGCTTTTTCTTTGCCTGGTGTGAACCTCTCAGGATCGAAACTTTCATAAACTTAATTTTGGTGAAGGACAATCTTGATAAGCTGAAGTAATGGTGTTTACTTATGTATTTGGAGGACTGTAGAATAACTGAAAGGAATTAGAATTATTGTCTTGATTCTTAGCATGATGGCACTACTGTAATTCTTCTACAAATGGTCTTTTTAACAAAATGTTGCTCCATATTGTAGAAGATTTTCAAATGTCTGAGAGTTTTCTTTCAGTTGATACTAAGATTTTCAAATGTTTCTGAAAAACAAATACAGGCATACAAGGTGTGGTGTAATATTTTAAGTGGGGAATAATTTATTTTTCAAATTATAAATGGCCAAAACAAAATTGTCACTCCACTGGTTTACTTTGTTTATTCATTTACACATATACAAATTTATCTTGGATACATCTGCTTTGTACACTAATAGATTTATGGAAACCCATTATTGAGGTAAAGTGTTTAGCTCACCATGTGAATGAATTAGTTGTATCGAATGAGTTGGGTGTGTCTGTGGAAAGTGTCATTATATATGGTCTTGTTTTATTTCTAAAAACCTAGATGACATATCAAGTTATTTTAGTAATTTAAAAAACCTGACAATTTGTAATATCTTAATGATGAAAGTCTCTAGGGAGACTTAAAAATGCTTATTATATATTTTTAAATATAAAAAGTTTTCATTTAGTAACTAGCACCTAAAGTCTTTGTATGGCATTGGAAAAATACTCCTCTGTTTGAATGAATTTCATGAATGTTAATAAGCGAAGCTGTGTTTAGACAAGGTCTTGCCTCTTAAGTAATGTTTTCCAACAACTTCTCATTCTTTGAGGCCATTATGTAGATCTTGTGATGTCACAGTAATCTCCATGGCAACACAGACGTCATTAACATGAAGCATAAGCAAAGCTGTCTTTATTCAAACCATTTATTTATTTGGAAGAATAAGAAAAAAAGTAGGCTAGGAAAAAGCCTTTCATCTTTGGATGTTTTCCGAGGTAAAATAATACAAGAGCTTCTAATTTAAAAATAAAATAAGGGTAATTTTTCCCAAAGAAGGATCTATTCCCAGGTGTTCTGATGAGGTACCTGCCTTCTAGCTTTCTGTACTAGAGATGTTGCAAAGCTGAACTGATGCAACAAGCTAAATTTGTTGTTGCCTCAACTAGCAGGTTCCAGTTTTGTTTGTTTATATAGTTGTATATTTAGTCTTTGAACACAGATCTTGAATTCAACAGAAAAATACCATCTAAACGTTTCTTTTGTGTGGTGTATATAAAAGGGTCGTAAAGGAGCACTAAGTGGTATTCTTGTCTGAAAAGTATTCAGGATCACCTGCTGCTGTAAAGACCCTGGGTGTCAACCCTTTTTACAGTAAATTTGCAAAACAGTTTGTTATTCTTAAAAGCACTTTTTCAGATGGAGTTTTTAAACATTTTTCAGCTTAATGTTTTAGTTTTGATGTTACGTTATGAAAAGATAAAGTGAAAAGCAACAAATGTGGAACTTTACACACTTACTTAATTTTTCTATCTAAACTGGTCAATCTTGCTACCATCTTCACTCTTGTAACTAGATAAAATTTTAAGATTAACCTCACTTTTCAAAACAGTAGTCTGTTCTGAAAGAAAAGCTGTGTGAAGATCATAAAGCTTATGTTTCAGGGTTGACTGAGGGGACTTTCTGTGGAAGCAAACCTCCAGAATCAAGCTAATTTCAAATTATTCACTGTGGGTTTTCAGGGACTTCTTTTGAAGTGCTTTCAGTAGTCAGCTATAAATGAGCAGATTAATGCAACCTCTGATCTGGGTTGCATTTGCATCAGAATTAAATCCCTATGAGTATTACGTAGATAAAGCACTATAGTTTGTCGTCTGTAAGGATGCTGACTAAAAGTGTTCAAGATACTGAAGAGGTTCACTAAAGTTTTCAGCTGAAGTTCAACTTCTACACATTTTTAGCAGGAGTTATTTAAAGCATTAATTTACTATAAATGTGCTTATTCTATAGTTTTAATATGATCTGGTTAGTCATCAGTCGTTCTCTCTGTCTGGCTTGCTGGGTTCTTTGCACCCTGCTGCTGCAAAGTTATTATCCTTGGCGCCATGATTCCTCTTCCCCCACAGGCACAGGGTGGTTTGGGTCCCAAGTCAAGCAAGGAGCTGCAGTGATGTCTGAGGCTTTTTTCTCTGGTGAAACACTCCTCCCAGGTATTATTGAGTGGCGTGTACTTAGCTGTGATATTGCGAGTCCCTTCCCTGACACATGAGCTGTTGTATATGAGACTGTAAACATCTAAGCTATCCTATGACACTGGATAAGCCTAATCATCCCTTATCCATGGTATGCAGTGAGCTCATGTCTCCAGGATTTGCAAGTAGTGACAGGTCTGCAAATGCCTCTTCAACTTGCCAGCATCTCAAATTTTCCTTTCAACTGAAAAGCATTTCTGTAAAACAGCTACTTGCTCTTGCTTGGGGATGAGGGGGGGAGGGAAGAAAAAAAGCTAAAAATAGAATTACATTGTAAGAATTAAATAAGTTACAATTAAAAAAAAAGCTAATCTAGTTAGTATTTTGAAATGCAGATGACCAGTACATTTTAATTAACAAGAATAGTTATTACAAGTCAAAAGCAGCTTGGGCTTCCCTTGCATCTTTACTTGCTTTTCCTAAAAGACAGGCACTAATTCAGATGAGAATCGGAGAAGTCAGCCTATATTATCAGGTTAATTTGACGTTCTGTATAATGATGCCCTTTTAGTTGGCAAACTCTGGCTTTCATAGTTTGCAGTGTGCAGCTCCCAGTGTGGGGAAGCCCACTGCTGCCTTCCCTGCTTGCATCATTCCCAGTGGAGGAGGGCTGTTCACGTTAGAGTGGCTCTGCATGCGTGAGGGGCTCTGCCTTTTTTTCTGAAGGGGTCAGAAAATGGCCACGCCAAGTTTAGTTTCCATCAGACCACTTAAGCGTTCCCCTGGGAATGGCTTGTGCATGTGTAGGAGCTTCTTAATTGTAACTTTCTTCTTTTCCTTGGCAAGGATGAGTTGGGTGAAGGCTGGGTTTCAGAGCACGCTGATGTGAAAGCCAGTTAAACCTAGCTTGGCTAGAATGATCATGTAGAGGGACTGATGCTTGTTGTTCTGATCTGGACATACCAAAATGAAATATGGTGGTTCTTCATGGAAAAGATGCACAAGGAGAAACTTGACTGAATCCCTTACTATCTCTCTAGATGGCAGACAGAAAATAGTCCCCATTTGGTTTTCCATCTAGATGTGTACTTACTACTGCTCAATATTTCATCAAGGAATTCAGGGTGACTCGTTGGCTTTACAACTAAATCTAACTAGCTAACATTTTGATGTTGTTGCTAGCTGAATGGTGATTATTACATCAAGAATTTATTTTGGGATTTTTTTTTTTGGAGACCAGACAATTCTGCTCCTGTTTATTTCTGTATAATCAGAAAATAGTTGATGCAGTGACTGGAAGCAGGTGCTGCCATGACATCCTCAGTCATGGCACTGCTGTGAGGAAGTGGCGTGTGCAGGTGGGACATGCAGCACAGGATCCATCCAGTGGGATGGGGGTTCCTCTCTGTTCGATATTGAGAACTGGAAGATAGTGGCAAAATTGGAAATGCAGTGGATAGCACTTGAATGTAAATGGTGATGGTGGTAATAGCATTTTCAGGGTGAGGGCTACCTAAGAGAAAATGAAGACACTTTGGTTTAAATTGCTTCAAATTCTGAATGTGCTTCTTGCAATACCTCTGTATTTCATTTTGGTAGTTTTCTATGAGTCTCCTAAATGTAGGTGTCAATTAAAGCAATGTAATTTTCACAAAAAGTGCTTTGAAGCATTGGGTTTATGTAACTTAAGATCCATTTTTATCATGAATATGTTAAAAGCTTGAGAAACTGAACTGAACTGTGCATAGCTTTGTGCTTACAGATTTATTAATATACAGTCCTGAACAAATAAGGATTGGTTGCAGTGAAGGTGGGAGAAGGATAATGTTTACTTTAATCTCTGTGTTTATTTAGATGTTCTGCATTGGCAAATACTGCACATCAGTGGTCTTAAACCCATTTTACCTCCCATTTGAAAACTTCAGAATGAAGGAAGTTTTTGAATATCTTGATTTCTCGAGTTTTGAGATAAAGTATTTCAATATTCATGCATTACATTTCTACTTTAATTATATTGTAAATTTTATATTTAAAAAAACCAAACTGTATGGAACTTATTTCCTTCCATACATATACCCTGTAAGATTCTAAGAACTTGAGAAACAAGAAAATTTACTGCTTGTATTTTTCCTTTCATTACAACTTGTCTAAGTAGAATGGTTTTTTTTTTGATTCAGGGGAAGTGTCAATTAAATAGATTTTATTCTCAACCCGCAACTTTGTTCAAAATATTGAAATTACATATACATAAAACTGTAACAGTATTATTTGCTGTAGAATGTGCACCATAGAGATGACCATACTTTGTGGAGCTTTCTTTGTGTGTCTTTGAAATAGTTTTACTAAAGCCTTAAGCTAATGTAATGTAGGGAATGTCAAAAAAAATAACAGTTCAGATTACATTGTAGAGGAAACCCTAAATTTTTGTCTGTCCTTTTTGCAAAATAATTGTCATTAGTGAAATTGAATTTTCTATGTGAGTCATCTTAGATTTTTGAGAGGAAAAAGGAAAAGGGCTTAACACTGAAACCCCTTCTCTTGGTGTTGTGAGGTTTCCTTCAGATTCCGCATCACTTTTGATGAATGCATTTACATTCCAGTGCTGAGAAATAACTTTCCATTTGGGAGCTGGGTTGATGTGAAAACAGGAATGTGGAGGCCCAGGGTGAGGGGACAGGGCTGAATGCTGATAGAGGAACATTCCCTCTTCAGTAGCTGCTGCCTCTCCTGCGAGCTTTGCAAAGAGCATCTGTGTGTGCGTGTGTGAGGATGTCTGGGGACCTGGGGAAATGGACGGGTCCTGTCTGGGGAAAACTGCCTTGTCCGCCAATGTCATGATGATGAGAGAAAGAATTGGACAAATCACCTCAATACCTGCAAGTTTTTGGCTGTCTCTACGTGTAAGTGCTTATAAAAATTCATATGTTGCTTGTGGCTTTAGATGTTTCGTTTAATTGAAGTACTTTGTTGTTTTGTTTTATTAGTAAATCTATTAAATTTGAAGGGGAATAAATGCAGACAGTGGTCCTAAATTATTCTGTTGTCGTTTGTTAGCCACAGGCATATTTAAACTACTGTAGTTTCATAATAGCAAAGAGTTTTTTTAATGAAAACTGAGAGTGTAAACTTGGGAAAAATTGAAACCCTTAATTTTCTTTTAAAACTTGTCTTCTGTTATCAAGCATGAAACCTGAAAACTGATACCTCTGTTCTTTAGCCAGCTATGTATGTTTTCAGTATAACAAGTTGTAAGCTGAGAAATGCATGTAGTAAGATACTCTTATGGATAAGGGAACTGTCATCTCTGATCAGTGTAAATTCAATTTAAGAACACATTAAATGCAAATGAATTTGTAAACCACTTACATGGGTTAAAATACCTGCTTTTAATACACAGTGAGAAAACCCTTTTTTTTTAATACTAATGACTTTATTTGGAAATAATGCTTTTGAATAGTCAAGATGGAAATTAGGCTTTTGTCAATTGTTTAAAGGAATAGTATAGTTAGGAAAAAACTGCTTGGGAAAAATACCCGGCTCTCCAAAAATATTGTTTTGTATATGTTTAGGTTGTTGTTTGTGTTTTGGCTGTTTTTTTTTTTTTTTTTTTTTTTTTTTTTTTTTTTTTTTTTTGAGGGGGGGACTGTTGCTGTTTTTTAATTAAAGTAGGTTTATATTCACATCATGCATTCAGTATCCTTATGGGAATACAAGTACTATGGTAGAAAAGGACTCCAGAATTTGAAATAATCTCTAGGACAGGTACTGAGGAGAGCATCTGTGAAGCTTAATGCTTGGGGAACTTCAAGTCAGAGCTTATGTGGTAGAAGGGAAGAAAAGTGTTGGAAAAGCTGCTGCAGAACAGGGTTCTCTGGGGAATTTAGGTGAGGCAGCAATATCCTGACCAGGCAGCCCTTCTGGCTATCTAAATTACTGTTATGACCTCTGCATCCCATATTCACAGCTACAGTTGCAAAGATACCTTTAAACTGCCATATCTTCCTTTGGTGAAAGTCTCTCATGCACATCGCCAATTTAGAGAAAATAGTTGCAAATCTGTGATTCTTTCAGGTTTAGCATTGACTCAGTAGTTGCAAGCAAGCTGTGTTTAGGAGTTGAAATTAATAAGACAATTTTGATATAAATTATTAGGGAATGGTATGATCCAACCAAATGTGAAGTTTATATCATGTGGAAGTCTTTACTGCATTTTAAAAACAAGAATGGGATTTAAGCTTAAGCTCTCTATATGCACAGGCTTATCTCACCCTAAGGGAAGAAGTAAATTTGTCAAATCCCTGATTTGAAACCTGCTAATGAATGCTCTCTACATTGTACTTTAGCTAGCCAGTACTCATGTTGACTATTTTGTGAGAAATCTGGGTATTCAAACCACTTTTTATGGAATGTCTGGCATCAAAATTTTATAAAGAATATTGTTTAGTCAAAGTTACTGAAACAGAGCTGATATCAAGAAGATAATCTATCAGCCCTTCCACTGAAACTTTATTTGCTTGGTATTTCTGTGTGGTACCTAACTTCCCACAAGCCAGCTTACATGCCTGCTCGTGGTCCCTTGTATGAAGTTCTTCTGCTGGTATTTCAGAGAAATCACAGAATGGCTTGGGTTGGAAGAGACCTGAAAGAATTATCTGATGATAATTCTAAATCCCCTGCCATGGGTTAGGGACACCTTTCACTGGACCAGGTTGCTCAAGAGCCCCATCCAACCTGGTCTTGAACAATTCCAGGGGTGGGACATTCACAGCTTCTCTGGGCAGCCTGTTCCAGTGCCTCACATTCTTATAATGAAGAATTTGATGAAAGGTTTTACATTTTGGACTTTTTTTCAGCTCACTAAACAGACCATATCGTGTGTTAGGTATTTGCAGCTTCTTATTGCATGCTAATGTTTCAAATAACATGTTTTCAATTAAATTGAGTTTGTTTGATGGCTTCCTCTACTGAGTGGCTAGTTACTGCAGCTAGGCATTTTGGAGGAGAGCGTCACTGAAGTACTTTTTTGTTCATATTTTATTTTTGCTCTTGCAGGAAACTCTGATAAGTTAATTCAGATACAGCTTACTGATTTGATGTCAGTCTTATGAATTGAAACAGCAGGATTAGCAATGCCCTAAGATGTCAGTTGTTTCCAGAGCTGCACATTAGACAAAAACCTACGTTCGAGTGTGATTCTGCAAGAGATGGTATGCACTGCTGTGATGGATGTTCTACCACAGTCAGAGATGGACAATTCTGAAGTGCCCAGATGTAGTAGACAATAACAAGAGAGTTCCCTAATTTTCACTGATTGTATGAATTCCTTACTGGTGATGAATTTTCACCAGAGATTGGAAGTCAGGAGGTTTAGCTGCTATGGCCATCTGAGAACTGCAGTGCTTGAAAGGTCACTTAACTTTCTTGTGGCTTGATTTACTTGTCTTCTTTCTTAAGCACTTCTCAAAGTTTAGAGAGTTTGTTTGCAGCCTGCAGTGCCTTGTGATCTTTGGTCAAAGATAATACATACATGTGATGCACTGTCTGCTCTGATAAATTTCATGCTATCATAGGAGTCTGAATAGTCCAGAATGGCGTAGTTATTTGCTGTGAGAACCAGTGTGTTACTTGGGGGCAGAAATCAAGAAATTTCTTTATAGTCACTGAATTCATGCCTTCTCTCTTAATATCTCGACTACCTTTTCTCTGGCGCTAAAAGGTGAAATCTAAACAAGTTATTCAAGAATAGAAAAGCGCATCCAAAACATAGTTTTTGTTTTTGCCGTGTTTGGTAAAGCTTGAAACTTTTGCATGTCATCAGTGATTAGCAACAGACAGAAGTTTAAAGTTGATACTTACAGACAGCAATAAAGGAGGAAGAAAGGTGGAGTCGAAAAGTGTATATGCATTTTCTGTTGAAATGAGTGCTTGCTCTGAGGCTACAAAAACGGGTTACCAGAAATACAGCAGTATGTGTTTTGTAAGTGGGAGGAGAATATTCTGTATGTTTCCAACTAGAATATCAAATAAGTTGACTTATTAATCACCATTTTTTACATTTTCATTTTTTCAATCAATGAGTTGATTTACTTTCTCTTTTCTTTACTCCTCCTTTCTGTTTCTAGGGAAAAGCTGTGGTATGAATCAGGCTATTGGCTGAGAAAATAAGTTTTGACACTTGTGCAACAGTTTAATGAATCACTATAATGGCTTAATTTTCTGGTGTCTTTAAGAGTAGTTGAAATTGTATAAAATTCAAGATGGTATTGTAGAGTAAAGAACCCTGTGTTTTGTTGCTGGACTTTAGGATGAAGCATGTGTTTGCCTCCAGGAAAATAAGTATTTTGTCCAGAGACTTCTTTACTGAATATATCTTTTCAAGAGGCCTAGTATTCTGGAAAATTTTTTCTATTGTGAAAGTCCCATGTACCATTAAATGCGATTATTATTTTGATGAATAAGCACAGCTGGCATTTCTTTTCAATATCTGACTGCCTTCTTTTTGAGCCTATAAATGTGCTGTTGTCAAGAGATTAGCCTTTGGGGTAGCAGTTAAATTGTTCATTTCTACTAATCGCCAGGCAGGACAGGAGCACAGATATGAGCTGGCGAGATAGACTGTTCCGAATGCTGTGTGACCTGCAGCTTGTGAGTAAGGAAATAAAGCTTACAACAGTTACCTTTCACTAAGACTCTAGCTTCAGTGTGTTACCACATGCCAGCTTTGGTTAAAATTCAGATGCTACAGTTTTGTTGAGTTCAGTTTGTTTTTCAAGGTGTTGCTCTGGGGGCTTCAGACAGGAAGGTTTCCCACATCTGTTGCACAGTGCCAAGTGGAAGAAAGAGGAACGCCAAATAGTTATATTGGCTCTCAGCTGTTTTAGGGTGGATTGGTTACAGCAAACTTAAACAGGAATACTGAAGTTGCATCATTTTGGTGTCTGTCCTGCGTTCCAGTCTGCGATGGGAAAGGTCTGGCATTGACCTGCTTTCTTACCCAGAGGAAGAAGCACACACACCCCTGAAACGAACTTTAGCTGGCTGCCTTTCTTCCACTGTGATGGTATATGATTAAGGATCTAAATGTAAAGGTCCTGGATTTCTCTGAATCGTGCACCGGTTCTCTGCTATCCACCTTTATATGTGTGTGTTGAGGATTCCTTGCAGTGGACCCTGCAGATACACAGATTCATCTAATACAGGCGGAGCACTCTAGAAACCAAAATAAAAAACCTTTCAGTTTTTTCTTACGGGGAACAAAACAGTGTAATGTTTAATTATTGCACGATGATGAGAATGTCACATGAAAGGGCAGAACAACCTTTTGTGCTCGCCTGTTTAGTTTGGGAATACACTCATCTTCCTTATTTTATTAATTAATTTTAAGTAGAAAAGAGCTAATTGAAGTTGATCAGCCTTTTAATTCTTTCTTTGGTATGCCAGTCAGCTTTTGCTAAAGAAATGCAGATAGCTTCGGTAACTTAATACTGTAATGCCAGAAGATACTAGATCAAACTCTCTAATGCAGTTCAGAATCAGCTGTGCCTCTTCAGTAGACAGCTCTTGATTGACACTTGTTTTGGTGTTAATAGACTTATTTAGCAAATACTCTTAGGGTACTATGTAAATACAAAATAGACAACTCTCAGTGCACTTGGGTCTCAATTAATTGTTGAAAGATGTATGCGTGAAACGTGTGTGGTGCACAGGTATGTATGTTTTTTCTCTGCTTTACAATATCTGGATAAGATGTAAATATGCTTATGAACTCTGTTACAGCTCTGATTTATTTTCTGACTGAAATATTTGTGTTTTTCAGTTTTGGCAAGCGTTCTGCTGGCAGCTTCAGACGTGGATGTGAATGCATTGTTTTGGAGCCATCTGAAATGATTGTGGTAAGAATGTTTTCAGTCAGTTGCTTTCAAATTTTACAGACCAGCTTTGGTATCACTTCAACTTTCAAAAAGACTTGGAATTTTCTGGTTTCTGCATGATCTTTTAATAAATAATAAGATGTCATACCTATAATTTATATTGTTGTTACATTTATTTTTTTGGATTTCTTGTCAAACTAAAGTTTTTTTGTGCTAACAAAATTGTTGGGGGGCGGTTAAAGCAGCTTTATTGTTATTGGTAAACATAGATGCTTTAAAGTATTCATCTCAGGTTGGTTTAAGTAATTAATGTTTGAATTAAATTTAATCTCAACTGTCTCAGGTTTTTAAGAATAAATTTGAATGTTTTTAAATTCTGCCCACCTCCCTGGGTGAGGGTGTTTTGTTAGCAGCATCTGCTGTAGCCCAGTGGCAGAACATTGTCTCTGAGTGTTCACAGGCTTAAAAGTTTTAGTTGTCACCTCAGGGCTCATCATCTGAACAAATGCAGAATCAGTGGGCTAATTTTTTTCCCTCTCTGTCATGGAGATACAGATCAGTTCATAATACAGGCATGACAATTATCTAAACCATATCGATAGCTATTAAATATAGCCTGTGACACTAACCATTCTTTTCCTAAAAAGTAACAGTTTCTGTAAAACTTGTGGAAGCCCGAGAAAATGTTTTATTTAGGATTGTACTTGTTTATTACCAGTTTGTGTAACTTGCATCTGACCATTTGGGAAGCAGTTTGTTGTCTCAGTTTTGTTTTCTAGAGGTATACAATTTCACTGGTTGTAGCTGTGTGAATGTCTGTCTGTTTCACATGCATTCTTTGATAAGTTATAAGGAAGAGTAGTATGAAGATAGGCATTGGGAAAGGAGATGGCTAAACAACAAGAAATTTTTTGAACTGATGGATAATGTTCGGTGAGAGGCACGTGTTTGCCAAAAAACGTAACTTCTGCAGTTTTGGATAGATGAAATTGAACGCTTCACTTAGGCTTTCAAAGGAATAATTGTACTTTGAATAGAAAGAGTCCTGTCCCCAGAGTGGTTTGGGCACACAAGAGGTGTGAGTGTGAAGGTGTCAGCCATAAAACAGATACTCCCTGCAGAGGGGGTAGACACTGCCTGCTTTTCTGCTGAACCGGGGGCTGTGCTCATCCCTTTGAGTCAGTGCACTGGAAGCTGTACTGAGGGCTGACTGATGTATGACTTCTGACATGGATAAGCTGTAAATGCATAGGAGTATTTTTTCTAACATTTCCTTGTTGAAAAATATGCAGGAACCTTGTGAGGTGCCTCATCTCTCATTCTGAGGGGTGGAATTGAATAATGGGAATTAACTGAATCCCCCTGTATAGCCAGTGCTGGAACTTGTGATTTTTTTCTTTATTTCCTTGTTAGTCTCAAATAACTCGAGTAAGGTTTCTATTAGTAGGGTGAACACAGAAAAAATGTTGATTTTCAGCCAAATTACTGCAAAAGTATCATTCTCTTCTGAGAAAGCCAGAATTATTAGCTCAAGTATTTTCATGGCAGCATACTGTTGTGTAGTAAAGTGGTCTCCAAACTCTAGACAGTGAAACTGAGAAGACTAATTTTATACTAGGATATACCTAATAGGTTTTTTTTTATTCTTCCTGTTGCTGTTTTGAAGTGATTTTTAACATGTAAATCCAGTCTACTAGAAATTTTTTTTATGCCTTCAAAATATTTGAAATAATAAAACCAGTCCTGCCTGAAGAGGATCGGTTAGGGAAGATGCTGGATAGATGTCAATAGGGAAACAGGCAAATATTCTCTTGTACCAGTTTTCTTTCTGTAATGTATTGATTGGTGAAGTGTTTCTATTTGTGCAAGCATAAGAAAGGAGTGAGGAAGGGACAATTTTTCTTCTGTCATTTTTGGGAAGTGATCTTATTCAGTGATCCTTTTCATACTAATGTTGTTCTATTTTTTTTTTTTTTTAGTAGCTATTTTACACTTAGTGATGAAAATGCAGGAAACTCAAAGCTGGGTGCTGATTTTCTTGGAAATTTGGTTTCTTCTGTTTCAAACCAGAAGTAACGTTTTTCTCTCTTGCGGGGAAAGACACACTCTCTTGCATCTGTTGTAGGTTGATTACATGGAAGAAAATGAGGAATATTTCCAGCGTCAAGCATCTCACAGGCAATCTCGAAGAAGGTTTAGAAAAATCAACCAGAAAGGGGAGCGACAAACCATTATTGATACTGTTGACCCTTATCCTGTGGGGAAGCCACCTTTACCTAGAGGCTACCATACGGTAAGCTGTCTGTATTTATGGTTCACAAAGCAACGTAAGCAGGGAAACTACTGAAAATAGCACAGTCAAAATGGCTAAACTTGCTGGTATCTTTCAAGTGTGCTTCTGTGGGAAGGTTTCCCTTCAAAATAACTGTGAATGTGGCTCTGTCAGTATGTGAACATGTGTGCAGCTCGCATCTTAGTTCAGAGTTGAAAGTACGTTTCTTATGACTGTGAATGTCATGTATTATTTTTTAATGTTCCAATCATTGTGGGAAATTGTTGAGGAAATTCTGTTCTCATTTCCTTTTGTTATTAAGTTACAGAAGAATTAGTTTAATGTACTGTGTTAAAAGGTCAGTTAGTGAAGCACTCATTCACATATGTGATAACAGGTGTTGCCTGAAAAGGACTGTGTTGCATTGCCATGCACCAAATTGGATTAAATCTGTCATTTCTTTTTGGAATTGAGAACTTTAATGTAAAATTGAAATTAACTTCTTCTGGTATTTGCCTTAATACTTTGATTTTAGTGAGCTATTTAGTTGGCCCATCATGGAGGAAATAATTTGATCATTTTACCTGATTGCTTTTGGGGGTCAGGGAGGGAATCTGTGTATGTTTCCAGACTTTCTCTTGAGATTAAAATAAACTAATAATTAAAACTTATTCTACACAATATTTTACATGGCTTTTAAACTGAGAAAAGCTCTATTAGATTAATGTGTTCATTTTGTATTGATTCCAACTGTGAGCAAAATACTGGAAAAACTGTTTGTCTTTGGCTCTCTTTTTTTTTGTTTAAGCCCTAAATCTGGTAGAACCATAAAGGCGTGGTCATAAATGACTTTGTGCATATTTAATCTCATTGAGTTCCATGGGCTGAATTTTGTACAATGTAAGCCATATACATATAAATTTGCAGGATGAGAGCTTTAGTGTTTTTAAAACACCATCTTTGGTACAATGCAGTCGTTAGCATTTTGAATTTTTTCTTCCTTACCCTTATTCCTTGACTTGTTTGCCAGTTCACTGTATATTCAATGTGTGTCTCTAAGTGTGTAGATGTTTGATTACATCTGTTAATTATACAGGCTTTTCCTCATGACTTGAATAATTACATTTTATGCCAACAGTTTGGTTTTGTTTATACAACAGCTTTTAATGGTTTAATTTTCAGTGCAGTTTTAATTGGCTCTAAATTTAAGGTGAATTGAGCCAGTGCACTTGGTTTGAAGATACAACATTGTACTGGCCTGGTTTTGCGGGCAAAAAGAAAAAAAAAAGTGGTATTGTACTTTGTAGGAATTACAGAAAGAAATGCTTTTGTTTATATTACTTAGATGTGTGTGTTGTGCTTAGCAAACAATGGTAATGTCATTTGTACTTAACTCTAGAAGGGGCAATATTTAGGTTACACAGTGCCATTTGCATTTGTAGGTCCTTGCCTGTTGTATAAAATTTCACTTTAGGTGTGCCTGATGAGTTTTTGTAAGCTTTGGTACTAAAAGCAAAAGTCCATCCTGTGCTATTCTGTTGTGCAAGTTCATAATGGTTTTGTGTATGTGCTGGGAAATCCATTGCAAGCGAGATTTCATACTAAGGTGGAAGAGATTGCCAAATAAACTGTAAAATTTACAATAATTGCAGTCAAATGTTGCTTTTCAAAGTGTAATGTAATCATATGACTGGCTTTATTAGTTTTTTTCAAGGTAAATAGAGTCAAATAAGCTCAGATGAATTTTAAAATGTAGTTAAGACTTCATGCTGGTCCATTTCCTCCTGTTTTTACAGTATTTGGTGATCTTTTAGACATTATTCTCTCATTCATTTCTACTAGCAGTGTTATTTCTGTTGCTTTAACCATACATGTTACAGGCCGCTTTGTCTTTTCGCCCTTCCTATTTTATGTCCTTTGACTTCATTTTATTGGTCTTAATTTCTTGAAAAATTGACTGAAAAACGCAGGATTTTTTTGGAAACACATAGGAATTCAAGACATATTAGAGCACATATCTTGTGGACTTGTTGCACATCCATTCTTTGGTCAGCACCTGTCAGGATGTCATCTTTGTTTCTACTTTTTAATTTTTGATAAAAAAGAGATAGAAGCATTAAATTAAGTTAAATTGAAAAAGGATTAATATGATAGAATTTTTTTCAAGTTTGCTCTTCCATGTGCATGTATACTAGTTTAGGTGTTATGCATATGAAACTCAAAGTAATAAAGCTGCTTTGATAGTATCCTCGAAATTTTCACCATGTGTAATTTTCTTATATTCTGCTTTATCCTAAATCCATAGAGTTAGCATGTAGAATTACTACTTTGGTTGTTGATAAATAATTATGCTTTATTTGCAGTAGTCTCTGAATGCTTTTCTTCAGAAGATTCAAACAGTATTTTCTGAAGAAAGTTTTCTTTATCATAAAAGCATAAAGTGAAATATGGAGATGAAATGCAGATGCATGGTGTGCTTTTCAAGAATTAAAAATTAGATGCAGTGCTCTCAGTTGCAGCATGGCTTTCTGCAGTAGAGCCAACTTGTATGGGATGGTGGACCCTCATTAACATGATTTTAACATTATCTTCATAGTGGTGGAATGTACTATGGCATGTCTGATAATGTTCATCTTTTCCTTTCCTCCTATATGGCATTCATTTCATTTTGGCTCACAGGAATGCACTAAACCTCAGGTATTGTAACTTACTGTGTATGGTCCACTAACAATTTACTTGGGGGTTTGCGGTGTGATACCATAATGCTGATGCCACATTATGACTAAAATTGCCTTCTAGCCTTTGCTTTGATAGTTCAGCAATCTCATAGTGATACAAAAATACTTAAGTAAGGGTGAAATTTACTGACAGCACAGTGTCTCTTGCCCAGCTTGATTGCCCTTCCTTGCTTTGACACCCCGTGATGTGTAGGAAATGAGAACTATAAACAAAGGGTGTATATCAAATACTTAGTGTTTGGCAGGCACTTTGCTCAAGTATCTCCCTCATGACACAGAGGACTTAATCTTTGATTTTGTCACCATTTAGTACCTGTATGTCAGTAAAATGGGGAAATGGAGTGTGACAGGATGAGCAGTAAAGAAACCAGAAAAGGCTTTGCAATGGTGCTTCTTGCTTGTCTTCCATTCTGATGGTTTCTGCTGATTCAGTATCAAGAGGCTGGATTTTGTAAGCAGAGTATATCTAAATGGCCATTATCTGAAACATAGCTTTGCCAAGCTGTGGAGAAGAAGGTGCCCAAATAAGCCAAGTATCTTGGAATAGTACCAAACCAAACAAAATATGGAAGTTTTTCCTGATATCAGACCTCAAATGCGCTTGAAGTGATCTGAAGATTGGGGTGGCATCTTTTAAACTTCAGTGGCATTTGCATTTGTCAAAGCTAAAATAAATACTGAGCATCTATCAGATACAGTGTTTGGGAAGAATGTGTATTTTCAAATTGTTAAATATCCCCACTTTTATGCTTGAGAAATCTCTTGATAGAGCTGAAAACAAATCGAAATTGCTTAACTTTTTTAGGTTAAAAATTCTGCCTTTCTTCAAACGTTGCTATGGTCAATTCTCATGATATTTTTTTATCAGGAAATGTATTTATTTTAAAAGTTCCTCCTGTGTCACATTGTTAAATTCATTTATCTAATACACGCAGAGGGTTCAAATTTCAATATGTTTCCAGTATCATGGACAAGTGATTTCTGGGCTGAAATGTTCTTTTTCTTCAAAACGTACAGTACACTTCTTTTAGGAACCCAGTTCCTTACGTTCAGATCACTGCTCCCTGGTTTTTCAGTGGCATGATCCTAAGTAACCTATGGTTACTAAAATACTATGTTTAAGAGTGATAATGTACTTCTCAAATTACGGTAGGAATTGGAAAGACTTTGCAGTATTTTGTAACTTACCCTAATGTTTGAAAGATCATTTGATCTGAGTATCAATGGGTACTTAGGCACGTTACTTTTGGAGCAAGTACTGGCGATTTCTAGGGTAAGGAAAATAGAAACTTCGTCATATGTGGGAATAATGTGAATGTGTTTTATCACACAGATAAAATTACGTCCTTTTTTACATCCTTTATAGTTGGGTAAAATTGATCAGTTCTTTTTTGGGAAAAAAAACCAAAGTCGATAAGTTTGAGCTTCTCTCACTTGAATCTAGAAAATGTTTGCTTGTGCTTTTCATATGTCAGAAACATCTTTAACTAGATTAGTTTTATTGCCTCCTTACTTAATAGCAGAAATAGGATTTTAACTCCTGAATGTGGATTTTCATTCTGTGTGTACCTATACTCTCAAGGCTACATCATATTTTCAGTGCAAAGCCTTTGTTTAGAATGATTTGACTGAAACAAGTGTGAACCCATTCTCTTGAGAACCTACATGGCTTTACTTCTGCTTTAGACTGTTGTTTGGTTGGTTGTGGTTTTTTGTTTTTTGGTTTTTTTGGGGTTTTTTTAATACTTTCAAAGTGAATAGTCATCTGTGAAATGATTTTTAAAAAGGACAGACTTTTTTACTGCCGGTAAACTCTGTGGCTGCTTCAGTGCATCTGTGAAGAATTAGTCATGCTCGGTCTGAGTGTTGCTGAGCTGGCTATTCTGTATATAATGTATGGAATATTTTGCGTAAATTGACACAAGCTCATAATGGAAAAATCACTTTGTCTGAAAATAAGGTGCTGTTCTTTAATGGCATAGAGATTACAATTAGTGATTTGTAACTCCCTGGTTTGTGATAGTCTGTGTCTCTCTATAGACTTGGTATGTAAACTGAGATGTGGGCTTTTACTAGTCTGTACTGTAGCCTTTAATTTGCTTAAGGCAAAGTATCAGATCTTATTGAGGTGTATTTAAAGAGATGCAGATAGGCCTGTAAGAATAATGCTGAAGCACCTGCAGATAACCCTGAACAGAAAGATGGTGTGTGGTGTTCTGCTCTGTGTGAATCTCTCTAGATTTGAATTAGCTAACAGGCTTATGAAATTTGCTGCTATTTCATTCTCAGCCAGGCTTTCTATAGCCAGCTGCTGAAATTGCTGCAAAAGGGCCCTCTGCCTTTAGTAGCCTTCCTTATCCCATTCAGCTTGAGATTCACAGATTCACGTGGGGTGACAATCCGTTTATCCGGTGTTGGAAAGAAAAGAGCGGTGGGCATGGAGCCATCAATAACCCCGGCTTCTGCCCCAGCTACAGGCATGTAACAATTTTATCCTCACACACTGCTGTGGAGCATTGTGAGATGTGTTTAGGGCAGACAGGTATTCCTTCTGGATTTTATCTGAAGGAGTTGGCTGAAAATGTGAATGAGAGGAGGGCTGGAAATTACTGTGTCTAATGTTGCTGAGTCAGATCTGATCTGCAGCCATGACTCCCTGAAAAAATAAGCATGAGAGGTTTTTTCTCTGTGTGTGCTATATTTATAAAAGGATAAGAGCCTTCTCACTTAGTAGTAAATTGTAAAATCTTTCTTCTTGCCCCTATCTTCTTTTAAAACTAATACTGTAAAGCATTGGCGAAGTGCCTTTTTCTTCCTGATAAGGTTTGGATTCCCAAATTGTCTGCCAAGAATCTAAAATACTTGGATTGAAAATTTATGTTCAGATTGTTCTGTTTTGTGAAACAAATTTGACTTTACCTTTCTTTTGTCTGCAAAATGACATTATAAAACTGTTGTATATCATGTAGCTACATTGAGGGAGGATTTTAAAAAAACATGATCTTTTTGTGCCTAAATTTGATGCAAAACCCTGATTGTTTTCCTTTATTCAGTGAGTGGCTACTGAAGTGATGTGGAAGTTTGTAAGATGACAAGCAGTGTTTTCTGGTCGATAACACAGTAGATGAGAATTCCAAGAAGTTGATTCCATTTTTAGCACTTTGTTACAGAAGTCCAGTATACTTTTGGATGAGGTTTAATGTTAAAAACCAGCAAAATACCATTGCTTCTCTGCATGTTTGCTTATGTTGTATGTTGTAAAACACATGTTGCTGCATGTCCTTTCATGGACCACACTACATGTGATCATGATCATGAAATGCATCCTATGTATTTGCTTTTCAGCAGTGTGGACTTTGCAGTATTGTGATGTAGCTTGATAATCTGCATTCATGTCAGTGCATTGTATTTTACATAGTAAATTGTCATAACATACTTAGTTGTCTTGTGGCATTTCAGTTGTTTTAAATTAGTTTGAATCAGTAGAAACAGTTGCCAGATACCCAGTCTACAAGAAATCTGTTTAAAGGAACACTGTCAATCTTTCAAGCCTGTAAATAGCTGCAGCTTTTAATGTTTCTGATGATTTTTGGAAATATCTTCAACTGCCATTCTAATACAAGATCACCTGATAGAACCAAAAACAAACAACAGACACAATCATGAGTTATTCACATTAACAATAAGAAAAGCTTGCTTTTGGGAAGAAAAAACCACATCTAAGAAAATTACTTGATAGGACGGTGGGCAAAAAGGTGTGGTAGACATAATGAAAGCTTGGCTTTCTGAAAAGGTGTGAAGGATGTGGAGAAGTTGGAGGGAAAAACAATTTTTTAAGCATCCGTGACCTTAGAAGTGTTGCAAGTGTATTTGCAAAGGGAAAAAGTGCCCAAAGAAACAAGTGGGGACAAATACACTTGGTTGTCAGAAATGTTTGGAGCGCAGGATGTTCAAGGGTTTTGGCTTTAGAGATTCACGTGAGTTATGGTACCTGCACCTGTTTAAATTGATGCAATTTTGGAACTTGCTGTTAACTGAATTTTCCCGAGATAGAGGAAAAACGTGAAGAGAAGGGAAGCTGAGAAGGCTCTGCTCTGTGGCTTATGCAAAATGAAAGCCAGAAGGTTGCCTCATGTAAATAAAAGTTGAACTGGACTCTGTTCCTGGTTATGACACAAATTGATTTAAGTAATGTCAGCAACTGTATAGACACCTAAATTTTCAGAATATTGCTGATGAGAACTAGCACAGTATGCAGAGTTTTTAGCATGTTAGCATAAATAATGAATGCTTGTTTGCCCAAACAAATTTGTCTCTATTAATAACAACACAGTATAAAATAATTTATTTAACATTTCTAGTGTTCATGTTGAAAATAAAATACACTGTATTGATTGTTACATTAATAAAAGAAAGGGGCTAGTTCTTAACACTGCCAAATGTGAGTGTCCCTTTACCAGGAAGGATATCTGTTAAGTTGCTTTTCTTCATCTTCAAAACCCAGTGTGTAATTTCAAAAGGAACTGCTTTTATTATTTCATGATGGTGATGATCTGCTCATGATTTCGAATGAGCTTGGTGGGTACATCATAATGAGAAGTAATACAAAATACTTAATACATATACATAGTCTGTGTATTTGAACACATCCGGTAACATTAATTCCTGAAGAGTGTGACTGTGTTTTACATGTTAGGTGCATTTTGAAGTGAGACACTACAAAAGTTGTGGGGTAATTTGCTATGAAATGTGAAATGCTTGAGATGGGCAGCTCATGGTAGCCTTTTTTTTTTTTAATGTAAGTTGTATGTTTCTTCATGGGAACATCCACTGGAAATGTTATAAGGGCAATAAGTAATTCCCATCCCTGTGATGTGTGTTCTGGCAAAACATCACCTTTTTAGCCTCACAGCTTCTTTCCTTCATCCATGTTTTTAGGGACCATTACTGTTTCAAGTTATGTATTAAGTTTTATATTATTATTAATATATGAGCAATGCTATCATTTTATTTTGTGTAGCGCCCAAAGCAAAGCAAAATGGTTAGTTCATCATCCTTTTAGTAATGACTACTGGCAAGCTAATGTAAAATTAATGACATGCAGTGCGTTATTTACTCAACTTGCAGCCTTTGTCAGAGGTTGTCTATTTTTATAAATTACGTCATCCCTACTGCAGAACTCTTATATCCATTGGGATTTACTGTTCTTCCATTCCCTTTGGAAGGGCTCACATTGATGTCATAACTGGATTTGTAATTGTGATTAGATTTGGAAACTCAAAGAAAAGCATTGAAGCTATGCAGTGTTTTCTGCAACTAAAGTGTCAGTAATATTTCTGTGGGGTTTTTTGACATATTAATGACACAAGGTCCTGTTTACAGCTTGTAGAGTTGCCAATGACCACACATATGTAAAACTTTGGTTAATAACAGCCTAGATTTTCCAGAGTAGCATGATTTTATTGCTGCTACTGATTTGTGATGTGATTTTTTAAACTATATAAAGGATTGTTTTTCTGAGACGTAGGGTGGAAAACTAAATGTGAGGTATGTCAACAAAGCAGAAAATTGTTTGTGCAGCAGAAAAATGGATTGTTCATAACTCTTTTCTAAATTATATTGAATTTCCACCACTTGGCCTCGATGATTCTTTTGGGTCCCTTCCAACTCAGCAGATTCTTTGATTAGAGCTGAGGAAAATTTAAAAAGCAAATATATACATGTGTAAAAGGATATTCTCACTAACATGGGGTTGTTCAGTTAGAAACACTTCATATAAAGTACATATTGGGAAATGGGGTCTGCCATATTATATTTGTAGAATGCCAGTACAGATCCTTTCAATGCTGGGGTTTCTGTACAGATGAGTATCATGACTGATAGTAGTAGTGCAGTTATTTGGCCACTAAAAGATGGAAAGAAGCTGTCAGTTCATTTTTTTTTCCCAAGCGTCTGAGCCACTGTTATGTGACCTGAGCTTGACATAGTGACTTAGAGATAAAATTATTAATATTATTAGATATTTCTGAATACTTTTAATAAAGCCTTGTGTTTGACTGGACTAATTTCAAATTATCATTATGCTGAGTGAATTTCAAATCTCTAAAAATTTTAACAAATTTAGTGGTTAAAATATCCTAAGCAACTACGTGTAGAGTTGAAGTGTGGGGAAAATGTAATGTTCAAAGAAGGCAAATGGCATTCTGGCCTGGATCAGCAGTGATTGTCACCTTGTGCTCAGAACTGGTGAGGCCACTCCTGGAATCCTCTGTTAAGTTTTGGGTGTCTCACTACAAAGAGGTGCTTGAGCATGTCCAGTGTGGGATGGGTAAACCCTTTCCAACTTTATTGGGTAGATGTGTGTATCACAGTGCCCAGGCTAGGTCCTGCTGACTGTAAATGCCATTTACATTTGCTTGCATCCTTCACTGGGTGACAGTTCTGTTCAGGAGAGCTAAATCCTAAGTAAGGCAAGGTAGTTACCTTGAATTTACCACAAGGTTTGTGTGTGAATTCTTTCCCTGTTCTTCACTACTCTGTTTTGTAGACGTACCTTTTAAGTATTTCTTAGATTCCTCGTATTTATGCTTTTCTGATGGAAAGATTTTAAATTCTTTTTTCATGAAAAAACTTTTTTTTACTGTAAGGCCTAGTTAAAGTGTTAGCATTCTGTTGTATGTATAATGGGTATTGGGTCTTAGGTTTGAGTGGTTAGCCTTAATTATATTTGCATTTTCAGACAGTGAAGTTTTGACATGCAGCTGGAACAGCTGGCAGGTGTTGTGTATTGTTGATGTGGCTGGCAGAAAACCTCTTCAGGTTGTGGTCTCCCTCTGTTTTGCATTATATTACATGCATGTGTGTGTGCATGTGCTAAAATGTAGAATATTTTACTTTTCCTCCTTTTACTTCTAAATTATGTATTACTCTTGAACACTGTAATTTGGTGATTATAAAAACCTGCAGCTAACTGGTTTTAAAGTCTTCAGATGATCTGTGGTGCACAAAAGACCACTTTAAAAGTAAGAATTCTGACACCAGTCTTGGAATACAAAACACTGTAGAACCAAATTACAAGGGAGTCTTAGTCTGGTAGGTACACTTCCACCTATTTTCCTTTAACACTTTGATATCTAGGTAGCTGATCTGGTAATTGCAAGAAAAAAATGGAGTGCTGCATTTGCAAAATGGGACATCCATCAACTGGTGGTTGTTGGCTTCCTGATTTATGTGATTGGGGAAGAGGAGAGGGAAAGGGCATTTCTTAGAATTTTATATGAAGTTCTCTTTATTTGAAGGATATAATCTTATGGTTTGACTTTTTTTCCTATACCCAACCAATCTGGCTCATTTTGCTTGATAATTATATTAAAAAGAAAGGATGTGAAATTGCATGGGGTTTGTTACTGATAAAAGGTCTGTATAAATTATTTCTGTACAGTTGCTAGGGGCAGGGCACAAAGCTCTCAGGATATGTTAGTGCATGATGCATTACACAAGAGAGGATATGCAGGGGCACAAGAAGAGAGTTCTCTCAAAAGAAAAAGATCTTGCACTGGTAAACTCTTCAGTGTTGATTTTAATTGGGAACCCCTAGAGTAGGCTCTCCAGCGAGTCTCCTGGCATGAGACTGTGACTGGGGACAAAAACAAGAGTTATTTCCTTCGAACACACAACTGAAGTCATTGAAAATTCTCTCTAACAGCAACCAGCTCTTTCGAAGTTAAACTTCCTCAAAACACTGGAGATAAGTAGTAAGTTACTCTGGGAGTTGTCCAAGTACACATGAAAAAAGATGAACAGACAGTCTGGTGGTTTTCTGCTGTCCTCTCTACGGCTGCACCCTGAACAGATTTTCAGATTCTCCCTTAAAGCTTCTAAGTAAGAAACTTAGAAAGAATATTGTATTCGCTTAGAACAGCAATACTGCCCCTCCACTAGTGCTGAAGACGCCCAGTGAAGAAATAAACAACAAAAACCAACAGAAAACCAGGTAGCATTTATAGGAGGCTGAAAAATCTGGGGTTTGTTTGGTTTTAATCCATTAATATTTCATATTGAGACATTAAATAATTGTTCCCCTGCCTTGGTTGCTCTCAGATACATTCAGTTCTGTGCCTCAACAGTCATCCTTGTAATACAACAATGTCAGCATATTTTCAGGTAACAGGTTTCAATGGGGCTACTGACCGTAACAATATAGAATTTGGACCGTTGATTGACCTCAGAAAAATCCCTGATTTAGTTTTTCCTTTTTAACTGTGAAGCAGTAGGATATACATGAAAGAGGAATGCAGTCATGCACCTTCTTTCAAGTTTTCCTACATTGTTCTGCAGCTAAGAATGTGAAATTTTAGGGTTGCGTCACGTAAGTAAAGGACTTGTGTCCCTGGATTCCTGGTGTGAAATTGGTATGGACACGATGATATGTGGGAGTTCTTGTGGATATTTTGTTAGTTTGTTTTTCCTCCAAGACAGTGGGCCAATTTGTATCTCAGTAGTGAACCTTGTCCCCAGCAGTTCTGGATGTCAAAGCGCTGCTTAGATCTGGTAAAGACAACTTGCTACCCCTGTATGCTTGACATCATGATTCTTGACCTGAAAAGTGTGCTTGCTGTTTTGCTTTCATGCCTTTTTCCCCAGTTTAAAACCAGAAAGCAGATTCTCACCTTCTCCCATGTAATTAATATACCATTGTTAAATCTGGTCATTACAGCAACATGAGAAAATTTTGTAGACGCTGGGAAAAACCTCCATCTACCCTGACATAATGCATTTTTTCCACTTCTGAAGTACTGAAACAGTTAAGGAAATGAAACTAATCTGGGACCATTCTGCCATCTGAAGTAATTAATACTGCATTAATAAATTTTATCCCTAATTTTTACCACACAGTAAGGTTAATGTATGGTTTTAAAGCCATGTTAATATGCATTCAGCTTTAGGCTTGTGTAAGAACTAGCTCTTTGTTTTGTGTAAAAATCACAGGTAAATCAGTTAAACATCACATAAAGTGACTTCATAAACACACATATTAAATGTGATTTTGAAGGAACACAAAGGATATATTTATTTTTTAAAAAAATTTTGTTTTCCTAAAAGCATTGTTAGATGAAGAGCATAAATAATTACGGAGTCCAGAGAAAAGTTTCTGTGCACTGGTGCTGTGGTGAGCCTGTGCTCAAATCAGTTTTACAAGCTTATTTAGATACTCTGGAAATAGGACGTCTTGTCACATTTTGGATGAGTGACCATGCGTAGGTTTTCTTCATATCTGTTCTAACAAAGTTGTCGAACGTAAGAGAATTCGATAGCAAGCATTTCAGATGAATACTATGCCTTGCTCCCATTTTAAGATGGATGGCATGCAAATAAAAAGTTTGCTGTATTGAAAGCAGAGCTGTGCACAGAAGGTGACAAATGAGTCTGCTGTCAGAGGGAAGATTGGCACATCCACCCAGCTGAGGCACCAGCCCAACTGCTCTGGGCCTGTCATTATTTTAAAGATCTGGATTATAGATTCATCTGCAGCAGCAGTTCAACAGAAGGGCATTTGTTCAAATGCTCTGCAACATTAGTAAATGTGTTATCAAAACAGCACACACCACTCCATTGTAAGTCTTTCTTTGGTGTCACTAGCTGTGCAGTGAACATTGTTATAGTAATGGCAGTGCCACAGCCTTCTGAATTAAAAAAAATAACATGGCAAATACCATTAACGCATCTGTGTGTTTTGGCCAAAGTGGTATTTTAGTACCTTGGAGAACATATTTGGTAGTTTTCTTTTATTCAACAGGTTGTTTAAAGTTCTCAAGTTCTTGAGAAAATACTAATAGGGATAGGTATGCTAGACCATCCCATGTCTGCTTTATGCTGACAAATAGGAACTCGCTTGAAATCAGGTCATACGCCCAGAGATTTAAATTGTTGGCAGTAAATTTGTCTGAATACTTTAGAATAAGACTTACGTATTGTATGGGACATTTAAGTGTAAAGTAGCATTTTGAGTGAATTATTGTCCTGGGTTTTTAGTGATTTCAGTTGGTGTTTTTAAATCTAACGGGAGCAGCAGATTGTTACGTTATCTCTCTGGTAAGGTTAGTGGGAGGCAGAGAACACCAGCATTATAAAATTCAGAAGCGTGCTCCTGGGAGCTTAGCAGTTTTGTATCCAATAGCCCTGAGCTTAAATTTAAGTTTTATACTTCCCCTTGTGAGGAGGACGGGGGAAAGAGAAGATAGCTTTGCCTTATTTTCCATTCTTGCACTCTTTAATTTAGCTGTCTGTTACTCTACCTACACAGCTGTGTAATATCTGTGTAATTGTCCCTTCACTGTGAATGTTTTTTCTAGCTACTGGAGTCATGCAGTGGCAGTAAATTCAGTGACCTTAGAGTGTTCTGTTGGTTTTTGACTGGGTATTTGAACATGAAGGAAATAATACTTTACATTGTGTTTAAAGGGAAAATGTGCTGATAATTTCTGATTTTGAGGTATTTCAGGAAAAGAATGGTCGCTATGTATGTAATCTGTATAAAAATTTAAGTACTTCTGTAAATAGTTGTGAGTTAAGGTAACTGCTTGAAACTGAGGAATTGAGGTAATCTGTTGTTACAGCATTTGTCATTAACCTAAAAAGGTTTAATTGTTGGCACTGCTTAGAATGATATCCATGTGAGATGGTGTTCTAGAATGTAAAATAGTTGAGAGACATTACAGTCAGACGATACATGCTGCTGAGATGTCTACCAATTTCTACCTAGAATTCAGTTTTGTTTGTGAAACCCTAATCCTATGGGTTAGTCCTAGGATATCCATGCATTTGTAGTTGCTTTTGAAATGGCCTTTAACATTCTTTTCTGTGACTCATAAAGGGGCAGTAGATTTTTTTAAATAAATACAGTGTTTTGAGAGCAGCTGGGGATAGCTCGTAACGTGCAATTATTGCATGTCAGGTTTATTAACATTTCACTTTAATAGCCTAAAAACATTTGCAAAACTGTCTTGCCTGGTTTTTTTCCCCCAAACTTAAGTCTAAGGAAGGAGCTCTTAAATGAGTTTTGAAAAACCCATAAACAGAAGGTTGCAGGTTGGTTATCTGTAATGTATTTGTACTTGTTTATGAAACTTTCCACACTATATTTTTCTTGTGTTTTACACTGATTTAAATTCCAGTCATTTTTCACTGTAAGCTATGACAATTCTCTGGACTTCTACTTTAATTATTTTTTATAAAAATAAATTATATGTAAATGTTTTCTGAGCTGAAAGTGGACAGTACATATAATCACACCATACCTGAAAATTGTGGCAGATGGGCAGGAAGGAGTAGGGAAATGGAATTGACAATTTATTTCTTAAAATTGTTTTTACTCACAGATTGTCTGTGAGTGGTGTTTTCTTCACCTAATTTCATAAATGTTACTTTTCACAGTTTGAATGTAAAGAGACTTATTTTTCTTTCTTGGAAACCACAAAGTTTTTGTCAGTCTGATGCATATGAACATCAACTAAACTTCACCAGGTAAATAAAAAGTTTTGCATTCGTGTACAAAGTACTGGCTTAATGTACTAATAGGATGAGTAGAGGTATACAGTGGTGGCCAGCATAAGTAGTAAGAACGTGTTTAATGGCAATGTCATATGAAAGTTTTATGTTTCACTACTATTTTGGTGGGTTTTTTTGTGTTTTCATGTTACTTGTGAAGGCCTATGGCACAGAAACCTATGCTGAATTTTAGCTGAAAATATCAACTGATGCAGAGAGGAGGATGCATGTTGATAGTTGTGTGTGTGACAGAGTTCAGAAGGTGGTATGCCGCCTTCCTGTGCTGGGGAAATGTTTCTCTTTTGGCAGAACTTAATTTTTTTCCTGACATGAGCATAAAATACTCAAATTCTGCTCAGGGCCACAAAGCCACCCAATCAAACTGAAGAGGGTTTTAATTGCTTTGTCAACAAGTAGCATTTTTAAATTTTGTACTAGAGGGGGTTTGCCTAAGCATCCCAGAATTCATAACTTCTGCTGCTTCTAATCAGCACTTCATCAGAAAATTGATTGTGCTCAGCATTAAACTGTTTTACAAGGCTTAAGCATAATTTAATGTTTTAAAATCATCTGTTGCACTGGCACATGGCAAAGACTTTCAAAATTCTAAACTAATTGTTGTAATTGAATAATTTAAAGAATAGCTTATCTTTTAGAATATACTGAAGACCAAGGACATAAGTGTCATTAAACTCACATAAATGTAAATGCATTCAATTTAAAAGGTGTTGTATGTGAAACTGTGTCCCTTGAAGAATTGTGTGAAAAATAGACTGGATTATTTCAAGATCTTCTCTGCCGTTACTAGAATTCATTTCCACTAATTTTTATAGCCTCATTTGCTAGCAGTCATTGCCAGGAATGAAGGAAATCAATGTGTAACAAACTAAACTTGTTATCAGTATACATGTTAAATTGGGGGAAGGCAGCTGCAGATTGTATGACATAGTATTCTGCAGTATGCAGGTTTTTTTCTGTGTATTTTGCCTCTGTAACAACTCTTAAGTCTTTTCTTCTGTTGTCCTTGTTGGGGGGAAAAAAGAACAACCAACTTTGAAATTATTGTAAGGCCAGATGGTCTCTGATTTTAAAGAATGTTGTTGTAAAGATGTTACAGGGAACTGTACTAAAGTTGAAACCTAATGAATATGTGTCGTGTGCCTGGCTTGATCACTCCCATGTCAAGTGAAACAAACCTGTGGCACTTAACAGGTGCACTGTATGGGGCTGACAATTTATTACTTAAGCACATCCCTGTTGCATTTCAGCTCCTCTGCAGGATGATTTTACTAATATAGCATGAGAAGGGGTGTAGTGTGAATGGGAGTGACTGGGGACATTTCGGCTTTTAGGATACAATTACATTCTGAGGAGAGAATTATAAATGCCGTATTTATGTCAGTCTCTTCCACAGCCCCTATACCCATGTGTTTTTAGTATAATTTGTGTATTCAGTGTGCAAGGAGAAGCAGGAGCTCCATTCAGAAGGGCTGGAAATGGTATGTTAAAGGTGTCTGGACATGTACCCTCCCACGCCCTGGGGATGGATGTCTCCGGCCTGTGAAAGGGCGAAGCTGCTGAAAATCTGAGAGAGCTCATCGAGTGCACTGTTTTAAAATACGTGATAAAAATGTTTACAGCTCTGCAGCAGCTCTCTTTTGGGTGGGGGTGGGGGGGAAGGGAGGTGATGTCTCTGCTCTAGCATTATCTTCTTGAAAAGTCGTGTTCAGTTCAGGATTTGGCGAGGTAAACGTGGGTCCTCTTTCCCACCCTGACTTCAGTGATATTCTTAGGAGCCGGCAGCAAACGGATCCCTCCCCTCTGGGGATGCCTTGATCTTCCGAGGCTGATACCAGACGCAGGCGGGAGCTTGCTGTTTTATCTGCATTGTCCATCTCTACCTTAATGAGTGAAACAGTTAAGTATCAGAGGGGGCGAGCCTCTAGGAATGTGTCTTCCATTTGACTCGAATATTTCGGTGGATAAAGGGAGAGGGAGGGAGAGGAGAGAGAGAAATCCACTTACATCACTCGAACTGCATTGAGTGTGTGCCTGTGTGCAGGTTAAGAGACAGACTTCAGTGTCTTTGCTTTCTGCAGGAAGCAGCAATGCCGTTTGTATCCTAAGAGGAATTTTTTATTTAGAAAAGGAAGCATTCTTTCTACCCAGGAAATGGCTTTCCTTGTGCGTTGCTATGCCAACTGCCTGCAGCCATGGTCTTCCAAAGTAAGCACAATAACGTAATTATATTGGCGTATTGCATTCAGACTCATGATTCTCTGGGTTTTTTCTGTGTGTGTAACTGTGTTGTATTTTTGTTGCTGACTTTTTGGGCGGTAGAAGTGCTTGTCTTGATTGTGAGGAACAGGCATCATAAAATTAAATGTCCATCAATGTCATGCTGCTGAGATTAATTGTGCAAACTTGGTTAGCTGAGTGGAACAGAGATCAGTGGTCACTACTCTGTCAGCATCATTAGCAGCCAGGGGAGGAGGTCCCTATTTGTGTGCGCTACCCTGATTTTGGGGGAGTGGAGGGTAGTGGTGGCAGGAGGGGGGAGGCTGCATTTGTGAGTGTGTGATTGCAAATGAAACAGGAGTATTAACAATGCTTGGCTGAGTGCTGCAGGCTGGTTCCTGCACCCTGACCAATATAATACTGTATTAAGCCTTTTTCAGGGAGTCTCTGTGCAGTCAGCCATTTTAGCTTTTTTTCGTCCTTTTTTTTCCCTCCCTTTCCCATTCCTCAGGCTCAGGGAATGGTTTTGTTCCCTTGAATGGATGCTGGATATGTAGGGTTTCATCAGGCTCTGTATGTCCTGACATGCTTAGACTTTCAGTGTTGCAAAAATGGAGACTAAGGCTGTCATTCGGATTGCTGCTCTGCACTACAAGTGCGAGGGGGGTTTTGAGCTTACCAGTAGTGACACTTTTAGCTCCAGCTTGGTTTCACCCCCTCCGCCTCTTTTTAATTTAATGCTGTAGAGGGTGACTTGCCATCCATAAGAAATTGGTACATGATGTGTAAACTCAGTTCAGCTTATGTTTCTTCATTATGAAACCACTTGCAATCCCAGCTAACCATGGAGTTATGGGCCAGCAGGAGAAACACTCAGTAAGTATTGCAAATTCTGTTTGTTCTATCAATAACCTGTCACGGGCAAACTGCATGGGGATTGAAGCTGCTTGTCGTCCTGCTCACTGGCTTTCCTGCTTGTGGATTTCATTGCGGGTTTGGAGGGAGAGCTGTACCTGAGCTGGCATTAATGTTGGTGGCTGTATTTGAAATTGTTTTTAGCTTAGAAAAGGAAGCTCTGTAGGATCTTTTTGGATGTTAAAAATTTACTGAAAAAATGCTGACATACTTTGGTCGGGCAGGAAGCTTTGAGCATTCAGTTAAAATCATTATGCATTTGTTAAAACTTTAAAGCAGTATGTAAGCTGTATAACAAGTGATATAATTGTAGGTGATGATAAGAATAGATTTATTCTGTCTAGTGTGTGCTACTAGTGTACTGTTGCCTTGTAGCATGGTGTTTAACATCTGTGATACACTTACGCTGAAATGCAGAAACTGTTAGTAAAACATGGAATGAACAAAAGGCATAAGTACTGATGCTTTCTAATTGATCCCATGAGTCAGCTACACCTTTGTCATGCTTTAATCCCATAGGCTGCCTGTGTTTATTGTTTGGGAAAAATGCATTCATAAGCAGAAGAGCAAACAATATTTAACAAGGCCTCAGGTATCAGGAATTATAAATTTAGGCTTTGCATGAAAGAAAAGGTTCTGTAAGTTCTATAAGAATGTATAGAACCTTATTGCTCAAATGTTTAAATTGCTATAAATGTTTAAATCTTCGTGCAAGATTTTATATGGTTCAATATAGTTTTCAATCTTAAAATTTGTTTCTTGAGAAGGTATTTATGAATATATGTTCTGTGACTACGGTGTCTTAGAATGTGCATGGGTATGTGAACAGGATGTTCAGCAGATACAGTTAAAGAATCGTAAATAGTGGGAAGAGATGAAAGCAGGAACTTTTTGAAGGAAGAACATTTTTTTTGCAAGAATTCAGTGTTGATTATGCAGAAATACAGAAAGTAACCTATAGAAATATTTCAGAATGTGTCCAGTGAATTTTTTCTTACACATGTAGCAACATATCACAGTTTCTTAGTGTAGACTGTTTTGTTCCTTTCTCTTGTTAATTACATTCTAAGTATAAGGGAATTCATGTAACCAAACCATTTGGTGTTCATGAAATATTTAGAACCTAATCTAAAAAAACCCCAAACTAAACCCACCTTCTTTCCTCCTGAAACTCAAGCACTGAGGAAGCTGAAATACAAGAGGATACTTTGAATTTGCAAATAGGAATAAAATGAAAAAGCTGCTTATGTGTTGGGTTTTCTGGCTCATTCTACTCTCCAAAGAATGTCAATGAAAAGTTCTAGATTTACTCTGGTAGCACAACAAGTTTAACTGGATAAGTGCTTATAGATAAAGGACAAAAATAAACCAGTTTTTTTGAAACTCTACATTACAAACTCTGTCATATTCTAGTTGTATAGCTTTGAGATGTTTAAATCACAGAGATGAATTTCACTCTCCAAAACAGAGACTGGACTAAAATATAGGAATAGTAAAAGGAAAAAGGTCAAGGTATTGCTTTACAAATGCCCCTATATACGCAGGAGAAAGAAATCATACTGTCTGACACGCAGTTGAAGATTTTGCATGAAAAGACATAGTTTAAAGACTATATAGAACTTTCAACTGTTAGGACACAGACTAGCTTAGCAAAAAACACTGCTTTGACAATGAAACTTTTCATGCCTGGTCACCAGGTAGACATTATTTTCCTTGGAAGGTAAGACTGAAAGGTGTAAATTTTTCATGGAGAGGGAAGGGAAGCTTGGAGTTCCAAGGCAAAAGACTTTATCTTACTTTGCTTAAGAGGAAAACTTCTTGAATTAATCATTTCTGGTAATGAGTTATTTTTATGTTAGTATGTTCCCAGAATTCTAAATATTTTATTGATGTCTGACTTGAACTTATTTCAAGGAGAGAGGCTTAATTACTTCTGTGACATCCCCACCCAGAGTCTCACAGCTTGATTTGCTGGAACTGAATGCAAAATTCAGCTTCTATCTGGAACTGAATGCAAAAATCTCCTGTGCAAGGTTTCACAAATTTCTGTGAATTATTTTACTTAATGCTGTTAAATCTTAATTTCACACTAGTTTAGTTAGGGAATGAAGGATATGGTTTAAATCTGTTGTTCTGTGAAAATGGTATGCAAACTGGCCATTGTGTTAATCATGGTGAAAATGGAGAGAGGGAGAGTAAAAAATGCTCTAGTGTTTCCTAGATTTTTTTTAATACAAAAAACAAAGTCAGCAGCATCAATCAAGTGTACAAGCCCATATCTGAAAGGGATGTTCCTTGATACACAACTACTGTCATCTGTTTAACAGGGAGTAAAATCATGCTCTGGGTGAAAGATGGCAGAGAAATGAAAGCAGGATTGTTGCAAAAATACTAACACTTAGTACTTGTATTTGATGTGCTTTACCAGATTTTGTGTAATTAACGAAATCTTAGAATGGTTTGGGTTGGAAGGGTCCTTAAAGACCATCTTCTTCCAACCCCTCTGGTGTGGACAGGGACACCTTCTACTAGACCAGGTTGCTCAGAGCCCCATCCAGCCTGGCCTTGAACACCCCCAGAGATGGGGCATCTTCAGTACGTTCATTCCCTTGAGCTGTGTCCTTGCTGGTAATAGTCCTCTCAACCAGCTTTGTAGGGCTTTCACTGTGATTTTGCTAGTCTTAAATTTCAGGAAGATGAATGATGTTTCAAAACATACTGCTTTGTGGATGTTCAAACAACCTCTTGAAAAGCTTCACACATTGCATCTTATACCTGTTTTTTTATGTGGAAAAAAATCACATGAAGGTCTAGTGCATGAAGGTTCCCAGTGTAGGCTTGGGCCTTGTAAGGTGTTAGCTTTCGGTCTCATTTATCTTTTTCCTTTGTATCTGTTGTTTGTAGGAACTTCACGCAAGGTCAACTAAAAAATCTAAATGAAAAGATTGACAGGTATAATGACTTGTAAAAATGGGACTTGAGATTCATAATTCTTATATAACTGTGTAATGATTATTAACAGCTCAAGAATTGCACAATACACTGGAGTGACTTATGGACAACCTGTAAGAAAGTATATTTTTACTTCAGGTGTAATTGAAATAAAGTCTGCTAAGAAAGGACAAATTTTGCTGCTGGCCCAGTGACACTTCGTTAGTGATCATGGGTGCTGCAGTCTTTGGTGTACTTGACCTATTTTGAATTACTAAAAAATATTGGAAGCAGTGAGTCAAATTTTTGGGTTGTTCTCACTGTATTTTAATTTGCAAAGATTTATGGCATTGTGCTAGGGGTCCCCTCCCTCCCAGGAAAGAGAAGGAAATGAGTGATATTTTGAGGAAAAGTCTTGAATGGGGATTGTTCAAAAATGGTTATTTTAGTTTGATGTGTAGTAAGGTTGCCTGTTGGCATGCTTTCCTAAGAAATCTAGAACTATACTAGAAATAATTTTCTGTTACTGGAAGAGATCATCAGTATTTTTTCTTAACTCATATAATAAATGTAACACAAAATAGTTATTTGTCCTTTGAGTGAGCATCACGTGGCACTAATAAGTCACGGACAAGAGGTGTGGTGTTGTTATCAGATGGCTACAGTTGCTAAGCTTTTGCTTATTTGTTTATACATATCTGGAAAAAAAATAGACCTATGAAAAAGCTCTTTCCAGGTAGTAGTGACCTGTTAGCTGCTGCAGCTGCTGATGGTTATGATTTTGTTCATCTTGATGAATTACATTGCTCTGGGACTTGATACATTTTATCTTCTTTTCTTGTTAGGCACCTTTATTATTAGCACTCATTGAAACAAGATTTCTGGTTTGGCCCCTTCTGATTATTCCTTTCCTTTTAATTTGTGTCTTTTGAAAAAGAATTTTTCTCTCTGGAGACCGGTAAAGGGGTTGTGGATTTTTCATGTGATTAGAAATAGTGTTTCACCTCTTTATAAGTGCATTATGATAGAGTATTTAATTGGAGGACCATGTATCTTCTGCAAGATTTATCTCAAGATGGATAGCTCTGTAATGAGCAGCTGTTTGATGTTTTGGGCTAGCTTCTTTGCTCAAAGGGCCAGGTTGTGTTTATGGTGTATAATTCAAGTCTTACTCAGAAAAGCATAAATATTATTTTCTTCTGTGGCTTTTCAAGATGCTTGTAACTGCAGTGTTCAGGCAATTAATTAAGGTAATGCAGGGGCGGCATTATCTTAATTTTTCAGGTAGGTCTGCTGAAGCAAGTCTTTTGCAAAACATAGGGACAGAATTTGGAGAGCTTAAGATGGTCATTCCACAGCAAAGGAAGGTCTAAAAAATAAGCATTCAAAGGATGGATTTTGTTGCTTGAGTTTTCTGTATTGGCCGAGTTCAGGCCCTCACAACCCAACGTCATATGAAAGGTTGATTTTAAGTGGCTTGCCTGGTATCCTGCCAGAGATCTGTGGTAGATTCTGGCTAAATTCCTATTCTGGAGGACAGCATTTAACTGCAGATTTCCCCAAATGCTTATAAATGGCAAAATTTGGGTCATTTCATAGGAATGACTGTGAATGCATTTAGTGACCTGTAGAGATGGCAATGAGAGCATCTTTGGCACTTAGAAGATGTCCTGCTACCTTTCTGTTCGGGTTTCAATGCCTGGCGATTGCATAGCATATTTCACAGTGAGAGGAAAAGAGAGAGAAAAAAAAAAAGAAAACCCACAGAACCCTGCCAGAAAGGCTGCCATCTATATGTAATGAAGTAGCTATTTTTTTTTTTCGGGTCAGCATGGGTAGTTGATGTAGAAGATTGCACAGTAGGGCATTTTTTTAGCAAGTTTATGAAGTAAGAGAATTTCAGGCCTCACAACAGATTCAGTATTGTGGCTCTGGTTTATATTCTGAAGAGGCCAAGTCTAGTGGTGCTGTTGAAGTATTTGCAGAATGATGTTTTTGGTGGTGCATACTGGAATGTGGCATTTATAATCACAATGCAGATGTGAACCTGAAAAGGAAAGTCAGCTTCTTCCAAAATGCTATTTTGAGACTGAGAGACTAAAGCTATTTATTATTACTGAGTTGTTGGCACTCCTGCATGATCATCAGACATGCTGAAAATCTAGCTGAAATTGAGAGCTGCTGATACCCAACAATAATAAAAGTCCAAAAACTATCCAAGCAACCAAAAATCCCAAACCTCAGAAGAAGTAAAAAATCCTAAATCCCTTAACAGTGTTGACTTGCTCCTGGTTCTGTGAGTTAATAAAGGCATAGGAAGAAGAGAAACTCCAAGCAGCAGAGATAATGTGTTGTGTTAAGAAGCCTAAGTTAAAAGTAAGTTAAATATGGAATTCACAATATGCACAATGATTAGCATGAAGTTCATTGTAACTAGAAGCAAGCACTAAGGAAACTAAGGAAATCCTGTTCCTAAGTATCTCAAGTTCATTATTCTACCTGCAAAATAGTTGCAGTCTCTTGCTGAATACTGGCTCAAGGGTTTTAATCAGTATACTTAATGCTGGTACTTCGTTTCCGAGTGACATAAACTCAACAGTTTAGCTAACAAAACAGTAAGAAATACTCCAGTGAGAGGAAGCAAGTTAGATTTTTTTGGGAAATTTCATTTTTAATTATCAAGGGCAGAGGATCTCAGTGATATGTAAAGAAACATGTAGCTTGTAAGAGGATTAGAAAATGCTGTGAGTTGTGCTGCCTTTTTTCTGCAGTCGTGATTGCTGCTGGTACTACTCCAGCAGCAAAAGCAAGGGGAGGTGTCTTGTGTTCTGTATTCTGCTGCTAGCATGACCTGAAGCTTATCTGCGGAATGCTTCTGTACTTGATAACTTTACAGGTTGTCTGCAAAATCAGTGAAATATTGAGATTACAGGAATGATTTAATAATATGAGCATTAGGAACTATGATTTCTAAATTCTAAACTAGAAGTGCATTAACATTTAGGCTATGTTCAGACCATGAGCACTCTGGGATCATGATGTTGGTGCTGGAAACTCTTAAGTATAATTTCTTTTTAAGCTTATTTAAAGTTTGTTTTTCTTCAATTATCTTGCATATTTTTAACTTGTTTTTGTATTCTAGACTTTAAATTGCTACAAATTAGCCCTTAACAGCATCCTTGATGTTTTAAAAACTGAGCTAATTTTACTAATCCCTCAATGAATACACAAAGGTGTGATTTTTGCTTGACTGAAATAGAGACAAGATTTTCAGGATCTTAGGGTTATTTTATTAAAGTCTGATTTTTATGTTGGATTGCAACAGCAGATATATGACCAGACTACCAATTCTTTTCATTTACTATTACTGATGCATTCTTTTCTAAAATTTGTAATTAATAGAAGTAATACTACTAGAAAGAGAGAAAAACTGCTTGATAGGGTGTTTCAGGAGTTGTGCAAGTGAGTGTAATATTGAACCAGTGTTTCCAGTCTCTGAGAAATAAGGTTAATGTTAAGGATTTGAGAAACATGGGATATTAATGTCTTGAGATTTACCCTTGACCAAAGAACCTTGTACCCACCACACTTCATTCTCAATATTGTGTTTAAGAATGTGGTAGCTGTAGTGTAATAGAAGTGTGGCATGGCTCCAGCAGTTCTGCAGTGTTTTTAGGATTCTAACCTCAGCATGCTTAACCCATCAAACTGTTAGAGAAATGTCACTGGCACTCGTATGGTATCCCAGAATTGGATGGTTGGTGGTTATTCCAATTTTGTCAGCTTGCCAGTAGTCTTTTTGCTGTTCATTTTGAGATGGTGATGACTCAGCTGAGAACCAGGAGAAGAATAAACTGTACTGAAGGGGTCTCTGCTCAGTGGGTTACTTGCGAAAGCTGATCCTGTGCCCAGAAGCTAAAATTTATTGGAGTGTTTATCATTCCCTCCAAACCCCCTGTTTTGTATGAGGATACTAGAAGGACAGATGAAGGACAATACATTGCATTGCTGTTATGTAGGTGATGTTGAAGGAAAACAGCTTTACATTATAATAGTACCTGACACAAGCAGTGCTGCTGCTTGGTCCCCAATAACTCTGAGGTGTAGGGATGGAGATGAGCTGTTGCCTAAATTTATTTGATTTTATTTGTCACTAGGGAAAGAGGAAGGTTCACACCGCTTGGTGAAATAACTGGAAGATAGAAGATGTTGTGTCAGTGTGGTTTGTAATTTACTCTCGTGGTGCCGGACTTGGTTACTAGACTGCAAGATTCTATTAATTCCATTAGCAAGAATGTTGGTCCTTCGGGCAAAAGGCTACATTTGTCTTTTTGGGTTGCTCTCAATGCAAATATGAAGGTTACTGCTATGAACCAACTTTATGGTATTCAGCTAACCTGGCATTCTGTACTTGGCCTAAGCTGCTCAAAAAGCTAAAAATAAGGCCATCGGTCCGTTTGCAATCACTGGTCTCCATTGCAGATGTTGGAACTCAAAATCCTGGAATATTTAGTTCCCTTTTCATGAAAAGTGAAAGAGGATTTTCCTAAATGGGAAGTAACTTGCTAAACCTCACAGCTTGGACTGATTAGTTTTCTAGCCTTTCCCAAGTCCTGAGTTATAGGCAGTCAAGTTGATGTCTCCAGTAATATGATGTTCCTTCTGCCTCTCTGGAGTGCCTTAAAAAGGCATCAAATAATTTGATCTGCTACAATTTCAATAGTCCCTGTCCTTTGTGGTGTATGGAGTGTGACTGCCCTTCCTTTAATTCAAATGGGTTTTCTGATTTTTCCTTACATGTCTTCTGAATTCCAGTTTAGTGACTTCTGTAAACAGCAGAAAGCTCTGAACCATTTGACAAAATGTCAAAAAGATTTTGCTTTGAATGTGAAATAAGTGATGACTCTCTACACTCAAATGTATGCATACCTCCATGGCACTTCCAGCTCTTAAATGCAGATGGAGATGACAGTTTTCCTTTGGACTGGGAATATGCAAACTGGTTTAACACCTTCTCCTTCAGTTCCAGCTTCTTAACATGGATCAAGAGCCAATTGCTTTTCAAAACTGAAGAAAAGCAGACCTGTGAGTTACAATGCAGAGAAGAGCAAAGTATTCCACTATATGTGCATTTAGGATGTTCATAAAGTAACAAATGCCATGGCAGGCATGAAATGTAGCTCCGTGTAGCCCTTGTAGCTTTCTACCTGTAGATTGATTTATTTCAACTGTCCCAGACTTGGCTGGTGACCATATGCCAACATTTGGTGACAGTAATGCATCCTCTTGGTAACTGTAGTTACCTGTTCTTCAGAGGCATAGGGTCAGCCAGGAGCCATGCTGCAAACCCAGACAACAACTCGATGGTCAAATACCTCAGCCTGGCATTTTTTTCACCCAGTCTATAAATATTGCCTCATTTTATCTGACTGCAGCCTGTCACTTGCTTGCAGGCATAGGTGCTGTGTGCTGGATCGTTTGGACAAACGGACTAGGTAGGATTTATTAGTTTATAGCTTGATTCCAAACTGTGACCTTGCAAGTAAGAAGAATTGGTTTTTAAAGCTTTCTTCTTTTATTCCTCCTCTGAAGAACGATTTCATAAAAAATGACGTTGCGCTATTTTGTGGGTCTCCCTTTGTGTGTGTAGTCATGTTGGCTTGTTTTATTGTTAAAAATAGGCTCGTACTGTTCCCTGCTGCTGCTCTTCCTGCAGAGCCAGAAGAATGGGAGCTGGGCTGTGCTCTTAGGCCTCTATCCATAGCATTGTTTCCTAAATGCCTAGCTGCTGCTGTGTTGCCTGCCAGCCTGCCAAATTCTGTAGGAGTTGCATGAATGTCAGGAAGGTCTAATGCAGGGTGGTTTGAAAGAGCATGGGAAAGCCTGAAAAAGAGAACATAGGTGTAGAATTAGGCCATACATTTGGTGTTGGTGTGGGATTGATGGCTTGAAAACAGGGTGATGAAGGACATTGTACCTGAATGTATTTGATCTTGGTTGAAAAAAAAATAAAAAAAAAGTAAAGATTCTAGATCTTGTGAAATTTAAACTGAATTTTGGGAATTATTTCTTAGTTAGCTATATTCTAGCTTTGCTGAGCCATCAGCCCTACTCTCATTTTAGCCCAAGTAAGTTCTTTGTGCTCTTCATTTATTGAGGAGTGGATTTTTTTTGTTTGTTTCTTGGTTCGATTTGGGTTTTGTTGTTGTTGTTTTTGTTTATTTGTTTGTTTGGGTTTTTTGTTTGGTTGGTTCTGGATTTCTTTTGTTTGGTTGGGTTTTTTTTTTTTTGTGGGGGGTTGTTTGGTTTTTTTCCTTATGTGTAAGGAGCTAAATAAAGGCTCTTCAAAACAAGCACTCTTTCCCTGTGCTGTTTCACCAATCAAGGTGAAATCAAGGTGTTGACCTCTAAATCTTAATGTATTTCTGATAAGCTAGGGGGAAAAGGGTACCTGTGTTTTCCAAATTCTTGGCAGACAGAAGCTCTTTTCTACGTTGCTCAGGAAAGGGTCAGATGTTATACTTGGATGTGTCTCACTCACCTTTTCAGCCTTGACCTGCATCATCAGTGGATTTTCAGCAAGTTTTTCTGACCTTTGAATAAGTAGCTGACTACAGTGGATTTTTTTTTAATACACATAAATAATATAGAATATTCTTTTTTCTGTTGTCCTCACTTTTAAGGAACAGGAGGAAAAGGAAAATGCATGAATTTATGGATTTTGAGGCCTTAGTAAAATGTACTACTTAAATAATTAACTCTGTGTCTGGAAATGGTTGTTCACTGGATTTTTTTAAATTTTTTTTTTTTAAGCTGCAGAGAAGACTCATATTTTATTTTAAAACTGAAGTTGTTCAGCTGTCGGAGCAGACTGAAAACCTAACTAAAATAAGAACAGTGTTAGTTTCTTTTAATAACTGTGGAAGTTGGTATGCTAGGTGTACCTCTCCTTAAGTGTTAGTGGATGACTTCTGCACATATTTTCTGTGGTCTGACCCTGGGAATTTCTGTCATTTGGAAATTCAGTCTTGCTCATTTGCAAATCAGTAGGTTCTCAACAGTTGATAATGTTGTTGTTGGAGTTTTTTGGGGGGTTTTTGTTAGTTGGTTGGGGATTTTTTGTATGTGTGTGGGGGTTTTTTTTGTTGTTGTTGTTTGTGGTTTTGTTTTTTAATTTTGTTTTTGGGGTGGTGCTTTTTGTGTCTTGTGAGAAGATTAGAGACTTCTTGCCTTTCAGGGCAAAGGAGTTTTAGAAATTTCCATTTAGCAGATATTTTCCAAGGTCCTTGAATACAGCTGCTTTTCCTAAATAAGTGGTTACTAAAGTGGAGTTTCCCAAACAGTGGCGTGCATGTCAGCAGTAGGATATAGAAAATCTAGTTATCTACTTATTTCCTGTTGAAGGAAGAGGTTGTTTAGGCAGTTAAATATCACTCCTACACCTGCAACTTCCATTAGTATTGTGTATTAGTATTCCTTCTGTGATGATGATACCCAGGGAAAACTAAACTTAGGAATTCCTGAGTTAGAATACCATGATTATTTTTAGAGGTTTTTTTTTTAAAGTGGAGGTTCAGTGTTCCAGCTGGGGTTTTATTCAGTTAAGCATCTGGAGGTAACATGCTTCATGTAGTAATGACTAAAATGTCTACCACTATTATGAAAGTAGCTTTCTAAATCTCTTGCTCCATGTGTTACAGCAAACAGCTACTACCATTCTAGTGCTGTTGCAAATGAGCAGTTGGTTTGGCTCTCAAATTGTCTGGTTGTTGCAAGGTGCCTAATGCAATAGTTGATGTAAATGCACGCTCCTTGACCATGTAAATGCACACACAACTCCAAAGTTTAACTTCTGGTAGGTGGGAGAAAATAGATGAATGTTGCTTGCTTGTGTTTGTAGAATGGTCTGCAGTAAAATTAAAAAAAAAAAAAGTGCCAAGCAAAGCTTGGGGTGTTACAGCAACAGTCACCGCTGTGGTATTGCCATGGCATGAATACATTTGCACTTGCAAAACTCATAAAATAAGTAATAAAGCGGTTTGAATAATAGTCATGTTAGTATAGCATTAAAAAAATACAGTTATGGTAAAATCATGCTATTTGAAGATTCTACAACATTTGTCATGTATAAAGGGAGATGCTTGTCATTAAAAGTATTTTATCTTGCTACGGTACTATTCCTTCATTAGCCAGAAAAATAGGAAGACTACCTATACTATTTGTAATGCAAATATGAAATCTTCTTACTCTTTGCATTGGTCTCAGAAGTGTTGTCTACAGACTTTTAAGATTTTTTAAGTAATCTTTCTTTTGAAATTCACCTTTGAAAATAATCATCCCCATTTCAATCAAAATTAATTGGCTTGTAGCTGTCCAACTTCTAAAAAAATTTTTGTAACTTTGTTTTTTTAAAATGGTCAATATTGTGCAATTAGCAAGCTAAAACTAGTGATTATAGCAATATACATTTTTGCTTTATATTAAAAAATGCTACAATCAGAATATTTAGAAAAACAAGCTTTAGCAAGGGTTTTGATGTCCACCTGCACGTTATTTGTAATATTGCAATTCTTCAGGTTCTTTTGTTTGTTTGTTTGTAGTGAAGCAGAAGTGTGCAACTTTCATTGTCAAACAAGGAAAATAGTGGAAACTTCCACCCACTTTTCTCCTAAACTATTCCTTGATACTCTGAAGCAAGGATAATCCTTTTATTAAAACTCCAAGGGTGGCATTGTCATGGCTGCAGCCGTCAGACTTCAGAGAAAATTTCCATTTAATTGCTTGTGAATAGTCATGTCTCTCTTTAAATTTTCATCAAATTTCTTTCAATTAATACGTTCTTTTATAGAGACAGGGCTCAGTTTTTACATCTATGCACAGGAGCTCTCTAAATATTTAAATCTTTAAAAAATTTTCTTTGGAAGTATACAGAGAACTTAGGTATTTACTAAGAAGCTACCAGTAAGAAAATCTAAAATGTTTTTATGTTAATCATGTTGGGTTTGGTCTTTTTTCTCCTTCCATTGGTTAGTTTGCTTCTGAACAATAGGTATATAAAATAACAGGCTCACTTCGGATTTTTCTGCTTGGATGAGCGACATGGATCTGGAAAGGATTTTCTGGGTCACTGCCATTACACACTTGGGCAGCACACTCATAACTTTGCCTTGCTTCAGTTTGAAAGCCTTCTCTACCACAGCTCCTGTGGAGTCTGGTTTGGGGAATCTCTGTGGTTCATTAGATAGCAGCCTTCTTTCAGCTTCCTGCTCATTAGGCTTTACACCTGCATTGCCTTTTACTGGAAATATTTCTTTTTCCTCCTTTCTATTTCTGCATAGTGATCATTCTCTCAGTGTGGCCTGAAAAAAGCTGTGCTCTTCCTGCACTTTGTCAAGTATTAGTTTTTCTTCTTCTCATAATCCTGATAGGTTTTTTCTGACTCTGTGTATGTGTATGGCTTTAAGCCATCTTTATTTCAAACACACAGCTGGGAATGTGTGCAGCATTTCCAAATAAGGTCTCTGCTGGGGTCGTGGAGAAGAGCCCAGAACTGTATTTCTGGAGGGTGCGTGCTGTGATCGTATTGGGTTCTCCTTCTGCTGCATCACCTGAACAATTCAGTCACCTTCTGATCAGCTGATGCATGGAAACTTTTTCACAGTCATTTCTGACAGGGAATTTACCAGGTTGTTGGTTTTTGTTTTAAAGTGCGTGATTTCACATCTCTTCCTACTTCTCACCTCTTGTATCAATAGCGTCTTTTTGCACAGTGATGCCAACAGGTTTTTTCCTCCACCTGGAAAGTTGGGAATTCTAAGATATTTTGTATATCCATATTTCATATCTCATCTTTAAAAAAATAACAATTTCCTGAGTAGCCCTGATTTATTTTCCTTTATTCTAGAATCAATTAACTTTTCTTTTACTATTGTAAGTTAGCTCAGTGCAGTAAAATTCAGTGATGCAATTCAGTATTGAAGTGCAGTAGTTCAGATTGAATGGCTTTGGTTCAAAACGGTGCTGTCGCTCAATGAATGTTTGAAAAACTTCACTAAGCTTTGCTAGAGTGGCTATAACGCTGTAATTGTGAAGTGTTCTGTGATCATGTATAAAAAAACCCCACCACCAACGTATGGTGTGGTGTAAGAACAGCCTACTGATGGGGAACTTCAGCGCTTGGAACTGTAGGCATTTCATAGGTCTTTGCTTTAACTATTAAAGATGTGCCCAGGATATATGTTTTCACCTCTGGGCTAAAATCTTTACTTTTCTGTTATGATTTTCAATTCTGGGTGATGCTTTAAAGCCGAAAATAAAATCTGGCTTCAGGTGCCATGATTTTTACTCCTGCTGATGTAATTGCTTTTTAGCATCCCCCATGTCCACTTGTGAGATTGCTGTGTAAGTAATCCAGAATGAGTCTGTATCTGAGGTATACACAAGCATTCTACTATTTATTTAAAATATTCTGCAGGATCGAAAACTTCTTCCTTGAAGATATTTGAATTAACATTTCCTGTAAACATATGTGCCCACATAAAGTTCAAGAACTTTTTTTTGCTTTTATATCCTTAGGCATGAATCTTTTGTCCGGTTTCCTGTGGAAACAAAGTTTGTGACCAGGTTCTCTGTTCCTTCCTCTCCCACAGTTACTTGTAATAGGCCAAAGAGTTCAAAATTTAACCTTAGAAGCCTCCAAAAGCCCTGAAAGTGGGCCGTTTAGTTTCCAGCCCAGCAGTAGTTCTCAGTGTATTAAACACCCAAACAGCCACCAAAGGAAGTATTTAGAAATACTTTCTGTGGGAAAAACATCAATGGGAGCATGCATTTTCTTAGTAAGAAAATCAGTTATTCCCAAGAGAGAGATTTCTGCCAAGCCAAGCTTTATTATTTTCTCGTCCACGTATATTAAATAACGGGGAGCCTTTACAGAAGTTCAGTGATTGAGCTCAGTTTTCTACTCTCTTTCCCTCGAGATATTTCAAAGTCAATTGAAATGCCTCAGAACAGTCATTCCTTCAACCTAAAAAGCAGTCATCAGTGAGTGCCTGTCCCTGCTTGTTGGTTTTCATTATGCAGATTTCCACAGGATGAATTCCCTTCCCAATTTTATCCAGTGTTATTGTAAGCTGTTAGTTTGTGGGAAGGTGCGGGCTGTGCAGGCTCTGTCAGGATTCTTAAATACAAGTGCTTGGTGGGACAGCAGGGTGCTCCCAAGGGTGATAATCTGTGTCCCTATGGAATAGGGACTCCTATGATACAGGGACATGCAGACATAATAGACTGGAACAGAGATTCTGCTACTCACAGTAATCCAAAATGACTGAGAATAGGATTTGACCTAAATCTGATGATTTTGTGAAATAAAGCAATCAAAATAATATAAAATACCAGACACTTAACAAAAGACCAAACAAACACACACACACATGCACAAAAAGAGAGAGAGATTCTGAAACTTGAAAATCCTACTTTCCTCCCTTCTGGAAGGTTTAACTTCCATTGCACTGTTTAGAACAAAAATTATCAGACCATGTTTCTACGTGTGGTTAAGGATGTCAGAGAGTTGTCAGTACTTAAATGTATATGCACAGTCAAAACAGTTGTGGAACAGTCTCTTTAGCTTGGTGTCTGGAGTAGAACTGCTCTAACTTTAAAAGCAGAGTCCATATTTTAAAAGTACTGAATTATCCTTTGTTGACCAATGAAGAAGTTCCACTTTTACCAGATATTTTCTGAGACAGGCGTCTGAGTAAATGCTGAATAACAGTATTTTGATCTTGCATATGTATTCTGTTAATTGAAAATCTGTTGTACATGTTTGAGTTTGAATTTTCAGAAATCTGAGAAAAACTTCAGAAAATTATTTAACGTTATTTAGTTTTGTTTAGCATGATTCAGTTCAAATCCATCCTGCTGTTTTTTCTTTTGTGTTTGGGGTTCACTGGCACTGTAAACACCTGTATAAAACCGTTTTTCTTTTTTTCCCCCACATAATTTGAGCTGTTGCCAATAAACTGACACTTGTGTTTCCTGAAGGAATAGTGTTTATGCCAGGTTTTCTGAAGAAGACACTTTTGAGTATGGAATGCTGCATTAAATCTTTGATTCAAATACTTCCAAAAAGAGGAACAAATGCTAACACATTTGGACATACAACAGAGAACATAGTTAAATTAAATAAGAATGGATGTGTTTCAATGATGAATTTCCTACTTTTCCTTCAAAAAGAGGTTTTTCTTCATTCCCCAGGCACCCATTTAAATTTTACCACCCCTGTCTCTCTGCAGAAGTCAATAATCCTTCAAGTAAAGGATTCGAGGCATGAAGTGCTCATAGGATTAGCTGCTGAGGGCTGTGAGATGTGCAGAAAGTGGCAGTCAGTGTGTGTTTTGTAATGGAAGCAAAACGAAGTTCCTGTGCATTCACTCTCACTCTCTCCCTGAGACCAGCAGCTCACATTGCATTAGCTTGAACCTCTGAATAGTTTTTTGGGAGGCTAGCTATAGCAAAAATATCAGTGGATAAAAGAATTAAGAGCTTGCTATGAAAGGTCCGTATAATACTTTTCTTTCCTTCTTTTTGTTTTTCGTTTGGTTTGGTTTTTTGTTAAAGGTGTTCTGCTGTGGGCTTTGTATACAAACAACTGCTTAACAGCAATGGTATCTACAGGCTATGTTTTCAGAACATAGGTTGTGTCCTGTGCTGGATTCAAGAACATTCTTAAGAGTAGGTCTCTGTGAAGTTTCACAGGAGGATGTCTATTTGAGGAAACTCTGGAGATTGAAAATACATGAAGTATTGTTGTGTAAAGTGAATGATTATACAGAAGACATGATTCAAGTCAGGAGGTTTTTATTTAAGTCTTGCAGAAGCTTTCGTAGAAAATATATAGAAGCTTCTCAATCTTTTCCACCCCTAGGTGCAAGGAAATGCTGCTTCCCTGGGAATTGCATCCTAATTTTAGTTACATGTAGTTTACACTTCCACTTTAAATTTAACTCTGCATGGACATGTCAACCTGCATCAGGTCTGTAGACAGAATCGATAGAAATTACTTTATTATTCTGTAATTACTTACATTGACTGCTGTGTTTAAAATCATTCAACCATAAAAATGTTTTCCTTGATGTCTCTCTTGGTTAGTGAAGGAATTATGTTGAAATAGCATGTTGATGAATCCCCAGCATTATTACAAATATTTCTTCCATATCTTAGTAAATACCATAAATCTGGGCATAGCTTTAAAATGCAAATTACAACAGATGTACAAACATTTAATATAAAAATTTATGTATAAAATATTGGAATTAAATGTTAACGGCTTTATAGGATACTGAAGAACACTGCCTTTGTGATCTACACTTTTGTAGTGCAATAAAAGTTTTAGGATTTTCGTCTTGAGAGGGGAAAAAATAATGAGAAAGAGTAAGACACAGTATTGGTTTTGTTTGCCTGCTGTTGTTCTCTCTCCATGAACAAAAATGAGAATCCCAAAATAAGTTTGTTGTAGTTTACTTACTTATATTTGTGGGACTAAGTGTGTCATCTATAAAAGGAATAAAAAACTTTTTTAAAAAAATTATTTATTATGGTGGCTTTTATTGTATAGTAGCTTTTGTTATTTTATTAGTAAAGAGCTGCTAAAGAATAAGTGCTCAGATGCATGTGTTTGGAGGTTGAAGAATCAGTGCTTCCTTGTGTTTCTTTAATTTCAGAAAGTGGAAATTGAGGCTGTGAAGGTGATAGTTTGTGTTGCTTTATGTCTACTTGCTTAGCCTGTCTCAGTGGTGCTTAATTACGTATAAAATCATTTATTAGGAATTGCATAACAGAATGTTACACCTCTGCTCTCTTTAATCCCATCTCTTCTGCAGATGTACTTCAGTCACTTTGCAGGCTTTATAAATCTTTCATAAAGTGCTGAGCAGCCTTCAGTAGACGACCTTGTTTATAAAAGGCTTGCTGATATGTTTGCCTTAAAATGAGTGGTTATATTGAAGTTTTTCAACCAGAATTCATCTGGTAATTTAAAATTACATTCTTGTGTTTGTCTTTCACATTGTTGCATTTATCCTTGTTTTCACATATAACTGCATTTAAAAAAATAAAACTCCCAATCAAAAAAGCCAACAAAACCTCAAAAAAATACTGTTTAAAGAAAGCAAATTTTTTGGTGTAATTTCACTTATTTTTTGCTGTTCTCATCCATTTTTGTGCTGTATCCAAGGATTTTCATTTCTTGTCCAGTAAACATTTCCAAAATTTGCTTAATTTATTTTAATATATTCACAAATATTTCTAGATAAGTCCAGTGATTCCTTGAGTAGAAGATGCCTTTTGTTGTAATGAAAGGCACGCTGTAGGGTAGGAGAAAATCATGATGTTCTTAGAATAGGACGAACATATTCAGAGCAAAGTAATTGTTAGTTTTGCATGCATAACACAGTGACTCACTTTGAGGGTGGAAGTAATAAAATGATGCTTTTAAGATAGGAAGATGTGATGGGATTTACAGTATTGTACAGTTCTAAATGCATAAATGTATTTGCCCTCAAGACAGTTTCACAAAATTGTTTAAGTTTTCTTTTGGTTTGGGGTTTTCAAGAAGGAAAAAATTGGGAGTTCCTAGAGGTATTGTTTTAACTCTGGTTTCTAGCCACGTGTGTAATCTGTATAAACGTGTGTATGTATGTAGGTATACTTGTGTGTTAAGAGCTACATTATAAATATCAAATACTGTTTTCACCCCTGTCAAATTAAGACTGAGGCTTAGATGGGAACTGTTTTATCGAGTTGTGGTTTGTACTAGAAACTTCTGTCCCTGTTACACGTGATTAGATCTTTGCATATATTACCTTAATGTTTGTCACTTACAAAGGCTGTGCTTTAAACTAGGTTATCAGGACAGTTTCTGACCCTTTTAATGATTATTAATTATTTAAACTAGTGTACATGTACTGTGTTTTGAAACTATATTTACTTAAGAACAAATCATGCGTTAATTTTTCTAAATTGCCCTGCTATGTTGTTACTCTGTGTGCCGGTTCCTTCTGATGGTGTGACTGAAAGTAGTCAATAATAAAGTTAAGAAATATTGTAGGTGTTGGTTTCAGCAAAGCCATACTTAAGTGTGGTGCTTGTTATGTAAAATATACAAGTTGCTTTTGATCCCTATTGCTTTGAATGACTTCTTGAAACTAGCTGTCATTTAATGGAAATGGAAAACAAGATAAAAGTGAGTTCAGTTCTGACGCCATTTGTGGTGGTGTCAGTCTGATAGGTGATGTTTCTGAGCCATGTGGTAGGTCCTTAGGCTTTCTCATACTGCTTCTGGTGATAAAGCATGTGCTAGATCTAGCCAGTATGTGCTTCAAAACTTTCATTTTTACTGTTATACTAAATACTGAAGTCAGTACTAAACTGCAGAATGGAATAATAGCTCAATACAAGCACAGAGTGCTTAATAATTTAATAATAAAGTGATACTCAGTAGCACAGCAAACATAGCTACTGTCATGAAGTTGACTGCCTGGAGATGGTTCCTAGTAAATTTTTTCACTGACTTATAATAGCATGGTTTCATGATGTGATTCTCTAAACATGTCCCACTGCAAGTACAAATTTGGATGTAAATATCCTGGTTTGGGGTAGACAGATTTTTGCTGGTTGCTGAATGTTGCATTTTGTCCTTGTTCTGCTTAACTGAAAAAATATTTACCAAACGTTGTGCTCCAGGAATAAAGGTTTGTCTGGTGTTGGGTTTGTGTGGCAGGAGTTTGGTAGTGTGGGGCCACAGGGTTGGCTTCTGTGAGAAGCTACCAGAAGCTCCCCCTGTGTCTGATGGAGCCAAGGCCAGCTGGTGCCAAGGTGGACCTGCCACTGGCCAAGGCTGAACTCATCAGTGATGGATGGTAACACCTCTGGGATAACACAGTTAAGAAGCAGGGGGGGAGGAACTGTGCAATTACAGCCACTGAGAGAGGAGTTAGAATGTGACAGGTACAGCTCTGCAGTCACCCAGGTCAGAGCAGGAGGGCCAGGAGGTGCCCTGGGTGTCCCAGCAGAGATTTCCCCAGCCTGTGAGCCACCTGTACCTCTGCAGCCTGTGTTGATCCACCTGTAGCCTTTGGAGGACGCCCACACCAGAGCAGGTGGGTGCCTGTGGAAAGCCCATGCTGGAGCAGGCACCTGGCAGGATTTGTGACCCTGTGGAGAGAGGAGCTTAGACTGGAATAAGTTTAGTGGCAGGGTTTGTGACCCCAGAGGGGACCCACACCAGAGCAATTTGGGAAGGGCTGACTTTGAAGATGGTGATGGAGAACTATCTCCTTTGGAATGAGAAGGGTGTGAGAGTCCTCCACCTGAGGAGAGAGGAGCAGTGGAGGCAATGTGAGGTGAACTGACCACAGCCCCATTCCCTGCCCCTCCACACCCACTGCAAGGGAGGAGGTAGAGAATTTGTGAGTGAGGTTGAGCCTAGGAAGAAAGGAAGGGTGGGAGGAAAGCATTGGGGTTTGGGTTTATTTCTCATTATCCTATTGATAAAAAATACAATTAATTTGTCCCCAAATTGTGTCTCTTTTGCCCATGACAGTAACTTGTAAGTGATCTCTCTTTGTCCTTACCCATAAGCCTTCCATTGTATTTGCTCTCCCCTGTCCAGCTGAGGAAAGTGTCAGAGTGGCTTTAGTGGGCATCTGGTGTCAAGCCCACCACACTTGCATATAAGACTTATAAGACCCAGATGTGGGTTTTCATTGTTGTCAGTACTTTACTTTTCTCCATTGTCTACAATGCAAATATTAAATATTTTAAACAGCAGTACGTGGCTAAAATAAATATGCAGGTATTTCTCACACGCATTTTTCATTGAGTTTACAGTTTAAATGTTTCAGCTTATTGAATTTTTATATTTTATTTTTTCCTTCGTGCAGTCTCTCACCTTAACTTTGGGGGGTAGGGCAGTTGAAGTAGATGCCGCTTTTGGGCATGTAGCACAGAGATGTAGTGTTCTGCAAGGATGTGAGCATGTGCTTTCTGCTTGTAAATAGTCCTATTTGATTAGGATCAAAGTGACTAGTTAGGTTGCCTAAAGAAAAATGCCTGCTTCTGATCTTCTGTCACCACTTGGCAAGTCCAGCTCATGCAGCATGGCTTCGACTTGAGGAGTTACTCTGAAACCAGTAATCACCAAGCATTCAGCTGATTGTCTATAGCCAAAAAGATTTAGAAGGCTTGCTTTTATTTGCAGTGTATTCCCTCATTATTATGGAATCCCCAGCCTCTTCCTTTTGCCTGTGCAGTAGTGAAACATAAATCCTTGCTGTTCATTTAAACACTGAGTGCAATCATTATATTAAATATAGCTTGCTTTCACTTTTTAACATACTATCTGTATTTGCTTTGATGAAAGTTTCTTTAAATTTTTTTATGCATTGATAAAAAATGAATGCTGTTGTTAATGACATGGAGATATTTGCAGGGCACCACAAAATTGAACATGTTTGGCTGGGTACCACACTGTGTTCATATACAGTTCCCTATGGAGTTAATATTTATTTGGGATTGCAATAGTTAGTGCTTTATGAAAGGTAAAACTCTGAAAATATATCTGTGTAAGTTGTCATTAAATGTGTAAATCTTAGATGATTTGTGCTTGTATCTTAAAATAATATGTAGGATTTCTACTTTGAAATAAATACGGGCTGCTTCAATTATGAGAGTCTCTACTTTGAGAAGTAGTCAGCAATACATTACAAAAGCTGTGGCAGTTCATTTCCCTTGCATTCTACCTATGGAATGTGTACTTACTTGCAGAATGGCTCAAAAATTATTAAAAAAAATTTGTGTAGTGGCCTGAATATCAGTATATATGGGTCCATTGTGTGATACTTCAAACTTACAGATTGAAAAGTAAAGTAACAAAGACAACAGACACTATTATGCACTCCTTAATGCTGTATTTTCTCCTTCTGATACTTCATTAACAGTAGCGAGCATAACTGGATTTTTCTGGAGGCAGCATTCGTGGCTGTGTGTATTAGAATATTGCTTTCCTTAATTGCCTTTTCTTTGTTGATGAAGATCAAATCTAGCTCTGGGCTTACTGTAGCTTTTTAGGATTATTAGTATTTGGTTGCTGGTTTTAGCCCTTCTTTCTTGTAAAATACTAGGAAAGAATTATTTAAAATGCAGCCATTTTTGCTATCACTGATGCAGTCATTCTGTCATTACGAAGAAATCCTTTTCAGATGTATTAGAATAGGAAATGCCAGTCAGTCAAAATAACACTAAGATTTGCAGTTGTCTGTAATTTCACTGCAAATCCTAAAGCCAAGGTTCTTTCAGGGCATGTTCCACAAACAGAACTAAACAAGGCAAACAACAGTAAAATCAGTCAGTATCTTTAGCTGTGTAGAGCTAATAATTTTTTCAAGCACACTCTCCTGTGACTTGGAGTTGACTTTTTTCCCTAACCTTTTATACTGATCGGCTTATTCTCTCTGCATGCTGAATGAGGTCTTATTTCCATTTCCATCCAGGGAGAATGAGCACCAAGGTAGCATTCAAAATTGACATGGATTGACACACTGCATGTGACATTTTTCATACAAACACAACTCCTTTGAGATGAGAGTATCTGCCTTGTCTGAGTTGAAACAAAATTAATGAACAAAAATTTTTGGTTTCAATTATCGAAGAATTTATTGCACCCCAAAATTGATGCATTAACATACTTTTGTTGACTAGCTGTGGCATGCAGGGTTCTTGGGGAGAAGAGTAATTTGCCCCTAAATAGCATTTAAATATTTCTTCAGACAGCAAATATTTTACTTTGTCAAAGTTCACTTTCTGCAGTCTGGAAATTTTTACAGTCCTCAAAGATTTTCATGAGAGTTGTGGGCATAAAGCGATAGTGGAAATATACATCACAAATCTTGGTGAATGATTGTTAAATGATCAAATATACTGTCTCAATTCATTCTTCAGCACTGCATGTGAGCAAACTAATTTCAGGATTATAGCTCTTTGTAATTGTATCAGTCTTCCCACATTTCCTATTTGCTGTCATATTATTTGGCTCAAAGTATAATGGATAGCTCAGTGACTCGGATTTTCCTTGTCACTAATGTACTTTGTCAGCTTGGGAAACAAGAGTTTACCAAATCCAGGGCAGTGCTTGTTGATTTTTAAAAGAAAAAAAAAAATCTTTACTCCCTTGTTAATTCCCATCCTGCAGGAAACCATTGATTTTGGAAATACACCATATTCATATGCGTTTTAATTCTATCCAAGCCCCATAGCAAGCTACTGAAGAGTTTTGGCATATTGCTTCACTAATGTTTGTCCTCAGATTCATGTTTTTCTTAAATCTCTTGTATTTGCAACAATTTAGTGGTATTTTGCTGACCTCTGCATGAGTTAAAAAAGTTACATAACTCAAAATTTTTATGCTGCATTCTCAAGCCCCAGTGGTTTTCTTAAACAGTTGGTACTGGCAGAGAGTATAGTGTGACATATATGATTTGAATTAATTTTGCTGTGTATCTCCCTCAAATTGTAATGATGCTTTTTCTGCTCCACCTATAGCTTCCTGCAGATTTCACAAAGCTGCACCTTACTGACAGTCTCCACCCACAGGTGACCCACGTTTCATCTAGTCACTCAGGATGTAGCATCACTAGTGATTCAGGAAGCAGCAGCCTTTCTGATATCTACCAGGTAAGACTGGAAGGGATGCTGATGGGAGGTGCAATTGCCAGCAGTTCTGCATTTAATAGCTGAATGCTTCTTGTCAGTTTTTTATCTGAAGAAGTACACAACAGGCTTCAAAAAACTACTTTTTGTTTAAATTGTAATGATTTCAGGCTTTAGATGTGTTGGGTTCATAATGTAGAAGCTATTCAGTGGTGGGGAAAAAACAAATATGGAGTAAGCAGCCTGTGCTGGCCTGGTTTGAGGGGCATATTTCTGTTTCCCCACCTTGTAGAAGCATGATGCCAACCACTTGAGAAATGCTTCCTCTCCTGGCCATCCTCAGAAAGGTGGAGGGGTTGAACTGGTGACACTTTTTAAACTTATATTTCTGAGGTGGCTTCTTGTAAAGCTCTGTGCTAGTCATTTGGAACAGCTTGAGTTTAGAGAGACTCTGAAACTGATCCAGAGTTTAAATATAAATTGGAAAAAAGTCTAAAGTGGAATAAAATGAGGAATTATGCCTTTTTTACTTGATGTTTATAGTTCTTGCAATGTCGGAGGAGGAGCTGTCCTGATAGGGAAGTGTACCAATTTGTTACTCTGAGAGCAAGGAATCAAATCCAATTAAAATATATTTCTATCAAAGTAATCATAAAGTAGTGAGACCACTTCAACATGAAGTACTGTTAACTAGAAGAGGAATAATGTTTTTTACTTGATGCTTCTGAAATTGCAAATGTAGCCATTTAAACAACAGGAAAAGCATATCTACAAATGGATCAAAGTTCAGCTGTGGTCATGGTTTTAGAATATAGTCTCTTTCAGGTGAATAAGCTTATAGGCTTCTTTTTGTGAACAAGGACTATAAAAAAGTCACAGTTCAATTTAGACAGTAATTATAATAATGCACAGGTTTATTTTTGCAAAACTATCAAATTAGCTGAACACTGCAGGCATAGCATGTTAGTCAAGTATATTTGTCATAATTTCTTTTGAAGACAGGATTACTTCGAGACAGGATTTAGGTTTATAGTGTGAGAATGAAGAAGATGTTAAATCAGTTTTACTCTTCTAGTCTTCTGTAGATTTTCATTCCTTCCATTACAAAGATTTCCACTCTAACAGAAAAATAGCAAGTACGTCTAGAGACACAGCTGTAGGTGGCATGTCGTTACAGTCATACAGTTACTCTTGAGATAAGTTTGAAGTAAATTTTTTGCAAAGACTTTCAGCTAAACGTTCATAACTGTGAAAAAGATAATTGTATTTATGTGCAATTAAAAAAAACCCCAAACAATATAAAAAACCCTAAAGAAACCTCCAAAAAATATTTCTCTATGTAGTTGCCAACCTGGCCTATGACTTCTCCTGATTTCATTTGCAGTGTTGGAATCAACATAGTGGTTGGTGTTTGGAGAGAGTTAATGGTTTACTGAAGTATTTTTACAGAGAAAATTAACTTTTTAAGTACTATTTTAAACTGAATTTACAAACATAATGCATAATCTGTTCTTAAAAATGCTATCTAATGTCTTCAATTAATCTGCAATTAATACCACATTTAAAGGTGACTTGGTACAGATGTATCAAGAACTGTGTAATTGCAAAATGTCAGCGTATGAATGATAACCTATGTCCATAGCTACAACCAGAAATATGACCAGGTATTGTAGAATGTAACTTTGTTTTAATACGTATACTTAAAGGAATGTTAATTAATGAAATGGTAAATTCAGGTGTGGAAACTGATAAGGTTCTTAAATTCTTGAATTTAACTGAATAGTACCAAATATTGCTTGCTTTGATTTCCCAAATTGTGGTAAATCATTAATTTCTGGCCTCAGTTTCAGTGATAAAGGAATGTAATGTAGCAGTGTTAGGCTAGGTTCAAGCACTGCCAAAAAAGAAAAACCCAAACCAAAATAAAATGGCCGTAATTTTAGTACTCTAGGGCCAAGTTAAGAATTAAAGAGAATTTTTTTTTAAACCAAGAGAATGGATCCATCATTCTCTCTCAATTGTTTGCCCAGTAATTCTCTCCCAAGTGTTTATTCAAAAAAAGTAAACCATAACCAAGACATCAAGATGGTTTTTTTTTTACTTCCAATTTGATAAGTCTTAGGTAAAGCTCATGATTGTTGTTCCTTTGATTCTTATTTTTTGTATATAATGGCATTTTCCTGTTCAGTGGGGTGGACTTTTGTTCATTATGGCTAAGCAGAAAGCAGTGTTTTAGAAAGATCATCATCTTGTCTTGCAGTTGATAGAAAAAAATACTTTTAAAAATTACATACTGTTATTTAGATCATTACTGTTGAAATCTGAGGTAATATGTCATGTTTTGCATCCTGTAAGTTTTAGTTCTGTAGCCTTAAGAGCATCTGCTTCCAGTGAAAATACGTTCATGGCCTTTTATGATTTTTTTAATAAATCATGAAGTTGAATCTTCAGATGCTTTCAGCATTGAACTGAGAATACTTCCTTTTAAATATTAATGCGGTATCTAAATTTGTTTGTCAAACGTTGCACATGAAAGAACTTCTTTTAGGATAAGAAGTACTTACCAAAATAAAGTCAACCTTTGTGTTTACCCCACCCAAGCTTCAAAAACAAATCAGGTGCCAATTAATAAGGTCCTTAAATACTGTTATTTTTATTTTAGGGAATAAGTTCAAGTGACAAACTCTGTAGGGTGACTTGAGAGGAAGAGGATGCTGATTGTCAGTAGATCATGTGTTGGCTTGTATTTGCCAAGAACAATTCCTTGCTTCTGTCTTTTTCTGACTTGGCAAAGCAAATCATTCACTTCTGCTGCTTCTCATGTATGGCTGCTTGCTCTTGATTCCTAGGCTTAGTTAATGATTCTTAAATGGACACATACACCTGTTCCTATATGCTCGTAAATCCTTCCTATACCTGCTAAATATATTACCAGTTGATTGGAGAGTGAGGAGATCTAAGCTCGTGAATGTGGGTGATTCCCCCTCCCTGTTTTGGGAAGCATTGTTGTGTTGGCACAGCTCTTCGCCAGCCTTTCTTTGCCTTATCCTGTCCTCAGACTGGTGGCTTCCTGCCACACTGACATGCCCTCTGGTGCCTGCCCAGATACCACTGTCGGTACAGGAAACCAGGAACATCCTTTCTGAGACCCTCCCAGGATGTGTGTATTGCTTGGAAATTTTCAAGATGTCAGCTTTGTTTTCTCATGATTCTGATATGGTAACTCCTAGAAGAAAGGTCCACCCTTCAGAGACTCTTTCTGAGGGAGACCAGTCTTCTGTCTCAAACCAGAGGGTCCATGCAGCCTGCCCTTTAGTCATTGTATGCCAAATAAAGAGATTTTACCTTAAGATGAAGCCAATCTTTTTGACTGTATCAGCTGAAGTGCCAGTCTCTGGCTAATGCCAGAATGGCTGGAACAGCTCAGGTAAATGTCCTGTGAACTGCCACCCCTGCATTTTCAACAAAGCCCTGTGCAGATCCTTATCACTCCTGTAAATTCAGGGCCTCTTAATCTACCCTGTAACTTCCAGAGTCCATGTTTTGTATGCCTGTGGTCTTGGCAGATGTTGCTCCGTTCTGATAAAGAGGCAATTATTGGCAGTAAGGGAGGATGCTGTTCCTGGTGTGTGTTGTCTGGATTACTACACATTTCTGTCTTTAGTGAGGAAAACTGCTCAAACTGACTTCTGTGACTTGTGTGGGCTGCTGTGTTGTAAATTTTGGGGTAGATAATGAAAGGGCAAATATGGAGAGCACTGTGCAAATCTTGGACTGAAGGAGTTTTAAGGTATTTCATGGACATTTGCACTCATGTCAATGTAGTATGAAAAAATAATGTTACTGCCTTAGATTGCGTATGATTTCTGTCCATGTAATAATTATAATTGATTGTAGTACATATGGTAACTCTAATAAACAAATAAATATTATAGTTGCATATTATAGGATTGAATTTCATCTTAACTTATTGATATTGTAGACTTTTGCTCAGTCATCTGAAATCTAATTTAAAACAAAACCCCATACACGATTTCTCTCTGTGGAGACACTGAATCCCATGTGTCTATATGACATGAGGGAATATTTCAAATTTATGTGGCTTTTGCAAATCATTTCATGAGACAGGTTGAGCGGGTGTTTTTGGTGTTTTGTATTGGTATCAGCTTAAAAATTAGAAAGTAAAAAGTGAGTAGTTTTGATAATAGACATTCTTTTTTACATTTTTTAGGTTATTTTTTTAGCCCTTAGATGACAGTGGTTGAAAAGTAATGTGGAGATGGTGTTCTTGAGCTGAGTATGGCTTCTTTCTTTGTTAGCTTCATGGAACTGAATACTGTACCAGACAATGAATGTATTTCTGGTTTGTGCCAGGATTTTCTTCTATTCTTGCTTTTTTTATTTTTTCTTTTTTTCTTTTTGTCCCTGGTATTTTTCTCTTGCATGTTTGGAGATTTTGGATTGTTGATTTGAGTGGTAGCAATAGTTACAAGGGGAATTTAGTCTTCAAAAATGATACAATGTTTCCTGAAGAAAGTAATTCAAGTAATTTTTTTAAAAAAAGGAAAGGTTAAAATCCTAAGAAATCAGAGTGATTACTTTTACGGGTTTTCTGTTTTTTTTCTCTTTATGTTATCGTCAGTTGGAAGCTTTTCCCAAACCAGTACAGAAAGAAAACCATGAAGGCCACTTAAAACAGAACCAGTCATCTTGTAAGCGGCTCTCCAAGTCTTCCACTTTCTTTCCTTTAGTAAGGATGGGGTGTGTGTGATGAAGCAGTTGTTCACTGGAGTGAGAGTTGCTTGGTTGTGTAGAGATCGCCCTTGACCTCTTCTAATCTATTTTCTCAAGAAACTCAAACATTCATTGGAGGAGGAGGAAGAGAGGCAGTAAATTACCTTCTTTAGCTGCTCATGTAGTCCAACACCTTTCTCATTGTGTTCATCTTCATGGTGCCTCTGAAAAATGAAAGACAAGAAAAATGAAAAGTGGAGTTGGGATTAACCAGTTTCCTCTCCTGCCAATCTAAAGTGACCAGAAGGGTCCACCATTTCCTCAGTCTGCCCAGTCTCACATAGGGAGAATGAATGCTGTTCTTCTTTTCTTAATCCTCCCCTTCTTCCCCATGCCAGTCAAGGAACCAAAGGCTAACCAAGAACTTGGACAGGGCTTCTTTGAATTTAGATATTTTCCCTGGTTATTTCACAGTATTTGTTTAATTAGCTGTTATCGCTCAAATCTGAAAGTGTGTTTGGACTTCAAGATCCTCAGCAGTTGAAGCAACTAGTTTTTTTATTGGTGCAGTATTAACCTTAATAGCCACTGCTTAAAATTGGTCAGATTTTCCTTAGGTGTCAAATATTAAATACTCCTTCAGCTCAGGCTTGAAAACATCTTTCTTAGTCTCTTAACTCTTGTGTTGGTGATGTGACAAATAGAATATTAGGCTGTCACTGCTATGAGATTCCTTTGAGGCTTCAAAATTTTCTCCACTGTTGGAAAGATGACATGAGAAATTTGCTATCGCAGTTGGTATTCAGACTATGGAGGGACATAGTTTTGTTCTTTGGGCTGCAACCAACATTTTTCTTGCATGCAAGCTTTTTAGATTTATTTAAGTGAAACTAATTTCTCTTATTGCCCAAGAAGCAAAGTACAACATATACCCAGGAATGGCAATTTTGAGGTGTATTTCGTCCTTGATTACATGCCCTGAGAAGATCTAAGCCTCATGATTGACTGTAGTACAAATTCGGTTGGATACTCATCTTGTGTTTGGGTTTTCAGTGGCTGAGGTTCATAAGGAATTCCCTTTGCCCAGAAGAGCTCATGGGGGTTTCCCCTTTAGTCTTAGATGCAAGGCTATTGCTCAAATAACCAAGGGTTCCTGTGCAGATGTGTTTGGTTTTTCTCATACAGGAGGAGGTACAAAAGCACTCAGAGTAGTTGGGTCATGAAGTTTAATGTCTTAGCAAGAGGACCTTGAATGCTTGATATCGTACGTGCTGCTGTTAAACCTAAAAAAGCGATCTGTGATGTATAAACACAACGGGCCCTCGAGGTTTTCTTGGTTTTCTGGTTTGGTTTTTTGGTTTGGTTTTTGTTTATTTGTTTGTGGATTTTTGGAGGAGTGGATTGCATTTGTTGGGTTTGGTTTTTGTTTTGTTTTGCCGTGCAGAAAGGCTACATTTGTCTTTCTTTGTCATCTTTTGCATGATCTTAGCAATTTCAGAAAGTTGTTTGAAAACATCCATTTTTTTTCCTCAAAAGATGTTTTTAAAGGTATCCTAAATTAAGCTTTCTTATTACTTTGTGGATTGTGGCATTCAGTGCTGAGCTTCTTTGTTGCAATGGTCTGGATTTTTTGATAGGAAGTTAAAAATAGTTAAAAATAGCTTTCCATCCACCAATAACTTCAGTTGTCAAAAAAAACCAAAACCCAAACAAACAAAAAAACCACCAGCAGGTGTAAATAGTGATCATCTTTGGGAAATCTTGTAGCCTTTATTAGTATTTGTGAAGTGTTTTCTGAGTCCAGAGTTACATTTAAGAGCTTCAGGAGTTTTCCAGTTTTGTTTTATTGCTTTAAGACACTAAAACAACTTGTCTTGTAATAATCAGATGTTGTACAATAGGTGGAAGTTTCTCGTCTGTGGTCATTGTGTGACTAAATTGAGTTCTGCATTCATTTTGCTCATGTGCTTTTGAGAGAGCTTAATCTGGGCAGGTAGGAGGGGCACTTGTTAGCGGTGGGAAGGTTTGCAAAACTGACTGTGAATGAGTCCCACTGTCACTGGAATTGTCACTGTTGGAAACTCCAGATTCTGACAGATTGGTGTCATAAGCTGTGTGTCTACTGACTCATCACCACTAATTTTTCCACCAGTCACTTTTGATGAAGGCTATTTTGAAAGAGTAGTTACAGCAGCTGTTTCAAATGTATCGCAGAGAGTGTGCATGTTAAACACAGTCGGACTGCTAATAAAAATACTGCTATCTGTGCTATGTTTTGGGATTTTTTTCTATGCCAGTAACATCTTTCCTTATCCTGGTTAAAAAATGAGCAGTGCTTTTTCTTGACAAAAGCAAAACAAAAAAAGCCACTAAACTCCAAAACTAACAACAACTAAAAAAAAACCCAACCCAAAACCAGAAAGTGAGAATAATTTGAATATTGCATAGACAGTGTCATCATGCTTTTTATATTAACAAGGCCCAGTTACAAAGCTTGTGTTGTGCTGTAGGACAGCAGCATTTAAGACTGCTGGCCCCTGATCCATCTCCAGCCATATGCTGCTGTTCATGAGGTGGCTGTGTATAGTGGCATTAAAGTAACAGATGTCAGCCACAGATAGGGAGGCAGGAAGAGGGGAGATGATTCTACAAAATTGCCAATGCAATTTCTCTTACCTTCTCTGTGTTCAGAGTGTGACCTAGTTTCGTGGGTTGTCTTTTTTACCAGTCTGAGATAGATTGATGAAACAAGCTTTAGTAGGTGTATGTGTCCCATGTATTATTTTTAAAGTACGCGTGAATGGATTGTGTGCTTCCAGAGTCTCAGAAACAAACCATCCCTTTAAGGCCTCTGAAACTGGATTTCTCAAGCAGTGGCTTAAAACTTGCTCATTAGAAGCTTGCATTTCCTTAAAAATTGTCATTGCTGAGCCTTGGCAGCTGCCGTGGTATTAAATCAGGTTCTGAGAAAAAGCAGCCGTATCAGCCATGACAGACAAATGTTTGTGGGATTTATTAAAGTGTTCAGTCTTCAAACTCAATCATTGAAATACATTTACCTTTAGGTGCTATATTAATGAACTCAAGCTATGTCTGGACTATGTTGTCATTCATTTTAATGCAATTTAAAGGAGGTTGAGTTTGTCAGATATTCTGAGTAGTTCTTCTGTGGACTTTGCTTTTTTTCTGCATCTGTAAATTTTTAGGCAGTTTATCATCAAAAGCTGTATTTAACTATGTTCAACTGGAATTGTAAAAGAAAAATACAATCCTAGGTGACTGAGAGATCGCAAAATTCCTGTAGCATTTTGATGCTGTTCTTATTTCCCCAAACTGTCTATTTGAAATTACATTGCTTTCCTAAGTATCTGAGAATGTAAATTTGGGATGAGCACAGAAATTGCCAAATGAATTGTATACTGAAAACAAATTTATTCAGCTAACAGTCCAAGATGTTGCTTGAAATGTAGCAGCCTTCAACCCCCTCCCAAGACCCACAGATTAAATGCTGTCTGTTGAATCCTTTGTATGTATGACTAATTGAAGCAAATGTTAAAGGTCCTGTTCAAACGCAGTGGGTTTGGATTGATCAATTGTTAGGTTTTTTTTAAAGATATATAATGAGAAAAGCAGTATAAAAAGATGATATAATATGATAATAGAATATGATATAATATAATATGATACAATTCATCTTGCTACATTTAATCAGAAAACTGCAGCAGTAATGAAGACTTTTGAATGTTTTTTCATTGTTTATGCATTAATTAGGCTACAGAAAGTGAGGCTGGTGATATGGATCTCAGTGGATTGCCAGAGACAGCAGTGGATTCTGAGGATGATGATGATGAAGAAGACATTGAAAGGGCATCAGATCCTTTGATGAGTAGGGATATTGTTAGAGACTGCTTGGAGAAAGACCCAATAGACAGGACAGATGATGACATTGGTAAGTATTGTGATGTAGTAAAGTATTGTCAAACGTATTCTTCTTCACCTCCAAAAATTTATTTTTGAGCTTCCAGTTTCATTTTAATCATTGGCCTTTGTAGTTGGTAAATCTAGTGTTTATTATTTTTATATAAGTATATATGTATATATTTTTATATAAGTATATATGTAATGTGAACAGGTACAGCCAAAGAGGAAGGCGGATATAATATGGGTGAAACCTATTACTTATTGGCCCTTCTGATCTCAAGCTTCAGCTTCTAATTGATATCAGAACAGGTTTATGAAGGAAATGTTGTTGAAAACTGGAGAACAGACAGAACCTTGGCAAAGGCTACATTAATGTCAACACTGCTTCTCACAGTGTATTTTTAATTGTCAGTTGTGACATTGTGACTTGACATTTGTTGCAAACATTGGGGCCTTTAAAACCTTAACATAAATGTGCATCTAGTCAGACTAATTTGGTATGTTAACGTACCAGTAAATACATTGAAAGCAAAGCAGAACTGGAATCCAAATTTTAATTTAATCTGTTTCACTGGGTGAGATATTTTTCTTTTATTGAAGCATGACTAAATGATGATTAAGGTTGATTATCAGATGATTAAGGGACTAGAGCATCTCTTATGCAAGGAAGGTCTAAGAGAGCTTGGGACTGTTCAGCCTGGAAAAGACTCAGGGGATCTCATTCATGTATACAAATGCCCTTGGGTGGGGGTGTAAAGATGATGGAGCCAGAGTCTTCTCAGTGGTGCCCAGTGGGAGGACAAAGGACAAACTAAAACACAGGAGGCTCCATCAGAGCTCTAGGAAATGCTTTTTTTTACTGTGACTGAGCCCTGGGAGAGGTTGTCCAGAGAGGTGTTAGTTTTCCTCCTTGAAGATATTCAAAAGATGTTTGGATGTGTTCCTGGGCAACTGGCTGTAGGTGGCTCTGCTTGAGCAGGCAGGTTTGACCAGATGACTTCTGAAAGTCCCTTTTAACTACAACCTTTCTGTGATTCAAAGTAAAAAATTAGGGAAAAGACAGGGTCCTATTGAACTCCTTCAGTAGACATTTTAGATCAAACTGGATGCAAAAACATTTTTAGAGCATATAATCACTTGGCAGGACTGCTAAAATTGAGTTCTGTAGTTATGAATGGTATAAAAAAATGAAAATACAGGAAGCTCACCATTGAGTACAAGTGCAGCTCAAGTGCATGTACAAGACAGAGCAGCAGCAGTGCCCTTCAAGGCAGTAATCCTGTCTGATCCATCTGAGAGGAACATCATGAAACCACCAGACAACGATCAAGTACAATTTACTGAATTTACAATTTACCTCCTAGCCTAGGAGGGGATGGCTTTACCGAAGAACTTGCTCAGTTTTGTGAAATTTGTCTTGCTGTGTTTTATATAGTCCTGTTCTAGTCATAGTGAAATTATTGCCCTGACTGGGGTATTAAAAATATCATTGGTTGTATTCAGTGCTCTTGGTTACATTAACAATTCTTCCATTATGCTGACTTTTACTTTGCTGGGTTTCTATTGATGATATGACCAGCCAGTCTGCATCTACAAAATACCCAGTAATTAAAACAGGCCACTGTAGATGATTTATTAGTATACAGAAACGATTGTGCAGCATTTGAGCTTAAGCAGCCTCAGGCATTTTGCTGAAGAACTGTCTTTACTGTGCTTTGTTGTTTTGACATGCACGACTCAGTGGGCTTTTTCTCCTTCAGAACAACTACTGGAATTCATGCATCAATTGCCTGCTTTTGCCAACATGACAATGTCAGTGAGGAGAGAACTCTGTGCTGTAATGGTGTTTGCAGTTGTGGAGAGAGCAGGAACTATTGTACTGAACGATGGGGAAGAGGTCAGTAGAAGTTACTTTTGACTCTCTTATTATACTAAACATCCCAGATTCCACACGGTTAAGGTCCTTTTTTGTTACTTAAAAATAAGAAAAGGAAAAAAAGCCAAAAACAAACAAACAAACAGAAAAGAGACCAAAAAAAAAAGACAAGGAAGGGCAATATTCAGGTAAATCAGGCCTCTTTTTGTTCTGGATTTTCTGAAAGCTTTTGTTTAAGCACTCAACATGTTTATTAAGCAATAAAAACAAAAGAAAACGTTTTCTGTACTGTACAAAATGCTTCCTGCCCATTTAAGCTCATTTGGGGGCTTAATTTCAGTGTTCAAGTGCTGTTTTAAAACTTCCTTTATTTTTTTTTCAGAGTCTTACATGACCTCTTAATATTAAAGGTAAACTTAAGATCCCAATTTTCTCGAGCTGGAAATTGCTGTACATTAAGGAAAATGAGCTTGTAAAATTTTTAATAGGTGCTGAAAAATAACTTTTGCTTTAAAACAATTGTGAGAGTTGTATTTCTGTAGTACGATATTAAAAAGTTAAGTGATTTGGTCTTCATGTATCCTGCCTTGTTTGATTTGTAGCTGGATTCCTGGTCAGTCATTTTGAATGGCTCTGTGGAGGTGACATACCCTGATGGAAGAACAGAGATACTGTGCATGGGAAACAGCTTTGGTGTTTCCCCTACAATGGAAAAGGAGTATATGAAAGGAGTGATGAGAACCAAAGTGGATGACTGCCAGGTAGAGTGTCTGTGGTACATACAAATTCACCCCACATTGGTGTAGTGCAACTCATTGATGAGACCCAGTTTTATTTTAAACTGAAGATATGTGAAATATCCAGTGGGTAAGCCTGGACAGTAGTTGGGCAATATGGCTCCTGCACACCCACAGTCTGTGAAATGGAGTTATCTCTTTCTGGGTGAAGATGTTTGTCTGCATGTTTTTTCTGGAGTGTGAAGGCCACCAACCTCTTCCATACATCCATTGCTTCCAGTGTTCCTTAGTATGATCTCAAGGTTCATCAGCCATTACAGGCTCTTTTACTTCTGCAGGAAATAGCCATTCTTCCTTACTCAACTCAGCTACTGAATATCAGAGTAACACAAACTTTATCTCCTGTGGTTGGAGTAAAAGATCTCATTTTGGCTAGTCTGACCTTTCAAGGAAAAAGCCGTGATGTTTGCTGTAATACAAGCAGTCAGATGTAAATAATGCTTTTCATAGCACAAAGCTACTGACTGGCTGAATCTGGTTATGTGGTTGCTATTTGCTTATTCCCATCCAGAAAATAATAGCAGAGCTGTGGGTGAATTAAGCATTTTGCTTGGTCCTGATGGCTAATTAGCTTCAAGGAGATGACCTTTGAAAGGGGTGTAAATATATGTTAATAAAGTCACCTGGTTTAGCTTGCCCATCTAACTCCCAAAATGTGCATAAATGGTTTCTTGTTAGGGTAATGCTTTCAACAAATCCAAACTGTGTGACCTCTGTTTCAGCTACTACTAGCTGCTTGAAAAAAGAAATAGTGTGTAAATAAATTTAAAGAGAAAATACTGTCTCTGATTCTTGGGCTGTTGTTCTAAGTATGTACATGAGGATTTGACAACATTTCAATCAGAAGAAACACTGTTCCTCTCAGTTAAATACTCAAATTGATATAATAAGGCAGTTTAATCTTGCCCCCCCAAAAAAGACAAGTGTATAACAATTTGTGTACAATGTAGTCTTCTTCTAATTTGTTACAGTTGATCTTAATTCTATTTGTGTAGTGTAGGTATTAGGAATATTCCTAAGATATTTATTCTTGCACTTATTCTTGGCTGAACTGATGATTGTAGAAAATAATTTTCCTGCTGTATGCTTTAAACCAGAAGTAATTTGTTTCTTTGTGCCTGCACTCATTCATTGAATGTTATTTTTCTTAATACTTGACTTAAAAATAAAATAGCTATGAAAATGAAGATTGTTTACCAAACAATAGGCACAAAAAATAAAAGCCAGGTTTTCCCTTAACCATTCTAAACACCACAAAAGAGCTTTCATGTAAGAAAAAATTGACTGACTATGATACTGGGCTTCATCTTTAGCAGTGGGGAGGTCAAAGCAGCTGAAGGAAAAAGGCTGAGAATACTAAATCATGCTGCTCTGATGGATCTTGGTCTCCTATAGCTGCAGGAGTGTAGTGGCAGTACTGTGCCTGTCTGTTCATCTGCTTGCTACAGCTGGATTGTTGGAAAGACAAATTTGGCTCACTGCAGGTTGAGGAGCTACTTTCTCTTGTCTGTTGGTAGAGTACTTGATAGATAAACACCTTAAGTCTAAATACTTTTCTGAAGATTTTGCGTTTTAATACTGGTGCGTGATGATTCTTTCCAGTTTGTTTGTATAGCCCAGCAAGATTATTGCCGCATCCTCAACCAAGTGGAAAAGAACATGCAGAAGGTAGAAGAGGAGGGGGAGATTGTGATGGTGAAGGAGCACAGGGAGCTTGACCGCACTGGAACAAGGAAAGGTCACATTGTCATCAAGGTAAAAGGAGAAGAGGGAGTCTCTTACAAAAGTCTGTGTTCTGTAAACCTCTTAACTTGGCAAGTTAGGTCCAGGATTAGTTGAGATATATATTGTAGCAGTGAATATTTGAAAATGGACTGTTAATATTTCTAGATTTTTTTTTATAATTATGTATGTTGACAACTAGGTGATTTCTATAGAGATTAATTACATATTTTTGTTACATTTTCTAATCACAGTGGTCAAGCTGTTATGTTTGCTTAGCTCATCGGTTAATGGATGGCAGTATTCTTTCTAGTGTGAGGAGTCTTCAGTATGTTACAAGGAAACAAATTTGCATGTGTTGAAAACGTGGTAATAACTATGATTTTTTTCAATTTTTTTGTTTTCAATAGGGAACAGCTGAAAGGTTAACAATGCATTTGGTGGAAGAGCACTCTGTGGTAGACCCAACATTTATAGAAGACTTCCTGTTGACGTATAGGACCTTTCTTTCCAGCCCAATGGAAGTGGGCAAGAAGTTGTTGGAGTGGTTCAATGACCCCAGCCTCAGGGATAAGGTGAAAATCTCCTGAATCATGTATTGTTACCATTTGCGTTGAAATATAAGCTGATAAGAATAAAATATACTTTAGAAAGAATGACTAAATTGAATAAGACACAAATAGCTGGTGATGTATTTGAATGCCCGAATATATGGTTAAAACTAAGAACTTTTTTACTTATTTTGTTTTTATATTAGTGTGTTCAGGTAAGGTAAATTGTCCATGTTTTACCTGGTGTTTTTACTACTTAGTTGCTTGCAGGTATACAGGAAGCTTTTTTACCAATAGTGAGTATTTTTATTTAATGTAATTCAGTAGAATTTTATTGCGTTTCCAAGTTTGAGCATATGAACAAGTTCCTGTGTTTTCTGTGCATACTGCTAGTTAATTCAACATGGCAAACATGATTTTTTTAAAAAGATAATAGGAAATTCATGCATTTTTAAGAATCTGTTGTGCTTTATGTAGCATTTAAAAAAAGCCACCAAGCCCAACTCAAATGCAAGAAAGCAATCAAATATCTTCTTCCCTAAACAAAATTTCCATGATGGAAGAATAAGGCACTTCCAGTTTTGGTACACTGGCAAATGAGGCTTTATCATGCTTCAAACTGTATTGCATTATTTTCTCCTGTATGCAACTTTTTCTTATGTAAAAATAAAAAAAAATCCTAAGAATTTCCAGATGCCCTTTTCTTTTTGTAAATTTGAAACCACAGGAGTTATATTAGTACATGAAAGAGAAATTTGGTTTTCAGCTTTTATTTAAATCTGGGTATTTCTTCCAGAAACCTTAGTTTAGCTGTGCCTTGAAGGAAGGATCTTATATTTGACAGGCTTTGCAGCTAATACTGTTCAGAGCTATAGTATTAGAGTTCATCTTTAAAGTTATGTTGCAGGTACTCCAATGGACAATCCCCTCAGCCTCTAAAATGAGCCAGCGCAGTTGCTTGTATCAGTCTGAACACAGAACAGCTCTTTGTTCTGTTGCCTCAATTAGCAACCTTTTCTGACCTCCAGTAGCACTGACAGAAAGGCAAGAGACAGAGAATAGCTTGGGACAAGTGGAGGTAGGAAGTAGGGAATAAGGAATCTGGAAGATTTTGGCTATTTTGTACTGGGTGCTGATAGGCTGTAGGGAGAACAAAGGGGGTAAAACTTGCTGGGGATGGTCAGTACTCAGGAGTATTCAGAGTGGGACACTGGACGTCCAGCCTTAGTGATGATTTTGCCCTGCAGCAGGTTGCTTGATTTTACAGCTTTAATCCTCTTTTAATGCTGTTCCTGATTTGTGACACAAGTAATAGCATTCTTCTGGAAGTCAGTGTTCCAACTCCTCCCAGCTCAGTGTCCTTTGAGTGTAGATGAGTAAGTCCCAACTTTAAAAGCAGCATTGACAGTGAAGCTGTCACTGCAGTAGTTTAAAATACTTTGCGTGGTACAGCTTGCAACTTCCCAGACAATTTTAATAATCCGCAATTACCCTAAATTTAACCAGACATTGTCTGGATCTTCCAATGTCACCCACAGTAATGAAAAATATCAAAGCTGTTTAACAGGAATGAAGTTCATCTTCAATTTCAAAGGTGTAGAAATCTCAAGTATTTTCCTGTGGTTGGGAGCTGTAGCACGTAGAGCTGGGTAGTTGCCTTTAGTTAGAATCTGAACTTGAGGAGTTCTGAAGTGCTTGATTAGTTTGGCCATTAATTTCAGCAGCTCTTCTGAATTAATTTCTTTTCCGGGGTGAAAGGGAAACTACTTACAAACTTTGAGGGTGGCAGGGATTGGTTTTGCCTGCCTTTTGTCAGACCTTTAGCACATGAGACTGGAGAGGTTTGGATTTTGTGCAGAGAAAAAAAATGGACAAGGGTTAGCACTGGCTGATTAAAATTTGTATGAGACTTTGTTCTTAAGCTCTGTGTTTTGAAATGTTTAGAAATTTATCCCTACTGATTTACTTTCCCAGCATAGAAGAAGAAATGCAGCTGTATTTTTAGAGGTAGCACTGAGTGCTACAGCTCTTTTGGATTCAGCAACTTCTTAAAAATAGCATGAATCAGTATTAATTCAAGACACCAAAACAGTTTTGTTTCATCAGGACAAGTGCTGCTGATGTTCCAGGTCAAATCACATACCAAAAGAGAGAATATTATAGTAAAAGCATGTATTTTTTAAAAAATGCAGCTCTTATTTTGTGGCTTTACCTTCATTAGTGTTAATTAATGGTATTCCTTTAGATTTTTTCCTAAGAAACTGTAAAATAACAGCTAAGATTCTTCTCAGCTTGATGATCATAATTGCTTCGGGGGAGTAGCCTGTGGAGGGAAAAAAGGAGCAATAAATGGAAAGATTGACTGCAAGGAAAGGAATTGCTGGTTTTGCTAAAACCTCCTTCCTGCTTCTTGCAGTGTCTTGTTTTTCCTGCCTCTCTAAACAGACAGTAGCTCTTTTATGAAGGTAAATGCCAAATGAAGTTAATGGTGGCACATCTAAAGAGTTAGGATAGTCAAGAGCCAATATTAAGCTGTATCGTAAGCTTTGTGATCATGTGCTTGGAGAACTAAGCTGATTTGGAAATGTACATGAACAGGAAATTGTTACAAGTCAGAAATGGATCTACCTTGTTGCCTTCTATCTGTGTGCACTATTCCCTACTTAATCAAATTTGATACAGCCAGTGTTTTCTGACTCTTAGTATTCATTATGAAATTCAGCATACAATTGCTTATACAAGTGAAAGCAATTTTAATACTTAATTTTTTCTATTCTCCTGATAAATAATTGCATATTAATGAAGTTTGTTTTTGATGTATGTATATATGCATATTGTTATTTAAGATTCCAGTGGAAATTTACAGGGCCTTTTATGACCAGTATTTTTAAAGGACTTGGCAGTAGTGTTGTTCTCAGTATTCCGAAATATTTATAATATTGATTAATTTTCAGGTTACACGGGTAGTATTGTTGTGGGTGAACAATCACTTCAATGATTTTGAAGGAGATCCTGCTATGACTCGATTTCTGGAAGAATTTGAGAACAATTTGGAGAGGGAGGTAAGAGTGAGGTTTTTTTCTGACAGCTTGGGATAACAGGGTATACCCAGGCTGTTGTTATATGTAACTTCCTCTGCTCTTCTCTTGTAGAAAATGGGTGGACATTTGAGGCTGTTAAATATTGCTTGTGCTGCTAAAGCTAAACGAAGATTGATAACCCTGACAAAGCCATCTCGAGAAGCCCCTTTGCCTTTTATCTTGCTGGGAGGGTCAGAAAAGGGATTTGGAATCTTTGTTGACAGTGTAGATTTTGGTAGCAAAGCTACAGAAGCAGGTTTGAAACGTGGAGACCAGGTATGTAATTTTAAAATATGTCCCTCCATTACCCCTCCTCCATTTTTTCTGTTTCCCTTCTCTTCACTACATGAAAAATTTTCGAACTTGTTTGAATTTTAGATCTTGGAAGTGAATGGTCAAAACTTTGAAAACATTCAGCTGACAAAAGCCATGGAAATCCTTAGAAATAACACTCATCTGTCTATCACTGTGAAAACCAATTTATTTGGTAAGTTTGTCTGCATTGTTCATTCTAGTTTTGATAGAGACTTAAATTATTTTTAATAGTTTAAAATAGTTTTGTTTGAAACTCTTTTGTACCAGGGAGAATAGAAAAGGGAAACATGAGAGTCCTAAAATACCTTGGTTCATAATTGCAAAGAAAAATTTATGAGTAGGGATTTACATGAAGTGACTTGCCTCTCAAAAGTGTATGTTTCTGGATTAAGAGGAACTACTGTGACCTTGTAGCTTAAACTTAAAAAATGTGCTTGTATATGTAATGTTTAGTTGTCTCTCAAGAAAGAAGCCTCTTCAGGCATTTCAACTGATCAGTGGTCTTATTCTGTCCGCTGAATTTCCTCATAGTTTTTCAGCCCACTCTGAGTGTAACAAGCCCAAGGCTATTACAACCTTTCCTGCCAGCTAGGTGAAAATATTTTTGCTACCCTGTGTATCTGTTCTCTACGTTTTTCCCCTCTAACAAGTACTAACGTACACATGGAAGAACCTTCAAGCAGCTCGGGACCTCAATTAGCATCATGAGTAATTGATAAATTGGGGGTTTGGTTTGATTTTTTACCACTGGATACTTGGATTACTTACACAATTTAGTGATGTGTTCCTTGAGTATCTCTTCCAGGATCAGGTTCTCCATCACAGGTAAGTAGGGCAGAATATTACCACAGCATGTCCCTTCACTAACTGAAAATTTAGTTTGCCTAGCTTATCTCCAAAAGTCATTGGTCAAATCTGTTTCCTGGGGACTCTTTTTTTTTTTTTTTTTTTTTAGTAAAGATTCTAATATTTCTGTTGTTTCTAATAATTAAGATATTTCTTAATATATCTGGATATGCTTTTTTAGCCATATGTTCTTGTTTCTCTGTGTGTAAGTTCTGTAACTATCCCCCTCACACTGGGTGTTTGAATCTCATGTGTTGCTTTACTATGGTAAAGATTATTTCTTCCTTTCTTCAGAAGTATTTTTCAAATTTTTTTCTATCTTGTGGCTCCAGTGCAAATACTGAAATCAGATTACAGTACAGTCCCAGAGCAGTTACTTTCTGTGTATTGCATGCAGAATTTCTTCTCCAAAAATCCCAAAAGGAGAGTTTGCTTTTTTCAACAGCATTTTCTTATCTATACTTCATTTCTCTCTCCAGCCTCTGAGTCCTATTCAACAGTGCAGTTGTTGGCTGGGTTTACTCTCTTCCACTTTTGTGTGTCTTACTTCAAGCTTTTGAAGTCTCTTGGTAATTTGTTGTACCTCTATATATTAGAGGATATAAAGGACAAAATTAATAAATAGCAGTAAAATATAGCCCCTAATACTCATCCTTAGTTAGTTGCCCTTGTTCCTGTGTTTTTCTACAATTCCTTAGTTTTAACTGTCACTTCTCATTTATTATTACAAATCAACTCATCAGAGGATTTTTTCATCTTTTATATGGAGAGCTCCTCTAACACTCAGAATACATGACTTGCTCTCCAGTTCAGGTTTGTTTGATTTATTTAATTATATCAGCCTTTCTTTGAGGCTCAAAGTTGCAGTAGAAGGACTAATTTACAAATTTATCAGCTATTTCTGCCTCAGGGATGACTCTTTGCTAGGGAACTGAGGGAGAATGAGTGTCTTTTTGGTATTTTAGCCAGATGGATACAACAGCCCTGTCAAACATCCAAGGTGTCTCAGTAGTCTCTTGTTTTATTTTCCTTATGACTTTGTTGCTGTTTTTCCCTTCTGATTTTTTTGATCCTGTTGCTAATAATTTCTTGTCCATCTGAAATCTTTTGTTGCTGCCTCTCTGTTTAAACCTTCCCTCTCATTTGTATTTTTCTATCTCACTTTTGTCTAACGTGCTCTTTTAATACATGCTGCTATTCTGCAGAAACCTTTGTCCTTGGTCTGAAAAGTTAAATTCCTTCTGTTGATACCATCCATGTAACCATGTGGGCACCTGCGTATGTATTTCTCTTCTAGGCTGGGCCAATTAACTGTTTTTCTGATTCATACTACAGAAAATGAATGTCATTTTTAAAAGCAAAAATGTTTTTAAAGTCTTATACCTAAATTAATTAAATGCTGGATTTGACAGAATAGCCTGTTTTTTTTTAATCATTAATATTAAACTGGTCCTGGTGCACAGAGATTTCTTTTACATTTTTGTCCTTCTTCCCTCCCTTTTCCTGTCTTGTGCAGTTTTTAAAGAACTCTTAACACGGTTGTCAGAGGAAAAAAGAAATGGTGCTCCCCACCTGCCTAAAATCGGTGATATTAAAAAGGCGAGTCGTTATTCCATCCCTGACCTTGCTGTTGATGTGGAGCAGGTCATAGGATTAGAAAAAGTAAATAAGAAAAGTAAAGCCAACACAGTTGGGGGAAGAAATAAGTTAAAGAAGATACTTGACAAGACTCGAATCAGTATTCTGCCTCAGAAACCATACAAGTGAGTTTATTTCCTCCTAAATATTTCTTCTGCATTAAATGTTAAGAATTCCTAATGAATGTATAGTTTGTGATTATATTTTTTTATTTATTAATACAAATCATGTTTACATCTGAAAAGAATAGCAAAAAAAGCATTCTAAATATTTGAACAAGCATGGTCTGCTAACACTGCAGTTCCTGACATCAATGTAGATGTATTTTGTTTCTTTTAGATAAAGTAATGACACAAATACTTCCTTATGTCATTTCCTGTTTTCTTTTAAGTGGACTGTTAACTGAAATTATTTCAGAATAATGCTGCAAGTGGGTTACTTGGTGAGGGTTGGTGTGAGCTATGATTTCCATGTATCCACATTCCACTGGTCTATAAGAATTTTTATGTACTGTGAGGGACAGTGAGGTTAAAATTTTAACTTGCGTTCTTTGATAGAATTGTGGGTTTTGTTGGGGTTTTTTTTAATGAAAGCTGAATATGCTATCTGATAGCTTTTATTCTGTGAACACATTTTAGAAATAGAGTTCTGAAAATTGCTGGCAAAAATAGAAGAGTGAATTTTATGTGCTATTGTGGGAACCTGGTTCTTGGACAAGGCAAATGGTATTGGTTGGGGGAAAATGAATTGTAGAGGGTAGTTGTGTGATCAGTGTTTTCTCTTGCGTTTTTTCTTTCCCATGTCCCACTAAGGAAGAAACTACTCCACATAAATTTAAAAAAAAAAAAAAAGACACTTGTGCTGAAAATGCAGGGTTTTTTATCCTGCCATTATTTTTAAAAAGTTTGCTTAACTGATGTTAGATATTGCCTACTAAATGAAAACTATTCTGAAACATTATATATAGAATTATTAAATTAGTACAGATTATTATATCCAAGTAATGGATATTTCTTAAATTGATGGCAGTACGTTTCAATAGAGGAGAGTCTCTAAATCCTCTTCTTATGTTGTTTGTCTTATAGCATGTTTTCCTTTATTTAACTGGTCTTGCATGTTTGTTTCTGGTCAGCTGTGCACAGTTAGGTCTGTTTTTCTGCATTGGTCACTATGGTTCATAGTATTTGCATTAAGTTTTCATGTTGGTTTTTCTTTTTTTTTTTCTTTCTTCCATTTTTACACTTTTTCTGTGAAGGGACCTCTTTGGGTAAGATTCAGAAAAATTTGACCTATTTTGTTTTCTTTTTGCTAGCTCTACTTCATGTGTTATATATAGCAGTTTGTCTGCAGAGCCTGTTGACATTCAGTTGTTTTTTGTCTGCACAGTTTCTGCATAGAGATCTGTAGCTATAGACTTTAGTGTTTGTGCTTTTCTTTCCCCGATTCTGTAGAAGCATCAATCTTATTCTTCCTTTTAATTACTAATGTTCCATATATTAAGGGACTTTACATAGTCTCACATTTTTGCATATAGGAAAATCAAGAGGGGTAAATCAAGCTGAGTTACTCTTCAGTTAAAGTAGGCTTTTGAAGACTTCATGACTCAACTGGTTTATGAGGTGAAACTGTTCACCATTTTTTGAGTGTGAAGACCGCAAGAAAGCTCCAATGCCTTGAGGATGTACCCAGACAAAACCAATTTTTAAACAGGAATGAGGTTGGTCTTAGAGGGAGCTTGTCTGCTTCATGAGACATTAAATCAGTATCAAAGATGAATCAGTTTGAACTGGAGATAATGCCTTCCTTCAGTCTTGCTGTTTAGTCCAAAAAGGTTACATAAGCTCCTAAACTGAGAAAACAGCAGCATTTCCTCTGCACCTACAGGGAAATCTTCTCTTCACTGTCAGTAAGACATCTCTTAAAGGGTTCCAGGTACCACCTCCACTGGAGCTCTTTGTTTGCTTTTCTGGCAGAGCGGTTTTGTAGGTTCAGTTGGTCCAAAAAAGGATTAAACACAATCCCCACCTCCCTCTCCAGTAAAGTTCTGTCTGGTCCATAGTGCAGCATCCCAAACAAAGCAGGAGTCCCTGGCTCTCCCCTCTGCAACCCTGCAGTGTGGTGCAGGGGATTTTGTGTTCTGAGGGAAGAAGCATTCAGACACTTCTGTCATTTCATTATCCCTTCTACCCTGTTTATCATTCAGCAGGAAAATTATCTCTTAGTTAATGTGCTATGTCTCTGCATGGTGGATGCATACAGAAAGCAATAGAAATGCTGTTTCCTTAAAGCCACAATCTCCTTTCATTGGCATAATAAAATATTTTACCTAACAATAGATCTTCATGGGACCTGGATTTTTTTAGTGTTCCTCTTTTTATCTGATATTTCTAGGGTTCATGACTTGTTTGCACAAGTTAGAACTTACTCAGATTCTAATTTAAGTTTTAAAAATAGAGTAGACAGTGTAAAATAAATGATGTCCAATTTCTTATATGAATACTTAAACTTGAGCGCTATTTTAGACACTTTTATTGCTTTAAACCTAACATTTTCAGAGTTGATCCACTTTGCTGAAGCTGCTTCAGTCATGACGCACAGGATAGGTATAAGATTATATAAAATGGGCAAACTGCAAAAGGAATGCATAATGCAAGTGAAGCTATTAATATACAATTCACACTGTCTTAATTTGATTTGAATTTAGAGAAAATACTGTTGTTTGCACACTTATGAAATCTGGTATATAGTAATTTAGAATGACCAGAAAGCATTTCAAGGTGCAAGAGCTGCAGGGTTTTTCTTTAGCTTCTTTCTTTTTAGTGTGGAGTGGTTCCTACTTGAAAGACATGATATTGATTGCTGGCAATTCTTTTGGTTGTAGTGAAAGACTTATTTGTTTGTGGCTTAGCATGAAGGTGCTGTGTGCTGAATAGGTCATCACTGCTTGATCACAGTATTTTATGCTTGATGTGGAAGTACAAAAATACAAATGTTCAGATTCACCTTAACTTCTGATTAAGAGAGAATCCTATAACTTTTTTCAGTGGACTTGAGTGTTTCTGTTACTCTCATGGCTTGAGGTTTACACTTCATAAAAGTGTTCTGGTACTACAGAGTTATCTTGTTTTTTAAAAGCAATATAATGAGAAAACCCAAACACAGCATAGAGAGATTCCATACATTGCCTTCTCAAAAGCAGTTGTGTCTATGTCATTAAAAATGTGTCTTTAGTACTCAGATACTGTTTTAGCTTTCTAGACTACTGTTCAATTCATAGCACTTAAAGAAGTGGTACAAGAGTGTACTGTGTATAGTTATTCATCAGTAAGTACAAAAGGATATTGGTGCTGTTACAGCTATCAGGGTAATTATCTAGCCTTTTATTACTTCTGCTTAGGTTTTCTGAGGATGGATAGAGCACTAAGACAAAGGCTTAAGTGCCCACCATTAGAGTACAAGTGGTCATTTCTGTTGCATCATTTAATTTACTAGACTGACTTAGTTGTAACGTTTGCTATGAAGTCTAAATTCTGGTTTATGCTTTACTTAAATGTGCAGATACAGATTTAGACGTGCTTGGCTTTTAGACATGCCTTGCCTATACTTGCTACGTTTTTAACGCTTTCCACTTTCTGTAATGACTGCTATTCAACATTTTCCACCCTCTGAGTATCTTATTAAGGATTTTGATCTGTATATTTAGAGAAAAGTTCAATGGCTGTCTCCAGCTCTACATCTTGTGGCTGGTGTTCTGCTTCTCTTTATTATGAACTCAAAAGCAATAACCAAATCAGTGCCTACTATAATATGATGATAGCTCTGTCTCTGATCCATCTAGCACTACTGACCTCCTGTGGGACCCTGCCTTACACAATTTAATGGACAAAACCCTTTGCCTTTTTCACAGAATATTTTAATTACAGCTGTCGGGTACTTTGGAGAGAATACTGATAGCACCCAAGTGTGGCTGTTTAAGTTAGCCTTCCCTGGCATCACTTCAGTCACACTGAGTGAAGAGAAACTCAGAGATGTGATACAGGTTGGGAAGATCAAGTGACTCAAATGATCCTCTCTTATCTGTCTGTTGAAAGCTCTTATATAGTATGGCTACATTATATCACAAATATAGTTGCAAATCCTGTCTGTGATGGGGTAAAAAATTCGTGAGGTTCCCACTTGAAAACAGCCTGAACTGAGGGGACAGCAGTGCTACTTAGAGTTTGGGTGGTGGGGTGGTGCAAGAATGATGAGGTGTGTATCACCTTTTGAATGAACATATTGGTGAAAATCATTAAGAAATGAGCCTAACAATACCTCAGAGCTTAGTGGTGAGGATCTTCTGGCAGTGTGAGCAGGCATATTGAGTCACTTTGAGTGGACTGTTGACAAAACAAGTTCTGTTCTCTGGAGAACCTTTTAAATAGCAATTGCTGTAGTAACAATTCAAAGTACGAAAATTTAGCTATAGAGACATCACTGAATCCCTCTAGTGTAGCCAAGGGCTGAATGTCTGTCAGTCCTGATTTTCTTTCTTTCTGGATGCAGTGACATTGGAATTGGCCAGTCTCAGGATGACAGCATTGTGGGACTGAGGCAAACAAAGCACATTCCTCCTGCTTTACCTGTCAGTGGAACCCTGTCATCCAGTAATCCCGACCTGCTCCAGTCTCATCACCGCATCTTAGACTTTAATACTACTCCAGGTAAGAATCTCTTTTTTTATTGTTGTTCTTGACTTTTTAATTTCCTTTCATAGTTCAGGTTTTTTGTGTGGATTTGTAGAATCTGAAGAGGCATGTGAGTTTTTATTAACCGTTTTCTGTTGCACACAAATTAGTCACGTATTCATGCATTAGGATTTATTACATCTGCTATGATCTACTTAACTCACATATAATAGATGTCTGTTTTTCATATATGCTGTATACAGAGTGCTTCTTACTGATTGAATATTCTTAATCAGTAAAAACCTGTTTTGCTTGGTATTTTATAGTTCACCTCGATGGATCATTGTTTGCAAGGCTGCAGTATTTTCAAATAGCATAGCAGATCATTAGCTTATAGTAAAGGGAAAGGACATTGGACACAAGACATTTACTTCAGTCTTTTTCTGAACAGATTTGTATAATTTGTATTACATTTGTAAGGGACAGAGTTTCAAAGTTTCTTCTTAGTCACCCTGCCCTACAGCTGTATGCCAAATTCTTTGAATATGAAATCCCTTTCTGAAGTAGATAAAAAATGAACACATTTAGAGAGGATCAAAGCACAGGGGTGAGTGAGGGAGAAATAGGGGAAGAATATGAGAAACTTGAGAGCCTTATCTTATAAGAAGGGTTTAGCTGGAACTCCTGGTAGGGTTGAGATTTGGGCTCTTATCTGGCTTCAAGAAGGTTCTTAGTGGGAAACCTTTCCTGAGTTAAGTATCCAAATCTTTGCTATTAAAATACAGCTTCTGGAGCAGGATCTGGTGATGGTAGCTCTGTAGACACTTGGTTATTTTAGCCTAATCTTTAAAGAATTACTCAAAAGTAGAACTGAAAATTCAGTGCCCTCCTAAGACTGAGGTATTTCAAACATTACCTAAAGGATTAGCTAAAGGGAAGGTGTTTAAATATCAGCCTACACACTGGCCAAGTTGGTGCAATCCTTGTGCATGAAACTGTGATATTGATTGTTACTTCATCTCAGGTGTTCTAGGGCTACAGGAGTTTGCAAGGAGATGGTTTGTGATTTTTGCTCCAGTGTCTTAAGATTGATCCTGAGAGACTTGGAAGGTGGGGGTTTTTTTGTATTTTACCCAATGACTAGTGTCCAACACCTCGCAGCTATTCTTTATCAACAAGAGCCTAGCTTTTCATCAGGACTTTTCCTATAAATGTGTGAGAATTCCATTCTCTAGCTTGCCACTTACCTAGACCAGACAGTTCTAGCTAGTTAGAGTGCCCCTAATGCCAGGTGCAGCAAGTGGCCAACTTCCAGGGCTGTGGGCACTGCTTACTCCTGAAGCTCGAACAAACTTTCATGAGAAGTCAAGCCATTGCAGGCCTAAAGACCTTTCAATTACAGATGGAGTTCAGAGAAGCTTAATAAATGAATCAGGTTCAACTGTTTTCATTTTGCATTGAGGAAAGGAGATCAATATGATGTAATACCATCACTCCAGTGTTTTAACAGTTTTCCCATGTCTTTGTAGAAAATGTATTTCTTCCTTATTTAAAAAAAAAAAAAAAAAAAAAAAAAAAAAGTTGTTTATCTTCTTTTTTTTTGCTTAAAATTTGCCTGAATGTCCACACATGGAATATTTTTAAAGTAATGCTCAGGCAACATTTCTTTCCTGTGTGAAAAGGAAGGAAAAGGGGGCTTGAAATGAAAAACATATACCTTAAGGGATTTAGAGATGGCTGCATTGTATATAGAAGAGTTGAATTATATCTGTATATATTTTAAGACCTGGAAAAATTAAAGCCTGCTACTACCTTGGTCTAAATTAAAGATGGAAATGGAGGCAGCTTGCAAGAAATTGAATGCACTGGAGGAGAAAGAGAAATTGGTAGAGCAGCTGTCCTTTGAGGCTTTGAGAAATATCCCTCAGGATAGAAAATAAAACAACTTGCTTCTTTTAGAAGAGTGGTCTTTGAGGAGAAAGTGTGAACAGCTTGAAATCTGCAAGGAGTCATTTTAGTTTCTCTTCTGATTGGCTCAGGCTGTCTCAAATATACTTTTAAAGGTTTATTTTTAAATGTTCAATAGCACTTTGATTTCTCTTTTCTTGTGCTGTCTTTGCTGTTTGATTGGAAGTCAAAATAATAGAGTAATGATGAGTTGCCAGTCACTGGTATTTTTTCTTTCCCCTCACAATCTTTCTAAGGGAATAGATTCCTATCATACAGCATTGCATTCTTCAGCCTGCCACTTCAGTTTCCCTTTTGGAAAACCAGTGAAGGGGGGTGATTACGATTCTCTTCAAGTGTTTTATTTAAAAATTATTGGGCTGAATTACTTGCTACCATTGCTATAGCTGCAATCATTTCACTTGCTGGCAGACGTCTGTTTATTCTGTGTAGAGCTTTTGCTCCCAGCTCTGGTAGGTAGGCAGCCTGAGAAATTGGGTGGTAAAATGCGGTGCAAAGATGGGACTCCTCTATTTGCTGTCCTCTACATTTCTTCATATTGACATCAGTGACCCAGCAGAGCAGGTTCTTTTCTTGTTGCACAAAACACTTTATTTCTAGGGACCATTAAACAATTTCTCACCTTATATTGTTTACAGTAGCTTCTCAACTTCGCAGCATTTCTTTGGCAAATATTTCTGTAACAGCAAGAGGCAGCAAGATCTAGAGAAGGGTCTGGTTTTTAATAACATCTCCAAAAAGCTGTGCCTTTGGCATCTGCCTTCCTCCAGATATCAAAAAATGTAGAAAGTATTTCAGAAAATATTCTGCTCTGTATCCCTCTTCAACTAATTAGTTAAGGAAGATGGGTCAGTGTAGAGTTGGTGACAGAAGGCAAAACTGGCTGGCTTGTTATGAAGTATTCGTACATTTGACTCAAATACTTAGGAAGGGCTGAAACCTGACATCCTTTATGTGTAATTGATGATGTAATCACACAGTAGTTCTAGTGTGTTCTGGTATTAGTACTTATCAAGCTACAAAAAACTACTGTGAGCTTAAAAGTTACAGGCTTAGTTGCATGAAATTTGTAAAATAATATATTTAAGCCTTTGTGGCATGTAAATGATCTCATGTCAGAGAGATTTATCTTAATGCTTTCCAAATTATTATTTTGGAAACATGCAAGAGCAATGGGGAGGTGTTAAGTTTTGTTCTTTTGTCACAAAATTTCTGCTGCTGAGCAGATCTTTCTGTAGTAACTTGTACATGTTATGCACATTCAGGTCTTGTGAAAAACCAAAACTCTAGTTGTTCCAGAGTGAATAGTTTAATTTGGAAGCTGTTTTTTCAGTAATTTTGTATAATAGTCATTTCAGAAGCCTTCATTTAAAAGGCTTTCTATTATTATATATTGTGTTCCTTGTATGACCTCTTTGATTTAAAAAATAATTTTTAAGAAAAAAACATATTAAAGGAAAATCACTAGATGTCATGCC